>NC_092383.1:70979262-71594987 GCF_030028105.1 Mobula birostris
TGTGCGCCTCAGGAGAAGGGCAAGGAAGATCACGAAGAGTGTTGGGGCGAGAACACGGCCTTGGATAACACCACTGCTTGTGTCAAAGGGCTTCAAACCCAGCTGCTATTGTACTGCACAGTCCCTTTCATGTTGTTGTGGAAGGATTTGATCATGCTCTGCAGTCTTGGCGGGCGGCCGAACTTAGAGAGTATCTGAACTGGCCCGTCTCTGCTGACCGAGTCAAATTTCTTGGTGAAATCAATAAACACAATGTAGGGGGACTTCTTTTGTTCTTTGCACTTCTCTTGGAGTTGGTGGAGAGAGAAAATCATACCCAGAGTTGATATTCCAGCATGGAAGCCACTCCATGTCTCAGGGTAGACACAACCAGACAACTCCTGTAGGCAGACCATGAAGACTTGTGCAAAGATTTTGCCAACAATATCAAGAGGAAGATTCCCCTGTAGTTGTTACAGTCGCTTATCTCATCTTTTTCTTTGTCGAGGGGAATGATCTTGGTATTCCTCATATCCTGTGGTAAAGCTCCTTCCTGCCAGCACTGACAGATGACTTCATGTAATGGGTGCAGTAGGGTAGTCATGCAGTGCTTAATCAAGTCTGGGGGAATTCCATCATTGCCTGGTGCCTTCCCTGAGGCCAAGATGCTGATGGCTTTTCTAGGCTCCTCAATGGTCGGCTCTGCATCCCATTCTTCCATTGTTAGCAGGTGCTCAATGGCATCCAGGGCTGAGGTGGTAACTGAGTTTACTCTGGACTAGACGTCAGAGTAATGTTCTATCCATCTTTCCATCTATTTGCTCCTGTCTGTGATTACGTCCCCATTGATGGATTTGAGAGGAGGGACTCTGCTCTAAGAGGAGCCGAGGGCTTTTTTGATTCCATCATGCACACACCTGATATTGCCAGTCAGTGCTGTGGTCTGGGTGCCTTCACTGAGCTGGATCCAGCACGCATTGGTGTAGTGCCTGGCTGTCTGCTAAGCTTTACTTCTTGCACCCCTGAGGATCTGTAGGTTCCTCTCAGTTGGCAAACGCTTATACTCGGCTAGGGCAGCACGATTGGCTTTACTGACAGGGATTTGGCTTCAAACAAGTCATTGGTTTTTGAGGTCTCCTTCCCAAATGTAGCTAAGGCTATGATGTTCAGTAGATGATGTCCCACAGAACTACCATTTCTCTGTAACAGAGTTTCCAGGCTGCCGGGCGCTCAGTTCTTTCTTGAAGGACTTAGCAAGATGCTAAATCTGGATAAGATACCTTGATGCCCCAATATCACAGCTCCAATCTGCTAATTAAATTTGCTGATGACACTACACTGTTTGGACTAATCTCAAATAATAATGAGGCAGCCTACAGAGTAGAAATCATCACCCTGACACAGTGGCGTCAAGAAAACAACCTCTCCATCAATGTCACAAAAACAAAAGAGCTGGTTGTGGACTACAGGAGGAAATAGCTATATGGACAGAAAAGGAATGGAGGGCTATGGGCTGAATGCAGGTCGGTGGGACTAGGTGGGAGTAAGAGTTCAGCACAGACTAGAAGGGTGGAGATGGCCTGTTTCCGTGCTGTAATTATTATATGGCTGTATGGTTATATGGAATGGAGACAGGCTAGCTACTATTGACATCAATGGATCTGGGGTTGAGAGGGTGAACAGCTTTAAATTCCTTGGCATAAACATCACTGATGATCTCACGTGGTCTATACATACTGGCTATGTGGTGAAAAAGGCACAACAGCACCTCTTTCACCTCAGACAGCTGAGGAAGTTTGGCATGAGCCCCTAAATCCTAAGAACTTTCTATAGGGACACAACTGAGAGCATCCTGACTGGCTGCATCACTGTCTGGTATGTGAACTGTACTTCCCTCAATCACAGGACTCTGCAGAGAGTGGTGCAGACAGCCCAGCGCACCTGTAGATGTGAACTTCCCACTGTTCAGGACACTTACAAAGACAGGTGTGTAAAAAGGGCCCGAAGGATCATGGGGGCCTGCGTCACCCCAACCACAAAGTGTTCCAGCTGCTAACATCTGGGAAACGGTACTGCAACATAAAAGCCAGGACCAACAGGCTCCAGGACAGCTTTTTCCACTTGGCCATCAGACTACTTGATTCATGCTGACACAACTGTATTTCTATGTTATATTGACTATCCAGTTGTACATAATATTTATAATAAATTACTATAAACTGCACATTGCACATTTAGATGGAGATGGACTAGAAGGGCCTAGATGGCCTGTTTCCATGCTGTAATTGTTATATGGTTATATGGTTATATGACGTAACATAAAGATGTTTACTCCTCATGTATATGAAGGATGTAGGTAATAAGGTCAATTCAATTCAATTCAATTCAATTCAAAGGTTCCCTTTTTGTTTAATGCAATGGAATTTTTAACTGCAGTTCAATCTTGTAACACACCAGCAAGTGGTTTGTGTCGCAGTCTGTGCTATGGCAGGAATGTGTGAAAAGCACACTGCCGAGAAAGAAGCACCTGACCAGGATCAAGTCTAGCTGGTGGCAGTTTCTGGAACAAGGGTGACTCCAGGAAACCTCTTGTTGAAACTTGGTTTGGAGGTATGAGTTGGTGATACATAGATTATGAGAGGTGCAGAACTCCAGTATTCACTGTCTCTGCTCTCGTTCATCTTGCCCATGCCAAAGTGACGTAGGCAGGAGGGCCATGAGTTGTGATATGCACTCACCCTGGCATTGAAGTCATCCAGAAAAACAAAATGTTCCTTGCTGGGGATATCCCTGATGATGGCTGCAAGGTTCTCATAAAGCTCACCCTTTGCCTCAGATTTGGAGCACAGTGTGGGAGAATTGGACGTTCAGGGGTGACAAGAGCACTGACAAGAGCAATTGGACGTTCAGTGGTGTTGATTAAGAAGTCATTCAGGTCTATTGTTGCCTGGTTCCACCAAATTCAACAACATGTTCCTCACTCCAAAGCCTACTCCATGTTATCTGGGCTCATTCCTTGCTAGACAATGATGTAGTCTTTCTCATTTGGTGAGCTATGTCCTTGTGAAGCTTCTTGAGTTCTTCATTTATTACAGCTGCCTTCCTGACATCACTGATGTCCTTGAGGTTATCAGAAAGGCCAGTCATCAGTTGTCCAAACATTCCAACAGACCTGGTCTCTTCCATTGTGTTGTCTTGCCTGTTTTTTTTTAGTCTGCTGTTCGTGGGCCCCTAATCCCCATGAACCCGATAAGAAAAGCAGACTTGGCGGGCCAGCTCTTTTTTGATTGGGGGCTACCCAGCTTAAGGCAGGTGGTAGCTGTCCAATGAGATCCAAGATTGTCGCCGACCGTCGAAAGCAACCCCCAGCACTACACTCTATGCCAATTGCACTCATCGCTGATCACAGCTCGAAAAGATGAGTTTTCCTTGATAAACAAGCTATTAATTTAAGACTTGATAATGAGTATTCTCTTTTTTTTTAAATGGCTTGCCTGTATGAAAGCAGATACTTCTGGAACTAATGGTGAGAAGGAGCGGTCTTCTTTGCATTATTATTTTCAAAATCTCAACAGGAATTTATGTCCTTACCACAACCTAATATACATAATGATCAGTATTGCACACCGATTTAAAAGCTGGGTATTGCAATACAAATATTGTCCAAATATAATTGGAACTACAGTTTGGTGGTCACTAAGATTGAGGTATTTGTAACTCTTTACCCAGTGAATAATTTGATACAATAAATATACTGCAGACAGAAATAAGTATATTCTAATTGTGAAAGCTAAAGTTTCACCCCAACACACAAGAATGCAATATTAATTTTTAATTAAAATAAATACTAATAAAATTACAGGTATGATGAAGTTCAACTGATAAATGGGTAGATAAATAGGAAATAACTGAGCATGGCAGTTTGCAAGGATACACCTTCTAAGGCACATAATTGTGTTTCAGGGTCCTTGCTCACTCTGGACACATCAGTAATACCCAAAGGCTTCTCAATACATCAGATGGACAAGACTGCTGATTTGGAGAAGGTAAAAGGTGAGGGGTGGTGGTGGTCTGTGTTTCATGATAAACTGTTTGTGGTGCTCGGACACAGTAGCGGTCTTGTTGTACTCTTGTTCTCCCGACCTGGAAAATCTAACAATTAATTTCCAATTGTTCTACTTATCAAGTGCAATTTCCTCCATGATCCTGGCTACAGCTTACATACAACAACAGCCAAAGTTAATAAGGCACTTGACTTACTGAATGCTGCCATCACTAAACAAGAAACAGCCCACCCCAATGCATTTCAGATCATAGTCAAAGAGTTCAATCAGGCTTGTTTGAAGAAATCTCTACATAATTATCATTAGCATATCAACTGCAGCACCAGAGATCCCAACGCACTAGCCTGCCTTTTGATCACTGAGGATCGCTCTGCTACGCTATTGGAGAGGAAAGAGCCTGCCGCTGTGTCCAGAGAATATTGCCCTGGTTTTCTACATTTTGGATGTGGACTTGGACTATAGACTTTTTTTTGGTCTTTTTTTTGTATTCTGTACACAGTTTTCTCACATTATGCTGGCATTCTATTGTTCCACATAATGTGAAGCTATTTGACAGAACTGGCCTGTTATTTTGCTTTTTCTTTGTTTTTATGCTGTTTTGTTAGAGCCGACATAACTTGACTTTGGTCCAATTGTGTGGGATCTGCCATTTCTCACCAATAATGACAAGACATAGGTTGAACCAACTGTGCTCTTTGTCCCTTCTTAGACTGGTATAAAATCCACAAATGCTGATTTGGCAGAGACCAATTACTTTGGTTGTATTAATTCACAGGGCTCAAAATGCAAGCAGACAAATTCTTTCACAGGCTTGAGTTTCAAAATGTCATGTAGCATTTATGGACACATCAATAATGTAAACCAATCTGTGTTTCCTTCATTTATTCAATAAGTATGTGATGTATTATTTTAATGACCGAGGTATTTCATTTCCTTCCCAACTACTGAACAAACCTGACAGTGCATTCTGAGAAATTAGCAGATATCTGAAATATTAATCCTCACTCTCCAAAGATGCTGTCAAACACGTTGTGTATCTGAAATCTTGATTTCAGATCTCCAAAATATGTAGTCCAGTATGTCCTTTCTGTTACTAAACTACTTGTATTATTTTTTGATTCCTTAAGGTTGTCATATAAACTCCCACTACCTATTAAATGGTGCTAATGGTGTACATCTCAAATAGTTTCTGACAATCAACTGCTGCTCCTAGCCTTCATGTGTGGCTTAGCTATGAAGCCTGGTGAAACTATTTCTACTGACAGAAGAAGGTGTAATTGCGGGTCACCAGCGCCTTAAAACCAGTCACTTTGGACTGATGCAGTACATCAGCTGTGGTTGACAACTCTTCTAGGAGAAGGAAAACTCTGACCTCAAACCTCCGCGGCCTTGTGGCAATACCCACTTTGGGGAAGTCTTCAGGAGTAAACCCCGAGGAAAAATCTGGTGCTGGAGTCCCTAAGGCAGTCTTACTTTGAGTTAAACACTGACTGGCAACTCCTATGATGCAGCTGGTGCTAAACTGTATTGGTTTCTGACGATCCTTTGGATTTTCAGCTGCATGGGGGGGGGAGCCTGTTGCATGGGAAACAGCTTGCTCTCCATATCATACTGCACTGGCTTGCCTGTTATGTCGACAGCAAGGATGCAATATCCATGGTTGACCCAAACCAATGGAGGGTCTCCTGTGTATTATTTTTATAGAATAGAGAATTCCTTCTAGTCTATTTTTAAAGATAGTAACTTGGATGTGTACGTGAGAACCATGACTCAGTTGGCCAGCACAAAAACAGTAAGTGGAGCAATCATAGGGTCCATCATGACCATGTTAACCTTCGGGTATCCATCCACACTAATCCCATTTACCAGTACTCAATCTGAATGACCTGTCAAAAAATATACTCAATCTGAATGCCTTGTCAAATCAAAACCTCATCCAGGTACTTCCACTATCCCTTCAGCCCATATATTCCACAGCAAACACCTCATTAGATCCCCTCTGAACATTTACCCCTTATCCTAAACTTATGTCCTCTAGTTTGAGGTGTTTTTGCTATGGGGAGACATTTCCTGTTGTCTAATAAATCCTACCCTTCATAATTCTGTACACCTCTCACCGGTCCCCTCCCTTAGCTTACCTTGCTCCAAGGAAAACGAACCTTGCTTTTTCAGCCTGTACTCATAACTGAAACCTTCCATCCCAGGCAGCTTCAAGGTGAATTTCCTCTGGACTCTGCCAAGTGAAATTGCATCCTCCTGTTGTGTGGCAATCAGAAATGCACAGAGTACATCAGATGTGTCCTAATCAATGTTTTATAAAATTGGCTTCAGCATTGAAAGAATTTTTTATGATTCTGTGATTTCTCTCCACCCAATGCATGCATTTTCAACACAGGCAATCTCTTATGTCAGCTAATGCTATTTCATGTAGAAACTGTGTTGTGGTGTATAAAATTTTGTCAAAATGATGAGATGAAAGTCTGAACAATTCCAAGTGACACTTTAACTTTGTGAGCTTACACAAGGCGTCTGCACAAGTTAAGCACTGTAGGTTTGTTAGATGTTTGCTAATAATGGCTGGATACTTACACTGTAGGTTTGTTAAATGTTTGCTAATAGCAGCTGGGTTATTTTTGGCCTCAGTCACCAGTGGCATGAGAACAAAAGACCAAAAAGTATATGTATATCGGCCTCTGCTTGTCTCACCACGCTGGTGGATTGAACCCCTATTTACTGAGGCTTCTTTTGCTTAGTTCTTGGGACTTCACCTAGTCTGAGGTTCCCAGGGTGATTTTATGGGTCAGAATTCGGAGTTTCCCCGACAACAGCAACAATCAAGTGGAGACTAAGAATCCTGAGCTGTGAAATCTTCATGGAAGTCTTTGTAGCTTACTATGCAGTATTTAGTGCGGTTTATTTGTGTTTTCTGTTTTATGATAATGAATTAGACTTAAGTTACTTTTTTGTGCTTGTATGTATATTACTATATTTCCTGGACACATGAATTGTTTGGGTATTTTGGATCTGATCAACCCAGCTCATTACAGAAACATCCTTATTCACTCATTGTTTCATCAAAGTTTTCACTCATTAAATCCACTTCCATATCAAGTTCTTTCTTGTAGTTTGGAGAAACATTATAAAATAACAAGATTGCACTTTTATTGTGATGCCCAATTCACATTTCCTCAGGCTTTAAACTTCCATTCAGTGACACAGAAAAATGCTGAAATCTTCATACATTGCAACTTACACTATTTACTTTTGGACTTTCAGAATTTATGAATCTGAACCACAATGAATCCCAGATGTAGAGAGATGATGTGCAAATGGCAGCTTAAGCTAATTGTGAAATAATTTAAATGTGTAAGCCTATTATAAATTGTTCCTGAACATTATAATAATATTATTGCTGTACTACTGTATTGTTGTAAAGAATGTCAAAGCACATACAATCTCTATTCAGCCAGTGGTAAAGTAGTATGAGGTTGAGAAGCCAAACATTGTGATCCATTAAGTCACAAGTATAGTTAGTTGAAAAATTTGTGCTGAAACAATTATACTTAAAGGTTACAGAACGTGACAGGGCACTATTTTATTTTGTTAGAGATAGTGTGTAGCAGAACAAGTTGTCAAAGGAATATGCTATTTGAAACAAGTACAACCAAGAAAAGCCAAATAAAATGAAGAGAACTATAGTATCTAAATGACCATGTTGCTGAAGCAAGCAATATTTATGACAGAGTTTTGGTTAATTAGTGTGAAGGTAGCAATTTACAGAATAGCGCAGCAGAGAGGAGGTAAATAGGAATGATACTGGTGTGCAATAGGAATTAGTGCTTGCCCCATCCTTGTTTGTAATTCATATACAGTAAATGATTGGATAATGTACCTTTCATGGTCAGTATGTTTGCAGATGACACCAAAAATAGGTGGCATCTTACACAGTGAAGAAGATTATCAAAAATTCCAAAGGTATCTTGATCAGCTAAGTGAGTGGGGTGAGGAATGGTCAATGGCACTCAACGCAGTTCAGTGCCATGTGTTACATTTTGGGAAATCAAACCAGAATAGGACTTTCACAGTGAATGGTAGGGTCCTAGGGAGTGTTGTGGTACAGAGCGACCCAGAAATACAAGTACATAGTTCCCTGAAAGTGGCAACACAGATGGACAGGTGATGAAGGAGATGCTTAGCACATTGGTTTTCTTCATCTATCGGGGCATTGACTACTGTCCTACAGAAGGTCTTGACCCAAAATATTGACTGTTTACTCATTTCCATAGAAGCTGTCTGACCTGCTGAGTTCCTGCAGAATTTTGTGTGTCTTGCTTTGGATTCCCAGCCTCTGCAGAATTTCTCACATTTATGATAGACTATAGGAGTTAGGGGCATTCATCTGCATTCATGCACGATGCTGGTGAGACTGCACCCAGAGTATTGTGTACTGTTTGGGTTATCCTGTTATAGGAAAGATGTCATTAAGATGGAAAGAGCAGAAAGAAGATTAACAACAACGTTGCCAGAGCTCGAAGACCTGAATTATAAGGACAGGTTGGGCAGGCTAGGTCTATATTCAGTGGAGTGTAGGAGATTGAGAAGTGACTTGACAGAGGTGTAGAAAATTTCCATGGACTGAGATCAGCGTGAGAAGTTGTTCGCTGGTGATGCAACATGAAGTTCAAAACAAGCTTGGCGGGTTGGGGCGGGGGTGGTTGTCGACCTAGCAGGGGTAAGCCACTGCAACCAGGTCTCTGGCACAGAGTCGGGCTTGGCGACTCAGAAGGGAATGGGGGAGAAGAGGAGTGAAGGAGTGATAGGGGATTCCGTAATGAGAGAAGCAGAAAGCAGATTCTGTGGATGTGTAAAAGACACCGGAGTGCTATGTTGTCTCCCAGGTGCCTCAGGGATATCTCAGATCAGGTCTATGGCATTCTAAAGGGGGAGGGTGAACAGCCAGAAGCCATGGTAGATATTGGTAGGAAAAGGGAGGAGATCCTGAAGTAAGAATATAGAGTGTTAGGCAGTAAGCTGAAAAGCAAGGCCTCCAGGGTAGTAATCTCTGGATTGCTGCCTGTGTCACATGCCAGTGAGGGTAAGAATAGGATGATGTGACAGATGAATGCGTGGCTGAGGAACCAATGCAAGGAGCAGGGCTTCAGATTTCTGGATCACTGAGATCATTGGGGAATTTATGAACTGTACAAAAAGGATGGATTACACTCGGACCCAAGGGGGACCAATATCCTTGCGGGCAGGTTTGCTAAAGCTGCTGGGCTGAGTTCAAGTGTGACAGGGGCCCAAAATCAAAAATTACTTTAAACCCTCCTGAACAGCTCTAGTCAACCTGCCCAAATGGATATTGGCCCCCTCGGCTTCAGGTGTAACCCATCCCTTTTGTGTAGATCGTATCTTCCACAGAGGAGATCCTTGATGGCATGAACATTGGTTTCTCAAACTTCTGGTAATTGCCCCCACCCCCTTCACCATTCCTGATTCCCATTTCCCTCTCTCACCTTACCCTCTTACCTGTCCATCACCTCCCCCTGGTGCTCCTCCCTCTTCCCTTTCTTCCATGGCCTTCTGTCCTCTCTTATCCAGCCTTTTATCTCTTTCACCAATCGACTTCCCAGCTCTTTTCATCACCCCTCCCTCTCTCCCAATTTCACCTATCACCTACTTCTTCGTCTCCTCCCCACGCCTTCTTACTCTGACTTCTCAGTTCTTTTTTGCAGTCCTGATGAAAAGTCTCAGCCTTTACTCTTTTCCATAGACTGTTTACTCTTTTCCATAGATGCTGCCTGGCCTGATGAACTACTCCAGCATTTTGTCTATATTATTTTGATTTCCAGCATCTGCAGATTTTCTCTGAAATGTGATCTACATCAAGCTGCTATTTATTGATTACAAATCATATTCTCAGTACTATTAAATAAGCTTCAAAACCTGGGCCTCTGTACCTCCCTCTGCAACTGGATGCTTGACTTCCTCACCAGGAGAACAGTCAGTGCGGATCGAAAATACTCCTTGCTGACAATCAGCACAGGCGTACCTCAAGGACGTGTGCTTAGCCCACTGCTCCAATCTCTTTGCACTCAGGACTGAGTGACCAGCACAGTTTAAACCCTTTATAAATTTGCCAATGACACAGCTGTTGTTGGCAGAATCTCAGATGGTGATGAAGAATCTTATGGAGTCAAATAGATCAACTGTTGAGTGGTGTTGTAACAAGAACCTTGCACTTAACATCAATAAGACCCAGGAAATGATTGTGGACTTCAAGATGGAGAAATCAGGAGAACATGTGGCAGTTCTCTTCGAGGGACCAGCAGTGGAAAGGATGATCAGTTTCAAGTTCCTGGTGTCAACATCTCTGAAGATCTATCCTGGGTGCAACATATTGATGCAACTACAAAGAAGGCATGCCAGTGTCTATATTTTATTGAGAGTGTTACGTACCCCGTAACTGGGTTGCCAAACCAGCAGAAATGGATCACTCAGTTGGAGTCTGGATTACTGGAACTAAGAAAGTTTTATTAAAGAAATAAGCAACACAGTACTCTAATAGTAAGGATATAAATGCAACAGGTTAGCACTGAATAAACACACATGTACACAGAACTAGGATGATAGGATCAATCAAGCTCTATCGCAGTCTAGGGGTAAAATGTTCAATCACAAGTGACAGAATTCAGTTTAGTTCAGTTCGCAGCAATCGTTGTTGTGCTGTTGAAGAGAGAGAGAGAGAGAAAGAGAGAGAGAGAGAGAGAGAGCGAATGCTGATATTCAAAATCGGATTCAACAGACCTTTGATATTTCTCACAGTTAGCTTTCGGGCAAGCCCTTTGTAATGTCTTCTGAGGTCGCCGACTGTGACCCCTCCGTTTTCAGATACGATCGTTCCTCTTTGGTGAACCCGGCACCCAGGCGAGGGTGGACACACACACCAGGTTCCCGCCGACCGAATCTTTCCACCCTGTGCGTCTATGGCTGGTCCTGTGAGCAGCCCTCCAAAATTCCCACCGACTTGTGGAGCACACCGCTTCCAGGGTCTCAATACCTCGTGGTGTCGTGAGTGGTGTCTCGTGTGGTGTCTCTTGCCTTAGTGAACCTGTCCCTTTTTATCCCCCTGTTGGGGTATCACCTGTCCATCACTTCAAACAGTTCAGGTTCAAAGCAAACCAGTCTTGACAATACCCAGACCGGTGTCTCCTTCCATTAATCTCTCTCGTCTCTTCATTAACATTTCCAAATGCTGCTCCATTGTCTTACTTATCTCTCTCCTGAAGACAGGTGGCAGATCAACTGTTGATCCCACTGGTGATAGCACAGGACAGTCAACATCTTAGTCTATGTGTACTTTCGTCACACCCCTCCCTTTTAAGGATTTTTACCAGGGTAAAAATTACAAGCATGAATACATTATTAGATACACACAAATATACATCTTCATCAGCTATTTGGCTAATACAGAGAATTTTAAGTTGTCAACACCTTGACAGACAGTCAGCAATCACATTTTCTGTTCCTTTAATATGTGTAATTTTTATATCAAATTCCTGTAGCACCAGACTCCAACTTAGCAATCTTTTGTTTTTATCTTTCATAGTGGCCAAAAACACTAATGGGTTGTGGTCAGTGTAAATTACCAGTGGTTTCCATGCCGGGCAAATATAAACTTCAAAATGTTGTAATGCTAGTATGATGGCCAGTAACTCCTTTTCCACAGTGGAATAATTTCTCTGATGGATATTAAATTTCTTGGAAAAGTAAGCGACTGGGTGCTCAACCCTCTCTTTGTCTGTCTGCAACAGCACCGCCCCGGCAGCTTCGTCGCTAGCATCTGTTGCTAGGGAGAAGTGTTTTGAAAAATCAGGCACATTTAGCACAGGATGGTGACACAGAATCGCCTTCAGACTCTCGAAGGCTTGTTGACAAAGGTCGTTCCACACAAACTTCGCATTCTTTGGCAAAAGCTTAGTAAGAGAGAGGGCAATGTCCGCAAAGTTTTTGCAAAACTTCCTATAGTACCCCACCATCCCCAAGAACCTTCTCAGAGCTCTCTTGTCTATCGGGGGGGGGGATCTCCGAGATAGCCCGCACCTTAGCCTGCATCGGAGCCAGCTGCCCCTGTCCTACCACAAATCCCAGATAAGTGACCTTCGCGTGGCCGAACTCACTTTTTGCGAGGTTCACTGTCAGGGTGGCTTCAGACAGCCATTTAAATAGCTCCTCTACTGCCACAATGTGCTCCTCCCACGTGTCACTCCAGACCACTAAATCATCAATATATGCTTCTGTGTTCCTTAGTCCCTTTATTACTGAATTAATCATCCTCTGGAAGGTCCCTGGGGCGTTTTTCATGCCAAAAGGTAGAACATTATACTCGTATGAACCGGAGGGAGTGACAAATGCTGAGATCTCTCTAGCCCGGTCGGTTAAACGCACACACCAGTACCCTTTCAGCAAATCGATCTTCGTGATGTACGTAGCTCTCCCCACTTTATCGATGCAATCGTCTACCCTTGGGATGGGGTAAGCATCAGTTTTCGTGATGGCGTTCACCTTTCTGTAATCTGTACAGAATCGGATGCTCCCATCAGCTTTTGGGACAACCACACAGGGGAACGCCCATTCCGACTTGGATGGCCTAATAATATCTGTGGCTAGCATGTGCTCAATCTCTTTCTCCACTAGCTTGCCTTTCTCCAAGTTTGTCCTATAGGGGTGTTGTTTAATAGGCTGGTCTGAGGTGACCACAACATCATGCACCGTCCCTTTGCATCGCCTCGGGACATCGGTCCTGCATGCCGGTTAATTAGCTTTATCAATGGCCTGCTTTGTTCTGGGGTTAGGTGAGAGACCTTATCAACAAAATTAGCCAGAACAATAGAGTTCTCCAATCGGGTCAGCACCATATTTATCTTTTCAAGATGGGTTTTCCCCGTATCATTCGACACCCCAGTCTCATTAATTTCCGTGATAACACCAGCCAGGTTTTCTTTCTGATCGTGGTAGGCTTTTAACATGTTAATGTGTACCAACTGTGTGGGTTTACGCCTGTCCGGCGTTTCGATAACATAATTCAAAGGGTCTATCTTTTTAATTACCTTGTATGGACCATGGAATTTAGCCTGGAGGGGGTTGGCTACCACTGGGAACAGAACTAAGACCCGATCGCCCACTTGGAACACTTTTTCACGGGCATGCCTATCATACCATTGTTTCATTTTAGTTTGGGAGTATCGTAGATTTTCTTTGGCAAGGTCACAGATCCTTTCAAGCCTCTCACAAAATTTTAAAACATAATCAATCACATTAACTTGGACTGCCGGACTGGACCATTGCTCTTTTAGTAAGGTCAGGGGTCCTCTGGGCCGATGACCGAAGACGAGCTCGAATGGGCTGAACCCCAATGACTCTTGAACCGTGTCCCTCATGGCAAATAAGAGGAGGGGCAAAGCATCATCCCAGCTCCTGGCGTTTTCTTGACAGTAAATTTTAATCATGGTCTTTAATATGGCATGGAATCGTTCCAACGCCCCTTGTGTCTCTGGGTGGTACGCGGAGGCCAAAGTCTGCTTTGCTCCCATCTCTTCCAACATCCGTCGGAAGGTGTGAGATGTGAAGACACTCCCCTGATCCGACTGGATTTCCCTGGGCAGCCCCACCATAGTGAAAAATTTCACAAGCGCCTTTACCACTGCGGGAGCCTTTACGCTGGCCAGGGGCACCGCCTCCGGAAACCTGGTGGCGGCGCACATCATAGTCATCACGTACTTCCGCCCACTCGCTGTTCTGGGCAGTGGACTGACAAAATCCACAATTACTCGAGAAAAAGGTTCCCCGAAAGCGGGTATCGGTCGAAGGAGCGCTTTTGGCAGGACCTGATTTGGCTTTCCTACCACCTGACATAAATGACATCTCCTACAATATTCAACAATATCTCTCCTCATGTTCTTCCAGTAAAACTCTTTCATAATTCTGTCGACTGTCTTCCTCACGCCAAAATGTCCACCGAGGGGTACCTCGTGGGCCAGGTTAAAAATCTCGCCCCTATAAATTTTCGGCACTACCACCTGGTGTACAACTCTCCATTCCTCATCTGCGGGCACAGTACATGGTCTCCATTTCTTCATTAGTACTCCCTCCTTCACATAATAGCCTACTGGCTCCCTTTTTAATTCTGCGTCAGAGAGAGCTGTCTCCGCCAAAACCATCAGCTCATCGTCTCGCTCCTGTGCCCGTATAAAGTCCTTCCTGGCTAATGCTAAGTCTGCCTCAGCTCCCTCACTTCCTCCTGTTTTACTACACTCCTTCTTTCCACTTTCTACCTCCCCCTGGTACAAGGCTGGTAGAAACGTCTCAGCTAACTCTATATCAGCCTCTGCAGCCTTTCTGGACATATGCCGAGTCACTGCGCAGACGGGATAAACCTGTGAGTCCATGGGCGGGGCCTCAATGCTGGCAGACTGGCCTGTCAATCTCACTGCTGGGAAAACAATTCCCCCCGCGAGGTCATTACCGAGTAAGACTTCCACGTCTTTCATCGGTAGTTCGGGTCTCACCCCTATTGTGACCGGTCCGGAGACCAAGTCGCTTTGTAGGTGTATCTGGTGCAAAGGCATTGCTTCAGTCCCTTTTCTAATGCCTTTGATCACACTGACCTCCCCAGTCTCGGTCTCTGAACTAAAGTCTAAAACACTCCTCAAGATCAGTGACTGACAAGCTCCCGTGTCTCTCCAGATCTGCACAGGAGCTGGGTTTAACCCCTCCTTCACCGACACCAATCCGGCCGAGATAAACCTCTCGTGCCCTTCCTGAACTTTATTGGCCTCTCCTCTCATGGGGGTTTGTTCGCCGGCTCAATACAGCCAGTTGGAATCGCCGCCTTTCCTTTTCCCGTCTCCTTCTTTGGGGCAAAGCACCTGGACGCAAAGTGTCTGACTTTCCCACAATTATAACAGACGACCCCAGGAGACTTCCTACCAGACTGCTCCCGGTCTACCTTATCCTTCTCACTAGTCCCCAGCTTACTTACTGACTTTTCTGGCGGACTCTCCCCACCGTCCCGACTACCGTTCTGGTAGCCTTTACTCGGGGCAAACTTCATTTTATGCGTCAACGTGTACTCATCCGCTAACTTAGCAGTTGTGGCTAACGTGGCTGCCTCTTTCTCATCTAGGTAGGGTCTCATACCTTCAGGGACACAACCTTTAAACTGTTCAATCAGGATCAGCTGTAGCAGTCTGTCATAATCCCCATTTACCCCCTTCGAGGCGCACCAATGCTCACAATATGTCTGCATCTCACAGGCAAACTCTAAATACGTGCGGTCCCACTGCTTCCTCGCATTCCGGAACCTCTGCCGGTATGTCTCTGGGACCAACTCATAAATCCTGAGGGTGGCCTCTTTCACCACCTCATACCTCTGGGCATCTTCCGCAGACAAAGCTGAGTAAGCTTGTTGGGCTTTTCCTTTAAGTACACTCTGAAGCAAAACAGCCTACTTATCCCTCGGCCAGTCCTGACTTGCAGCAACTTTTTCGAAATGGAGAAAGTAGCGATCCACATCGGTATCGTCAAATGGGGGAACCAGCCTAACCTCCTGGGTCGCCCTGAACCCTCCACCTTGGTCCGGCATGGGTCCCTGTTCTGCCCTTATCTTTAACCTTTCCAGCTCGAATTCCCTTTTCCTCTGTTTCTCCTCTCGCTCCAACTGCCTCTCTTTCTCTTTCTCCTGCTGTTCTAACTGCTTCTCTCTCTCTCTCTCTCCTGCCGTTCTAACTGTTTCTCTTTCTCTTTGTGTTCTAGCTGCCGTACCCGGAACTCATGCTCGAGTCTCAGTTTTTCAAGCTGCACCTGTACTGCATCTCCACTAGGTTTTTCAATAGATATCACCTCCAGCTCCCCTTGGGGAAATACACCTTTAGATACATAGTGCTCTACGATAGCTCTGTGCATCTCCTCTCTCCTCATTGTCGACTTCCCCTTAACAAGATTCAACCGTTTGGCCACAGCTGCCAATTCCGCTTTCCTGGCATCCTCTAATGCCTCCAAGGTCGGCGCCTTTAGAAATTCTTCAATCTCCATTTCTGCTGTTTGCCTTTTCTTTCTTTCGGGATTTTTTAACCCAATCAATTTACCCCGTCCCAAATTTAGTGTTCAAAATCGCGGACGAGAACCCCACTTATGTTACGTACCCCGTAACTGGGTTGCCAAACCAGCAGAATGGATTACTCAGTTGGAGTCTGGATTACTGGAACTAAAAAGTTTTATTAAAGAAATAAGCAACACAGTACTCTAATAGTAAGGATATAAATGCAACAGGTTAGCACTGAATAAACACACATGTACACAGAACTAGGATAATAGGATCAATCAAGCTCTATCGCAGTCTAGGGGTAAAATGTTCAATCACAAGTGACAGAATTCAGTTTAGTTCAGTTTGCAGCAATCGTTGTTGTGCTATTAAAGAGAGAGAGAGAGAGAGAGAGAGAGAGAGAGAGAGAGAGCGAATGCTGATATTCAAAATTGGATTCAACAGACCTTTGATATTTCTCGCAGTTAGCTTTCGGGCAAGCCCTTTGTAATGTCTTCTGAGGTCATCGACTGTGATCCCTCTGTTCTGGATACGATCGTTCCTCTTCGGTGAACCTGGCACCCAGGCAAGGATGGACACACACACCAGGTTCCCGCCGACCGAATCTTTCCACCCTGTGCGTCTATGGCTGGTCCTGTGAGCAGCCCTCCAAAACTCCCACCGACTTGTAGGGGCGCACCGCTTCCAGGGTCTCGATACCTCGTGGTTTCGTGAGTGGTGTCTCGTGTGGTGTCTCGTGTGGTGTCTCTTGCCTTAGCGAACCCGTCCCTTTTTATCCCCCTGTTGGGGTATCGCCTGTCCATCACTTCAAACAGTTCAGGTTCAAAGCAAACCAGTCTTGACAATACCCAGACCGGTGTCTCCTTCCGTTAATCCCTCTCGTCTCTTCATTAACATTTCCAAATGCTGCTCCATTGTCTTACTTATCTCTCTCCTGAAGACAGGTAGCAGATCAACTGTTGATCCCACTGGTGATAGCACAGGACAGTCAACATCTTAGTCTATGTGTACTTTCGTCACAAGAGTTTGAGGAGATTTAGTATGTCATCAAAGACATAATAGATAATAGACAATAGGTGCAGGAGTAGGCCATTCAGCCCTTTGAGCCAGCACCACCATTCACTGTGATCGTGGCTGATCATCCACAATCAGTACCTTCTTCCTGCCTTCTCCCATATCCCTTGATTCTGCTATTTTTAAGAGCTCTATCTAACTCTTTCTTGAAAGAATCCAGAGAATTGGCCTCCACTGCCTTCTGAGGCAGAGCATTCCACAGAACCACAACCTTCTGTGTGAAAAAGTTTTTCCTCAATTCTGTTCTAAATTGTCTACCCCTTATTCTTAAACTGTGGCCTCTGGTTCTGGACTCCCCCAACATCGGGAACATGTTTCCTGCCTCTAGCGTGTAAAGCATACATTTACAGATGTATCCTGGCAAGCATTCTGACTGATTGCCAACACCATTTGGTATAGAGGCACCAATGCATAGGATCAGAAAAAGCAGCAGATGTGGCCCACAACAGTGGTGTCATCAGCGGACTTGTATATGGTGTTGTATGGAGCTGTACTTAGCCACACAGTCATATGTGTAAAGTGAGAAGAGCAGTTTACAATGTATACTTATGATTTGGGTGAAAATGCAGGTGGTCTTATGAGTAAGTTTGCAGAAGATATAAAAACAGTGAGATTGTAAATAGCAAGATATGGATCAGTTGAAAATTTTGACAGAGAAATGGCAGGTGGAGTTTAATCCAGACAAATATGAGGTATTGCATTTTGGAAGGTAAAATACAAGAGTACAGCAGGCAAAAAATTGCAGCACCCTTAGGAGCACTGATGCAAAGAGGGATCTTGAGAAGCAAGTCCACATACAAAGACTTTGGAAAGGGTGCAGACCAAGTTTACCAGAGCATATTAGCTCTGAATGGTTGGATAAACTTGGATTTTTTTCTCTGTAGGATCAGAAGCAGAGGGACAAACTAAGAGTTCCTGGTGTCAACATATATAATTTATTTATTTATTTATTATGAGAGGCATTGTCAAAGCAGATGTGAAATCTGCCAGATGAGAAGTCATAGTCCTGTGTTGCAGAGATTTAAGAAATAATGGACATATAATGTCAAATAAATATCTTCCAATTTAAGATGGTGCTACTGAAGATGGGCAACAGCTTACTGGCAGTTCATAAAGCAACCAAATACTTCATTAATAACACTTTCTCTGTGGAAAATTGTGGTAAACTATCACCATAAACAATAGAAAGGTGAGCAAAGGTGAGGCTGATTCCAGAGTCCATGCGTGTGGTTGTAATGCAATGTTTGAGTGAGGTCAAGGCATGTTCAAGATGGAGTTGGAGCAGAGAAGATTCAGAGCTTGTCTACTTAAACTGGGAGAGAGGTAAGACGGGAATAAGCACCAGGCCGATTTGGAAAGGTCGGGAATGGGCTAGATTGTGGCGGTGAGGTCCAAGTCCAGAGCGTGTTCATGCGGCAGTGCCCGAGTCCCAGTGTGTAGGACGACCTGGTGTTTGGACAAATTAAACGCCGGGCCTGATGGACTGAAAAGGCAGGGTGTTGGGACCAGAGGCGAGGATCGGGCTGGTTCTGCTTGCTGTTCCATGATGTTTACTCCACTCCTCAGCACTGAGGCTGAGGCTGTGTCCTGCTCTGGCCGCTCTGGGCTTTGTGTCTATGGACTCACTTTCTTTCTGAATGCTGTTGCTTGCTTTTATTGTTTGCACCATTAGTGTTTCTCTTCTCTGTCTGCTCATTGGGTGTTGATCTTTTTTTTAGTTGGGTTTCTTTCAGGTTTCTTGCTTTGTGGCTGCCTGTAAGCAGATGAATCTCAAGGTTGCACGATTTATACATACTTTGATAATAATTATACTTTGAACTTGAAGAAATGTATTTTGAAATAAAACTGAAAATGTCATAAAAGGTAGCAGTAGCTAGGCAAGTGTAGGTCTGGTGAATGTAATTACCCCATCTTCACTTCTCAACATTTTTCACATTCTGGGGGATAACAATCATTTTATAAATCCTTAAATTTGTATGAAATTAATCTTGTCCAGAAATTGGTCAGCATTGAGCTGATATTTCCAGACATATATAGACCTCAAATACCATGTCGTGCACATATTCCATCTGCAACATCCAATTTCATGTGAGGATGTGTTTTTGGTCTCTATGTTTTTCATTATCAAGTCAAGTCAAGTTTATTGCATTTAACTATATACATATATATAACTAATCATATAACGTATATAGAAATGAGACAATGTTTCTCCAAATCAGAGCACAAAGCACAGTAGTACACATAAAACATGACAACTTATGAAGGTAAGGATAAAATCTACAGATTATTCATGCATAAATAACAAACTAAAGTACATTAATTTAATATTGTAACCTACGGAACAGATTAACCAGCGACACTTTGAAAGTGAAGGAACAGGGAGTTCAGAAGACGAATAACCTGAGGGAAGAAACTGTTTCCCATCCTGACCATTCTTGTTTTTATGCATCGGAGTCTCCTGTCTGACGGTAGAAAGACAAAGAAGATGCTGGATGGATGGGTGGGATCTTTAATAATACTTAGGGCCTGTGTACAGTGTGCCCCAGATAAATGTCCCCAGTGAATGGTAGGGAGACCCCTATGATCCTCTCAGCTGTTCTTACAGTCCTTTGTAGGGACTTCCGTCCAATGCTCAGCAGCTCCCATACCAGATGGAGATGCAACTTGTCAGGATGATCTCAATGGTGCTCCTGCAGTTATTAAGTCAAAAATGTTATTGTATTAATTGTAAATATGGCATCTGGCCACATGGTGGCTCTGTGGCTTTGAATGGACCAAGTAATGATTTATGAGGCCACTGGGTGACAGTGTGTAGTTTTTTTTGGAAGAGTTTAGCGATTGGATGCAATATTGGCTCATCTGGTGAAGTTTATCTTTTAGTCTGTTTCTTTAAAGTTGATTGGCACAATTTTCGATTTCTTTGAATATTCCAGGGAATGTGAAGCGCAGAATCAAATATCGCTGTGATGATTGTACGTTCTAGTATCAATTGTTTGGCGACAATAAAGTATAAAGTATTCAGCCTCTTGCATTTAATCTCTGAAGGTGAATGAAAAGGTATCTTGACCTCTATAGGGTCAGTTTAATGGAAAATTTCACACCTACTTTTACTCTTTGCACAATATCATGGAACACCATTCTTAACAGGTCTGTTTGCTTTATTGAAGATGATCACAATACTGTGACTCTAAGTCTTTGTGATATGTCCTTCTTTTCCCTGATATCGGAGAGGAGGCTGTAGACATGTTCTATCTGCCAAATTTTAGAAGTCAAGAATGGACTCACCCTCCTCTCAAAATCTTGATTGAATGTGTAGTCTTTTCAAACTGTGGCTGATTGGGGTCACAGTGAGACTAGGCAAGATAGTTTACTTTGGTAATGAGTCATGGATGTCTGCATTAAGGCTGAAATCTTGATCGATGAGTTCTTCCTCTATCTACTGGCTCCTGTCTTTGACAAGCCTTCATGCGTTCTTGGTTCTCAGTGGTCATTCATGCACTTTCTCAGCAACCAGACTGATGAATCTTCACTGTACTCCATCTGCAACAAGTAGATAGTTCTTTTGGTTAGGACACTGAAGAAACTCACAGGAGTCCAGGTATATACTATATGATCATATAGCTGTTATATAGAATCCAATATAACTGTAGGAAAACGCCTTCATGCTTGTGTTATTTATATGTTGAGATACAGTGTGGACATTCTTCCCAGCCTTTTTGAACTGCACTGCCTAGCAACCCGACTTAACCCTAGCCTATTGCAAGACAATTTAAAATGACCAGTTAACCTACTAACCCGTATGTCTTTGGACTTTGGGAGGAAACCAGAGCACCTGAAGGAAACCCACGCATTCCATGGGGACGACCTACAGACTCATCACAAATGAAGTCGGAATTGAACTCCAAACTCTGGCTATGCTACCGTGGCTTGTACTCAAGTCCTCTGAGAGTAAAAGTGCATTGTATCATTTCCTTTCCCAAATGCCTGCTGCACTTCATGTTAGTGATCTCTGTGATTTCTGTGCATGGACAACTGAGTCCCTTGGAATAGCATTATTTCCTAAATCTCACAATAACCAGAACATACTCTGCACCTCTGTACATTGTAATCCATCTACCATGTTATGCTCACCATCTTTTCCACATCCCCTCGAAGCCACTTTGTACAACAACTCATACTTTTACGGTGATTTTCATCATCGGTAGAAACTTGTCATGAGCACTTTGAACCAATACTGGCATTAATGCTCAAGCAGTAAATTAAATAAGCAAGGTAGGTGTTGGAGTAGGAAGGAGCCCATCTTTTTGTAATGTTTACGTCAAGCGCTGTAAGTATTTTGAAAGAATACCTTCATATTAGCATTAATGCTCAAGCAGTAAGTATCAAGCAAGATAGATGCTGGAGTGGAAAGGGCCTCCAGTTTTGTTAAGACTTGGCTTGACTGAAAATGTAAGCCCTTGTGGTTCTGGAGTTAATGCTGTAAACCTTTGAGATCCAGCCACACAAGACTGTTAAAATGTCTAACAGGGCTGATTATTCTTGTCAGAGGGCAAGGGATATAGGAAACTCTAAGAGGAAATGTGCTTTAAAGCATTGACTCAATTAAACCTCTGCATTGTGATATAATTATCCTCTGCCATCTATCCCACTGAAACAATGCTTGATTATAATTCGACATTTGTTAACAGTTTGGATAATCAGTTATTTTTTAATGTAAATGTACCATAACTGCAGGTCCAACTTTAAACATTAGTCTGTTTTCTTGGAGCAACCAAAATTGATTTTTAACCTTATAAAGAAATTGCAACACCCTGATGAATAAGTGCAATGTTACATCCAAAACTAAAGGATTAATAAACTGTTTCATTTGCCTCTAGGGGAGTTAATAAACTGAACTGTTCAGTATTATCAGTCAAGCTGTCCACATGATTTGTCACATACTCAGAAATGGCGCTTTTAAATCTCGCAACAAGGGTTGAATTACTTTTTGAAATATTGACAGATAAGAAGTTGTACTTTTGTCTAGCTTTATGGTATCTTCTGGGGGCATTTTGAATGAAGCTTCTATTAGTTTGTAAATCTGTACATGAAAATAGTACCATAGTAATCTAAACTGAAAACAAAATATGAGGTGATTACCCGAACTGACATTTTCTGATGTCTTTTCCACAGTAGGAAAAGTTCATTATTTTCAGCATAATCCATCAACATTTGATCACGGCTTGCTTACTGTCAAACTACACCCAATTGTGTGACCATCAGTAACTTACAAACTTACCAGTTTAACTGCCTGAACTTTATCTTAGATTTTACTTATACGTATTTTTTTTATTTGTCCCAATTTGTTTGATAATCAAGTTCTCTTTAAATATCTTGAAGCAACTATTTAACTTCAAAATCATATGTGTGACAAAAGGAATATTGTAATTTTAAAGCAATGATTGCTATGTATTCTGAGAGTGAGCCAGAGAACATATTAGTAATGGTGCTTTACTTGATGGTGGATATTAATTTTGTGATATTAAATCCAGATTCCAGTCATCTTATCCTAAAGTAATGGTGGATGTGGCAAAACCATACTGTGCTTTGTTATTGCTAAAGACACACACACACACACACACACACACACACACACACACACACACACACACACACACCTATATATATTATCATGGACTTTATAGCCTTCGCATCATGACATTCTATGTTTTTTTTCATAGAATTTAGAAACATCAAAGTACTTCCAAATTTTCTGATGTGGAATTGCCCGGTAATTATAAAGGAAATTGTCTGTAGCAGTTCTTAAATCAATTAAGCTCGCATCAAGTCAGCATGTCTAATACCAGGCCATAGGCAGAATGTTTCCTTTCATGGATATGAGCGTCATCAGCAGGGCCAGTATTTATTGCCCAGATTGTAATGCTTTTCAGGAGGTGGCTAAGAGCTGCCTCCTTGATGTTCTGCTTTTCTGTTTAAGAGAGCAGATTACAAGCAGTAGAGGTCATAGGTTTATGAAGTGTTGAAGAAGCTTGCTGCAGTACATTTTGCAGACCAAGGTGCTGCTGAGTTGCCATGCCCACCGATGTGGCTCATACTTAGTATTTTTTTTGTCCTAGGTATGGTTTTGGGATAGAGGGGGGAGTTAGGGGACCAGTTAGTGTTTCCAGACAGGAAGAGTCAAAGGTCAGAGTTTCAAACGAGGTGTTAGGGAAGGAGCCTGAGTCCAGCTTGAAGCACCCCAAGGTCAAAAAACAGCAATCCTGGAAGTCATGTTACAGGCACTAGAAGGTCCCAGGTATGGGAGGAGATATAAGGGCTAGTAACACCTACCCCCCCACCCCCTGCCCAGCAGGTTATTGAGGTCACAGGTCTGTACATCCAGAAAATGAGGTCCGTGTGAACCTAGAGGTAGAGGGTTGAGGATCAAACCCGGCAAAGTCCAGAGGGCAATGCCGAAAGTCGAAGCCTGAAAGTCAAAGACCAAAGGCAGAGGTCCAAAAGAGTCACAGGTGCCCAGGTCAACAGGGTCAGAGATCTGTGTGAGTCTGGAAGTCAAGGCCCAAAGGTCAAACCTGTGACCAGCGAGTCCTGGGATGAAGTCCAAAGATGGAGGTCCAATGTCTGCAAGTGTGAGAATCCGAGGACAAAGACTGGAGACCCAGAGACAGCATGTGTGAATGGGTGGGTGGGAGGGTGGGAGGGATAGGAATGGGACCTGTCTTACTGTTGTTTTGCTTTATTTTGTTGTTGTTGCTGCTTGTGTTGTTCTGTGAAACACTGTGGGCATGTTATGTTGGAGCCAGAATGAGTGTCTATACTTGCAGGCTGCCCCTAGCACATCCTTGGGTGTATTCAAAGCTTATGTGATAAATAAATCCTAATTCAAAACTGACAATACACAATATATTACCGCTGAATGAAGGATAAGTTGATAGTGCCTCGAACATGAAACACTACAGATCCCGGGAATCTGAAAAGGGAAATTGCTGGAAGTGCTAGCAGACCAGCTAGCAACTGTGGAGAAAGAAAAAAAGTTAAGATTTCAGGTTGATCACATTTCTGTAAAACTGATGGAAGGTTTACAGTCTCAACTAGTAGTTCTACCATATCCATATCTTCTCGGTATTTCTAGCATTCTGTTTCTCCTTTATAACTGAATATATAAGCAAATGGATGAGATGCCTGTTAGGAGATCTGTTTTCTCTTGGATTTTGTTGAGCTTCTTGAGTGTCCATGGAGATTCACCAATGGAAAGTATTCTCTCATCTTCCAGGTGTGTAGATGTTGGGATCTGCATTGACACATCTGCTTTGTCACATGGTGTGAGCAGAATTATCTGCAGCTTAATGTGAAAAAGACTAAGGAGCTGGTGGTAGACCTGAGGAGAGCTAAGGTACTGGTAACCCCTGTTTCCATCCAGGGGGACAGTGTGGACAAGGTGGAGGATTACAAATACCTGGGGATACGAATTGACAATAAACTGGACTGGTCTAAGAACACCGAGGCTATCTACAAGAAGGGTCAGAGCCGTCTCTATTTCCTGAGGAGACTGAGGTCCTTTAACATCTGCCAGACGATACTGAGGAAGTTCTACGGGTCTGTGGTGGCCAGTGCTATCATGTTTGCTGTTGTGTGCTGGGGCAGCAGGCTGAGTGTAGCAGACACCATCAGAATCAACAAACTCATTCGTAGGGCCAGTGATGTTGTGGGGATGGAACTGGAGTCTCTCACGGTGGTGTCTGAAAAGAGGATGCTGTCTAAGTTGCATGCCATCTTGGTCAATGTCTCCCATCCACTACATAATGTACTGGGTGAGCACAGGAGACTCATTCCTCCGAGATGCAGCACAGAGCATCATAGGAAGTCATTCCTGCCTGTGGCCATCAAACTTTACAACTCCTCCCTTGGAGGGTCAGACACTCTGAGCCGATAGGCTGGTCCTGGACTTATTTCATAATTTACTGGCATAATTTACATACTACTATTTAACTATTTATTACTATTTTCTATTATTCTATTACTAATTATTTCTATGACTATTACTATTTACTATTTACTAATAGTAATATTACTATTACTATTTCTATTACTATTTATTATTTATGGTGCAACTGTAACAAAAACCAATTTCCCCCGAGATCAATAAAGTATGACTATGGCTATGACTATAAGAAGATTCCAGTCTCCAGATTGCTGTATAATCACAGTATTTATGTTCTGGTTCACTAATATTCCTGTTCAATGATGATCCCCAGGATATTATTGGTGAGGGATTTCGTGCCAGAAATGCCATTGAATCTCAGGATAAGATGCTTAGATTTTCTCTTGGTGGAAATGGGCATGGTCTGACCTTTTATCATAAATCTTCCCTGCCATTTCCTAACCCAAAGCTGAATGTTGTCCAGATTTTTCTACATGTGATTGGAGAAGCCGACCTTCGCATTGATTCACTAGAATGAAAATAGATAATGCTTGAAGTACTCAGGAGAAAGAAACAAGATTAATGTAATAGATCAAGAAATTTTCATCTGATGTTGTATTTGACCACAAATTTATACTTGTTTAACATGAAAACTCCTGACCAAGCATCTCCCAACAAGGCTGCATATGCCTTCATTTCCCACACTTGGAATGATATTATATAACTCATGCATTTCCTTTTTTTTAATATTGCATTTTATGTGACTTGATGCCTCCAAGAGGACCACAATCTTGTCGCAGGGCTTGGCGGCTTGAGTGCCTCAATGACCCGGAGACCTATGTTGGCTGGAGTCAGGGCTTTATGCTTTGGCTTTTGGTAGGGTCACCCAGGCCAAACAAGTCAAAGGGTAGAGGCCAGACTAAGGGTGGTCCACCAGTCCTCCAGGTTCAGGGGTTCAGCTCAGAGCCAACAACCCTGACTGGTAAAGCAAAACTGTTATGGAAACAGCAATGAAGTATCCTTCTACATCTGAGTCCGACAGTTTTCCTGAGAATCCACCCAGAACTTGCATGACCTGAAAGTAGTGACAACCAAGCTACTGACATGATGAAGGAAGCCCTGAATACTCCAGAGATGGAGGACCTTCAATGCTACACTAAACGCCAGCAGTGTAACAGACAGCAAGCGTGCAACTGAATAACTTGCTTGGGCAATTTCAAATGTAATTAAGACAACTTGTGTGCATGAAGTTCCTCATTCATCAGATTGTG
The DNA here is from genome assembly GCF_030028105.1 of Mobula birostris. NCBI lineage: Eukaryota > Metazoa > Chordata > Chondrichthyes > Myliobatiformes > Myliobatidae > Mobula > Mobula birostris. Next base: position 71,005,675 of record NC_092383.1, read on the forward strand.
CAATTCTTTCCCTTGAGGACATTAATAAACATCTGTGGCTTGTGCGTAAACACAATAAGGCAGTGCTGACTGAATTTTTGAGTCAGGTTGTGCTCAAAATGGGCTGAATATTGCAGACACCCTTTCCTTTTGCAATCAAGTGGCTCCCAGTGTCTTGGAGTTAAGATCACAATTGAGAGTAAACTGAAGTCCCACTCCTAACCATTTTGATGGCCTTTTGACAGATTATGCAGTCAGACCTTTTCCACTGCTTCTAAATGTCTCTGATCACCGGCTCGTCATATTAAATAAATTTCAGAGGCAGCGTATACATAGTTCAAGATACTTAAATTTCACAATTTCTTACTTTGAAATATGTAAGGAAATTATTTATATCACTATATATAATAAGATATATTATATCTCGACTGAAGGGTCTTGTCATGAAACATCGACTGCACTCTTTTCCATAGATACTGCTTGGTCTGCTGAGTTCCTCCAGCACTTTGTGTGTGTTGCTTGGACTTCCAGCATCTGGAGATTTTCAAAACACAAACACGAGGAATTCTGCAGGTGCTGGAATTTCAAGCAACACACATAAAATTTGCTGGTGAACGCAGCAGGCCAGGCAGCATCTCTAGGAAGAGGTCCAGTGGACGTTTCAGGTTGAGACCCTTCGTCAGGACTAACTGAAAGAAGAGCTAGTAAGAGATTTGAAAGTGGGAGGGGGAGGGGGAGATCCAAAATGATAGGAGAAGACAGGAGGGGGAGGGATGGAGCCAAGAGCTGGACAGGTGATTGGCAAAAGGGATATGAGAGGATCATGGGACAGGAGACCCAGGGAGAAAGAAAAGGGGGAGGGGGGGACCCAGAAGATGGGCAAGGGGTATAGTGAGAGGGACAGAGGGAGAGAAAGGAGAGAGAGAGAAAGAATGTGCGCATATAAATAAATAACGGATGGGGTACGAGGGGGAGGTGGGGCATTAGGGGAAGTTTGAGAAGTCAATGTTCATGCCATCAGGTTGGAGGCTACCCAGACGGAATATAAGGTGTTGTTCCTCCAACCTGAGTGTGGCTTCATCTTTACAGTAGAGGAGGCCGTGGGTAGACATATCAGAATGAGAATGGGATGTGGAATTAAAATGTGTGGCCACTGAGAGATCCTGCTTTCTCTGGCGGACAAAGCGTAGGTGTTCAGCGAAACGATCTCCCAGTCTGCATCGGGTCTCACCAATATATAGAAGGCCACATCGGGAGCACCGGACACAGTATACGCCAATATATAGAAGACCAGAACATCTTATATTCCATCTGGGTAGTACAGCATCTTATATTCCGTCTGGGTAGCCTCCAACCTGATGGCATGAACATTGACTTCTCAAACTTCCGCTAATGCCCCACCTCCCCCTCGTACCCCATCCGTTATTTATTTATATACACACATTCTTTTTTCTCTCTCCTTTTTCTCCCTCTGTCCCTCTCACTATACCCCTTGCCCATCCTCTGGGTTTTTCCCCCCCTCCCCCTTTTCTTTCTCCCTGGGCCTCCTGTCCCATGATCCTCTCATATCCCTTTTGCCAATCAACTATCCAGCTCTTGGCTCCATCCCTCCCCCTCCTGTCTTCTCCTATCGTTTTGGATCAGCCTCTCCCCCTCCCACTTTCAAATCTCTTACTAGCTCTTCTTTCAGTTAGTTCTGACGAAGGGTCTCGGCCCGTAACGTCAACTGTACCTCTTCCTAGAGATGCTACCTGGCCTGCTGCGTTCACCAGCAACTTTGATGTGTGTTGTCTGGAGATTTTCTCTTGTTTATATAATGAGATGCTTAGGTCAGTAGAGGCACATTAGTTACTTGCATTTTGAAAGGCAAAAGTGTATTTCTGCCTCACAACAGTTAGACTGGAAGGTCAATGTTTGCTCTATAGATTAAAAAAAATAATTCACCCAGTCCAGTTAACCTCACTTTCCAGTTGCCTGTTACATTAACACTTATCCCAACTCTACTTTGACCTCTCTGCTCCCAGCTTCTTGCACTATTCTAACAAAACCCAAGCTAAGCTTGAAGGAACCGGACATAATCTTCTGCCTTTGATACTCAATAGTGAATTTAATAATTTTGTGTAACTCACCATCCCTGTTCATTTCAGAACTAGCTGATTATTCAGTAAGTCATCCAACTAGAATACTTACTCAGTTCTCTCTATGAACACTGGGATTTCTGCAGCTTTTACATGTCTATTTATTTGTCTCTTATCTCAAATATCTGTCTGTATTCTTTCAACCAGCTGTGATGTTTATCATCACAGTAATCCTGACCCAGCTCTGTCAGAGATTTTTCCTTTGTCCTATCTATCCATGCCCCAGTCTCTCTGCAGCCTGAAACTAACTTGTTTTCCCCTTTTTATCAGTTCCTATGAAGGCTCTTCTATCTGAAGCATTAATTCCTTTTTTCTTTGAGGAATTGCTGCCAGACTTGATGGATAGAGTATACTAATTCTGGTTTTACTTCTGTTTTACTGTCTGGTTGTCATCTCCTTTGCAACACATTCCAGGCAGCTTCCACTCACTGTGTTAAAATCTTGCCTTGTAAATCTTTAAACTTCCCACTTCTCAACTTAAACCTGTTCCCTCAATTATCTGATATTTTCACCCTCAGGGAAATATCTACCCTCTCATTATTTGATATACTGTCAGGTCACTCCTCAACCTTTGACATTATAGAGAAAGCCTGTTGTCCAATTTTTCTTTGTGACTAATATGCTCTAATCCAAGCAACATTCTGGTCAACCTCTTCTGTATATTCTCCAATACATTCATATCCTTCCTATGTTTTGACAACCAGAACAGCACACAATACTTAAATATGACCTAAACAACATTCTTTCAGTTTAACAGGACTTTCCAACTTTTATAGTCAACACCCTGATCAATGAAAGTAAGCATGCTGGATGTTGTCTTTACCATCCTATCCAATTCTGTTGCCACTTACAGGGAGCTATGGACCTGCATCCCAAGATCTCTTAGTACATCAATACCTCCAAAGGTCTTGCTACTTACTGCCTACATTCTTCCTGCATTTGACCTTCCAAAATTCAACACCTCACACATGTGGGAATTAAACTCTAGCTACTATTTCGCCACCTAAATTTGCAACTGATCTACATCCTACTGCACCTTTTGACAGCTTTCTTTGCTGTCCACAACTCCACCAATTTTCATATTACCTGCAAACTTACTAATTAGACCACTTACATTTTACCCAAATCATTAATTTACAAACACCAAGGGCCCTGGCACTGAAACTCATGGAACACCACTGGCCACCAACCTTCAGCCAGAAAACACTCCTCCATCACTACTCTCTGTCTTCCATGACCAAGCCAATTTTGGATTCAATTGGTGACATATTTTCAACATTACAAAAGTGACCATACCTTAAAAGTACTTAACTGTGTGAAAATGATTTAGGGATGCCTGAAATTCTATAAAGACACTTCCCAAATTCAAGTCTCCTTTTAATAGTGTCACAATGTGACAATTATTTCTGCTTACTGTCTAGATCTGTAATTTATCAAAATGTGTATCTGTAAAGTAGACTTTACATAGTTCCCTTTACTGTTAATAAATGTGTTTTAATGAAATATTTGACAATTGACTTATCAGTTATTAAGAACGACTGATGTGTAATCCTTCTCACTAGCGATATGGGAAAACATACTGAAACCAGAGACTCAGCATGTGATACAGACAGCTTCAGGCACAATTGCTTTTGTAGTAGTCCTTCTCTGTAGACAAATACAAATGTGCCTATTTAGCTATAGTTTGAAAGAGACAAAGGTTTGTTTATAATCCCATGTTAATTAACTAAATATTAGTCCCTCAGGCTAAAACTGTCATGTCCCATCCAAATAAATTACAGTATTTGCTATGAAAAGATATCAAATTACTGTAAATGTCATAATAATGGACAGAAATGCACATTACACTAATTTGTTCAGGGATTTAAAACAGAAGTCGTATATAAAGCAGAACAGCTGAGACCAAAAGAGTTTTGTTTCTTAATTATTAGGATAATATTAAAATTTTTCTAGAATAAATGACTAAGTGGGCATGATGCCGAGATAACAGAAGACTATAAAAAATTACAGCATTGACCCTAATTCCTTATAACGCTGCGATCCATTTTAGATGGACTCAACTGCATTCAATTGCCATATGGTTAATCACGCATTTTGCTATCACTGCCTTTGGTCAAACATATATGATACTGTCCTTTGCTAGTTTATAATCCTACCCTCAAATTATGCAATATTATATAAATGCTATTATATTTCCATACTAGGAGGTAGTTGTTTAAATATATATTGTGGATGCTGTCTTTCTAAACCAGCTTCCTTGAAAAAGTCTTTACAACTATATCTCTCGTTACAACTCTGTTTAATTCTAGGGAAATATTTCCTGTGAAATGTGTTCAGATACTTTGCTGTAGTAAAGATAAGATGTAAGTACAAGCTGCTCGTGTTGTATTCCTGATTAATATGCAGCTGGCCTTGGTCCTCCTCAGTGTAATTTTGTATGGAGCTTAAGAAGAACCAATGTTCCTTTTCATTGAGAATATGAAAATGGTTGTTCCATTTTATCTTTTATTGAATGACAACAGGTACTCAATTAATAAAAAAAACTGATGACTTAAACATGGACCGGTGTATTTTCTTCTGCAGCTGTTTTATCTGTGCAGCCATAACCATCGCAAATCACTTTTTTCTAAGTTACAATGCACTTTCGTAATGTTTTCTCATTAAGGTGGCCAGACCCCTATTAACTGGTATTCAATGATCTCTGGAAGTCCCAGACCTGATTAGCTCTAATATTCCACATTCAAACACCCTCTTTGCCATGGTACTCACTTTGCACTGCTGTGATTAATTTACACTGAACTACAACAGTTGCTTAAGCTGACCAGCCTTACATGTAATGAGGTTTACCAGGTCAGTGCCGGGCCTCAGGGAGCCATCCATCTCAGAGTAAAACAAAAGAAACCCATCCATCTCATCAACCAGAGCATTTATCACCAACTAAGTTACATGGCAGAGATTCTGAATAGCAACAAAGGTTTTCTGCCTTAACCTCACAGCCATTAAATTATCTGTTAATTGAATGTGAGGGTGGAATGAGAGCCAATAATGTTTTTATGCTCTAAAATAAATTGATGATGGTGGACACAAATTATACGATAGAAAGAACAAGATAGCCAACACATGCAACAGCCTAATGCAGATCATTCAGCAGACATCAGATATTTGTGAATTAGGGGAGATGAGGGAAAAATGTAATAGGACCACATTCATAGAAAAATTTTGGAGGTAGGGAAATAGCCAAGAACAGTACTAAGGGAGCATTGTCTCCCTGAATGAGACATTATACCAACTCAGTCCATTTTCTGAGGTGGATCTAAATGATCCCATGGTACTACTCTGAAAGGCAGTAAAATTATCTTCAATAAATGAGCCAATGTTTATTCCTCAATTAACCTAAACAGGAAAGGTTATCCGGGCTTTATCTCTTCCTTTTGCCAGAGTCTGCTTTGCACAGATTGGCAGCTGTATTAATGCAAAAACTATACTTCATAAACTATACTTATTAGTGGCAAACCATGCTGAGATTGTGAAAGCACACAATCAATGTATTTTGTTCTTTGTGTATACTTGTGGATTTTAGATTTTTTTTAAGAATGCTTCAAATTGCTTTCTTTCAACCAGATTAAAATGAACCAATAACAGAAAAGAAGTGGTGTAGAAGTGATTTCAAAATAACAGTAATAAGTAGATATGGTGAATAAAGTTAATCTGGTATTCTTGTGAAAAATCCTGGGCCCAAAGAAATCAATTGTATCTCCTTCCACAGATGCTGCTCACTCTTGAGTGTTTTGTTCCTTTTTCTGTTTTTGTTGCTGGTGCTGGTTTGCTAGCTACAAAATAGACATTTTAATGCACAACAGAATGGTGGAGAAATTACAACTACAGGGAAGTGAAAGTGCCTGACTAACTACACAGATTTACAAAACAGAAATAGACCCAGAAAGTGAGAGAAATTAAGTTGGGCCTATAGCTAGAGATCTCATTATCTTGATACAGAAGAGTAAAGCTTAAATTTTCATAACTTCATCAGTAACTAACTGTTTTCCATATGTAAGTATGAGGTCTGTTTCAAAACAAATTGACATTGTAAACATTTAAGGTTTTTGCTTGGGGTGAACTTGTGATACTAACACAAAGTTCATGGGCCAAGGATGCAAGCGTTTGAGTTTCACTCTTCATAACAATCAGAAAGTTAATAACCTTACAGCGAAAAGCCATCAATATCTAAACATAATTACTTATCTCTGTTACCGTTACTGAAAGAAATCCGTCAGTTTTGGGGCAAATTCTCTTTGAAGTCAAGTGGTGAGCTTTTAAGATGCTCTCAAAAATATTTAGTAATGGAAAACTGTAGCTTTCAGAGAAAATGATAACGTAAGATTGCAGTAAATCTGAAAACAAATTCTGTGTCATTCTTACAAAGAAGCAGTTTACTCAAGCTTAAAGAGATTTGGATGTATTTTGTGTTAAGTAAATTCTGGTGATTTAATGAACAATGAACAGATTAGCTTTACCAATTGTGATTATAGGAAAATGAAATAAACTTAGCTGAGAAAGACCATCATCTTAATGCATTCAGCGAGAACTAAAATAAATAGATATGGAAATTTTAGTCATTTTACTGATAATAATATAAATGCAATTTAAACATTTTCTAATATCAAGTTTGTCTCACAGTGAAGGTTTCCTAAATGGAGTCAAAGTATTAAGTTAAACATGAAAAGGTATATAAGACTCGTACGCCCAGATTTGGGAACAGCTTCTTTCCAACTGTGATAAGACTGCTGAATGGATCCTGACCCGGATCTGCGCCGTACCCTCCAAATATCCGGACCTGCATCTCAGTTTTTTTGCACTACTTTACTTTCCATTTTTCTATTTTCTATTTATGATTTATAATTTAATTTTTTAATATTTACTATCGATTTGTAATCCAGGGAGCGGGAAGCGCAGAATCAAATATCGCTGTGATGATTGTACGTTCTAGTATCAACTGTTTGGCGACAATAAAGTATAAAGTATATACAAGGACCTATCAGCAATGCTCAGAGGGAATTGATTCCGGATGATGTATGGTTATTGCAAGTTATTATTACAATAACTTTCAAAGCACAATACAAAGATGCCTTTCCCTCTATAAATGAGATAGGCTATTAATTAGCAAAAGATAATATGATGTATGAAAGAGATAAGTAAAGGGAAATCTATTGAAACACTTCAAATTGTATTTGGTTTAGATGAAAGCAAACTCTTATTGTAAAGTAAATCAGAGTGAATAATTGTACCTAAATATAAAACTCAAAACCTATTACAAAGATGGTTTTACAAGTTATTGTGCTCCTGCATTCCCTCCAATAAATACATAGACTAGCTGAAGTGAATGCACCATACCCTGATTGCATCCCAATTAAGTAAAGGGAATCCCAAAATTATTAAATGGCAGATAATTCCAGGAAAAAAAAAATCCTATAGTATGGAGCCCAAATTGAAATACAGAGGGACTCTGTAAAAGATTGGCACTGAGGCAGAGCGGTCTCAGTTTTATATTCCAACTGCCTTGAAAGAAGGGTCTATTCTCCATTTACTTTTTGGTTACTTGTCTACATTGTGGACTGTTGTATAGTGTAGATGGCCAGCCATATCCATTTACTCCATTATACCTCTCACAAAATATTAGAATGTTCTCGCCTTAAGAGGCATACATAATCAACATGGCTTTGTGTGTCTTTTTTAACTTTTTTTTGTCTCATTAATATTTTATAGCACCAAAAAAACTTCTCAGCATCCAGACCGCCTGAATAATTCAAAAATGTCTACGTGCCTCCAAGACATTCCTAATCCCTAGCCTACAAAGGAGTGAATTAGTTGTCCTTGGCACTGATCCCTTGGACTATTAGCCTGCAGAGATAATACTTTTGCATTGGAAAGGTCACCCTTTCACAAAAAGAATTGCTTGCAAACCATACATTTAAAAAAATCTAACAAGTAAAAATAGCATTCAGATCTCTTGAATCTGAGCAGAATCGCAATCTTCTGATGAAAGGGTTCCCTTTTTTCCTGCCAGTGGAGCTGTCAATCCTTCCTTTTTTCACTTGCTTCGCCGTTATTGGAGGATCCTCGTTTTGAGCCCGCCCACTCAGTGTGCCCGAGGCTACGAATGGCAAATGTACACGCCAATCTAAGATTAACCCCGCCCAGGCAGCGAGCTCGGTTGCCTGGCAATCAGCGCTCTGGGCTGCTGTGGATGTTGCATTGCGGAGTCGCAGCGAATACAATGTAACACAGGATGTTGCAAATGCAATCGTGCCTCAGCCGCCTTGATATCGGCAACGGCAAGATGACACGGTTCAAGTTCTGTGAAATATGTACCTCTATTTCTACCTTTGAAACACCTCAATAAGGATCCAGACTTTCATTGACTGATATCGCACGCTGCGCTCGATAATGGCGACTAATCAAGACGGCTGTAGTGTCAAAGTCGCTTTAAGGTAAGACATTATTATTGGGTGAGTTCGTGCTGATAGGACAGTAAAAGCCAGGAAGCCATTGTGTTGGTGCTTTGTGCACGGTTCTTCGCTTGACAAGGTGACAGAAGTTATTTTGTATTTTTAAATACAATCTGAATGCATGGTGTTATTTGCCATTGGTTGTGTTTTGGCAAAGAAGAACCGATTGCATGTGAACTGATCACTCACTGCCCTGACATTGACTGCTTTTTGATTTGGGCATTTGATATCTAGAGACAATGGGCTTCCATTAAAATGCTGAATATGAAAATGAACCAAAAGTGGCCCTTTTAACCTTGGCAGTAAGTGACATGCCCATGTTACCGTGGTAGGTTCCAAATCACATTAATTCAAAGGAATAAATACAGTTATGTGATAAGCGGTTTTACCTCTGCCCGACCGCGTAGCCTTTGTTCATTAAAGTGATGAAGCAGTTGAAAAGGTGAAGAAACTGAATTATTTCACTGATATGGAAAGGATATCTCCTGGGTGTGACTGGGGAGGAATAATGTCGTCTTGCTTCCCTTTAAACCAGATATGATCATAGTTGAGCCGTGAAGAGGTTATGAAGTATGATATATATTAATCCTTTTGTTACATTTCTCAAGAGGTTGACTCCCCTCCCATCGTCCCAAAGGGTGTCAATAGTATTTTTAGATTTACCAATGACGAATCATTTGGAAATACCTAGATGTATTGTGATGTGGGTTGTTGGTATTTTGCACTGATTGGTATTATACAGTTATATTAAAGTAACAACGTAATTTATCAGACCGGTGGAAAGTGAGAACAAAGCCTGCCTATGGGTTGGAATGTTTTGCCCAGTAAGGTATCAACAGGAATAAATAAACTACATTTATATTTATTTAGGATATCAATTTGGCAATGATAGGAGGGAGAAATGAAAATGAAGACGTGAAAACAGAGTAAATTGCAGAATATTTAATTAGTCTTATGCTTATTGGTTTTTATCCCTCCTGATTGTGAAGCTGATTTAGCGGTATTTCAGAAAATAATTATAATTTTACTTCATATATTAAATGGATAATTCACAAGTTAATGCCAAGGATAAACACACACAGTAGTGGCTATCTTCAGCTCACATAACCCACTTCATCCACCACTTTGAACTCTGGCACAGCTATCATAAAAGAGGATTTTCGTTCAGAATTAAGTACAGAAAGAAATTGCAGCTGAATTTTAATACTGTAATTTGGACATGTGGGTCTGCTACTTTCCACTGTAAAATGTTGGGATCAAAAGCCTACTGAGTTGAGTGGTATCCTAGTAAATGGTTACTGGCTTTCTGTTATCTTGCATCAAAATGAATTGGATCAGAAATTTTGAACAAATCCGATGACAGCATTACACAGTATGATGGCAAAGCCTGTTGTGGTTTTAGTTTCTGAGATAAATGAACCATCTTAATGCTAAGTTAACATTAGGACTTAATCCATCAGCAGCATAATTACTGTATCTTCAAATTGATTAATTACTTAATGATGAGGAGCCATTGATTAATGGTAGTTCCTGATCTACAGATATATCTAATTTTGATTTGAAACAAAGCTTCTCACACCATATAATTTTTCCTCATGGGGGTTTGTAAAACAAAGACTTGAATTTATATCATGCCTCTCATAGTCTTGGATTACTGTAAAGCACTTCCACAGCTTTCAAAACGTGGGGTTAAATGTCACTCTGCATTCTCTTCCTAGCAGGTCTGTTGAGTCCAAGGATGATTTCCTTCCATTCTTACTCTGTAGTGGTGGCTGATAAAGGATTCTACCACACAGGCTTTTTGATGAAGTTGCCAGTTGTGCCGTTTGTGAAACAGTGTGCCCCTTTGTTGTTTGCCCTTGACTTCAAAGACACTCCCGATGAATGGACTCAAAGCTCAGTACCATCCTGAAAGTGCTTCCCCACTTTGAACAGTCATAGCAGGAGTTCAAAGTGCAAATTAAATTTATTATGAAAGTACATATATGTCACCAGTTACAACCCTGAGTTTCATTTTGTTGTGGGTATAGTCAATCAATCCATAATAAATAACAACCATAATAGAATCAATGAAAGGCCCCACGAACTGGGCATTCAATCACTGTGCAAAAGACACTTTGGGGCAAGTGATGTTACCCCCACCCCCTTGGTTCAAGAGCCCGATGGTTGAGAGATAATAACTGTTCCTGAACCTGGTGGTGTGAGTCCTGAGGCTCCTGTACCTACTTCCTGATGGCAGCAGCAAGAAAGGAGCATGACCTGGGCGGTGGGGGTCCGTGATGATGGATGCTGCTTTCCTGCGAGCACACTTCACGTAGAGGTGCTCAGTGGTGGTGATGGACTGGTCTGAGTTGGTGGGGGTGGTACGTTTTTGGGATACCTTTGAATCCTTTAGTTTGTCTCTTTTATCATGGCAGAGGTTGGAATACATTTTTGTTTTTTCTTTGGCAGTCTGATATTTGGCATGTGAATACAGTAACAGACTCTGTTCAGTGGGGCCAGTTGATTATAGTTAGGGCCTCAGTGCTGATGATGTTGAGCTGGAGGAGGACACTGCCATTGATTTATTTGTCTGAGCAGTGTAATGGGGGGATTTTTTGAGACATTATGCATTGTAGCCAACTCATAAAATATTTAGCTTTGCAAATTCTTCCAGCAACTTCAGAACATTTCACAGAAAATGTGTAATTATAATTAAGTAAATTTCTTAATCACTTGCAGTGTATGGTACAAATACTGGAAAGCTATTGGCAGGAAGTTATTTTTTTAAGTGAACTGACCTTAAGTAATAATTAGCAGCTGGAAGTAATTGTGAAACTTCTTCGATATGATCTGACAAGCTTATTGTCATTCTTGTGTTTGTCCATGTTTAATAACAAAACCAGGCAGCCATTGAACTGGAGTACCAGTTTAGGTGGCTGTGCTCCAGGGAAGTTGTGACCAAAAAAAAGGCTAATAAATTTCATCAGCCTGTTTTCTTGTTCTAATTTTACTTAAAACAAAACCCCAGTTATTATTAACTTTAATCAAATCAATTTAATGAATTTGCTTTGTAAGGTGTAGGCCTGGTAACTTTTCTCTAACACCGATGTGTAATCATTACTTCTGATCATCACTTTCATATTTGCATGGTAAAGAATCAGGAAGTGTAAGTAACATGCAGTTTCAGGAAGGATGTTGGCCTGCTGTCGACTTTGAACCTAAATTTTTTTTGTACTTCCATTGTGTGTCAGTTTATCTAACTAATTGGCAGAGAAATAATCGCTGAAGATTTTCAGTGTATAACATAATGCACCTGGTTTGCAAATTAAAGTTTTGTTGTTCAGTGTACCAAATGCTTATTGAACTAATTACAGAAAATCTAGGTTCTCATTTGAAGTGTTTGTTTTTTTTTAAAGACTAACTGAAAGGAACTCCAATGTTATTTGGGGCAAGGTGTGAGCAATGTAGATTTGACTGATTTCTATGCTTACCAACAATATATATATATACTAATTTCAGCCTTTCTCTCCTGTCAGAATATCCTTATATAGAAATTCTCAAAAGCTAGCCCCTGTTGTAGATCCTTAATCTTGATTTTAAGAATGTAAGCTATTCTGTTAGTACAGGAGAACAGAAGAGATCTGAAAAGTTTAAAATTTTAAAAAGACATATTTGCAGTCAGTACAGACTTCATTATCTTTTTTTTATGTTGAGCAATGGTTCAGATTATTGCATTATTCCACTTGTGAAAGACACATTATATGTGTTAATACCAATGGCTGTGAGTCTATTTATTTCTCTATTTAAAACAATTTGGTTGGTGTGTCTGTCAGGAAAGATAATATGACATCATTTTCTGGTTTGACTTAAGTAATTCCATAACCCTAGTGATTGAATTTTAATTTCTCTCTTGAAAGGGGTTAGTACGGCACTCAGTTCAAATAGACATGTTCTATAAATAACAGTCTTAGCTGTAATAAACACAACTGGTGAATGAACAGCAAAACTATGTTTATGTGACACAAAAAGTTCAACTCTTGTGGGAAATAATTTGAACAGGTTTCAATTCACTGGCAGGAACTCATGCATGCTGAAATTCATTTGACAGCATTCACTAAAACAAATGAATTTTGCCTGTAAACCTTTTACATCATTTATTCTTCAGTGAGGATTTTACAAAGATGGGCAATACACAGTACGATCTACTGTTGGAATGTTTCAGACAACCATTGTTAAAACACAAAAACAAAGATGTCAAAAAGTGTTGTTTATCCATGAATTGTTACTTGAGCAGAATCTAAACATGAATGACCTGCAGATGCTGAAATTCTGAAATAAAAACAGAAAATGCTGAAAGCACTCAGCAAGTGGAAAGATTTTTTTTCAGTCCCAATGAAGGGTCTGGGCATATGTTCAAAAAGCAGTGATTTTTGTCACTGATAGTTGTTGAGAAATACAGAAATGTTTTGCTTACTGCGATTTCATGCTTCGAGGTTTGGAGATGCCAGAAACAGCTGGGAGTCAAAATGAAACAATTTCACTACTTCAACAAGTTTGGGACTATGAAGAATTTGAAGATATCAACAATCGTCTTGAATGTTAAAATGAAAATGAAGATTTGTAGGAAGCAATCGTTGAAGGCATTGTATGATGTCAGTCCAGTATCTCTGCTCATTTTGTCCATTTATGGTCAATCAAGAAACATGGCAGCATTCTGTCAATAACTATTGGGACCGAATAGTGTTGTAGTATTACTTGTAGTTTTCTGCTTTATTCTGTATTTCATTTAAATGCATACAGTGATCTGTTACTCTGATAAACAGTAGTCTGTCTTTTTTTAACTTTTAGCTATGTCCATGAAACTGGGTAATTGGGGCAGCTACTTAACTGGGCCAAAATGTACTGGCTCTGGTGCGTCCCAGTTAACTGTATTTGCATTTGTGAATGCAGAGAGTATTGACGATTGTCAGATAAAGGATGGACTTAAAGGAATGAATAACAGTCTGGAGCAGTTTAGAATGAGTTATTCAGAAGGGTGTAAAACAATTATATTTTCATTTTGAAATGGGGGGGGGGGTGCAGTGCTGCCAGAGCTCACTGGAGTGCCACTCCAGCACCTCTAAAAAAAACAAGCGGGGAATTTAACAGTGGCCACATATTAAATAGAGGGAATTTTACGGAAGTGGGGGTTGGAGAGAGGGGGTGGTGGCTGGTGGGGAAAATAGCACTAATAACATTAGGATATGATGTATGAAAGAGATAAGTAAAGGGAAATCCATTGAAATACTTCAAATTGTATTTGGTTCAGACGAAAGCAAATTCTTATTGTAAAGTAAATCAGAGTGAATAATTGTAACTAAATATAAAACTCAAAACCTATTACAAAGATGGCTTTGCAAATTATTGTGCTCCTGCATTCCCTCCAATAAATACATAGACTAGCTGAAGTGAACGCACCATAGCTTGATTGCATCCCAATTAAGTAAAGGGAATCCCAAAATCGAGCATTCGCACAATAAAGCAGAAAGAAGCTGAAATTCGTGGAAGTGTTAGTGCTACCCCTACAATGGCAAAAATGGTCTCTCTGGTTCATGATAAAGTGCTTGCAAAGACTGAGAAAGCATTAAATGTCTGGCTAGAGGACATGTCACAGAAGCATATCCCTGTTGATGGCAAAATTATGCATGAGAAAGCATGGGCACTACTGTGAGGGGGTTGAGGAGAGCGAGAGGAAGGAGTTTAAGACTAGTAAGGGATGACTGGCTAGCTATGTAAAGTGATACAGCCTCAAGAACTTAAAGATCACGGGAGATTCGGCATCAGCTAGTTAGTGAGTGCAACCGAGCAATACTTTGTCATATTATTAAATTAAGTATTATATGTTTTATTGTACCAGTTATACACTGAAATGTAGTGATAGGCTATAATCTTGTTAATGTCTTAACTATCACTATATTTCTGTGGAGCTCTGGAATTCATATATTTCTTTCATCTTGGTTTAGTGCTTGACATTATAAGAAGCCCTATTCATATATATATGTCACACCCAATTTGTGTACCTGCTCATTACATGAATGCAGCAAGGAAGTTGCCCAGTACATGAAATGAGCAGGTACACAAATTGGGTGTGACATATATGAGGGGTGATTGATAAGTTTGTGGCCTAAGGTAGAAGGAGTCAATTTTAAAAAACCTAGCACATTTATTTTTCAATATAGTCCCCTCTTACATGTACACACTTAGTCCAGCGATCGTGGAGCGTACAGATCCCTTCTTTGTAGAAGTGGTCCACAGCTGGGGTGATTGATAAGTTCGTAGCCCAAGGTAGAAGGAGATGAGTTATTAACTTCAAACTTTCTGCATTATCACTCAAAGAGTTGAACTGCACGTGCATGTAACGAGAGTGTCTTGGACCTCCAGGTGGTTCACAACAGGGGTGGTTGATAAAGTTCGTGGCCTAAGGTAGAAAGAGATGAGTTATACAGCTTTTATTACTTGCACGTGCAGTTCAACAAAGTTTGAAGTTTCTCCTCACCTCCTTTTACTTTAGGCCACGAACTTATCAATTACCCCTGCTGTGGACCACTTTCTGGAGGTCCAAGACACCGACTTCTACAAAGAATGGATCCGTATGCTCCATGACCGCTGGACTAAGTGTGTAAATGTAGGAAGAATAAATGTGCTAGGTTTTCTAAAATTGACTCCGTCTTGCTTAGGCCACGAACTTATGAATCACCCCTTGTATTATAGAGAGGATATAGGAAATGGCAAGCATTTTGTCAGCTCTGGCACCTAAAAACTTGGCACTGCACCCCTGGAAATAGGGTAGTGGGAACATGAGAAAAAAACTAGATGGGGGGGGGGAATAGATTTCTTTAAACCCCCCATACTGTCTTCTTTGGAACACACACAGAAGTTTTC
This sequence comes from Mobula birostris, assembly GCF_030028105.1. Lineage (NCBI taxonomy): Eukaryota > Metazoa > Chordata > Chondrichthyes > Myliobatiformes > Myliobatidae > Mobula > Mobula birostris. Next base: position 71,021,201 of record NC_092383.1, read on the forward strand.
AATAAACAGGGAATAACTTCACTGCAGAAAATTATTATTATCTTTTATGCTCTCTTTTGCTGTTAACTTTTTGTTTTACATTTGATTAAAATATTTTAGTTCTACACGTTTATCCATAAAATTAAAATTTGATTTTAAGGAATATAACTCACACAATTGCCTGCAATTGCAATTACCTATAACTGTGCAATTATTATTACTATTTGAATGTGTTTTTCCAACAGTTCAGAAAGAAAAAAACTTTCTCTTAATTTCTGACCTACTAACTCTGCATAACATCAGTTTTTCATCTCATGTAAATCAGCAGAAAGAGAGAGTGAGTTATGTGTGGGAACAATAGCCCCTGAACTAAAAGTGCACCGTAGGTACTGCAGTGTGTAAATTTTTAAGCTCTATTTCTAGAAGGTGAATTGGGCCACGAGCTGCTTTTGTGTCAATAATGATCATTTGGCCTACATGTGATTCTCCAATTCACCATCGGTGACACCAGTTGGCTCCATTCCTTTTACACTCCCTGTGCTAGCGAAGTGCCAGATGGTTTGATTGTACTCCTGTTGAGCTGATGCAGATTACAGCATAGGAAACCACCAGTGTGCAATTAATAAATTAAATTGCAAGTCCTGCTGTATTTGTGCACATTTATCACAAAATATCCAAATGAAAGTAATTTTTTATACCTAAATTTAACATTGTTCCTCCCCTGTTTCCCTAACACCACTATCCAAACTCCAAAATTGGCTTATAATGCTTTGAAATCCAGTGCTTCACCAATTAAGGTTAGTCCAAGTACACCCTCATAATTAATCAAGAGACATAGGTTAATTTCATTGGATCCTACAGGTTCATATATAATACTCACTTCCACCTCCATATCCTCCAAGTTTTCTCTCTTTGCTTCCCCTGTAAGAAAGGGAGGAGAGGAAAGGGTTTGTATTTCAGAATTACAATCAGAATCAGAATTAATATCACTGGCACCTGTTATGAAATTTGTTGTTTTGCGGCAACAGTATAGATCAATACATGAATAGAACTATAAATTACAATTTTATATATAAAACTAAATAAGCAGTGCAAAAGGAGACCAAAACAATGTGAGGTAGTGTTCATGTGTTGGTTCATGGTGCATTCAGAAATCTGATGGCAGAGGAAAAGAAGCTGTTCCTAAAACATTGAGTGTGTATCTTCAGGCTCCTGTACCTGCTTCCGGACAGTAGCAATGAGAAGAGGGCATGTCCATTTATTGTCATGAATGAACAAAAGGGGATGTGGTTGTTAGAAGCAGCTGGAATTGATCACTTACATTGAGTTTTTGTGAGCTTTCAGTGAGAAGAGATGGATGCCAAGAACTCGGCAGGGTGCACCCTGCAGCTAAACTTTGTGCTGTAAACCTGTCCTGTGACCTTTGCAATATCTTCATCTATTGAAGTGAGAACATTAATGTCCATTTTCCCTTTCGTGGTGCTCAACTGCTGCCTGTCTTTGTAGCAATCTTGGCTTGTTGAATAAGATTGTTAATCTTATGGTGGACATTAAGCAGTTAAATGGCAAATGGACCAATCACGCCATTGTGATTCTAGAAAAAACTGATAATCATGGGAGGAAACAAGGAGTCCCAGGGTTCAGTGCAGCATTAAGTGGAATAATGTGAGATCTAAGTTAGGAGGCTTAATGTGGCAGTCCTTTTCAAATTACTAAACTCCTTCTGATACTGTAGTTAGTTGTCTGTTCCTGTCCGTTGTAAGCAACTTGTTCAGGCATTTGCTGAATTCCACCAACCACTTTTAGTTCTTTCTGAGAACTGTCTATAGACATTCTGCTTTATGAGATGCAATAGCTTTAAGAAGTATAGGACCATTCAAAAAAAAAACAAATATGCTCAGTAGGACAGGGTGATATTTGTGGAATGAGAGAGTTAATGTTTTGGCTCAAAGAACAGGTATTTTCTGGTTTTAATATCAGATGAACAGCATCAGCATTTTTTTTTGATTTTCAAGGAAACTCAATATTTCTGAGTCACTATAATTTGAGTGGCTGATCAAATACAATAAATGTCACTGGTTGAATTGGATTCCAGAAGCATGATGCAACATGCTGGCAATTCTATAAGATGTAAATATCCCCAATAACTGATGATGTAATGAGTTGGGTCAACTGGGGAGAGCGGTAATAGAGAGAACGGACAGATACCCCTGAATTTTGAGAGTGGCGAACACCTTGAAAATGGGCCATATTAGGATTCTCACTCTGTAATGTGAAGAAACACTTTTGCATTTATATATTTACCTTTTTCACATAAATTCTATGGGAACACATTTTGTTATATACAGTGGCATGCAAAAGCTTGGGCACCCTGGTCAAAATTTCTGTTACTGTGAATACAGTATCTCAATTTTTTTTGGTAGTAACTTGTGTAAGGATGACAATGTGATAGTCACCTCTGTTCGTTTATGGTAGTGATTTTGCACGCATTATCCCTAGCACAGGTCTGAAGTTCAGAGTGATGCATTTGCATCTTTAATGGCACGGTAGCATAGCGTTTCGTGCATTGCTTTATAGCGCCAGAGACCGACGTTCAATTCCCACTGCTATCTGTAAGGAGTTTGTACATTCTCCCCTTAACCATCATTTTACAGCGCCAGCGACCAGTGTTAAATTCCCACTGCTGTCTGTGAGGAGTTTGTACGTTCTCCCCGTAACCTCATGGGTTTCATCCGCCTTTCCTCCCACGTGCCAAAGCTGTACAGGCTAGCAGGTTAATTGTTCAGGGTGGGCTTGTTGGGCCAGAAGGGTCTGTTATGATGCTGTATCTCTAAATTAAATTAAATTTCTTAAATAATGGTATGTTCTTTCGTGTAATTGTTTAAAGCTGTTACATTTTGTCAGCATCCTTTTTTTGAGTACTTTGCTGCGGTGTCAGATAACTCCATTTGTTGCTAACAGAGCAAGAGAAGCAGAACGAAACCATTATGATGACCAAGTAAAAATGGGAATTAATTAGTTTCTGGTAACTGGGTGCTGATGAGAAGGAAAACCAAGCTTGTTTCCATATCAACCCATGTACAGAAATATTTTAATAGGTTAAGCATCAATTTAAGTTCCTTCCTGCCAGATTATTCAAAGTATCAAGAGATTGTAATTCAGTATATATTAATGCTAATTTAGACAAGCAATTAGTGTCAAATATGCATTACAGAAACTTAATGTTGGAATCGAGTTGAAAAAAATTACAAAGATAGATTAACAGGTCAGACAGTATCTATGGAAATGAATAAGCTGTTGATATTTCAGGCCGAAACCCTTCATCACAACTGGAAAGGAACAGAGGAGATGCCAGAATAAGGTATTGGTGGGACGGGAAGAAGGACAAGCTAGAAGGTGCCAGGTGAAGCCAGTTGGGTGTTTGTTGGAAGGGGGATGAAGTAAGAAGCTGGGAGGTGATAGGTGGAAAAGGTTAAGGGCTAGAGAAGGAGGAATCGGATAGGAGAGGAGAGTGGGCCACAGGAGAAAAGGAAGGAGGAGGGGCAACAAGGGGAAGTGATAGGCAGTTGAGAAGTAGAGGCAAGCGGGGGGGGGGGCCAAAGTGGGGAAATGAAGAAGAGGGAAGGGGGTGGGGGAAATATTACAAGAAGTTGGGGAAATTGATGTTCATGCCATCAGGTTAGAGTCTACTCAGATGGAATATGAGGTGTTGCTCCTCCAACCTGAGAGTGGCTTCGTCGTGGCAAAAGAGCAGATCATGGACCAACATGTTGGAATGGGAATTGGGATTGAAGTGACCACAAGGAATTCCAGCTTTTTGAGGATGGAGTGAAAATGTTCGGCAAAGCAGTCCACCAATCTATGTTGGGCCTCAACAATGTAGAGGTTGCTGCATTGGGAGCACCGGATACAGAAGATGACCCCAACAGATTTACAGCTGAAGTGTTGCCTCAGCTGCCTCTCTACATTGGTGAGACCCGATGTAGATTGTTAAGCACCTTCATTCCATCTGCAAAATGCAGTGTTTTCCAGTGGCTAACCATTTCACTTCCAATTCCCATTCCGACATGTCAATCAATGATCTCCTCTTCTCCCATAATGAGGGCACACTCAGGTTGGAGGAGAAGCACCTTGTATTCTATGTTGTTAGCCTCCAACCTTATGCCATGAACCTTCAACTTGCCATAGTTTTTATTCCCCCTCTTTAATTCCCCTCTCTTCCCCCCCCTTACCTCTTCTTCTCACCCTCGTATCCCCTTCCCCTGGTACCTATCCTCCTTCTCTTCCTTTCATGGTCCTCACTCCAATCAGATTCTTTCTTCTCCAGCTCTTTACCTTTTCCTCCTGTCATCTCCCAGCTTCTTACTTCAATCACCTTCCCCACCCACCCACCCACCCAGCTTCACCTATCGCCTTTCGCCCAGCTTGTACTCCTTTCTCTTCGCTTCCCCTCCCCCCCACCCCACCACCACCTTCTTATTCTGGCAACTTCACCTTCCTTTCCAATCCTGATGAAGGGTCTTGGCATGAAAGGTCAACTGTTAATTAATTTACATTTTTGCTGCCTGACCTGCAGAGTTCCTCCCCGGCATTTTTGTGTGTGCTACTCTGGATTTCCAGCATTTGCAGAATCTCTTGTGTTCCAAAAATAAATTATTTGCATTCAGTCAGATTTGCTTTATATGCCAGTACAAAAATGGAAATTAAAGTGAACCTAATTAAATTCCAAATGGCAGATTGGATGAAAAGAGCATTGGCTTTGAACTTTACAGAATTTTTTTTCCATATATGGGCCAAGAAGTGGGAGGGTGGGGATATTGATCCCAGTATGGTTCATTGGTTGCAAGAAGTGGCACAAATCAATTTAAATGTAAATTGGTAATTCTGCTGATGAGACCAGAGTAAAGTAGATAATATGCAGTGTGTTGAGGAAAGAGCTGATTTGTTAAAGGAAATTTCTGTATGCCAATTATGGATGTAGTTGGCTGCAGATGAGGTAATGCTAAATAGCCAAATGGGTACATTTGGAGGAACATAGTATGAAAAAAAACATTGAAGGTATAATAAATGCAGAGCCCTAATTGAAGGAACCAATAGATTTGTCAAGGTTTAAAAATAAATATTAAGTCTTTAATTAAATATTACAATTTAGTTTCAGAAAAAATAAATGGCAAATGTCATCAGATTAAAATTTTGGAAGTGTTTGCATACTACAGTTCAGAAATGCAATGTAAGAATTTTCTTTGGACATAACAGATATTACTATCTCTTCAGTGATTTGAAATCAATGTAAAACAGTTTACATCACACCTGCAAGATGAGTTATTTAATGAGTAAGAGCCAGTGAATGAGGGTTTAATTTATGAGGTTGGGTTTGATTTTCCTTCTGTTTCGGGGGTTAATAAATGATCACAGCATATTTTTAATGCAATGAAATTACTAGACTGAGGGAAGTCAGGATATCTTTCTCAAAATTTAGATCTGATCTTTCTGGAGTGAAATCTTGCAGGCCTTTGCACCAAATGGCAGTGGATATCGTGAACCTTCTTTGAAAAAGCTTCAGTTGCGAGTTGGTTGAAAATTTAAGAATGCAATTTTTGTTCAGTGAAGGAATCAATGGAATCGTGGTCAGTTGTGTTAACAGAAAACAGTTAGAGATCACCCAAACTAAACAAAGCAAAGTGGCCTATCCCTGTACTAGTGAAGTTTGGAACGTTATACTGTTGTAATGTTTATATAGAATTGCTGAGATAATTAAATTCAAAGTGAATAGGAAGCTTCTATAATGTAACTTTTTTGTACGTTAAGGAGTTTAATCTAAAACCATATCAAACTTAATAATTGGATCCCATTTCCCTAAAGAGTGCAGATTTTCAAATTTATTCTGGTCTCTCCAGGTTTATATGCATGTGAAAAACCATTCTAAGGCATTTATATTTTTTGCCTCCTTCCCATTTCTACCACCTTTAATAATAAACTATTCGACCACCTTCCTATCCTACTATTTCATATTTGATTTAGCACACCCCACCTCCTCACAGTCTGTGTTCTCCTTTATTTTCTCTTTAAGCTCTTCAGTGGCATAAGGTAAAACAAGAAAAGGAAATGCTTTGTGCAGGTTTTCAAGTGAAAGACCTACTTATGATTCCTTGTCCTTGCAAGAAACTGGTTGCATGGGGTATCTCTGTAATGTTGCACGGGGACATCCCATGCAAATTCAATATTAACAGTAAACAAAATCAAAAGATGACACCTGCAGCTGCTGAAAATCTGGATTCAAACCAGAAAGTACTGGAAAATCTCAGCAGGTAAGGCAGTGTCTGTGGAAGGAGAAACAGTTAAAGTTTCAGATCTGTAAGTTCATCAGAACTGGGAAAGAGAGAACTTAGCTCGAGACAATACTAACACACTTCCTAAGTGTGGAAAAAATTTCCAAGTTAAAGTTCTAACTGAAAATGTTTATTTTTCAACTGCACTAGCATATGTGTGCTATAATCACACTTCCACCTTGCTAACATAGGTGTGCTGTTATCCTATTTTCAACTGAATTTGCACATTCAGTGGATTTATCCAGTGTTGCAACAAGGTCTGCAATCTTATTTCCCAGTGATCTGGCTGAAGAGTATTTTGTGCCAGAAGTTAACTAATTTTAGCATCCAGTATCAGTAATTAACATTATCACGTTTAACATGATCAGATACAGAGTCAAGCTTTGCCTACTCAGTACCCAATAATGTACTTCATTCTGACATTAGATGAATACTCCCCTAACTGCAACTATGTGATTGTTCTAGTTTCCTTGCCAGCCCATGTCCCTTCATGGTGAGATTACTGTCTCTGGGTCACATAATGTATTGGACTCAACTGCCGGAAATGAGCTCACAGTTATTAAAGACGTGTGAACACCTTTAATGAAGATGGTATTTGGTATTCTCCTAACCATTAAATGTCATAACACGATGCTAATATATTGTACTCCCATTTTCTGATAATCATGCATATTTTGTGTTGAGTACTTAAAATTCATTTCATTAAATTGAGTTGAGATCATGATAACCAAGTGCTAGTTCTGAAAGAAATGTCATTCTGCACAACCTATAGATTTTTGCTTTTCCTCAGGGAATTGTTTGTTTAAAGGTCATTAATTTGTTGAATGTTTTACAGCATATTGTTGTGTGTCTTTGGAATCTGGTGTCCACCCCAAGGGTTTGAATTTAACCTTGGGTGAATTAAGGCTTGAAACAATCCTAGCTCAAATTCAGCCAGATGTCAGCTGTTAGTGGTGTATCATCTCCCATGTGGCTGCATGATAGACACACAAGCTGGACAAGTGTTACTCTCTGATAAGCAACAAATGCTCCCGTAATAAAATAAATCTGTTCCCAACTATCACCGTTGTTTACAGTTTCATTTCTTAATGGAGCAATCTTGTGCAACTCGCAGTTTGCAAGAAGATTCTAGTGATTTGCATTTTGATCTTCCCCTGAGTTTTCTGATGCAGTAGTTGAATCAAATGTTCACTTCAAGCAAAACACAAAGTGCTGGAGGAATTTAGTAGGTCAGGCGGCCGATGCATAATTGAAATGGGCAGCAGATAGAGCTTCTTCATCTGAACTCATTTACTTCCTATTAGCTTTGTCCAATGAGTGTGTTTTCATTTGTTTGAAAAACTTCTTCATCAGGACCTTCTACCACCAACTAAGGTCCACTTGCTCAGAAATTGTGCACTATAGTGGTGTTCTCAAAATGTAGAAGGACAAGTAGTAACCAATGTATTTTAACATTGCTGCAATTAACTAGATAATATTCAACCCAATTGGCTATATTAAAATGACTCATTAGGAATGGCAATGGGTCTGGAAATTCATCAGAGCCCTTGGGGCCAGATTAACAAACAGAAAAGAAGTGGAGGGATAGCAAGGCTGGTGATCGTTAAGGGAGTTGGGTCAAGAATTTGGTGTTGGTCATCAGTGTTGATAGGCATGTGCGCCACACTGGACATGGGTAGGGCTGTTCCGTTGGGAGTTTAAGGTGAAGGTTGAAAGATTGGTGAGACAGAGTGGATAAGTAAGAGTGACGAGTTTCTTTGGGGCTGGGAATGACAGTTGGTCAGGAAGATAAATGCAAAGGAACCTCTCTGAATGATGTTCCCAGTTTTGGCTAAGACCACCCTACACTCCACTTTAAATCAAAGCCCACTTGAGCAGAGAGTGCCCAACAACAATCGAGCTTCGGAGCCACCTGAATGTGTTTCTCCAATAAGTACTCCAAATATGCTATCAGTACACAACTGGAAGTCCCTGACAAATTTGCAATTCAAGAACCAATGGAACCCTATTCCACTCTGAGACAGAAGAAAAGCTGATGTTCAAACCTGTATTGCTGAAATATTGGTATTGTGTAATTGAATTTCTGGGCAGGAATATTTATTTGCAAAACACAAAATCCTGGAGGAATTCAGCAGTTCAGGCAGCATCTACAGAGGAAAGCGGACAGTCGACGTTTCAGGTTGAAATCCTTCATCTGGACTGCCTCAGGAATGACATATGGCTATGCTACTGGGTCTGTGTGACTCAGACCAGATAAAGGGTCTCAGTCTGAAATATTGACTGCCAGTTTCATTCCAGAGATGCTGCTGGTCTACTGAGTTTCTCCAGAGCTTTATGTGTTGTTCCAGACTCCACATCTACACTCTCTTGTCTCTCTAAGAATATTTATTTATGAAATAGGCCTTGCATTTCCACCAAATTGTTCTTTCAGGGATGTGAACCAAAGAGTTCTGAGGCAAATTGAGATCACTTTCTCACAATACTTAAGTCATCTAATTTATTTATTGTAGACTGCTGCTGTGTGATGTTAATGTAGGAGCATTTTGTTGATTGATCTGGTCGATGTACCAGCAAATGACGACTTATTCCTGTCTCTCAGATCTGGCCTTGAAGGATTGTTGCAGAAGTATGGAGATCACAAGTTTTCTTGTGGAGGTGGAACTATTGTCATGAGCTGCTGCAGCATTTGAAAAGCCCTTGATATATCTATCAAAGTTTTCTTCCTCCTTCTCATTCCCTATGTATGCAGCAGTCCTTATTGAATGAGTAATTCAAAACTAAATTAAAGAGTCCTTCTTGTCAAATTATATGAAGTAAAGGAGACGCAAGAGGTGGCATATGCTGGGATCTGGGGCAAGATATAATCTGTTGAAAAATGCAATCGGCTGCTTGACCTACTTAATTCTTCCAGCAATTTATCTTTTGTTGTATGAAGGTTTGTTATGTTAAATGCTGCTGTTAATGTTTTAGAGCAACTTAGAGTCACAGTGTTAGAGTGTAAACATGCACTTCAGCCTAACTTGTCTGAGCAAACCACTTGTATAATGGGGAAACAAATTCATTAAACACAAACATAAACACGAGACTCTGCAGATGCTGGAAATTCAGAGTAAAAGACACAAACTATCCCAATGAAGGGTCTCACCTTGAAACGTCAACTGTTTATTTCCTCCACATTCTGCCTGACATCCTCAATTACTCCAGTATTTTGTATGTTACTCTGAACAAATTCAATATTCCTCTTTGAAGGAGAATTAGTTATATATACAAAGGGAAAATTATTACAGGACTTTGGATTAAGAGGAGTGAAGTGGAATTAATTGAACTGCATTCCCACTTAGCTGGTTTACCTGTAAAATTCTGATTTTTTTTTATTCCATGCATGTTTGTGGACTGAAAAGATAGCTGTATTTGTAAGATTCTTTTGAAAGGATGCATTCTATATGAGAGATTAATTTCAGAATCTTCTGTTTTCAGAATCAGGTTTATTTTCACTGATATTTGTCATGAAATATGTTATTGTGTGGTAGCATTATGAAGCAATATATAAAATATAAATTACAATAGAAATTATATATATATATATATATATATATAAAAAAAATAATGAATTCTACCTCACTATTTTTGTTCTCAAAAAGAGCAAGAATAGTGAGGTAGTGTGCATAGGTTCATTGTCTGTTCACTCACCTCCACATTGCATTGATTCCACAACCTATGGACTCACTTTCAAACACTCTACAACTTGTATTCTCGGCACTCTTTATTTATTTCCTTGTTTATTTTGGTACTTTTTGCACAGTTTATCATATGCACATTGGTTGTGTGTCAGACATTGTGTGTAGTTTTTCATTAATTATGTTGTATTTCTTTATTCTGCCTCGAATGCCTGAATGAAAATGAATCTCAGGATACTATATGTTGAGATATACATTATGTACTTTGTTAATAAATTTACCTCGAACTTTGAACTTTGAAATCTGACACCAAATGTGAAGAAGTTGTTTTTAAAACGTCTTCAGTCTTCTATAGCAATAATCGGAGAGGAACTTTTTATACAAGTTTAAAATAGCTTAATTTTTCTACAGATTTGGTCTTGTCATACTCTAATAATGGTCAGAACCTACAATATTTTTTATGTTGAAAGCAGCTAGATGTCTTTTGAAGCTTCTGTATGTATAAAAGTGCAGTTTAATTCTCCCCTGAATTTTAATGAAAACGATGGAGCTCCTGATACAGTAGATGCATTTGTTGTCCAGGCAACCATAACAAACAATAGCGGTGCGGCCTTTTCATCAGTATCATATTCTTTGGGGCCGCGATAGATGATAAGCTTATGAAAAGGATGTACAAGAAAGGAGCAGCTTTTCTTTTACGACTGATCCAGTAGTCACAGTGAGCGCTCTATAAAATGTTAGCACTGCTCTGATCTTCTTGTTCTTAGTCGGGTAATCTGCGTTTGAGCGCATAACCAAAGATGAAACATGAACAGCATTCTTTGTTTAAAATTTTAAATGGAAACTGGCTTGCCTTGAAAGGGATACTAAAAATCCAATAGTAGTTTTTTTATATATCAACCAAAGAGTTTGTCCAGCACGCTGAACAACATTTCTCTACTGACTAATTTAAGAAAATAACTGAACAAATCTTTTTGCTCCAGTTTTTTTCTACACAAAAATGCCTTCCATGTTTGCCTCCCTGAGTTTGTATCTTAAATACGTAGATTTTCTGAAGTAACCCAAGTTTCTGGTGTAACTGCAAGCCATTCTATTGCAGTTTTTACAATTTTCTGAGTAGCAATTAAAACTAACAATCTGCTGGACAAACTAATTGGATCCAGCAGGGTCTATGGGGAGGGAAAAGAAATGGTCAGTGTTTGGGTCAAAACCCTGCATCGGAACAGGCTCAACTCACTGACAGGCTGAGTTCCACCAGCAAATTGTTGCTCTGGATTTCATCATCTCCAGTCTCTTTAGTCTGTATTTAATATATCTGTCTTTTACCCTGCATTTGAGAGCAAACTGTTACTTCACTATTCTATATATGTATGCATGTATGTATATATGTTCAACTAAACATAACAAGCAGTGAGACATGTGGAAAGCAGTAACAATTGTACCCTAAAAATCCCGCAAGGAGGCAACGTTGTATGTTCAGTGTTGAAGATTTATTTTTCCCAGAGGCAGCTTTAAATATACTTAGAGAAAAGCTTTTAAGGTTCTCTAGTAATTCCTGGATTTGGCCATATGGCAATTTCCTAATCTTGGCTAAGTCAGGAGGGAAGGGTCAATGTTTCTCAAGTTATTAAAAGAAATCCAGAAATTTATGTCAGACCCATTTACCTTTAACTGCCCAGCAGAGTAAGAAAATACTGTACCCCATGAACAAAAAGCTCAGGTTTCTCTTAAAGCTGAGCATGTAAAATTTGAGCAAAACATTCGAATTATGCAGTCAAATATGACTATTTGCTAATCATAAATGTTTGCGTGAAGTTACACAATCAAAATTGAGAGTGGTTCCTCTGTCATCATCATCCTCCTCTTTAATGTCGACTGTGACCAGCATAAGTCTGAAATAGGAAGCAATGAAGCCAAAAAAGGAAATTATATAATATTTGATTCACTCCAAATACCTGTTGTTTCAAGACATCTGTAAAATATAGAGTCATGTGAAATTATTATGTGGTTCAGATTACAATATTTTATTTATTTATTTCAAGATAAAGCACAGATTAAACCCTTCTGGCACTTTGAGTCGCACCACCAGACTTAACTTTAGTCTAAACATGGGACAATTTACATTGATCAATTAACCTACTAACCGGTACTTCTTTGGACTGTGAGAGGAAGCCCATATATTCCACGAGGAGGAAGTACAAACTCCTTGCAGAGAATGCTGGGATTGAACTGTAGTTATGGTTAATTCAAATAAAGAATTTGTAGATTTCATATGATTAGGAGGTGGTAAAAGAGAAATATTTATCAACTTAAACAGCAAATAACTGAGTAGAACTGCTGCCACACTTTGACATTAAACACTTGCTTTTAGCAAACATATTAAGTAATGCCCAGAGAGTGTCTTTCATGTTTCTTACATCTTCTCAATTCAGTCAGTAAATACCAATGTAAAGAATTTGCTTTTATTGACTAGTGTGCTTATTATAAATTGTGATTTATTAAAAGAGGACATTGATAAGGAACTTATAATGTTTATACAAATTAGACACAAAAGCAAGTCTCACCGGTTCAAACTTGTTTCGCAATTTAATAAGTTAATGGCTGAGCCATGTATCATCCATGTATACCATTACTACTTAACCCTAGCTAATAAAAATCCATTGAACTCAATTAAAAAAAAAGTAGCTCATCCTCTGAAACTCTTTCAGAACTTGTTCTAGATTTCTATCACTTTTTATGTAAAATGTAGTCCCTGACATCACTTGAAATGTCCCACACCTTGGATTTGTCATCAGAGGAAATAATTTCTCCAACCACAATGGGTTGACCAATTTAAATACTGTGATTTGAAAACCTTTCAGCTTTCTTCATTGGCTTCGTATGAGGTTACTGAAGTTTGGAATCCAAAAGATCCCTGAATGGAAATATTTCCTCTGTGGAAATACATTGGAACCTTGGGCTTCAGTTCTGAAGGGAAGGACAATATACAGAGTGTTTAATGCCAGTGATCAAGGATGGCTTGTTGTCCTAATGTGTTCACTGTTCATTGGCTGGTTTCATTAGATAGATCGCAACTCTTTTTTCTTGGCGCTGTTGTTGTTGCCTTCAGCAGTCGCTTAGGATTGAAGATGACTTGCTTGCTCTCCATTTCTGTGAGTTCTGAGGTAACTGAAGACCAATTTGGGAATCCCAGACGTTTCCACGGATTAAAGGGGAAAAACTTGATGGGCTAGGCAGGAGGGTAGTTTGTGATGTAGTGCATCTGTCACTTATTTGGGGCATCTGTGTGCTAACAATGTATGGACTAAAGTTCCAGAGTGCTGCACCTCTATTTTGAATATTCATAGATGCTAATGGTATCTTTCTCCCAGGGAGACCTTGGGCACATTCTTGAACCTTTTTCCCTGTCTGCCTAGTCCCCACTTCCCATGGCTGACCTCAGAACATAATTTCTAATTGGGCATCCAGGTGTTAGGCATGCAAACAACTTGGCTTGCCTAATGTAACTGAATGCATATCAGTACGTTATTAATATTGGGGATAGGGGACATTTGTTTACTTTTGATCAAGTGAATTTGAAGGATTTTGTCACGATGATGTTGCTGGTATCTCTCTGTCCAGTATTTTGAGGAGGCTGCTGTTGTTAGTCAAGATCTCAAGCTCATAGGATTGCTGCTGCCTGTTAGACCATGGATTTAATACAAGGCCTGTGGTCTAATTCTTCAAATGCTCTTTTTTGTCAATTGGCTAAATGCTGTGTTGGCATTGGTGAGCTGTTTTTGCTAGGACATGGCTCCTGAGAAGTGGGCCACATTTTCCAGGATTCCTCTGTGAACTGTGTGTAAAATGGGAGCAACTTAATAGAGTACAATTGTTTTGTGGATGTTGATTTTTAGTCCCATCCTCTTGTATCTTTAAGTAGATCAGAGTTTGAAATTTGTTTTCAAGTAAGTGCTAGAACTGTGTTGGTGATATTCTTTATGAAAACAAAAGTAAAGAACACGTTAATGATAAAATAATGCACTGCATGACAAACCATCCTTCTGCCTGGACAAAGAATGCATTTAGATTCCACATTTATTAATATCTAGGAATCATTCCATACATTAACTTCAGACACTTTGTCAATGGGAGATGCAGCAATGACAGATTATAAAAGGTTTATCATCAAAAATGTCATTTCCCCCTTTTTGCGGAATACTCAGTGAGCAGAATGGTTGCTTGCAATACAGCCAATGAAGTGCACTCATTGTTTTTACGTAAGGGAGACAGCAGGTAATTTGTGCACAGCTGGTTATATATATTTAATTATGTTGATTAGGAAATATATTATTGTCAAATCCTCAGACCCGAATTAATCTTTAAATCTCAATCAATTATTTCCTGCCCGCACTTCACAAAAGGGTAGAGTTAGGCCTGGCTCTTTAGGTCCATCTCAAAAACTGATGTATTGAATCAGGAATTAAAAGACTTTTTCTCTTTGTTCCTTCTAAAACAATATAATATCACTGAAACAATATCATATAAAGGGTGAAATAAAAGAGTTGGAGACAGGCTTCAGTCGGATACCGTATCTATTTACTTCAAGGACTTACTCGGTCTTTTGTGTACTGATTTGGGATGATGCGTCATGCTAGTTCTTGCGGTTTGACAAGTTTTTCTTGATTTAATGTAGGTCTTTGTTTTAGTCTTAACTCTGAAATTACAGGAATGTTTTGTGCTCTATATGTTGTTTGTTTCAAACTCCCCAACTGGATATGATGCTATTCTGTGTATATTTCAGTAAAGTTTGTTCTGGTCATCCTGCCAATGTCATGTGTTTATTTAGTGGGAAAAGAATATATTCCAACCCTGTGTTATTTAAGAGAAGATCAGTGGAGCAATTCCCTGCCTTCTAGTCAATATTTATGGCAATATTTACTATGAAAAAGTCTGATTGTGATTACATTTATTATTTTAAAAGCACATTTTCATAAATTGGTTACTGCAATTTCAACATGATATAAGTGACTACACTATGTATTTTATCCCCAATACACTGTAATGAATGGTATGCAGGACTAGTACATATGGCAATACTAAATTAGTTTGCCAGTTTAACAATTTCATTATACTTGGGCCTTTGCCTCCTAAGTGGGGCATAGGCCGTTGAGACATCCCATCTCCGTCGTCCTCTGAAGTTGATGGTATGGTTGCAGTTCATCAATGACTCTGCAATTCCTTGCATCCACTGTACAGTGGATTGGACTATAAAACTTCCCCAGAGCCCTGCTGGCTAGTCTTACCCATTTCCACCTCTCATGATGATGACATAGAAACATAGAAAAACTACAGCATGATACAGGCCCTTTGGACAACAATGCTGTGCCAAACATGTACTTACTTTAGAAATTACCTTGTGTCACCCATAACCCTCTATTTTTCTAAGCTCCATGTACCTATCTAAGAGGCTCCACCAGCATCGCCAGCAGCCCATTCCACGCACTCACCACTCTCTGTGTAAAAAAAACTTACCCGTGACATCTCCTCTGTACCTACTTCCAAGCACCGTAAAACTGTGCTCTCTTGTGATAGCCATTTCAGCCCTGGAAAAAAGTCTCTGACTATCCACACGATCAATGCCTCTCATCATCTTATACACCTCTATCAGGCCACCTCTCATCCTCAGTCGCTCCAAGGAAAAAAGGGCAAGTTCACTCAACCTATTCTCTTAAGGCATGCTCCCCAATCCAAGCAACATCCTTGTAAATCTCCTCTGCACCCTTTCTATAGTTTCCGCTTAGGGTTGGACTTTGGGAGGTCACTGATTAGACAGTACTATGCGAAAGTCTTAGGCACATATATATATAGCTCAGATGCCTAAGACTTTTGCACAGTTCTGAATTTGTCAATATGGAGCAGAGAGCGAGTTGTAATTCTGGTAGGAGCTAAGGATGTTGGGAATAGTGAGGTTAGAGCTTCCAGATGGCAGAGAAGGAGTGCCAGGAGCAGGGGGTGGTGCAGATGCAGACACACCCAGCCCTGAGACACCAGACAAGGTCCTTTGATTCCCAACAATAGGTGTATTGATCATTGTATTGAGAGAGAATGTCTCTCTTGTGCTTCTCACTCCCTCCCCTCTCTTCCCAACCATGATTCCCCTCTCCCTGCCCCCTTCCTACTTTCAGTCCACAGTAGAGACCCATATCAAAATGAGGTTTATCATCACTCACATACGTCATGAGATTTGGTTTTTATTGCAGCAACAGCCAGTTGGAAGGTCAGCCTGTCAAGTGCTTTCTTTATTACTATATCTACTTATGCTAACAGAGAACCATTAACGTGCACTCCTAGGTCCCTCTATTCTATTACATTCTCCAGGGCCCTCATGTTCACTGTAAAAGAGTTATCTTGATTTATCTTCCCAAACCACAATTCCTTGCACTTACCTGAATGAAGCTATCTGCTATTCCTTGATCCACTTACCCAGCTGATCAAGATCTCTCTATAATTCTTGATAACCATCTTCACTGTCTCTGACACCACAAATTTGGATGTCATCTGCACACATACCATACCTTGTGCATTCTCATGCACATTGTTGTTATTGATAACAAATAACAATGAGCCTCACACCGATGACCTCTGAGGCATACCAACATCAATGAAATTAATGCCTTCAGAGTTGCTGCATTAGGTCTAACTTGCTATAGGTTCAACAAGGAGACTCCTGTTATAAGCTTGGGTGAATTCTATTCACTCTTTTGAGAGCTGTTTTTGCATTTGAGGCTTGCACTCTTTGCAGGTCACCTTTAAGTGGGGAGAAAAAGATCTTTCAAGTATTGTCACTTAGTGTTGCATGCTGAATTTTTCATTGCACTTACCAAGTGGCCTCTGGCTTTGTGTGTCAGAAATATGCTATGAAAGAATATGTTCAGTGAAAAGGTTTCTGTAAGAACGTTAAAATGTTGTGAGATGGAGCAATAATATTTCAGGTTAGAATTTCTAGATTTTATACAGAGTATTTTAATACTTAATTTTAATATATTATAGAATAAGAAGAGGTTACAAATTTTTTTGCAGTTTCTTGATGGTGTCTCTTTATGAAATTGACCAGCAAAGCTGAAGATGTAAAGCAGTCGTTGTACATGTACAAGGGATGGGAGCTCAGTTCTATTTCTAAGCAGCAGGTCAAGGAAGAATTATTTAATTTAGAAAATGGGTGATTGAAGATACCAGAAAATCCTGTTTTTTATCAGCTTCTCCAGGATGAGAAAATATTTTTTTCTTACATTGTGGTGTAACCAAACTGCTGGGTGTGACTGGATCATGACAGGTTGGAATGAATACTTTGAGTTAAGTGTGGGTTAGCCTGGGGTGACTTCCTGAGTTATTTCTGAAATGCATACTGGTAGGTGGATGATTTAACTAGGAAGAAGTATTTTTAAGTAAGAGCTGAAATGTAATATACTGTAAGTAACAACATACACAGTGACAACAGTTTTAATTATAAGAAACAAAAGTAATGAATGAACAATAGTCTGAGAAGGAAGAGTTGGGCTAAGTTTAAAGATAGGACGTGAATTCCTATATTTAAATATTATAACATATTGTGAGTCTGTGTGGAATAGAGGGAAAAATAATTTCGGTGAAGGCATTCATTTATCTCAATGAAGATGTTGGTGTGATTCAGAGGTCATCAGTGTCTCCACCAGCCAGACAAAAATCATGGCCGGTAAAGCTGCATTAAACTGATCTGCATTTGCCTTGCGCTTGTTGAAATTATTTGCCCCACCCCCGTAAATATTTTATTACAATGACACAAAGCTTTACACTCAAGGTAATATCCCTTTGTGCTCCAGATGTTGGAGATGTTGATGGAGGAGATGGTTTTCATCTCAGAGAGAAATCTGTATTGTGGAGGTTTGATGGAAGGTAGTCTCAAGTGGGAAGAAATTGTGATCTTGAGAGTTGGCAAGAGACATTGAGAGTTGGCAAGCCCAACAAGGGTATGCATTTGCAGCACACACAATATGCTGGAGGAACTCAGCAGGTCGGACAGCATCTAAGAAAATGAATAAACAGTCAACGTTTCAGGCCAAGACCCTTCTTCAGGACTGAAAAGGAAGGGGGAAGATGCCAGGATAAAAAGGTGGGGGGTGGGGAGAGGAGAAAGAGGCTAGCTAGAAGGTAATAGATGAAGCCAGGTAGATGAGAAAGGTAAACGGGTGGAGAAGAAGGAGAGGACAGTGGACCGTAGGAGAAAGGGAAGTAGAAGAGGACCCGGGGGAAGTGATGGGCAGGTGGTGAGGAGAGGTAAAAGGCCGGAGTGGGAAATAGAAGAGGAGAAGGGGAAGGGAAAAATACTGGAAGAAAAGATCAATGTTCATGCCATCAGGTTAGAGGCTACCCAGATGGAATATAAGGTGTTGCTCCTCCACTTTACGGGTAGCCTCATCTTGGCATAAGAGGAGGCCATGGACTGGCATGTTGAAACGGGAATCAGAATTAAAATATTTGGTATGACATGAGACCCCACATAAAGGATCTAGTCAAGCTGGTCACTTTTAAGTTTTGCTGAAGCAGATCCCACATATACTGTGAAGTCTTCCTTCTCTCTAAGTGGTTTGCACTACTTGCAAGCCATGCAAGTACAAATCAATTTTGTCAAAGTGGTGCCAGAAATGTGTGTTAGATAACGTTTGGCATCATTGTTCTTGTTCAGACTCCTCTGTTCAGAAGTATATAAATCTGATGGAGGATCTGCTACTAAAACTATGAACTAAGTAGATTGGGTAAATGATAAAACAAAATCTTCAAAACGACATTGTGCCACATAGGTCATGTTTTAGTTGGGAAATAACATGTTAGTGCCATTATTCAGTTTCCAAGGTGACCAGATTGAATTGCCAAATGAATAATTAAAAGCTGTCAGCGTGAATGGTCCATCTATCATGTCAACACTGACACATTCATTAAATCTGTAACTGATAGAGATTAATTCACTGCTGTATATGAAGCCAAATTGCATTAGTTGGAAGCATCTATGCTAATACAATTCAGTTCATTCTCTCCTCTTGTAGTATTCAACTGTTTCCTAGATACGTGCTGTCTCCCACTGCTCATTGTTTGAACATCTCTAAGTAGGCTTCCACCTTTCCCACCACCTCATAATGGTCCTCAAACCATGTCATGTATGATGTTCCTTTGATCTTGGTGCATTTACCTTTTGCATGGTTGATCAAAACTTTTGAGATTGTACTAGGTTCAAGTAATCTAAAAGTATCCAGATGCACAATTGGGCTGATCAGTGCCTCCCTGTCTTCCAGGAAACACTGATCTACCAAGACCAAAGCACACTTGCATTATGTAAAATTCCCAGCCACTTAAACTCTGCTTATCGCAAACCCATTCCCATCAAACACCTTATGGGAATTTGTCTGAACTTACTTTCATGTGATATTTGGGATTGTCTTACTTAAATATTGATTGATTGATTGAGAAATACAGTGAGGGACAGGCCCTTCTGACCCAACGAGCTGCACCACCCACCAACCCACCTACTTAACCCAAGCCTAATCACGGGGCAGTTTGCAGTGAGCAAATAATCTACTAACTAGTATGTTGGAATGTGAGCAGCAGGAGCAAACCCACACATTCATGGGAAGGACGTATAAACTCCTTACACATGACATCGGATTTGAACTCCGAACACCAACGCCTGTATTGCCGATTGCGTCGCCTCTGATCTGGGCCGACATTTACGTGACGGGTGGCAACTGATTAATTAGCTTGTTTATTTCGGCTTTTTTCTTAAAGATGTGCTGGCTGTGTCCCAGCTACTGCTGCACCCCCCGCATGCTTCGCGGCAATGTGTCAGTCCGCGACCCGGATGTTGGGGACCAGTGCATTAGCAGATATCGTAATGGCCTCTTTCAATAATCAGACTTCACTTTGATTCTTCAAACGGGGAACAAAATCTTTACCCTTTTTAGAAAGAGATGGCAGTTTGGTGATGTCATTTCAAAACTCCCTGGTATGGTTTGACAATTTGTCCCTGTTGATAGAACATTTTGGAATAGAGAAAGTAACTGGTAAGTTAAAATCTATAATACAAATAGGTCAGGCAGTACTGTTGACATCCTAGTGGTACAGGAGCTAATGCTTCTGTACTTCCTGCCCGCCCGATGGTAGTAGTGAGAAGAAGGCATGGTGGTGGGTCTTTGATAGATGCTGCTTTCTTGTGGCAGCACTCCATGTAAATGTACTCAGTGGAGGGGAGAGCTTTGACTCCATTGCAGTAAGCAACATCATTTTTGAGATGTTTAAAAAAATATATCGTTCCTCAAAATTGAAGGAACTTGATCAGCAGACTCAAGTTGTGAGTGCAGTTCCCATTTAAGAAAACGGAAGTGGAGAAGGCATGTTGGGCAACAGGTATGATTGAAGTGTAGAGGCTTCAGACCCCCACTCTCAGTTATCTTGCTGATGAATGTACAGTCTCTAGAAAATAATATTGACGACTTCAGAGCAAGATTACCTTACCAGAGAGACATCAGCGGCTGCTGTGTACTTTGCTTCATGGAAACATGGCTCACTCCCACCACTTCAAATGCACTGCTGCTGCCTGATGGCTTCACCATTCACCACAAAAACAGGTCAGTTAAGTCTTTTAAAAAGTGGAGGCAGGGGAGTGCGTTGCACAGGTAACTCTGTGGTGCACAGACATGACAGTTCTATCTCATTCCTGCTCACACTACCTGGAACACCTACTGGTCAAGTGTTGTCCATTATATCTATTGAGAGAGTTTTTGCCATCATCCTTGTAGCAGTGTACATTCCATCTCAGGCCAACATCAGGCATGTACTGGAGAAGCTGCGTATCGTGATCAACAGTCATGGAACAGCACTCCCTAACAACTAACATGACTGTTTGTGATGTTTCACTCCCAGATGAGGTAAATGACTTTAATGCACTCTTTGAAAGGGAGACTACAAATACAACTGTGTGAATCCTTGTAGCATCTGGTGACCCTGTAATCTCTGACCCAGTGGCCAATGTCAGAACATCTTTCGTGAGGGTGAACCCTCGTAATTCATCGTGCCTGGATGGTGTACCTAGTAGGGCATTGAAGTCCTATGTCAACCAACTAGCAGGAGTGTTCATGGACATCTTCAATCTCTTACTGATGCATTTGGAGGTTCCCATCTGCTTCAAATGGGTGACAATCATACCAGTGCTGAAGAAGAGCAGGGTGAGCTGCCTCAGTGACTGTCACCCATTCACTTACACCTTTGAGAGGTTGGTCCTGGCCAGAATCAACTCCTGCCCAAGCAAAGATCTGGACCTCCTACAATTTGCCTATCACCCCAGTAGGTCTAGAGCAGATCCAATCCCACTTGGCCTTGGATCACCTGTACAATAACAATACCTATAGTAGGCTTTTATTTATTGATTACAGCTGAGCATTCAATACCGTCATACTCTCAGTGCTAACCAACAAACTTGGATCTCTGTTCTACCTTTTGTAACTGGATTCTTGACTTTCTCTTCAGGAGGCAACAGTCAGTGCAGATCGGAAATAATATCTCCTCCTTGCTGACAATCAACACTGGCACACCTCAAGGATATGTGCTTAGCTCACTGCTCTCAATGCCCACGGCTGTGTGGCTAGACACAGCACAAACTTCATCTTTAAGTTTTCCGATGAGACCAGCATTGTTGGCAGAATATCAGATGTTGACGAGAAGGTGTAGAGGATCAACATAGATCAACAGGTCGAGCGGTGTCGAAACAAATCCTTGCACACAGCGTCAATAAGACCAAGGAATTAATTGTGGACTTCAGGAAGGGAAGTCGAGTCTAATCATGACATAGTGTCTGATGGCCACACAAGTGCACGTGACTAACACTAGTTAGAAACTATTCAGCAAAAGTCTACTATCCCAAGTAAGTGGTTGCCCTAATTAACCGGTGGCCCAAATTAACCAGAATCCACTGTATATATTAGTAATTTATAGTTTTTTTTATGTATAGCAATGTACTGCTGCCACAAAACAACATATTTCAAGATGTATGCCAGTGATATTAAACCTGATTCCGGTACTGGACTGGGCTGTATCCATCAATTTTTGTTGCTTTTCCTTTCCTGGGCACCGCTGTTTCCACACCAGGCTGTGATACAACTAGTTAGAATGCATTTCACTGTGCATCTATAGAAGTTTGTTAAAGCTTTTGATCACATGCCAAAATAAACAGATACTTCTAAGAAAATAAAGGCACTATCATGCCTTCTTTGTGATGTCACTTTATCTGCTGTTTCCAGGACCGATCCCT
Source organism: Mobula birostris (assembly GCF_030028105.1). Lineage (NCBI taxonomy): Eukaryota > Metazoa > Chordata > Chondrichthyes > Myliobatiformes > Myliobatidae > Mobula > Mobula birostris. The sequence continues at coordinate 71,043,502 of NC_092383.1, forward strand.
TGATATTTCAGCACCCAAGGAATTTGTGAAAATTGTTGACACTCTTCACCTCAAATCCCCTAATGAGGGCTGCCTCATGGACCAGCTTCTTCCTCCTGTTGTCGATAATCATTTCTTTGGTTTTGCTGACGCTGAAAGTGAGGTTGTTGTGACTCCACTCGATTAGTTTTGCAGTCTCCCTCTTGTATTCCAATTTGTCACTACCTTTGATTTGACCAACTATAGAGATTTCTTCAACGTACCTAAATGCAGCATTGGAGCTTTACACAGTAATAAATATAAAATGAGTTGTACAGGAGCTAAGCACTCAGCCCTGTGGTGAATCTGTGCTGATGGTGAGTGTGGAGGAGATGTTGTTACCAATCCGTACTGAGGTCTGCCAATGAGAAAATTGAGGATCCAGTTGCACAGAGAAGTACTGAGGCCCAAATCTTGGAGCTTGGTGATGATTTTCAAGAGGATGATAGAGTTGAATGCTGAGTTATAGTCAATGAAGAACATTTTGATTTGTGCATCTTCATTGTCCTGTTGCTCCAGAGCTGAGTGAATGGACAATGAAATTACATCTGGTGCAAATAGGAGTGAATCCAGGTCCTTCCTCAGTCTGGAGATGGTGTGCCTCATGACAAACTCTCAAAGCACTTCATCGCAGTGGATGGAAGTGCTACTGGATGATAATTATTGAGGCAGGTTGCCAAGTTCTTCTTAGGCACTGGTATGATTGATCTCTGCTTGAAGCAGGTGGGTACGTCACACTGCCGAAGCAAGAAATTGAAGATGTCTGTAAACACTCCAGCCAGATGATTAGCACACGTCTTCAGTAGTTGGCCAGCTGGTCTTTTTTTTTCATGGATTCACACTCCTAAGACATGGCCTCATGTTAGCCTCAGAGACTGAGATCACAGGATTCTTGGGGGCTGTGGGAATTTGGGACGGTACCTCCATGTTCGGATGGTCAAAGTGAGCATAAAAGGCATTGAGCTCATCTGGGAGCAAAGCCTCATTGCCATTCACGTTGATTGGTTTAGAGTAATGAAACAGTTTTATTGACTGGAAATAATGATGTGTAGTTCATAATAATTCCTTACATATTTAAAATTGTAGAATGCTTTCCTTATAAAACCCCAAATATTCTGTGTATGGTGACACTTTGAGCACCATTTATTATGATAGTGACTACATGGCTCCACATGATATTGTTGAAAGAACCTTCTCATGAAAATATAATAGCAGTACTACTTTTGATACCACAGTTCTTCTGATGTGATGTTAGGGATATTTTAGTGGTTGGAGGTTTCTTTTTCTACCACCTCGGAAAGGAAAAACTACAGGAAGAGTAACTGAATTAGTGATCTTATGGATAGAAATAACCTACTTAACAGGAGGTAAAATGTCTTTCGAATTCACTAAATAGTAAGGAAACAGAGGGATGATGTTACACATATTCTCTAGTGTGAGATTAAATTTCAAAGAATAACACACTTAACCTTGCAGAACCCAGGCAGATAAATACGACAATGAAAGAGCTGACTAAGGGATGTTTGAATTTGTCATGACTGATATGTAAACCAATTACTAATGTGCTATTACATGATTTACCTTAATTATTAAACCGTTGCTGTTCATCCCTTGAACAGCTGTTCACAGTGGCAAAGATTAAGCAGTAGTGACTTTTCAACACCTGTACTGTCTCAATAACTAACTGCAGATTTAGTGAGAGTTTAAGTAAGTGTTAACCATGCTGTGGTTGTCAGTTTGCGTGTCCATTAGAGCATTGGAATATGGCTTAATGTAATGTAACTGTTGTCCCCACTATACATTTTTATGGTACTACATAATTAATAGAGTACTGTGGTAAAGTCTTGGGCACATGTACAATATGTAGCTATGGTGCCCAAGACTTTTGCATAGTGCTCTGTTTGTCGACGTGGAGTAGAGAGCGAGTTTGTAAATCTGGCAAGAGCAAAGGATGTAGGGAATGGTGATGGAGGAGCACCGCGAGAGGGGTGTGGGGCAGGTGGCTGAGAAGGAGTGCTGGGGTGGTGGATGGTGGGAGTGCTGGTGCAGGCACACCCAGCCCTGAGACAGCAGGCAAGGTCATTTTATTCCAAACAATTGGATTATTGATCATTACAGAATGTGTCTGTGGCTTCCCACTGCCTTTCCTGTCCCTTCCCCTTTTCCCTCCCCTCCTTCCCACTCTCAATCCACAATAGAGACCCATATCAGAATCGGGTTTACCATCACTCACATGTCATGAAATTTGTGGGTTTTTTTGTGGCAGCAGTACATTGCAATACACAAAATTACTACAGTACTGTGCAAAAGTCTTAGGCACCCTAACTATATAAATTTCAAGAGGATGTATATAAAGTGTCTGTGTGTGTATAACTAACTACAATCAAAGTTCTTCAAAGTATAGACAATATTCATTCCATGTAAAATATTTACTGCACTCATGTAGACCAATGTTTTATTTCTTGAGCAAAAGACACACTGCTAGAGGAACTCAGTAGATAGAGCAAGACCTACAGAGGAAAAGGGATCATGGTTATTTCAGGCTGGGGCTGTCTATCAGAGCCATTGCAGGGTCCCGACTTGAAAATGCCAACGAGCCCTTTGTCTTCATCGTTGCTATTCAAGCCACTGAGATACCCAAGAAGTTGTTTTTTTTCCATCCAGGTAACAGTATCGACTGTCTCCTGTGTCTTTATATTTCTCAGAGTGGATATATGTAGTTCAGGTAAAATCGTGATCATAAAGAAGAGCAGGGAAGACTGCATTTGCAGGTGGTGTTCTCGTTCGTTTACTTCCATTGTCATTTCTGGGGTGGTATAGAAAGTGCCAATTCAGACTGTTGTCTTGCAGCTCTGGTGGGACTTTCCATTGAGTACTTTTGCTTCCTCCCACATACTAAATGTGGTGCTGTAGGTAAAAGGCTATAGTATATTATGCCTTAGTTGGAGGTAAGTGATACAAGAATCAAAGTAGAGTTGATGAGTATGGTGGAAGAAATAATCACGTAGACTATTTTCTAAATGGAGAGAAAATTCAAAAATCTGAAGTGCAAAGTGACTTGGGAGTCCTCGTGCAGGATTCCCTGGAGGTTAATTTGCAGGTTGAGTCAGTGGTGAGGAAGGCAAATGCAATGTTAGCATTCATTTTGAGAGGGTTAGAATATAAAAGCAAGGATGTAATGTTAAGGCTTTACAAGGCACTGGTGAAGCCTCATTTGGAGTATTGTGATCAGTTTTGTGCTCCTTATCTTAATATGTGGTGACACTGGAGAGGATTCAAAAGGTTCACAAAAATGATTCTGGGATTGAGAGGCTTATCATATGAGGAGCGTTTGATGGCTCTCTGCCTGTTCTCTCTGGAATTCAGGAGGATGAGGGGGGAATCTCATTTAAACGAATCAAAGGCTGAAAGGCCTCGATAGAGTAGATTAGGAGAGGATGTGTCTATGGTAGGGAAGACTAAGACCAGAAGAGACAGCCTCAGAATAGAGGGAAGTCAATTTAGAACAGAGGGGAGAAGGGATTTCTTTAGCCAGAGAATGGTGAAGCTGTGGAATTCTTTGTTATAGGCAGCTGTAGAGGCCAAGTCATTGACTGTATAGATTCTTGATTAGGCAGGGCATGAAGGGATACAGGAAGAGGGCAGGTGATTGGGGCTGTGGGGGAAATGGATCAGCGATGATGAACTGGTGGAGCAGACTTGATGGGCCAGTGGCTTAAGTATGATGTTATGTTGTAGAACAACATATGGAGTAGAGCAAGAAGGAAAATGTGACTCATGGAGTTATTCTGTTGGCTGGACTCGATTGCTACTATGTTGTGGTAAATTAGTAAAATATTCACAGTTGCAAGAATACCTGGATGTGGGCAGAAACAAAGATACCCACAGGAAATCCCCACCTGAGATGTGAGGAAACAGCCCTAACCATTGCCCCTCAGATCACCCTGAGAAATGAATCCCTTTTCAGTATATAAAAAATGTGGTGAACATAGGTCTGCCTATCTCCGATGAAATTGAAGAGAAAAAGCAAATCTTGCATGTTCAAAGTTGAATAAATAATTTATCTTCTTTATTTTGGTTTCATGATGGCCAATGAGCAGTGATCTGAATATTTTTAATCATTGACATTCTATGTGCATCTAAAATAAGACCCTAGGAATGCCAAAAATCTTTAATGAAATGGAAATTCTGGAAATGAATAGTTTGGCAGTTAGCACCAAGAAGAAAAGGATAGATTATCATTTTGTGTGTGATTGAAGTGCAGTGGACAATATCAACAGAAAAGTGTTAAGTGATCGAATGATTTGTCTTTATCATGAAATATATTTTTATCCATTTCTGTATTTCAAAACTATTTCAGCTTTTGTTGGAATTGAGGAGTAGTTGTGGTGGCTGACAGGAACGAAGAGTAAAAATAAGCGTGTCTTTTGCTGAGTGGCAGGTGGTGACCAATGGGCACCGCAGTGACTGGTGCTGGGACCCCAGTTATTTCCAAAGCATATTAATGATTTGGAGGAAGGAGTTCTATATATACCCGCATATTTGAACATAAACCAAATCTGCCTTGAGGAAGCTGCAGAGAAACTCCAGCTTGATTTAGACAAGTTGAAGGAGTGGGCGGATACTTGACAGATGCAGTGTAAAATAGGAAGGTGGATTATTATCTAAAACGTGAAAGGTTGCAAAAGCTGGTGATCCAACAAATCTGCTTGTCTTGTGCACCAGTTGCTGAAAGTATGAAAGACAACACAGCAGGGATTATAAAGGCAACTTGTATCCCTTCATTCATATCCAGAGGATTTGACTGGAGGAGCATGGATGCTTTAATGCAGTTGTACAGGGTTTTGATTAAACAACAAACTTCAGCATTGTGTGCATTTTGAGTCTCCTTCTCTGTGGAAGAATGTTCTTGCTATTTAAGGGGATCTCAGCGAAAGTTCAACAGGCTGATTTATGAGGTGACAGGGCTGACATCTGAAGAGAGATGGAATCAATTATGCTGATATTCTTTGCAGTTCAGAAGAATGAGAGGGATCTCATAGAAACCTAAACTGTTCTCTTAGGACTGGCCAGATTAGGTGAAGGAAGGATGCTCCTGATGTCCAGGAACTTTAGGAACAGGGGTTATCTTCGAAGACATTTCTTAACCTAGAATATGGCGAATCTGTGGGTTTCTCTACTATAGAAAGCAGTTGAATCAAAATAATCAAATATGTTTAAGAAAGATATTTATCTTTGGGATGACAAGATTAAGGGATAAGGGGAATTGTTGGAAGATAGTACTTAATCTGAATGCAACAAACAATCTGCTGGAAGACTCAGTGAATGGAGCTGTATCTGCTGCATGGGAGGAGTTGCTGGAAAGGATTCGTTGATGTCTCTGATCAAAACCCTGCACAAGCACCAAGAGTGGGGGTTGTGGTTGAAGAAATAGCTAGTATCAAGAAGACGAGGAGTGGTGAGACAGGAGCCAGAGAAAATTGGAGAACTGAGGAGGGCTGAAAGATGATGGTGCATTGAACCAGGTAGGGGAGGGGTAGATGATTGAGAAAGGAGAGAGAGGTAGGTAGATGCTAGTTTGAGGCAGATTTAAGAAAAGGAAGAAAGGCAAAGCCGGTTTGGATACAGTAGTGGGTGGCACTGTGGGAGTGTTGGAAAAGGAATCATCTTCCTATATTATCAGATGCTGCCCTGCTGACCTTTGTGTTTCTACTTATCACCTTCCTAGCTTCACCCTCCCCTCTCACTCCTGGCTCCATTTGCATTTTGTTTTATCGGGCTCCAGTCACCTACCTCTATCTATCAGCTTTATCCTTTACCTTGGTTTGATTGACTTTGCATGATCTGCCTACCATCCTTCAACCTTCTTGGTCCACCAATTTCCTCTGGCTGCTGACTCATTCTGATCCCTCTCCACTTGATAGCTACCATCTCCCCTCTCCAGGTGCAGGTTTTCAGTGTGAAATATTGACAATTTCTTCACCTCCCGCAGATGCTGCTTGGCCCATGGAGTTCCACCAGCAGATTGTTGCTCTGGATTCTAACGTCTGCAGTCACTCGTGTGTCTACTTAATCAATATAATTAGCCGTAAACATACTAAATGGCAGGGCAGAATCAAAGGGTCAAATGGTTTTACTGCTGTGTCTATTTTCTATGTTTCTTTCAACTTTTTGTTCTTTATTATTATTACTGTACTTTATTATACAATTGATACTAGAGCATACAATCAGCACAGCAATATTTGATTCTGCGCTTCATGCTCCCTGGAGTACAAATCGATAGTAAATATAAAAAAAATTTAAATTATAAATCATAGATAGAAAATAGAAAAGTGAAAGTAAGGTAGTGCAAAAAAAACCAAGGCAGGTCCGGATATTTGGAGGGTACGGCCCAGATCCGGGTCAGGATCCGTTCAGCAGTCTTATCACAGTTGGAAAGAAGCTGTTCCCAAATCTGGCCGTACGAGTCTTCTAGCTCCTGAGCCTTCTCCCGGAGGGAAGAGGGACGAAAAGTGTGTTGGCTGGGTGGGTCGTGTCCTTGATCATCCTGGCAGCACTGCTCCGACAGCGTGCAGTGACATCTTCTTTATCAGAAAATAATGTATTTTGAAATATCATTTAGTGAAATTCAAAGCAGGATTGACTTTTTAAAATGTTTTCGTTACATACAGGATTCATTGCTCAGCTTGGTTATAATAGGAGAATATACAGCATGCACTATAGAGGGAGAATGAAGGTAATAGCAGAACTTTGAACTTGCCAATCAAACTCATTGTGGCTCTCATACTTTATTTGTCTACTCGTACTGCTTTTCCTCTATAACTACAACACCATATTCTGCATTCTGTTTTCTTTTTACTACCTTGATGTAATACATGATCTGTACAGATGGCATGCAAACAGAAATTTTTCTCTGTATCTCTGTGCATGTGATGATAATAAACCAATAAAACAAATAAAAAGGTAATTTAGAGATAAAAATTATGGTAAGCATTCAGTTTGATCGTTATTTATGGACTGTGCCTGCCACCCAAATGGATTGACAGCCAATCTGTGTCATGATTTAGAAGTGGCAATTTTGCCAGAGGTCATTCTTCAATTTCACACAGAAGTTTTCGGTTCATAATTTTAGCTGACAGTTCAGCAAATTAATACTGAAGTGCTGCACCATCTGAGGTCACATCTTCTCCCCAAGGAACTGAACCAACCTTAGCCCCTTGTTAAGTGGTACAACTTCTTATCTCAATATTTGACAGTGAGGTATTTTTTCCCCTAGTCTTCATCACTGAAATAGTTTGTCTCTCAAATTTTTGTTACTATTTTTGCGTGTTGTTTTATACACATTTGCAGGCCTGTTACATGCATTATAACAATGAGGACGTTGAAATTGTTAATTACTTTGAAGCATCCTAATCTAAAGGTTATAAAAGATGATACACTGTACACATGTGTAATGCCTTCATTTCACTTTTCTTCTAATTGAATTGAAAGTATTAAATTGGTAAACACCACATAGAAAGATAATTGGTCTGATATGAAAAGTGTTCCTTGAGAACAATGGTAAAAAAGACACACAATTTTATTACTTGTGTTCGGATCATTAACACGTGTGGATATTAAATACACCAATTTCACTGTTCAATTTAATTTTTTATATAAGGGTATTCCCAGATTTTGGCCATTTGGGTAACAAGAATTCAACCTTTCAGAATTCACAAATCACTAACCAAAAACTTGAGTACAGAACAAAATATAGTCTCATGGAATGTATGTAGAAAAGCAGCTAATAGATAAACTTATTTATTTTCAACTGGTGCTTTTTGTCACGTGCGCAGGTGAAGTGGTTTCATGTTACAGAAAGTCATAATACAGTTCTTTTTGTAGGGGTATGACACTTCCCATAATGTGAGAGTCACTTGTACTGTCTCAGATGGTGGTTAAAAGTGCTGATAGATCTGTCATTACTCATCAATGTTGGGAATCATTTTTTGATCGAAAGATGTGACATTGGTCATGTCATCTACAATGTGGATTTTGTGAAACTGATTTGTTGATTATCCAGGGGCAAACTATAACCACCCTGCATATTATAAATGTTCGCATTGCCAAGATAACAGACACACAAACTCAATGCACTTTAGTCTACCTGAATTCTGCCATTCTTCCAGTCCAAGGGGCTGTCTGTAACTGAATATCAAAGACAGAGGTATTTCGGCACCACACTTTAGGGGATGTACTAAAGTTTGGTGCCATCTTTTTGGGACAGGTGACGGTTTGAAGCCTCTTGATGCTAAACATTGTGTTTAAAAAAAATATGTCAGACATACAGTATTCCTGACAAAATGTTTGGGAATGAAATGTTCATGCAATTTGGACAAAATATGAATTTTGTAAATAAATATAATCTTGTAAATAAATGTAAAGTGAGTGATGACAAATAGAAACTTGTGTCATTGCGAATACTATGAGTAAAATGCATTTTTTGAAAAATAAAATGTTGATTTTACATCAAAGTCAAGTCTCTCTGTTTCATTGCAATGATGAAGAGGTTTGTGTGTAACAATGGCCGTAAGAGTGATGACATTTGGGGCTTAACACTCCTGGTAGGGTGACCCCTTGGTGGTAAGGTCCAGGCAATGAATAATTCAGAAAGTCTTTAAGAATTGAACAATCAGAGAAAGGCTGTGACCCCATTGACTGAAGACAGAAGGCTTCACTGGGGGAGGGCATCTGTCATTGAGTTCTGTGGTGACACTGAATCCTCACCCTAACAACTGCCAAGGTTGTGTTGACCTGAATGAGCACGGTAGTCCCTATGCTAAACATACAATATACAACTTTTTGTCAGATCCAGAATCCCTGTGACATGGAGGACGAACCATCATACATCTCTGCTTTACTTGGTTCAGAACACGAGTATCTTTGGAAGCTGAATCCATGATTAAGCAATCTTCTTCAGGATACCATCTGCTCACCTCCACTGGGAAGGAGACTTGGAGAGTTGCCTCAGATGTGGGCTATCTAATCTTTCCCGGCTGGCAAAGCACATCCGGCAAGATCACCAACATGGAAAAGTTAAAGTTCAGAACCCTGAAAGTGGGAATCAATGAGCAGCTAGCCGTTATAACCCAGGGATTAAATACAATATTGCTATTGCCACTCTTGGAGAAACCCAGCATGTCAGGGAGAGGCAAAGGAAAAAGTTTCTTCAAATCTACATACCCTTCTAGAAATGGGAATCTTACTGTGGCAAATGCAGCTATGGAGTTGGCTTCACCATCAACAAATTCCCTGTTGAATTCTCACATTTTAGCCATAGCCATGGTATTAGTATGTCACTAGTATGTGCCCTCTGATTCTGAATTCTGACGATGGGGATGGGAAAATATTTTACTCTGATATCCATGATATTCAACACTGGGTGGTCAGGGATCTAGTAAAGGACTGACAGATTGATCTTTGCTTCTATAATATTGTCAGGACTTTTTAAATTGGGCCATAGTGATTTAGTTGTCTGCTAATGCATGACATCTGATTTCCTACATTGATTAAAATGGAAAGGAAAACTGGTGTACAATGGATGCCTGAATTTCTTACTGAGGGTACAAGTTCCACTGTATATTTTTGCAATGAACTGGAGAATTTTATTTATTTGTCATTGCATTGTTAGAATACCAAGGGGAGTTGTGGAATAATCCATGGAACAACAAATGGGCAGTGTTCATTTAATAAAGTCTTCTGCATTGAAAATGACAATCTTGAGATCCCAGATCCACTTGTGTTCAGAATTCTTGCTTATAATTATAATCTTGTGCATTGAAACTGTCCCTTTGGGAATGGACCACATCACCAATTGTTTTCCAGTAAATGATGTTACAGAGCAACAGCAAGTGCAGATTGGTGCCACTTCCAATACAGCCCACGTCTGGGCATATCCCTTGTTGCTGCTACCATTGAGCAATGAGCTCTCCTGATGTATTTAGTTATTACAGTTTATCTGCTCCAGGTGTAGAAGGCACAGCCTTCAGTAAGTAAAACTCCAAAAATTTGTAGCTCAGGTGGTTCATGGTTGGATTGAGTTGTTCTTCAATCTTGGTAATTGATTTGTAAATGTTTCCTCACGATATGAGGAGACAAGCACAGATGATATCTCCTCGTATGGTGACAAAATATTTGCAAATGGATTGCCAAGATCAGAGAACAGTTCAACCCAATGTTGCCTATTCTTTTGTGTGATGTCCTTGTTTATTTAAAAAAAAATCAATCTGTAAATCTCCTTATCCCACCTGATAGACGTGGAACCCATTGACTGATGCTTAGCTGCATCATAAATAATTAGGTTACTAGATGGATAGATAGATAGTTTATTGATCCCAAAGGAAATTACAGTGTCACAGTAGCATTACAAGTGCACAGGTATACAAAAGTACAAATGTTAGAAGAGAGGTAAGATAGAATAAAAAAATAAAAAATAGTATTGCCAGTATATCCTGTTGAGTGTGAAAGTGCATTTAAAATGTTTTGGCAATAAAGAGACCCGTTGTCCATTAATCCAATTATTTTATTTGGATTTTTGCTTATCCCTCAGCCTTCTAGGTTCTGTCGATAATTTCAGTAGGGTATAATTAATTTGAAAAATAACTTGGTAGCATAAATTATGTGTGTCTCTGTTCCGCAAATTTTAAGTGCTGTCTTGCTAATTGCCCACACTGCTGGAAAATGTACTTGTTGCCTGGACAGTACTGTTTTATTTGAGAGAGTACATGCTATAGTGATGTCTCTGTAAACCTCGCTGTGAAATAATGGTGTCTATTTTCAAACTATGCCATTAGTGAATCCTCATCACTGTTATCCATTAGTAAGTCCTCACACACCTTAATGTTCACCTCATACAATGCTAATCAATCCCTTTGATTACCCCTTTATACAGTAGTACTTTCATATGTGTTCACAATTAAAATTAATTGACAAATTTGAGAATAAGGAGCTAAAACCAGGCAAAGACAACAGTTAGGCATCTGCACTTAAAATCATACTTTGAATAACATAGTGAATTTAATAGCCAAAATCAAAAAAGACTGCTTTTTTTTATGTTGCTGTGTCAGTGCATATAATCCTCAGGGAGGAAGAGTCACTAATGGTGTGGTTTGAAAATGCACGCCATCATTTCACTGAGAAATTCCAGCCGCTGCTTGTAAGGAGTTTGTACATTCTCCCTGTGACCATGTGGGTTTCCTCTGGATGCTCCAGTTTCCTCCCACAGTTCAAAAACCTACCAGTTGGTAGGTTAATTGGTCAAGGTAAATTGTCCAGTGATTGGCTAGGGTTAAATTGGGGGTTGCTAGGCAGCATGGCTCAAAGGGCCAGAAAGGCCTTCTTCACGCTGTATCTCAATAAATTAAATAAATATCAATATAACACATAATCTCTCAAATTTATCAATTAATTTTAATTTTGAACATGATTATGAAAATATTACTGTATTGGTTAACTATGTATGTAATATGAGATATGATTCAGATCCATTTCTTTATCACAACTACATTGAGACATACAGTACAAGGCACTGTTTGCATTAACAACCATCCCAACCTAAGGATGTGCTGGGGACAGTCCACATTCCAGCACCAACAACAATAACCATGGAACAACAGCCAAACAAGCCTCTTTTCTCTCTTCCACCCATTCACTTACACACACAGCGCTCCAAGCCCAGGACAAGCGGCCTCCAGGCTTCAGCGGACTTGCAGACTCACAGATATCGGGCCTCTGGCTTCCCCCATGGTCTCAATTTCTAGTCTTCTAATTGATCTATGGACTTTAATCTTTAGATGACAAGAACCCAAACTCCAGGTCTCAAATTCCAGACTAGACAATGTTGGGACCCTGAACTCCAGGCCTTGAACTCTGGACTCTCTGACTCACATAGCTAGGGGTTCATTGGACCTTATGCCTCCTGGCTGCGCGGACCTCCAAACCTCTCACTTGCCAGCCTAGAAAGCCACCTGCTTTTGTCCTCTCTGGTCATTGTCCACAGCGCTTGCTGGCCTGACATCCATTCATGGACGTCCTTTGTTATATGCCTTTAAATACGGAATGGAGGCCTAGACTCTGGCCAGATCTATGATTCACTCCTATCCCTGTCTGTAATCCCTACGTGACTCCTACGTGACTCCTAGCTCCCCTATTGGTCCCCAGAAGTATCCCTATGAACCTAAAAGTAACGACTAAGTCTAAGGTATTACCTCGAAGGAGACTGCAGCTTGGCACCACCTTGACCTGAAGATTAATTGCTAGCTGCAGAGATCAATGTATCACTAAATCTCTGACCAAAATTGCATTGTTCTCACTTTGTGATTTTTTTAGTGAAGCACGAAGTCCTTTTAAGCTGGAGAATAATCTTAGGAGAGCTATTCTATATTAGTTACATCTGTGTTGCTGCTTGGTTTGCTTAAAATCTGGATTTTAATCTATTTTCTTTAAAATATCTGTAAACCATTCCTTTTGAGAATGTATGAGGCATCATAATAGGTAAGCAGATCAAAATCCTACTTAAACATCTTTGTGGCGTTAGACATCTTCAGCTACCTTTGCTTACCTCCATGTAGTATTAGTCATTTTATTTGCTCTAGGAGTCAGTTTCATTCCACCAGTCAAAGTAGATATTCACACCAATAGTGGTGAAACAGGCCAACATTCAAAACTGCAAAAAAATGCTTCCTCCTTCTGCAATTGTTTTGACTCATTGAGTTTGTTCCTGCAGGAAGAAGGTTATATTTGAACATTTTTTTAATATTATTTGTCGATAGATGCAGTAAATGGCTGTAACAGATTTCATGCCAACAGTTTAAGCATATTTATCAACAGGTACATATTGAGAATGAAACAAAATATATATTGTTAGATTTATGTTGCATGCAAAGAAGACTGTGTTACAGAACAGCTGCCCAGTTATGAGGTTCGAAGGAAATTGAAAACCACAAGATTAACTCGACTCACAAAAATATTCTCTGCTTTTACAACATCATTTGATGTTGAAACTTAAATGAGCTGTTACAGTTACAGAGAATAAAAAATGTCCAAGGTATTCACGGCAAGAATTTCCTTCAAATCTCCCAATTTCAAGGAAATTATTAAATTTGATGATAGGAAGTACTGTGTTTACACAAATCAGAAATGCAGAAGGATCCAAACAGACCATGACTGAATGGAAGCAGACAATTTGTGTGAGAAACATACATCAGATTTAGTCTTTAATAGCACTTAAAAAAATTATAGCATTATCTGTGCTGCGCACATTATTTAAATGTATTTATTGTTTATTTTTTCATGTTTAGTAAGTTATGATGTACTCTTTTTTTTCAATGTGTACCAATAGGTATTGTTAACTGTAACCCTGAGGTATGGTTTGGAATTCTTTAATGTTACTAACAAGACAAGGATTTAGGTTAATGTGTTATGTTACAATGCTTCTATGATCATTTCAGTATTGAGGGGAAGCTTCTTTAAGCAAATGAATTGTTATTATAATGCATAATTGATATTTTGCTAAGTTCAAAGAAAAATGAAGCTAAATGTGATCATTCCAAGGGCGGGGGGAGGGACTGCACCTTGGTGCTGGAATCAGTTATTAATCTCTTTTAGATGCTGTTTTTGAAAACCAGACAAGAGGGGTTTGTAACACTAGAATGGTGTGTGTGCGTGTGTGTGTGTGTGTGTGTGTGTGTGTGTGGGGGGGGGGGGGGGGTGGAGCCAGGGGGAAGAGAGAGAGAGAGAGAGAGAGAGAGAGAGAGAGAGAGAGAGAAGAGAACCACAGTCTGTCAATTAGTTTGAAATGGCTATTAGCATTGTTTGTTTGGAGGCTGGTGAAAGCAGTACATTTTGCAATGGGTTTTCAGTGCTGAATGCCAATCACATAATTGGGTTTATAAAAGATGTTTTATCTTTTCAAAATGCTCATTGAGACTGTTCATGGAAGTAATTGACGTAACTGTGCTTGAAGGATATCTGAGGCACTTCGGTGTACCTCTTTTGCCAGTACGCTCAGACAAACAGATACAAAGGCCTTTATTGTTTAACTTTGTCATTTTAGAGGAAAACAGCCAGACCATGTGTTGCAGGGAATGGTATGTGTTTGAGAGAAGCCCAGTGTGGAGGATGTTTGGGCATGGAGTCGGGCGGAGAGGTTGCAACGCTTATAGATGGCTCGAGAGGTTAAGGATTGGTGTTGGAAAATAGGGTGATCAGGAACATGGCTGGAGAGGGATTCATTGATGAGGCTGGAGGAGGTGAGGTGTTGATGAAGCAAATCGTCCGGTCTGATGCTGAGGAGCGAGTCATATGGTTGGATATGTGTTGTTAGCAGAGGAAGGAAGTTAGCTCATATCCCTGGCATTCAAGACAGGCATGGTTTTACTTTTCTGGTTAAAATAGAAGCAAGGTATTGACAAGGTGCCACACATGAGGCTGCTTAACAAGATAAGAGCCCATGGAATTATGGGAAAGTTACATACGTGGATAGAGCATTGGTTGATTGGCAGGAAACAGAGAGTGGGAATAAAGGGATCCTATTCTGGTTGGCTGCTGGTTACCAGTGGTGTTCCACAGGGGTCTATGTTGGGGCCGCTTCTTTTTACGTTGTACATCAACGATTTAGATTATGGAATAGATGGCTTTGTGGCTAAGTTTGCTGATGATACTAAGATAGGTGGAGGGGCCGGTAGTGCTGAGGAAATGGAGTCTGCAGAGAGGCTTGGATAGATTGGGAGAATGAGCAAAGAAATGGCAAATGAAATACAATGTTGGAAAGTGTATGGTTAGGCACTTTGGCAGAAGAAATAAACAGGCAGACTATTATTTAAATGGGGAGAGAATTTGAAGTTCTGAGATGCAACAGGACTTGGGAGTCCTCGTGCAGGATACCCTTAAGGTTAACCTCCAGGTTGAGTCAGTGATGAAGAAGGCGAATGTAATGTTGGCATTCGTTTCTAAAGGAATAGAGTATAGGAGCAGGAATGTGATATTGAAGTTCTATAAGGCACTGGTAAGACCTCACTTGGAGTACTGTGTGCAGTTTTGGGCTCCTTATTTAAGAAAGGATGTGCTGATATTGGTGAGGGTTCAGAGAAGATTCACTGGAACGATTCCGGGAATGAGAAGGTTAACATATGAGGAACGTTTGTCCGCTCTTGGACAGTATGCCTTGGAGTTTAGAAGAATGAGGGGGGACCTCATAGAAACATTCCAAATATTGAAAGGCATGGACAGAGTGGATGTGGCAAAATTCTTTCCCATGGTGGGAGAGTCTAGTACGAGAGGGCATTACTTAAGGATTGAAGGGCGCCCATTCAGAACAGAGATGCGAAGAAGTTTTTTTAGCCAGGGGGTGGTGAACCTATGGAATTTATTGCCACGGGCGGCAGTGGAGGCCAAGTCATTGGGTGTATTTAAGGCAGAGATTGATAGATATCTGAGTAGCCAGGGCATCAAAGGTTATGTATGGTGAGGTCCTGAGGAGACTGAGGTCCTTTAACATCTGCCGGACAATGCTGAGGATGTTCTACGAGTCTGTGGTGGCCAGTGCGATCATGTTTGCTTTTGTGTGCTGGGGCAGCAGGATGAGGGTATCAGACACCAACAGAATCAACAAACTCATTCGTAAGGCCAGTGATGTTTTGGGGATGGAACTGGACTCTCTGACGGTGGTGTCTGAAAAGAGGATGCTGTCCAAGTTGCATGCCATCTTGGACAATGTCTCCCATCCACTACATAATGTACTGGTTGGGCACAGGAGTACATTCAGCCAGAGACTCATTCCACCGAGATGCAACACAGAGCGTCATAAGAAGTCATTCCTGCCTGTGGCCATCAAACTTTACAACTCCTTCCTTGGAGGGTCAGACACCCTGAGCCAATAGGCTGGTCCTGGACTTATTTCCTGGCATAATTTACATATTACTATTTAATTATTTATGGTTTTATTACTATTTAATTATCTATGGTGCAACTGTAACGAAAGCCAATTTCCCTCGGGATCAATAAAGTATGACTATGACTATGACTATGAGAAGTTGGGGGAGTGGGACTAAATGGGAGAATGGATCAGCTCATGATATAATGGCAGGGCAGACTCGATGGGCCGAATGGCCGACTTCTGCTCCTTTGTCTTATGGTCTTATGGTCTTAAGAATTATTTCAAAAGGCAGTGGATTCCAGTTAACTGGGAAACATTGGGACCGGTACATTGTGGCCCAGTTAAGCAGCTACCTTAACTAGCAGAAGCTTCATGGAAATAGTTAAAAAGGTATAAAAAAAATATTACTGCTTAACTGAGTAACAAATTATGTATTTAAATGAAATAGAGAACAAATTAGAAAACTACCATTACTATTAGAGTACCATAAAACTGTGTATTTGTTCCTAATAGTTATCAAAGGAGGAATTCATCCAATGATTTACAGTCAATCATTCTTTTGATTGACTGTAAATTAACAAAATCAGCGCAGATGCCTAGAGGGATAATGGACTGCTTTCATGCAATTTTCAAGGATTGCACCCTCCAAATCTTCATTTTCATTGTAACATTCTAGATGATTGTCGTCCTTCAAACTCTCCATAATTTCTAACTTGTTGAAGTAGTGAAATCATTTCATTTTAACTCTTGGCCATTTCTGGTATCTTCCAAGTCTGATTGATTGAAACAGTCGTGAGCAAAACAGTTCTGAGTTGCTTTACTGCTTCTATCTTGTCAACCATCAGTGACAAAATCACTGCTTTTTGAACACAACCACACACAACTGACGCTATCTGAAAACTTTTCACTGTAAGCACGGTGTAGTGTCTAACGACCATACAAGTGCATGTGACTGATGTTAGTTAGAAACTGCTGGGCAACAGTCTCCTGCTCTAATTAAGTAGCATAATATCCCAAATGAGCAAAGGGAATCCCAGCTATTTTCTTCATTAGTTTTAGTTCTTTAAGAGTTGTCCTAAATAAATATCTGTCCTGATTAACCGATAGCCCAACTAACTGGAACCCACTGTAAGTGTAATGTACAAAATACCCATTGCAATTCATTATAATTGATTTTTTTGCATCAGATATGGATATATATCTTTGGACAAGTGCTTGAATGCATATTACCATGTTAAATATTTATATTTATTTCAGTAAACATAATTGTTTCCCACTTTCACAAACATTTGCCATAGTTTCCTGTATTGGGTTTTATTACAGTACTTTAGCTGCAGCTTGTAATGCTACAAGGAACTTCCTGGAAGTCAATGACCTTCATCTCATGAGGATAATGAAACTGAGCTGCATTTCCTCTTTGTCTAGTCAACAACCTATCCAAGTTACCTTGGTCATTTGGCATTGTGCATTCTTTTTAAATTTAAAAGGACTTGTGCAGAAAATTAACCACATCAGCTCATTTAGTAGCATTAAAGTACAATGTTGTTGATAAAATGGCTTTAAAAATCCAATGCACTGTAATGCAAAAGCTAAATTATTAATTACAAATGCTGTAAAAGCTTTTCTGAACAATTCAATATCAAGTCTGAGGTTGGAAAAGGTTCTTCATTAAATATGTGAGATAAGTTTTAAGGACAAAAGGCATGAACCCGCACAATTGTTAAAACCAGCGCTCGGTTGTGCACATTCTACAAAAATATACAAGGTCAGTGTGAGGTCTCTGATGTAGTTTGCATGTTTTGCATATGGCTGCACAAAGCCAGGGTGGAGAGTTTGGTCAACTCCCATGCCACAAAAGGCACAGGCAAACTGTGACTGATTGATTGCAGTTCTCCATACACTAGTGTCTCTTTCCTCTGCCTTCGCAGAGCCAATACAGATGCCAGCCAGTGGAGAGGCCCTCCCACTACCTGTCCTTGCGCATGCATCATGTGTCAGCTTCTTCAGCTCTGAACAATGTTAGACTATGGAGGTGGAACTCTGGCTACCTCAATAAGCTCAGCTGATTTCTGCATTGCTGGCTCCTTCTGGGAATATGCGAGGAGGTAGTCATCAATTACGCAGCCGCCTTCCATGCTTGGACACAAACAATTGTGGGAACATTTAGAATTTCCTCAAAAGTTTCACTCTTCACAACTTTACTTCACGGATGTGTCTTTGCAGAGCAATCTCTGAAAAATTACAGTTACGCCTATTCTCTACAGTTTCATAGATGTGTTAACAATAACATACTAAGTAGTCAGTATGTAATATTATGCCAAATTGAGTGAAACAGGGGTCATTAGAGAGGCAGAATGGACAAAGACCAGCAGTGACCAGTGACATGACATTGGCAAGATGTTGTCTGAAGAATGATTTTCCTGCAATGGCAACACAAGCCTTTCTGAAAATTAGATTGAATTGTGCTGAAAACTGTCCAGGCTGGCATTTGATGGGAATATCTAGAGACATGCTCACTCCGTTTAAACAACATTTGCTGTGTGTGTGTGCTTTAAGTGATGTTTTAAATGCTTTCAATGTAACATATGCTTTGTGAACTGCTAAGCACATTGAACCAGCTCGAAGATACAGAAAAACAAAATTTCATGTGCTGCAGTATCACTGAAATGGATGCTGCTCCCTTATAGAGGCAGTCTGCGTACAGAATCAGAATCCAATTTATTATCACTGACATATGTCATGAAATTTGTTGTTCTGCAGCAGCAGTACAGACAAGGCATAAAAATTACGAAGTTACAAAAATGTGCAAATAAGGAATAATGAGTTAGTGTTCATGGGTTCATGGACCATTTAGGAATCTGATGGCACAGGATAAGAATCTGTTTCTAAATACTTCCTACTCCTATAACTTCTCCCCAGTGGTAGCAACAAGAAGAAGTCATGTCGCAGATGGTGAAGGTCCTTAATGATGGATGCCACTTTCTTGAGGTACTGCCTCTTGAAGATGTCCTCGATGGTGGGGAAGTTTGTGCCCCAGATGGATCTGTTTGAGTCTACAGCACAATGCAGCCTCTTTCAATCCTGTGCATTGGAGCCTCCATACCAGACAGTGATAAAGCAAGTCAGAAAGCTCTCCACCATACATTCAGAGAAGTTTGAAAGCTGCGTTTGTGATTGCGTCAATATGTTGAGCCCAGGATGGATCATAAGAGAGGTTGATGCCCAGCAACGTGAGGCTGCACCCTCTTTCCACCCCGACACCTCAATGAGGACTGCATGTTTTCGCAAATTCCCCTTTCTGAAGTCCATGATCAATTTCCTGGTCTTGTCGATGTTGAGTGCAAGGTTATTATTGTAACACCAGTTGATTTGACTCACTGCTTTACGCCTTTTCAGCAGTATCTGAGTTTCTGCCAACAACGACGATGTCGTCGGTAAATAGATAGCTGGCGTTTGAGCTGTGCCTGACCACATAGTCATGAGTGTAGAGAGAGTAGAGCGATAGGCTAAGCACACTTCCCTGAGGTAAGCCTGTATTGATTATCAGCAAGGAGTTGTTGATACCAATCTGCACTGACAGTAGTCGCCCAATAAAGAAGTCAAGGTTTAACCTGTAGGTCACAGAGAATGCCCAGCAAGAGTGATATGGCCTTTGCTGAGTAGGTAGGCCTCTGTCGAAATGCTCCTTCCATTGTCAAAGATGGCTGTCCACTGATCACAAATACCTCATACAGTGCCTTGAAAAACTATTCAGCCCCCAAGAATATTTTCACATTTTACTGTCTCATTTTCTAAATTTAAAGTGTATTGAAGTAGGATTTTTTGAGCTGATCTACAAAACATTTGCATGTCATCAAAAGTAAAAAATCCAAAACCTGTCAACAATTTACTAAAAATTAAAAACCAAAGTTGTGAAGTTGAAAAATATTCACCCCTTTTGTAATTGCTGTGCTATCTATCTTCAGATGCAATGCTTTATCTTACTTTACCAACTCACCCAATTTGTTCATGCAGAAAATTGGATAATCAGCTGAACAAATACCCTCTCTCTCTCTCTGTGAGGTCCAACAGTATGGTAGATTTTTAACAGACCAAACAAAAATGAAGACAAAAGAGCATTCAAGACAAGTCAGGGAAATGATAATAGGGAAGCACAAATCTGGGTAAGGGTACAATACCAACTTCTAAGTGTCACTTAGAAGATACTGTAAAGATATGGAAGAAGGTCTTGTGGTCGGATGAGATTAAAGTGGAACAATTTGCTCTTAACACTAAGCAGTACATGTGCATAGATTGAATGCTGTGCATCAGCCAGGTAACACCATCAATTTGCAGGAGACTCACGGAACTTTTGGGAGAGGTAGGATGTCTGCAATAGAGTAGCTCCTTAGCAGCTAACCAGCTAGTTTAAATAACGTTAGCTATGCTAATGAATGAATGACACCTGTTAAACTCACCTCAACATGTCTTTTACAGTCTTAACCCACCATGGGCAATAGAAAAGTCACTGTTGCAAACAGTGCAGCGAGCAACACTGTCATTATTTTTTTACCCCTATTAGGCAGGGGTACACTTTAGTGTATGTTTTATATTTTCTTATTTTGGAACACCCTGCCATAGCGCGTGCTCTCTCTCTGTCTCTCTCGTGCATCGCTCTCGCGCTCACTCTCCTGCGTGCTCTCTCGCTCTCTCTCACGCACTCTCTCTCGCTCTCATGGTCTCTCTCACGCTCGCTCGCTCTCACACTCTCTCTTGCTCGATCTCTCTCTCTCTGTTGCTCGTCTCAAAAAAACTGATTTCTGGGACATTGTGTAGAATTTGCGGGCATCAGGGAGCCACTATTAATATGCGGGGAGACTCCTGGAACTTCAGGGAGAGGTGGGATGTCTGCTATTGTCAAGTTTGGTGTGGTTGCATAATGCTATGGGGTTGCTTTTCAGCAGCAGGAGCTGAAAATCTAGTCAGGATTGATGGAAAGGTGAATACTGCTCATTGCAAAGAGATCCTGGATAAAAACCTGCTAGCCTCTGCTGCAAAGCTTAAGCAGGGGAGGGAGCTCATCTTTCAGCCAGACAATGACACAAAACACTCTGCTAGAGCAACCATTGTGTGGCTTCAAATGAAGAAAATTTATGTCCTTCAGTGGCCCATTTGGAGACCTGACCATAACCTGATCAAATATCTCTGGCAAGACTTCAAGACTGCTGTCCACAGCTGCTTCCCAAGTAACTTGGCTGACAGACTTATCCATAAAGACTCTGATGTGTTGGCTGCAAAGGTTGGTTCAACTAAGCACTGAGCAAAAAGGGATAAATACTTTTGAACAGCTGACATTTCAGGTTTTGAATTTTTAGTTTTTCATGTTTACAATTTTCTCTGTTTTTGGGCTCTCCTGTGGAAAAAGGAACATGTGATTTGCAAATAAAAATCCACAGTTAATTGATCAAAATCCCTGGTTGTAATACTCATTAATGTGAACAAAGGGTTTGGGACTGAATACTTTTACAAGACAATGTAAATATAAAGGTAAGGATTAACTTTATTTGCCAGATGTACATCGAAACATACAGTAAAATGTGCCATTTGCAACAACAGCCAACACAGTCCAAATATATTCTGGGAGCAGCCTGCAAGTGTTATCACACATCCAGTGCCAATATAGCATGCCTACATCTCACTAACTCTAACCCATATGTTTTTGGAATGTGGGAGGAAACCAGAACACCAAGAACAAACACACACGGTCACAGGGAGGCTGTGGATCTCCTTACAGACAACAGCAGGAATTGAACCCTGATCTTCTGAAGGCTATGCTACCATGCCTTGCAGGCTATGTGAAACTCAAGCATGAGGTGGTGGTGGGACAGTCATTCAGAACTCCTGTTTCTCTTCAGGTAGACCCTGTTGAAATGCATAGGGTTTTATTTTAACATCGCCTATTATATTCCATCAGTATCTTAAACAGCTCTGGTGTAGAAACAAATGGCTATTTTGCTCATTTAAACACATCAAGGTGAATCTAATGTAAATGGGATAATATCAAATCAGTCTTCCTTGTACTGTTCCTCACTTTTGCTTCCATTTGTAAGTGATGATAAGTGGAGGATTTGATATTAGCTGCAGACTATTGTTGCTTGTCAAAAATACTCACCAAGCTTATGTAACTGTAGCTCCCCTGGCCAGCCTCAGGGTCACTCAGCTCACTGTCGTCTAGAGAGACAGCCCTCGGCCCCGCCAAACTGGGTAATTAAGTTTGTGTGGATGCTATCTGATGTACCCCACCCTGCAAATAACAGACAATACACCAGATACAGTTAAATGAATTACAGTTTATCGATAGTACTAGAACTATATAATTAATAGAGAATAAAATATAAAAGGAAAATAAAAGGCGCCACACTTATCAAAGTTCAATCTCTTCGTGCACAAACAGTTGGAGCTCAGGACCCTCCCTCTTCACCCTGCGACTCCTCGGACCACCTCGAGCTGCTGCCTGGGACCAACAACGGTGGTCGACCAGATGCTCCACATGAGTCTGTCTCCGTCTACTCTCCTCACCGAACACCCTGGACCTCGGACTCCTGCTCGGGGTCCGACCCCGTTAGCGGACTCACTGCACCTGGTCCATCCTCTGTCTCTCTCTCTCCCGCCTTCTGCACAAAAACCCGTGCATCACACTAACTTACAGACACACAGAAAGAATAACATCTATCCTAATTGGTTTGTTCATCCTCTTATCAGTAACATGATCCAAACAGAAACTACTAGTGGCACACATCAAAGTTGCTGGTGAACGCAGCAGGTCAGGCAGCATCTCTAGGAAGAGGTGCAGTCGACGTTTCAGGCCGAGACCCTTCGTCAGGACCCTTCGTCAACTTTGATGTGTGTTGCTTGAATTTCCAGCATCTGCAGAATTCCTGTTGTATGCGTTTAAAAAAACTACTAGCGGGAGGACTTTCTCAGCAGAACATAACAAAGAAGCCATTTCAATTATAACGTAACAAAGAAGCCATTTTAATTAGACTACACAGTAACATAAAAGAAGAAACCCCTTACATAATTTATTTTCCTCAAACATCTTGCTCTAATGCTGTAATAATCATACTAACTCATGGGGGTTCTTAAAATTATTTTATATTATTATTACTGAAATTATTGGATTTGTTGATTAGCAACTAGGTTCCACGATTAATTCAGCTGATACCTAATAAATAGGGAAAATGACAATAAGTATTATAAAGCCCCTTCTGCACAATCTCTCCATACTCCACTGTTAGTCCACTTTTGTGCTTTTTCCACCAGAACGATACACACTTTTTCTTTTTTTTTATCACTTTGATCAAACAAACCTGAGCTATACTAGAGTTCAATGAAAAGTCACAGAGCTGAGAAGTCATCTATTGCTGGATCTGTCATTGCTTCCATTGCCCAACAAATCGATGCAGCTACAAGGAAGGCACGACAGTGGCTATATTTCATTCACAGTTTGAGGAGATTAGATATGTCACCAAAGACACTCACAAATTTCTACAGATATACTGTGGTCAGCATTCTGACTAGCTGCATTACCATCTGGGAAGGGTGGGGGGGAGGTCTGTGTGGGTGCTACTGCACAGGATTGATAGAAGCTGCAGAAAATTATGAACTCAGTCAGCTCCAACATGGACATTAGCCTCCATAACATTCTGGACATCTTCAAGGAGCGATGTCTCAGAAAGGCGGTGTCCATCATTACGGACCCCCATCACCCAGGGCATGCCCTGTTATCATTAATTCCACCGGTTTGTGTGTGTGTGTGTGTGTATATATATATACACACACACATATATATATATATATATATATATATATATATATATATATATACACACACACACATACATATACACTAATTCAGTTTTTTTCTCTAATATTATGTATTGCAATATACTGCTACAAATTCAACAAATTTCATGTCATATGTCAATGATATTAAACCTGATTCTGATTGTATTATTCCTGAGAATATAATACACAGCAAATAAAAAGAAAGCTGGTGTTTTGGTTGGTCCTTGATCTATCTCCATTAAATTAAGCCTGCTAATATCTGGTTGGGAGCTTTGCAAAGCTGTGAAGTAAGGAGTACATAAACTATTATAAAAATATTTTAGTTCAGTTAATTTGGATCTGTGTTTCTGTTGTTTGGCTCATGTATTTTAGCCTTCTCACCCAACAGCTGTTAAGTTATCTCTGGCATTATAAGCTTCATGACCTCGGTTCCTATTAAATTAATGTTTTCATGGGGCTTAAGACAATAATAAAGAGAATGTATGTTAAAGCCTACACTGGTTTCTGTTGAAATAAAAATGTTATTGTAGTAGCATTCATTTGAATTTTGTAGTACTTTGTATAGTGATGTATGCTTTTCAGTTTATAGAGATGCTAAATTTCATTTTCTCTTTCAGTACATAGTATTTTGCTGACAAAGTGGCTCTGAATGTGAAGGTGTTTGTGCTCCCTTTCACCTTCTTTCTGCCCAACTTTATTCACTTTATATCAAGGGCGCCCAACCTTTTTTATGCCATGGGCCGATACCATTAAGCAAGGGGTCTGTGGACTCCAGGTAGAGAACCCCTGATTTGTACTACAATGGAGGGAGCTACATGATTAAGTCAGAGGGTTGCAGTATTGAGCTGATCAATAATGGCAGCCAGGCTGAATATTCTCTATAGTCCCACCTTTTTCCTCCCATTTCCCATTTCCCTTTTGTGTCTCTTTTTACTTCAGATAATATATGCCACATTTCACTCTATGTTTCAATGTACGTGTGACACATAAAACTAATCTTTAATTCAATTTGAAGGAATATATTAGTGATATCCAAAACATCCAGTAGTGAGGCATGATTTCTGATGATCTGAGTTCCCAAATGAGGATGCTATAATTATTTGCATACCATAGGTCACGGATATGCTTATCATGCTTTGCATGACTTTGAAATGAATAGATAGACTGGATAATGCGTGCTGTGGCAGCTTCAGTGCTGTAGCAAATGAGGAGAAAAGACTGAGCAGACGATTGTAATGATAGTTGGGATTATTGCCAGAAGGATTTACACCAAGAGATTGCTGCTTCCGATTGTGATTATAAGAATATCTCAATACCAACCAATTGAGAATGTAATCTGTTTGTTTGTACTGCATAGCGAGTTAATGTGTAGATTGTACAAGTGTCTAACAATTGAGCAAGGATCCTGTTGATCTAATGCTGTTTAATAATTTATTTAAAAAAAAACATTTTCCCATTTCACGCATGTGCAAATAAAGGGACAGATAAAAAGCTGGTATTAAAATGGAGAATGGCACCACTAAAAAGGATTTCTGTCTCACATCAGAATAAGAGGAAGCAATTGACACAACCTTTCCTGGTGTGGCTAGATAGCAGCAGTGATAGGAACTTGAAACAAAAACAAAAGTCGTTTGAAATATTCAACAAGGTAGGCCTCAAAACAATGGATTGTGAAATATTATAAGCATTGCCTCTTTTGCCATGTTCAAACACTGAGATATTGGGCAGGTTTTTAAGGGTTATTGTATATATAAGAGAGTGAGTTTTTTTTAAAAAAGCAATTGGTACAATTTGCCAAATTAAACCTAGATGAGACCCAGGAAGATCAATAAAAGAGTTTCTTTTTAGATTAGAAATTATTAAACTCAAAAAAACATTTAAGAGACTTAAATATAGTAAACAGGAAAGTTCAATGGGGGTATATGATCATTTAATCACTGTAAAAGAGATAGCATCATGTTTAATGCTGTAATAATGTTGAAGCATTTTGCTTTGTTTATCATGTTTTTTTAAATGTTTTTTTCACTGTGTCATCTGGTATTTTTACAGGCATCTATGAGAGCAGCAGACAGTGCCTTGAAAAATTATTCAGCTCCCACAACTATTTTCATATTTTGCTGTCTCATTTTTTAAATTTAATATATATTAAGTAGGATTCTTGAGCTAATCTACAAAACATTATGCATCATATCAAATCAAAATAAAAATTGCAAAGCCTGTCAACAATTTACTAAAAATTAAAAACCAAAGTTGTGAGGCTGAAGAAGTTTCGTCCCCTTTGTAATTGCTACGCTGACTTCCCTCAGGTGCAGCACTGTGGTTGGAAGATCACCTGAATAAACATCCCCACTCTGTAAGGTCCATGAGTATGGTAGATTTTCAACAGACTCACACCAAAATGAAGACAAAGGAGCTTTCAAGACAATTCAAGGAATGGTAATAAAGAAAAACACATTTGGGGAAGGATAAAAGACCATCCCAAAGGAACTTAACATGCCTTGGAGCTCAGTACAGTCCATCATGAAAAAAATGAAAAAATATGAAACCACAGACACACTGCCAAGGTCAGGCCACCCCTGTAAACCTAGTCACTGGAGAAGAATGGCATTTGTTAGAGTGGCTACTGTGATGCTGTAATATTGAATCTGGTTTGCAGGTTTAGCAAGTGAAACACTAATTTAAAATGGGTATATTAATCATTTACTTACAAACAGTAAAAATTCAACAAAACATTCATGTTCCCCAAGTTATAGACACTACAAAGCTAAATATTCAACAAACACACTGTACTTAGCTAAAAGTGCACGCAGAGCATACCTTCCCAGTGGCCATGTGCACCGCTTGCCTTAAGCAAAGGGAGAGAGACAGAACTCCCACACGTGCTCCTGATATACCCAGGATATTTGAAACTGGACACCAGGCAGCTGTCCAATGGGGAAAACAGCTGCAGTTTCTAAACTAACCAATCACATTGGAATCAGCTTTCAGCAATCAGACTAAGGCATGCTGCACCCCTCAAAAGTTGTGAACATCATGATCCAACCCTCAGACCAGTATGACACTTGTGAACTCCCTAAGTTACATATAAAATACAAGAGTACAAAACCCAGTACTGTAAACCTGATAGTCACCTCCCAGTGTACTACAGTAGTGCACCAGCCTCCCTCTTCCCCAACAGGCCACCAGCCCCACCCTGGAGTGTAATAGCCAATGAGCTGCCCCCCCACTTAATCTTATACAGTGACTCTTAGATTTGATCAACCAAGTGAGTGATGTTACCTGACCCATCAGTAATGTAGGTGCAGCATTCTTGATCAACAACAGTACAAGTGTCACCCTCCTTTGTGAGTAGGTAATCCAAGGCCTTCAAAATCAGTTCCCACAACACATACAAAAAATGCTGGTGAACGCGGCAGGCCAGGCAGCATCTCTAGGAAGAGGTACAGTCGACGTTTCGGGCCGAGACTCTTCGTCAGGACTAACGGAAAGAAGTGACAGTAAGCGATTTGAAAGTGGGAGGGGGAGGGGGAGATCTGAAATGATAGGAGAAGACATTTTGGATCTCCCCTTCCCCCTCCCACTTTCAAATCTCTTACTAGCTCTTCTTTCAGTTGGTCCTGACAAAGGGTCTCAGCCCGAAACGTCGACTGTACCTCTTCCTATAGATGCTGCCTGGCCTGCCGCATTCACCAGCATTTTTTGTGTGTGTTGCTTGAATTTCCAGCATCTACAGATTTCCTCGTGTTTGCGTTTTTAAAATCAGTTCCCGGGACAGTCTGGCTGCACCATGCTGAGAAAGGTGGTCATTCAAAATCATCCTTCCTTTGTAATAACCCTCTTACTGACCAGCATGGGCAGTGCCTCATCCAGGGCACTGGGGTGGTATATTGAATGTATGGCACCACATATCAACTGCACCACTGTGTGGGAACCACAGGTAGGCTTAGGAACTGTGTATCCAGTAAGTACCATTCAGTGTCCAACAAGTGCCCAGCTTGACAAGAACAATTGGCATAGACACAGTCGTCCCAGGATACTGTTCCTGCTCACACTTGCCGTCCACCTTGCTCCTTGTACTTGTATTCAACACACCACCTACACCAACACTGTCAGATGGGGAACTCACTAAGAGTTAGGACCTTCCAGTTTAACAAATGATACATAGGAAATACCAGCCCTTAAAGCATTTACTCCACCAGGACTATTAAGTCTCAAGTACCTTATGGTTGTTACCATACTCTGGGTTAAGGTTGGCTAGAATAGACTACTCCCCCCAAAACAGATTGCCAAAACTGGAGAAACCAGGTAATTTCCCCCAACACTCTTTTCTTTGTCATCAAAAGGTTCAATATCATGGCATCCCTTCCATGATGTAGTGAGAGGTCCTCAAATTCAGCAATCTGACCTATTGGTCCCGTGTGCAAATTCGCTCTCCCCAGGAATGTACCACATGATCTACCGCAAGTCAGCATCCAGCACTTTGCCATTATGTAATGCAGGGAGATACAAATGCACTTGCTCCTGATTAACTGGAGCAAGTCACTGGATATTTAGAAAACACAAAAACAACAGGACTACCAGAATTGAAAATGCAACCTAATGCTCAATTCCCTCTGAAATGTGGGCATCATGTATCCAGAATAAGGTTGCCCAAATTTCAACTCAAATTTCATACGGCTAGTATGAAATGAGTCATGCCTAAAAGCAATTGTTTGGGGAAACAACTAACAAAGTAACAGATTAAGATAGAATAAACACATAACAGATTAAGAAAATGGGAAACAAAGTAACCGACTAAACAGTCAGCTATCCAATGGAAAAAGCAGCTGCAGTTTCTAAAGTAACCAATCATGACAGAAGTGACTTTCAACAATCAGAATAAGGCAGGCACCTCCCCCCCCCCCACATAGGACGGATGCCAACAGTCACTTTGAGTGAGTTGCAGAAGAAAGTAGCTGCAACTGGAGATGAAGTTTATGGCTGCACAATCCCTAAGGCCTTGCAAGATCATGGTATTTATGAAAAAGTGGCAAGGAAGAAGCCATGCATAGAAAAAAAACACAATCTTTCCCATCATGACTTTGCAAAGCATCACTTTGAAGACGCTGTAAGGATGTGGAAGAAGGTCTTGTGGCAGGATGAGACTAACATGGAACTTCTTAGCTTCAACAGTAAGCAGTACGCGTCATGTAAATCTAATACCGTTCATTAGCCATGTTACATAATCCCTACTGAAAAGTATGGTGGGGCTAGCTTCATGCTATGGGAGCACACGCAAATCCTATGGGGATGCTTTTCAGCAGCAGGGACAGGAAACCTAGTCAGGATTCATGGGAAGTTAAATGCTGCTAAATACAGAGAAATCCTGGATAAACACCTGCTAGTCTCTGTTAGAAAGCTTAAACAGGGGAGGGAGTTCATCATTCAACAGGACAATGACAAAAGCACACTGATAGAGTGGCTTCAAATCAAGAAAATTGATGTGCTTGAGTGGCCCTGTCAGAGTCCTGACCTTAGCCTCACTGAACATCTCTGGCAAAACCTCAGGATTGCTGTCGATCTCCACTCCCCAAATAACCTGGCACAGCTTGAGCAATTTTGCAAGGAGGAATGAGCAAATGTTGTTCCATCATTTTGTGTAAAGGTAACAGAGACCTATGCAAAAAGACTACTGACTGAATTAGCTGCAAACGGTGGTTCAACAAAGTACTGATCGGAAGAGGGTAAATGCTGACATTTTGAACAGCTGTGATTACAGTTTTAGAATTTTTGGATTTCCATGCTTTACTATTTTCCCTGCTTTTGGGTGTGGTGGTAGGCACCCACCAAAAGGAGCATGTAATTCACAAATAGAATTTTTCAGTTAAATTGATCAAAATCCGTGGTTGTAATACTCATTTATGTGAACAAAGGTTTGGAGCTGAATACTTTTACAAGACACTGTTTTAACAGTGATGGTCCAGGGCACAATACAACAGCTGCATTCTTACTTTCAGTGGAGTGTGGAGAAACTAATTGCTTCATGGCCATAAAACACATCTGTTAGTAGCCTGATCTCTAGCATGTGTTGTACCTCACCAGGTAACCTCAGAATTGGGCAAGATGTAAAATAAGCTTCTGCTTTCCATTGCCTGCTTTGTTCTGTAGCAAGACCAATTTTGACCTCTTTTGACCAGTTTTGTCTTGAATCCAGCCTCTTTTGAGGCTTTGAGTGCACTTGTCCGTAGTATTGTAAAATACTCTCTTTGCTCCATCCCTAACTAACTGTGAAAGTTGTTTGTTATATTGCAATGACAGATTGTTTCAAAAAATAAGAGTTCTAAGTTGCCAAAAATAAATTTGTGCAGCACCAGAGGAAGATGGAGAATAGGCAAAGAGTATTCTGAGAGGGAAAAGGAGAAAAAAAAGAAAATAAATAAGTAAGTTAGGGATGGGGTAAGAAGGGGAGGAAGGGTGTTAACGGAAGGTAGAGAAATCAATGTTCATGCCATCAGGTTGGAGGCTACCCAGATGGAATATAAGGTATTGTTCAACCAGCCTGAGTGTGGCTTCATCTTGACAGTAGAGGAGGCCATGGATTGACATATTGGAGTGGGAATGGGACATGGAATCATGCCCTCCTCTACTGTCGAGATGAAACCACACCAAGGTTGGAGGAACAATACCTGATATTCCGTCTGGGTATCCTCCAACCTGATGGCATGAACTTTGATTTCTCTAACTTCCGTTAACACCCCTCCTCCTCTTCTTACCCCATCCCTTATTTATTTATTTGTTTGTTTGTTTGTTTATTTATTTATTTATTTTTCTCTCTTTTCCCCTCACAATACTCCTTGCCTGTTCTCCATCTTCCTGTGGTGCTCCCCTCCCCCTTTCTTTCTTCCAAGGCCTTCCATCCCATGATGCTCCCCCTTCTCCAGCCTTGTATCCCTTTTGCCATTCAACTTCCCAGCTCTTGGCCTCATCCCTCCCCCTCCTGTCGTCTCCTATCATTTCGGGTCTCCACCTCCCTCTCCCACTTTCAAATCTCTTACTATCTCTATTTCCCGTTAGTCCTGACGAAGGGTCTCGACCCAAAACGTTAACTGTACTTCTTCCAGTAGATGCTGCCTGGCCTTCTGTGTTCCACCAGCATTTTGTGTGTGTTGCTTGAATTTCCAACATCTGCATATTTTCTTGTGTTTCCATTGATTTTAATATTGTTTTAATGCTGTCTAAATTTAATAATGCTGTACCTGATGTGCACTGTTCCCTTTACTGCTGAATTATTTGCTATTTTTTCTGCTTCCTAATAACTATAAACACCAGGCAATTTTCCATCTTAATGATTAATGTTTCATTCCCAGAACCGTACTCAACAAACACAATTAATTATTGCAGTGGGTGAGGGGGGAGTGAGGGAAGAGAATCATCAATCTTGATTCCCATCTTTCTGGAATTGTGTATTTACAGCAGTATATAATACTAGGAAGTTTCTCAGCTCCGACCAATTAAAAAAAATTGCTTCCTTTTTCAATGTCCATTTCATGACAATAACAAAAGCAATGACCTTCAACGGATCTCAGTACGGAAAAGCAGTGGGAAATTAATTAGCTCAAACTGCAGATGCTAGAAGATATGTCGTAACCTTTATTATTGTAATTTAAGTTTCTGGGTTTTAATGAAGGGGTGGAGAATTTGGTGCAATTTAGTTACTGGAAGTAAGTTTAAGCTACCAGGTAAGGTGCTGGTCAATCATCTGTGACACCGTAGATGGAAAGCCTGGTTGTCTGATTTTTAGGAAACTGTTAAGAATGGAGCACAGTGGTATCACACAGCAAATAGTATTGGCTATGACAGTCGACAAAGTACAAGGAACTGTGAAACTTCTCTTTTTGCATGAATCAAATGCAGATTCAGAGAGCGGAGAGCTCGTAAGCAGACAAATACGGTAATGTTAGTTGCCTAAGAAAGATCCAGGAGAATGATTTTGGCGCTGTCAAACGGGTTGTAGTTGTTTTCAATTCCCATAATAGAGGAGAAACCATAGCAATGCATACAGCTCCTATGCATATGAAATGAAGACCACCAACATTCTGCAACTCACTCTGAACTGAAAGAAAGTAACTTTTATTTAGAAAGATAAGATGACAGCTTTTCTGATAATAACATATCCCCTCTTGAGAGTTATAATTTCTTAACAGTGATTTAGGTAGGATCCATTGGTCCAGATTTTAGTGGATGTATTCTTTATGTCTGACCTACTGGAATGATAAAAGGTATTCCTGCCACACCTTCTCTGAGGGATGTGCCCTCTTTAAGGGAGTAGGCAGAATCCTCTGCCATTAGCATGCTAACAATTAAATTATAATTTGTAAATACAAGAAATTTTGCAGATGATGGAAATTCAGAGCAACAGATGCAAAATATTGGAGGAATTCAGCAGGTTAGGCAACATCCATAGAAAGAAATATACGGTGGATGTTTCAGACGGAGACCCTCCATCAGGACTCCTGACCTGCAGAGTTCCTCCTGCATTTTGTGTGTGTTGTTCCTGATGAAGGTTCTCCAGCCTAAAATGTCAACTGATTAAGTTACAAACTGGTTGCCCTGAATATTGGTCTCATTTCTAAGGCATTGCCCTTTACAACCTCATGATGTTAAACATTTTGTTACAGAAATGATTATTGGTACATTTTGTCCTTGAAGATAAATGCAGTTGAGCAATAAAATATTAAAATGCATTCGTCATCTGTACACCAGTTGAAACATTAAAATTAAGCTACATATAACCCCAAAGCGAGCAGACTTTAGATGACTCTCCTAATGATTTATACTGCTCTCCTCATCAACACAGTAATATTGCTAATGTAAGCACCCTTGGTCCAAATGTTTACTGTTTTTTTCTTTTTTTGGAAAACGGAGAATTAACACAAGTAAAGGAAAAGATCTGGGAAAGGGAAAAAAATGATAAAATTAAGTAAATAAGTACATAGGGATTGGATAATTATGTTTGGGGGGTAGAAGCAAACATGAACGAGTTAAGATATAGACACCTACAAAGGTAGTTACATAGGCATACATACAGTATTTTGGACCAGAAAGAAATGGTCAGAAGAGATATTTGGAAATTATTATTAATCCACTATTATTACTATTTTTCTTAACAACTAATATCATTACTTAGCCGAATAGAGTAGAATTACAACTGCACATAATTGTCTATTTAAGTGCCTAATTACTTTTTATATCATCTCAATGTGTACTTAGGGATGTATAAATAATTATAGATTTATACATATATAAAAAAATGGAAAAGGTTATACATGTGAAAAAAGTTCATGATGCTTGCGAATTCCTTATCCAAATAAAAATAAAAAATTTTAAAAAAATTAATCTACAGAAAGATTTGTTCCAAGAATAGCCCTTGTGTTATCTGATTCCATTATTATTTTTCTTGGTATAGGAAGTGCTTAATTTCCTAAAATGCAATCATTGGGAAATAACTTCCTGTATATTTTCCATAAGTGGATTTATCTGTTAGACTGCAGCATACCCTCTCTATGAATGTTTCTCTTGACTGTCCATAAAGCATGGTTAAACAAAACACTGTCCTGAAGTTTTAGCAAAAATCTTAAGTATTACGCTGAGACGATGTGAAACTACTTGAAGTTGTGACATGTTTAAACATAATCTTTAATGAAAGCAATATGTAATGAATGTTTGACAATGAAACAAGTGCCTTTAAATATTCCAGGATTTGAGGTTTTGAAAGATTTTCTTTTTTTCAATTTTTCTTTGATACATTCTATCATTAATGAAAATAAAAATAGCCACCAATGAATTTGAAACATTAACAATGTTATTTTGTGTTTTCCTGCCGCAGAATCCGTCCGCAATCCGCGAAAGAGAAGATTGAGGGATGTCATATTTGTACATTGGTTACACCGGGGGAGCCGCAAGTTATCTTGGGAAAGGACAAGGCTTTTACATTTGATTTTATGTTTGATATGGATGCTAGACAGGATGAGGTCTACAAATCTTGTGTTGATAAACTTGTAGAAGGATGTTTCGAAGGATATAATGCAACAGTATTTGCCTATGGGCAGGTAAGAATAAAATATGAATGTGTGAGTAAGATAATATCAGGATAAGAAAATGAGGCTATTAAAAATGTGTAGTAAGTTTTATTAGATTGTACAACTTTTATTTTTAAATGTATTGCAAGACAACAATCCTGTAATGAGTTATTCTAACTATAGAAGTAAACAATGTGGAGACTGGCTCCGGGAGAGTCTTTCAAATTTATTTTCAGTCTCCACTTTAATCAAATGGTTTTCCAATGTGATCTAATGATAATAACTAGATAACCATAAATCTAATTGTATTCATACTATTGAGATAAGCAGGAATCAGCTTTCATACAACTACCAATGAATATGTTGAATTTTACAAGCATCAGCTTATGACTCAAGGATTGAAGGGCGCCCATTCAGAACAGAGATGCGAAGAAATTTCTTTAGCCAGAGGGTGATGAATCTGTGGAATTTGTTGCCACGGGCGGCAGTGGAGGTCAAGTCATTGGGTGTATTTAAGGCAGAGATTGATAGGTATCTGAGCAGCCAGGGCATCAAAGGTTATGGTGAGAAGGCGAGGGAGTGGGACTAAATAGGAGAATGGATCAGCTCATGATAAAATGGCAGAGCAGACTCGATGGGCCGAATGGCCAACTTCTGCTCTTTGTCTTATATCTTATGGTCTAATGAGAAACTTAATGTGCCAGTTCCATTAAAATGAGAGTGGGGAAATAACAAGAAATAGAAGTAAATTCAACTGTCTTGACAAAAAAAAACAATTATACTTTATACATGTGAAATATTTAGTACAAAATAAGAATCAGAATCAGGTTTAATATCACTAACATATGTCGCAAAATCTGTTGTTCTGTGGCAGCAGTACGGTACAATAGATAAAAATCAGGTGTACATGGGTTGGATCATTGTCCATTCAGAAATCTCGTAACGGATGTGCAGAAGCTGTTCCTAAAATGTTGAGTGTGTGCCTTCAGGCTCCTGCACCTCCTGCATGATGGTAGCAATGTGAAGAGGGCCTGTCCTGAGTGACAGTTGTCTTTAATGATGGATGCCTCTATTTTGAAGTACCACCCTTTGAGGATGCCCTCGATGCCGGGGAGGTCAGTGCCCCTGATGGAGCTGGCTAAGTCCGCTACCCTCTTACAGCTTCTTGCAGTCCTGTGTAGTGGCGCCTCCATGCCCCAACGGAGCTGCAACCAGTTAGAATGCTCTCCATGGTACATCTGTAAAATTTTGCGAGAATCTTTCAGTGATTTACCAAATCTCTTCAAGCTACTAATGAAATACAGTCTGCCCTCCTTATCCGCAGGTTCCGCATGCGCGAATTCAACCAACCGCGGATCGAGAAAACCCGGAAGTGCTCTTCCAGCACTTGTTGTTCGAGCATGAACAGACTTTTTTTTCTTGTCATTATTCCCTAAACAATGCAGTATAACAACTGTTTTACATGGCACTTACATTGTATTAGGTATTATAAGTAATCTAGAGATGATTTAAAGTATACGGGAGGATGTGCGTAGGCTATCATGGATCAGGATCGGAAAAAAACCGGAAGTTCTCTTACTAAGTAAGTCAGAACAGGTACATCCGATATTATTTAGCGTCAGTTAGTCAAATGTTTGCCTTAGTATATATTTTACCTTTCTATGCATATAAAACACTTAAGAAACATGTGTTTCAGTGCCGGGTCGGGAACAGAAGTTCCCGAGTTCGATCCAGTGACAGACCACTCCCGAGCGCGCTGTCCAGCCCTGCTGGGTTGATGTGGAGGATCAAAATCCCAAAACCCCAAAACCCAATAACTAAACCACTGCGTTGCTTAGTAATAATTGTAGCTTTCATCAGGGCAGGGCCCGTTCTCACTTTATCCTTCAAAATTGTTCCAATCGTTGACTGACTGTAGCCTAACACTTTTCCAATGACCGATGGCTTTTCACCTCTTACCGATGGCTTTTCACCTCTTTCCGATGGCTTTATTATTTCCACTTTATTTTCAATCATGATCGTGATTATTTTCGAGAACAGAAACACTGCGGATTCAGAGCTGCTCCGCCGGGTCCTAATGCCCACCGCATTGAAACAGGTTAAATAAGGTCCGGGGTACCGCTGGGTCCTAAGGTCCACCACATTAAGCCAGGTTGAATAAGGGACTTGAGCATCTGCGTTTTTTGGTATCCGCGAGGGGTCCCGGAACCAATCCCTCGCGGATAAGGAGGGCCGACTGTATAGCTGATGTTGTGCCTTCTTTGTAATTGCATTAATATGAGTGAAAGACTACTGTCACACCAAAACTTGATGTCATCCAAAAGGTTCAATATTTGTTTTATATACAGAATTGTGCAAAAATCTGAGGCACATGTATATGTAATGAGGATGCCTAAGACTATGGATTAATACTGTATTTGTCAACATAGAGCGGTGTGCTTGTTAATCTGGCAAGAGCAAAGGATGTTGGGAATGGCGAGGTTGGAGCGCCGCAGGAAGGGTGTGGGACAGGTGGCAGAGAAGGACTGCCAGTGGCTGGGGGTGGTGCAGGTGTTGACACACCCAGCGTCAGACATGAGGCAAGGTCACTTGATTCCAAACGATTGGAGTACTGATCATTACAGAATGTCTCTGCGGTGCTTCCTGCTCCTTACCCTCCCTTCCTCAATTACTACAGTACTGTGCAAAAGTCTTACTCTATCAAGTCAATAGGTTTCAGTTAGGTCACCCTCATTCATCTGAATTCTAGTGAATATAGGCCCTGAGTCATCAAACACTTTTCGTATGTATGACAAGCCATCAATCCTGGAGTCGTTTTTGCGAACCTCCTTTGAGCCCTCTCCAGTTTCAGAACATCCATTTTAAGGGGCCCAAAACTGCTCACAATACTCCAAGTGAGGCCTCACCAGTGTTTCATGAAGCATCAACATTACATCCTTGATTTGATATTCTAGTCCTCTCAAAATGGATGCTAACATTGCATTTGCCTTCCTCACCATTATCTCCATTCTTATTTACTACACTAAATTCCTTTACCATTTCTTGATGGGCATCAGTTTTAACGTAAAATTGTTTCTTAATATTTCTGCCTTTTGTAACTTCTAACTTTAGACAGGTTCTGGGAAGACGTATACTATGGGCACTGGATTTGACGTGAATATTACAGTGGAGGAGCAAGGTATAATTCCACGTGCAGTCAAGCATCTCTTTGAAGGAATTGCAGAGAGAAAGCAAGCTGCTCAGGAAGAAGGGAAGCAGCCACCAGAATTTAAAGTGAATGCTCAGTTTCTTGAGGTATGTCAATACATTTATTATATTTTGAAAAACAAAATCCAAGTTTATTGGTAAATATTAATGGCTAGATCTTACTTGACCTGCTTTTATTTTTCAAGGGCAGTACTATTAGTGAAAATTATACCATATGCTCTGTAGAATGTTTTACAAGTGATGTAAAAATGGGGATTGCATTCCACTTGGTATGCACACTGACCTCTGTGGATATATGTGTGATTCACGTAGAAAGCTCCAGATCCAGAAGCATGTTAGTATTTTGAGGTAAAATATTCATTAGAGACAGGAACAAACAATTGTATCTCATGATCGAGTTTCTAAGGCTTGAGTTGTTTCCTAAAGATTGTTGATAGATTGAGATTGGTGGAAGCAAAAAGCAGAGATCAGAAGAAAAGGTGAATTTTCCTGATTCTATTCTGAAGAACATCCAATACGCTTGACTAGTGTTGCTGACAGCATCCCTCAACTGCTCAGGATGTGCAGTCTTGACTTCTATATTGCTAACTGCCTAAATTAGAAGCTTTAGGAAGGTCATGTTTCCAGAATATTGTTTGGAAACAGTTCCAGTCAATTAATGTTATGGTGGTTGGATTGAGGGGTCATATTTTTGATACAATGTGGTGAAAATTTTGCAAGTCTATCAAATTGAACTATTCCAAAAATTGCATAACCTTTGTTTTCAGGCTTTACTTCAGGATTTGTTGTCTTCTATTGCAGCTATACAATGAAGAGATATTAGATCTTTTTGACAGCACACGGGAGCTGGATTCTCGCCACAGGAAGTCCAACATTAAAATTCATGAAGGTGCCAATGGAACTATTTACACCAGTGGAGTTGTTTCACGTGTTGTTAATTCAGAACAAGAGGTCAGTGAGGCACTTCTACTTCTGTAATACTTCTGATGCTTTTGAACAAATTTCTCAAAACTATTCTGGTTATGAATCAAATAAATCTGCTGCCCTTTTCCTGAACTTTATTTTAATGGATAATTGCAATTTATGAATGGATGTTGCTTGGGAATGCCTTCAGTCAGTAACGTCAGTGTAAGTGCCAGCATGTGTGGTTCTCCCTTGTGAAAGCTCCAAGCTTGTATAGTGCGCTTTGATGGCAATTTCCTAGCTGGACTCTGCACAATGCCAAGCAGTGGAATATGACCCCACTGAATTAGCCTACATATAATCTAGTGAATCTGCCCAGGCCAGGTTAGATCTATTGCAATATGAAGAAACGTCTGAGCAGAAGAGGAATGTTCCGGTAAAATATCATGCTTTTAAACTATTTGGTTTATTTTAATGTTTTCATTACTGTAAGTTGTTACGTACCCCGTAACTGGGTTGCCAAACCAGCAGAAATGGATCACTCAGTTGGAGTCTGGATTACTAGAACTAAGAAAGTTTTATTAAAGAAACAAGCAACACAGTACTCTAATCAAAAGGATAATAAATGCAACAGTTCAGCAATGATAAACACACATGTACACAGAATTAAGATAACAGGATCAATCAAGCTTTATCATTGTCTAGGGGTAAATGACCAGTTTCAAAGTGACGCAAAGTTCAGTTCAATTTAGTTCAGTTCAGTTCGCAGTACTCGCTGCCGTGGGAGATGGACAGTGGGGGGAAGGAGAGAGAGAGCAAAACGAATGAATATTCAAACGGCTTCCACACAGACCTTCGATATTCCTCGCAGTTAGCTTTCGGGCGAGCCCTTTGTGATGTCATCTGAGGTCACCGACCGTGACCCCTCTGCTTCCAGATTCGATCGTTTCTCTGCGGTGAATCTGGCACCCAGGCAAGGGCGGACACACACCAGGTTCCCGCTGATTGTGCCTTTCCACCCTGTACGTCTATGGCTTGGTCCCGCGACCAGCCTTCCATAACTTCCCACCGACTTGTGGGAGACGCACCGCTTCCAGGGTCTCGTTACCTCGGGGTGTCGTGTGTGTCCTGCCTTAGCGAACCTGTCCCTTTTTATCCCCCTGCTGGGGTATCGCCTGTCCATCACTTCAAACAGTCCAGGGTTCAAAGGGGGAGCCGATCTTGACAGCTCTCCTTCCGTTAAACTCTCCTGTCCCTTCATTAACATCTCCAAATGC
Source organism: Mobula birostris (assembly GCF_030028105.1). Classification (NCBI taxonomy): domain Eukaryota; kingdom Metazoa; phylum Chordata; class Chondrichthyes; order Myliobatiformes; family Myliobatidae; genus Mobula; species Mobula birostris. The sequence goes on from NC_092383.1 coordinate 71,082,705, forward strand.
TGCTTCATTGTTTTCCTTATCTCTCTCCTGAAGACAGGTGGCAGACCAACTGCTGATCCCACTGGTGCCAGCCCAGGACAGCTAACATCTTAATCTATGTGTATTCTCGTCACAAAGTGCCTTACAATTTTTAATTTATAGTTTAAGATATTGTTAATTGTATTTGGATGTTTCTGAATTTTTGGGGATATTCAGAACATCTAATATCATCCATCATGTTGACACATGATACAGCTGTAGGATGCAGCTGAATTTCTGCTGTCGAAATTTCATAAACGATTTTGTTTTTGGGGCTTCTGGCACAACTCATCTTGTGATGCAAGTTCCTATTGATATTTCACTTCCAGACATGCTTGAAACTCATAATTTCTGCATAAATTAGTTTTGAATTAGTGATGAATGCAGACAGTAAGTTACTTTAAGCAAGCTGTGGACCATTCTCTGGAAGGGATGGGAGAATGAGCATTCTGCAGAGGTTGGTGGCAGTAAGTGTATTGCAATCTGTCATGAGAGTAATGAATGCTGATTTGTTCTGCCAAGAGCAGGAGCTGGAGTTCTTTATTGTCATTCAATCTTCCTCATGACATGAATTACCTTTCTAAGTTTAACCTATGTGACCTGATACAACTATTCTCCATCTAAAATGATCTTTTAATGATGTGGGTTTTTTTTTGAAATGCTGCACCTCGGAATGTGATATCTAGAACTGGATTTAAATTCCCATTTTTATTGCTAGAAAATACTGACTATACCAACTGTGCATTAATATAAAGATAAACACAGTGTTTAACCACTTTTATTAATACAGTTATTTCTCATACCTTTATAGATTGCGATATAGAACATAGAACATTACAGCACGCTACAGGCCCTTCAGCACACAATGTTGAACCAGCCTTTTAATCAAATCTAAGATCAATCTAACCTTTCTCTCCTACATATCCCTCTGTTTTTTTTCTATCATCCATGTGCCTGGCTAAGAGTTTCTTAAATGCTCCAAATGTATCTGTCTCTACCACCACACCCAGCAGGGCATAGCATGCACTCATTACTCTCTGTGTAAAATAACTTACTTTTGATATCCCCCTATACTTTCCTCCAATCACCTTTAAAATTTTACCCCCTTGTGTTAGCCATTTCCACCCTGGGATAAAGTCCATGGCTACCTATGCCTCTTATCCTTTTGTATACCTCTATCAAGTCACCTCTCATTCTCCCTCACTCCAAACAGAAAAGCTCTAGCTTGCTCAACTTATCTTCTTCAGACATGTCCTCTAGTCCAGGCAGCTAAATTCAATTTTAGCTCTTTTCAAGTGTGCTTACCCCCCTTGCCCAAAAGTGTTGAGCCTTGCTTGCGTTTGGTTTCACTGGTGGCAGAAGCCCTCCAAAAACTTGCCTGTGCTCATTCTTGATTACACTTTGCAAGGCTGTTTGGCCACAAGGAGCATTATGGTTGAACTTAATCATCTTTTCTCAATGTTTGTAGATGCAGTCTGCAGAAGGGTAGTTGCTATGGAAGGACTAGGGGTGACTGAAATGTTTGCCCCTCCAGATGTTCACAATAACTCTAGCACAGAAAACCACTCTATTGCATCCCTTTAGCTAGCTAACAAAGAAACAAAGTGGGTACCTTCCCATCTGCAGCCCTGCAGTTTTCAACTGTGCTTCTGTTACCTGGTCATTAGAGAAATCTGTAATGACTATTTCAGCCATTAATTTATTTCAAGTTTCTGCAAACCTATTTTGATTTCTAATTTTAAAAATATACCCACAGCTGCCTATAATGAGTTTGTACATCCTCCCAGTGACTGCGTGGATTTCTTCCCTCAGTCCAAAGGTGTACTGGTTGGGAGGGAGGTTAATTGGTCATTGTAAATTGTCCTTCGATTAGGCTAGGATTAAATCGGAGGATTGTTGGACAGTGCGGCTCAAAGGGCTGGAAGGGTTTATTATGCACTCTATCTCAATAAAATAAAATAAATGGTATATGCTTGTAAAAGCCGACTGGTGGTGTAGTGGCATCTGCACCGGACCTCAGGACGAGTAGTCTCAGGTTGGAATCCAGCCACCTTCTTGCACACTCTCCATCCGTGCTGGGTTCAGCACTGAGCTAGCAACCTGACCTCATAAAACAGACAAGTGCTAGAGAAACGTTGAGGTTGCCACCCAATGCACCAAACGAAGTGCAGAGAGGTAATATATGTATACATATCTTTTTATTTGTAAGCTTTAAAAAATGTTGAAGATATTTTCTTTCTATTTATTTTGTTTCTTTTGGATTCAATTTTTCCTGCCATTTCAGCTTTGATGGAACCTATTGACTAATAATCTCAAAATATTTGAATTTAATTTGTGGCTGTTTTATGGAGATGATGCTTAAGCTTCCATCAGTGGTGGAACTGTTCTTGGAATAAAGCGACTTCAGCTGATGTATGTGAATCCAAACAAGCTGTAAGGTATTAAGATGATGAATACCTTGTCCCTTATTCTTTGCGTTCTTAGAACCTGGAACCAGAATTACACGACATCCAATGACACAAATAACTACCAATTAACTTAGATTTTGCAGAATTTGCTAAAGTATTGGATCCTCCTTTAATATACTGTATATGGTTGAGAGTTTGTCTTTTATAATGAATATGATATATCTTTTGAATTACAGGGAGTTACTAATGACACTTTATCTCCTCCATGATTTAGGCAGCTACATTTGGGAATATCCAGTGGCATTGATGAGGTTTGTGAGCTTAATTTAAATCAGCAGAGAGCAGATGATAGGATAATTACTCTTTGTTTTGCAGTTGATACAGTGCTTGAAGCTGGGAGCTCTCGCTCGCACCACTGCAAGCACACAGATGAATGCCGAGAGTTCCCGTTCCCATGCTATTTTTACAGTCCATGTCTGTCAAATGAGGGTCTGCTCAAGACAAGATATGGTATGTTCCTCGAATGGGGTTAATGCTGAATAGCGTTTCTGATTTTAAAGTGGAAGGGAATTTATTTGCATTCCTATGAAATATGATGATTGCTCTTATCTTCTTTTGAATGACAGGAGTTGAAAGTTGTGTTTCTACTGAGAGTCAATAACGCAAATTCATTAATTTTTATCATACTGGTGGTGATAGGGTTGGGATTAAGGCTACCTGAAGGCCAGACTTTATAAACGTGACACATTTCTTTCACTGAAAGACACAAGTAAACCAGTTGGATTTTTACAACAGTCCAGTAGTTTCATGATTACCATTATCAACTATTTCCCCCCATTGTGAGAGTGTGTTTCAAGCTTGTGCCTCTAAATAAACAAAATCCAGGGCTGTGAATGTTAGTTACAGTGCCAATTACCATATTACCACATCTCTCATCAACGAGACTGAGTACAGACTATAGGATTGCTTGTGCTCTGTGTGCTGTGCCATCCAGAGCTCTGTTTTAATTCCCATTCCCATTTGAATTAAATTGACTTTATTTCTTACATCCGTCACATACGAGTAAAAATCTTTATATTAAGTCTCTGTCTAACTGTGCAATGTATAACTTAGAGTAATTTGTAATAAATAGTATGTACACCAGGACAGTCAATATAGCATAGAAATGCAACTGTATCAGCGTGAATTAATCACTTTTATGTTCTGGTGGAAGAAGTTGTCCCGGAGCCTGTTGGTCCTGGCCTTTATGCTGCGGTACCGTTTCCTGGATGGTTGCAGCTGGAACAGTTTGTGGTTGGGGTGACTTGTGTCCCCAGTGATCCTTCAGGCCCTTTTTATGCATCTGTCTCTGTAAATGTCATGAATAGTGGGAAGTTCACATCTACAGACACACTGGGCTGTCCACACCACTCTCTGCAGAGTCCTGTGATTGAGGGAATTACAGTTCCCATACCAAGCAGTGATGTTGCCAGTCAGGATGCTCTCAATTGTGCCCCTGTAGAAAGTCCTTAGGGTTTGGGGACTCATGCCAAACTTCTTCAGCAGCCTGAAATGAAAGAGGCACTGTTGTGCTTTTTTCACCACACAGCTGTTATGTACAGACCATGTGAGAACCTCGGTGATATTTATGCCGAGGAACTTAAAGCTGTTCACCCTCTGATCCCCAGATCCATTGATGTCAGTAGGGGTTAGCCTGTCTCCATTCCTCTTGTAGTCCATAACCAGTTCCTTTGTTTTTGTGACATTGAGGGAGAGGTTGTTCTCTTGACACCACTGTGTCAGGGTGATGACTTCCTCTCTCTAGGCTGCCTCGTTGTTATTTGAGATAAACCCAATCAATGTGGTATCATCAGCAAATTTAATTAGCAGATTGGAGCTGTGGTTGGCGATGCTATCATGGATATACAGAGTGTAAAGGAGAGGGCTTAGGACACAGCCCTGGCAGGCTCCTGCATTGAGATCAGAGGGGCAGAGGTAAGGGAGCCCACTCTTACTACCTGCCAGCGATCAAATTTGATTTCCACAGCAATCTCCTGTCCTCAGCCTCCTCCACTGCTAGAATAAGGCCAAATGTAAACTAGGAGAAAAGCATCTCATGTCTTCCTAGGTAGTCTACAAACTGACAGCATGAACATGTAATCGCCTAACTTCAGGTAACCTGATCCTTCTCTGGCTCTTCCTTCTGATTTACCAAGACCCTCTTGTGCACACCCTTCTTTCCAAAATAACACCACCCAAATCCCACCCTCCACGACATCCTCCCACTGCGTCTCCTCCCCCATTGTTCCCACCTACCCACTGTACCTCCCACCCTTCCCTTCTTACCAGATTCCATAATCTGCAGCCCCTTGTTGCTTCCATGAATTATCTTTCCTCCTCTATTGCCATTTCCCCCCCTTTCCTTTCCCTTCTGGTTCCATCTGCCAATCAACTGCTCCTCAGCTGGATCCAGATATTGACTGGCAGCTCATGCTCCCAACATTTCTCCTCACCTTTTATGCTGACTGTCTTCCATCTACTGTTTCAGTCCAGTTTGTGGGTCTTGATACTTAATACTATCAGTTTTACTATTGAAATGATGTTCGACCTGTTGGGTTCATCCAACAGTTTGAATTTTGCTCCAGCTTCCAGTATCTGCAGTCCCTTGTGTCTCCAACTTCTTTTACTGTTGTAGAGCTTATTTTTGGGTTAGCTTGTTGGTTTTTGACAGAAACAAAAGTAATTCAAAAGTGATCATTGTACACAGAGCATCTCAGGATAAGAAAAGCTCATTCATTTCATATGACTTCACTTGAACGACCTGAGGTTGTATTGCTTTGCCATGTTTGCTCTTTAGGTGAATGGAGAGATAAATGGAGTGGCTCATGAATCACAGCCAGTAAATGAGTATGAAACACTCACAGCCAAATTCCACTTTGTTGACCTTGCTGGTTCAGAAAGGCTGAAGCGAACTGGAGCAACAGGGGAGAGGGCAAAGGAAGGCATTTCGATCAACTGTGGTCTGGTAAGGAATAAACGGAACCAACTAATTCTCTTTCTCTGAAATATATCATCTAATATAGTATATAATTTTGATATTTCAAGGACTTCCAATTGAGATTAGAATTATTTGCATAAAAAATTAACTCCAGGCAAATGGAATACACCATAATGTAATTAATCCTTTGCCCTTTTTGCTTCATGTTGAGACAAATCCAATATTAATCTTAAGCAAACAGTTGTAAAACAAGCTTTGTTGCTTCTCAGCTTTTATTATCCTGTCCTTAAACCAGAGGAGCGCACATTATTTTATGAGGTTGATCAGGTTGACAGTCTAAATAATTTCTGAAGGTTACAGAGTGAAACTTGTTTTATTTTCACCAGGTTTAACCAGATCCTGATGCTTTTAAACATGAATATGAAAACACAGATATTCAAGCTTTTTAAGAGACTGTGTTCTGTTAATTGTTCCCTAGCATCACACCAATATTAGTTTTCCTCTTTTAAATACAGAGCATTCTGAGTTTTGTCTTTGTTTCCATAATTTGCTTGATTTCATCAGTCCTGAAAACTGAATAAGAGTCAATTAGTGAACAATGTTAAGGATCTTAAAATGTTCATTATTTACTTTCAACCAAAGAACACTAGTTTTCTTTTAGTTTCTTTGATAACCTAACTTTTTGAATACAAATAAACTATGTTCTCATTTGGAAAGTTATTGTAAAGAGTGAACTTGCAAATATTTACAGGTTTACGTGACATTCTGGAGATGTTGTATGATTTGTACCCATTCTCTCTCTCCCACATCAAGTAATTACTGTAAAGTTTCCTCTTCTGCCACCTACTCACTTAAAGTGAGATGGGCAGATTTGGAAGCATATTCTAGTTATTGCCTAACCAGATTGTGTGTCAATTCTACAGGTTTATGCAAGTTTAGCTAACTAAAATTGAACCTCTTAACCAAGAACAACTGTAGTAAATGCAGGTTTAAGTGCAAGAGTAAAGTATTTACTTGATAACTGATGAACCTTCTTTGCACGGGAAGAGGAATTTCCACCTAAATGCATAAATGGTACATTTGCAAATACTGCAACAGCCAAATAAGAGACATGGTCCCTCACGTCCACCTTGTCATCATGAAATCTCCCACCAGTAATGTATCCTAGAATGCCACAACAAAGTCCTCCCAAGCAGTCAGTAACCAAGTATAAATGTTGAACTTTGAGGAGGTGGTTTGAATCATTTGTTGAGTTTTTTTTCACTCTCCTCACAAAAGCAATTTTCTATTATTCATCCAGCTGTAGAAATGAACGTTGAATAAGTTAGAGCTCTTCAACTAATGTGCACCTCTATCACCCTTGAGATGTTTCTATCAGGATGCTTACTAATTGTCTCCAGTTGACCGTTACACACTGTCTAGATTCTTCATGACTTTAATTACCTCTGTATGATCTTCCCTCACCCTTCTCTGTATGATGATGAACAATCCCAGTGTAAATTTCTGTGTAAACTAAGTCCCTCATCCTGGGAATCATTCAAAGGTTTCCTGTCTCCGAACACTCAAGCATGCAGTAAAAGCAACAGTAAAGACACAGACTTGCAGCACTCCAAAGATTACGTTGTTCACCTGGCATTCGACATACCACAGGCTCTCTCTCTCTCTCCCTAATAAGGGAGAAAGAGGTGTCTCTGTTTCACAGCAACAGGGGAGACATAATGAACAGCTCATTTGTTTACGATGTTAAAAGTCCATTGCATCGCTTTTCTCGAGCTCTGTGCCCAAAGGTCTGAGGTCTCAGCTCCCACGATCAACCTCCGATCTGCCCGTCTCCAGAACCCCAAGATCCTAGGCCTCCAAAGCTGAGCTGAACTCTTAGGTCAAGCCCTTGGTATGACAAATAACAGCCAGTTGTGAAACCCCAAGAGCAGGTCCCATTCCCACAAAGAACTGTAGTCAGCATGTAACTCCAGGTCAGGGTCTTCAAAAGAAAGGAAAAAAATAGAGATATTAAAGATGAAAATAGAGCTGTTTCCGAAGATGCAAGCAAAGGAGTTGCACACAATTCTCTGGCTCTGGCAAAATCAGTATTTTATAAATGACTGTTACAATGCCATTGCATTCGTACTCTCCACTTGTGTTCATAAGTCATGATCCTGCAGTCTTTGCAACCACTTTCTCAATCTCTCCTGCTGTTTTCAATGTCTTATGCATATATCCACCAGATTTTGCCATTCTTGTGCTCTTTTTATATTTGTGCCCTTGAGTTTGTAAGGCATTTACTCATTCTTCCTATTGAAATTTAGCACTTGGCATCTTCTGCATTAAATTTCATTTGTCATGTGCCCACCCATTAAATCAAACTTAATATTATATACAGTATATTATCTTGAAGATGATCCCAATCCTTCTTCCATTTCACCACACTTGCAAGTTTTAGGTTATCTGCAAATTTGGAAATGATCCCACATATCTGTGTCTTAGTGACTAATCTTATTATGAAAAGCACTTGTTCTAGTGCTGACCTACGAGGAACACCACTGCATGCTTTCATTTAGTCCCTGAAACAACCTCTTGCTCCTATTCACTATTTCCTGTCAGTTAGCCAATTTGCCTTTCATTGTTGCTATTACCTCTTTATTCCGATGACAACCCAGTTATACTGTACTTGATCAGACTTGGTCTCTGGATCATTGAAAGCCACACAGTTCAATGACCTGGAATGGTCTCTCTGCTCTAAGTAGTGCTAATGATGCAATTGTTGCAAGCTGAGGGCTGGGAGTTTTACTTAATTTTAAAATGAACTGTGCATCTATATCATAGAGGTTTGTCAAAGTCCATGAAAAGATTGGTTAGTTTTTCAGTAGTTTTCTTGGAGTGTTAAAATTCTACATCCATTTATATGCACAACCTAGCTCCTATTGCCATGTCAAATGTCATTGGGTGGGTTTAAAAGAAAATACATTTTTGCTCCAAACTTTGTGGTGTATTGTGCTCAAGGTCCTTATAGTAGAAATACAGTGGGTCCCAGTGCTTGTACTCCAGAAGAGTTCCTCCCATAATATAAAGTGTCAGCCAAGGAAGTTTAAGAAGTCCACAATACTTGTCTTATGCCTGCAACTCTGATCCTAGTAACGGCTTTGAACTTGTGCTTTGTAGTAAAAAGTTTAACTATATGCCAAAACTAATCATGTGTAACCTTCCAAGAAACTATTCACTAACTCAATTTATGAAATTTGATCATCTTTTGCAACTTGAGTGTATAGCTTAGAATTAAGTAAAGATGATAAGACATAGGAGCAAAATTAGGTCATTCAGTCCATCAAGTCTGCTCTGCTATTTTATCATGGCAGATATCATCCTTCTCAATCGCACTCTCCTGCTTTTTCCCTTGACCTTTGACACCCTTACTAATCAAGAACCTATCCATCTCTGTTTTTAAATATACCCAATAACTTCACAGGTTCATCACCCTCTGGTTAAGTAAATTCCTCTTCATCTCTATTCTAAAGGGACGTCCTTGTATTCTGAGGCTGTGCCCCCTCCACTATAGGAAACCTTCTCTCTACTTCCACTCTATTTAGTCCTTTCAATATTCGGCAAATAGCATGGCCCCTGTCACCACCCTGTTCTGAAGTCTGAAAGATCCCCATGCGAGCTTGTCAGTGCAGTAAGACCATTCCAAACCACTGAGTTTGGATTTTAGAATCATCCAGTAACTGTTTGATACAGTGCTACTTCACAACTTGAAGACTGAAGCCCTTGGAATAAAAGAGGAACCACAGCTGATAGAATTTTGGCTAAGTGCAAGAAGCAATGGGTAGAAGCACCATGGGCAACTTCTGGCAGATTTAAGGAGATGGCATTAGTGCAAGTGTTAGATGGACTTAAGTTACAAAAATACATTCCTAAAATAATCAAATTTGAGATTCCATGGATATTGAAATAAAAGGTTACTCAATTCCAAACAAGTCCTAGCAAAAGATTTTCAATGCTTTCATAAAAGTCATTGAATTATTTCTAAATGATCATTTTCAATGAGTTTATCTGATGTTTTTACAAGGCAAATACAGTGGTATGCAAAAGTTTGGGCACCCCGGTCAAAATTTCTGTTACTGTGAATAGCTAAGCGAGTAAAAGATGAACTGATTTCCAAAAGGCATGAAGTTAAATATGACACATTTCTTTAATATTTTAAGCAAGAAAACTTCTTTTATTTCCATCTTTTACAGTTTCAAAATAACAAAAAAGGAAAAGGGCCCAAAGCAAAATTTTGGGCACCCTGCATGGTCAGTACTTAGTAGCACCCCCTTTGGCAAGTATCACAGCTTGTAAACGCTTTTTGTAGCCAGCTAAGAGTGTTTCAATTCTTGTTTGGGGGATTTTCGCCCATTCTTCCTTGCAAAAGGCTTCTAGTTCTGTGAGATTCTTGGGCTGTCTTGCATGCACTGCTCTTCTGAGGTCTATCCACAGATTCGCGATGATGTTTAAGTCAGGGGACTGTGAGGGCCATGGCAAAACCTTCAGCTTGCGCCTCCAGAGGTAGTCCATTGTGGATTTTGAGGTGTGTTTAGGATTATTATCCTGTTGTAGAAGTCATCCTCTTTTCATCTTCAACAACAGGAATTCTGCAGATGCTGGAAATTCAAGCAACACACATAAAAGTTGCTGGTGAACGCAGCAGGCCAGGCAGCATCTCTAGGAAGAGGTGCAGTCGACGTTTCAGGCCGAGACCCTTCATCAGGACTAACTGAAGGAAGAGTGAGTAAGGGATTTGAAAGTTGAAGGGGGAGGGGGAGATCCAAAATGATAGGAGAAGACAGGAGGGGGAGGGATGGAGCCAAGAGATGGACAGGTGATAGGCAAAAGGGATACGAGAGGATCATGGAACAGGAGGTCTGGGAAGAAAGACAAGGAGGTGGGGGGGGGACCCAGAGGATGGGCAAGGGGTATATTCAGAGGGACAGAGGGAGAAAAAGGAGAGTGAGAGAAAGAATGTGTGTATAAAAGTAAGTAAGAGATGGGGTACGAGGGGGAGGTGGGGCATTAGCGGAAGTTAGAGAAGTCGATGTTCATGCCATCAGGTTGGAGGCTACCCAGACGGAATATAAGGTGTTGTTCCTCCAACCTGAGTGTGGCTTCATCTTTACAGTAGAAGAGGCCGTGGATAGACATGTCAGAATGGGAATGGGATGTGGAATTAAAATGTGTGGCCACTGGGAGATCCTGCTTTCTCTGGCAGACAGAGTGTAGATGTTCAGCAAAGCGGTCTCCCAGTCTGCGTCGGGTCTCGCCAATATATAAAAGGCCACATTGGGAGCACCGGACGCAGTATATCACCCCAGCCGACTCACAGGTGAAGTGTTGCCTCACCTGGAAGGACTGTTCGGGGCCCTGAATAGTGGTAAGGGAGGAAGTGTAAGGGCATGTGTAGCACTTGTTCCGCTTACACGGATAAGTGCCAGGAGGGAGATCAGTGGGGAGGGATGGGAGGGACGAATGGACAAGGAAGTTGCGTAGGGAGCGATCCCTGTGGAATGCAGAGAGAGGGGGGGAGGGAAAGATGTGCTTAGTGGTGGGATCCCGTTGGAGGTGGCAGAAGTTACGGAGAATAATATGTTGGACCTGGAGGCTGGTGGGGTGGTAGGTGAGGACCAGGGGAACCCTATTCCTAGTGGGGTGGCGGGAGGATGGAGTGAGAGCAGATGTACGTGAAATGGGGGAGATGCGTTTAAGAGCAGAGTTGATAATGGAGGAAGGGAAGCCCCTTTCGATAGTGGAGGAAGGGAAGCCCCTGTCCGCCAGAGAAAGCAGGATCTCCCAGTGGCCACACATTTTAATTCCACATCCCATTCCCATTCTGACATGTCTATCCACGGCCTCCTCTACTGTAAAAATGAAGCCACACTCAGGTTGGAGGAACAACACCTTATATTCCGTCTGGGTAGCCTCCAACCTGATGGCATGAACATCGACTTCTCTAACTTCCGCTAATGCCCCACCTCCCCCTCGTACCCCATCTCTTACTTATTTTTATACACACATTCTTTCTCTCACTCTCCTTTTTCTCCCTCTGTCCCTCTGAATATACCCATTGCCCATCCTCTGGGTCCCCCCCCACCTCCTTGTCTTTCTTCCCGTACCTCCTGTCCCATGATCCTCTCGTATCCCTTTTGCCTATCACCTGTCCAGCTCTTGGCTCCATCCCTCCCCCTCCTGTCTTCTCTTATCATTTTGGATCTCCCCCTCCCCCTCCAACTTTCAAATCCCTTACTCACTCTTCCTTCAGTTAGTCATGACGAAGGGTCTCGGCCTGAAACGTCGACTGTACCTCTTCCTAGAGATGCTGCCTGGCCTGCTGTGTTCACCAGCAACTTTTATGTGTGTTGTTCTTTTCATCTTCAGCTTTTTTACAGACCCTGTGATGTTTGCTTCCAGAATTTGCTGGTATTTAATTGAATTCATTCTTCCCTCTACCAGTAAATGTTTCTCGTGCCTAACAGTTGGAGAGGGGTTCTTTTCATGAAATTCTGCACCCTTTTTTCTCCAAACATACCTTTGCTCATTGCAGCCAAAAAGTTCCATTCAAAAGGTTCAAAGGAACATCTAAACAAGCCTGATGCATTTTGGAAACCAGTCCTATGGACTGATGAAGTTAAAATAGAACTTTCTGGCCGCAATGAGCAAAGGTACGTTTGGAGAAAAAAGGGTGCAGAATTTCATGAAAAGAACCCCTGTCCAATTCTGGAAGCAAACACCACACCGTCTGTAAAAAAGCCAAAGATGAAAAGAGAATGGCTTCTACAACAGGATAATGATCCTAAACACACCTCAAAATCCACAATGGACTACCTCAAGAGGCGCAAGCTGAAGATTTTGCCATGGCCCTCCATCATCGAAAATAGGCCTCAAAAGAGCAGTGCATGCAAGACGGCCCAGGAATCTCACAGAACTAGAAGCCTTTTGCAAGGAAGAATAGGCGAAAATCCCCCAAACAAGAATTGAAGGACTCTTAGCTGGCTACAAAAAGCGTATACAAGCTGTGATACTTGCCAAAGGGGGTGTTACTAAGTACTGACCATGCAGGGTGTCCAAACTTTTGCTTCGGGCCCTTTTCCTTTTTTGTTATTTTGATACTGTAAAAGATGGAAATAAAAAGTTTTCTTGCTTAAAATATTAAAGAAATGTGTTATCTTTAATTTTATGCCTTTTGGAAATCAGTTCATCTTTTACTTGCTTAGCTATTCACAGTTACAAAAAATTTTGACCGGGGTGCCCAAACTTTTGCAAGCCACTGTAAGTATTAGTGAATCCATGCTTTTGTATTGTTAATGGCCAATTATGCTGCTTCATACACAGCTTTTCAGCTGTGGAGAGTAGGCAATTTGTTGATTAGATAGCAAGGCAGAATTACACTTTGCAGCATAACTACAGCTGTTGGAGTGCGTGACGATCCTTGCTTTCTCTTCCTAAAGAGGTTCAAATGAATAAAAAGGCTGTGTTTACAAAATGAAAATTTAATTGCCCCTCTTGCTCAGGTAATTAGAAGAACAATTTTTGGCTGTTTTTATATTATCATTTGGGTGGTGGGGTGGAGATTCGTCTCTACCAAAGGAGGTGTAAGGTGCTCCTTCACTCTGCTAGCCTGCAAGTCTCCCTTGGGTAAGTTGGAGCACCTGTTTAGTCTCCTCATCAGAGTCATGTGAAGCCACAGGAGCAGGAGGTGAATGGTCAGAAGAGCAGCCAGTGCTTATCCCAAGTTCTGGTTATGCGACCACTGATGCCAGGCAAACAATCTCTGAAGAGTATTGATAATGGCTGAGGTCACCCATCTTGTAAAGACACTGCCCATATGAAGGCAATGGCAAACCACTTCCGAAGAAAAATTTGCCAAGAACAATTATGGTCGTGAGACCATGATCACCTACATCATAGGACACAGCACATGATGATGATATATTATCACAGTAGTCGTTAGATCCTCATGTCTAAGAGCCAGCTTCAGTATCATTTGTCAAGCTGTTTCTCCGAATTAAGCACAGATTCTAAAATGCATAATCTGACTTTGATGCATTTTTAATGCAAGTTCTGCACAGGTCAGTGCTTTGCAGTATCCTGGCTTGACGTCCATATTATTAGAGCACGCTAAGGACCCGAAGTTCCAGAATCATCTGCTGGGACGTGCATTTGCCAATTGCACACAGTGGACAGTTTATAGTGCATCAGTCATTGGACATGTAGAAAACCAGTTTAAATGTATTATTGATTTGACCAGGAATCTTACAAGGTGCAGAGAAAACAGCTTTAATATCATGTTCAGTGAGACTAAAAGTATGTGAAGACCTTGGTAAGTCAGCATTTGAGAGCTCCCAGTAATTTGAACAGTAGGACCGTATTAATATTTTTATACCTCTATTTCTATTTTGTATTCAATAAAGTAGACAGAAAACTTTAAAAATGCACACATTGAATATCTAAAAGAAAAAGAGTAAGTGCTGGAAATAGATAGTAAGATAGGTAGCATACAGGGAGATTAACCAGAAATAAACAGAGATTGGGGAGATTAAAATCCATCATGCAGGGTGTAATGGGTCTGGGGTTGATTGATAGTTAGACATCACTTTGTACTTAACTTTTAAACTTTTTTTACTGTCTTTGTTGGAGGAGTTCATATGATTGATCAATGAAAGAAAGAATGATTATTTGTGTTCCAATTTTTAAAAATATTTCTTATGTTATAATGGCCCTTATATAAACATTTGGTAAGGGAAACTCAATGCATTAAACAAACTATTCTAATTATACCACATTGTATTGTCTTATAATAAAGCAAAATAATCTTTGGTGTGTATTCAAGGGTTATGCCTTTGAAGTGTTACTTTTTGGCCAAATTGATTTCATCTATTTATGTGAAGTCAGAATACTAAGGTAAAACATTGAGGTAGGTAATAACAATAAAACTGCTTTTCATTGTTGCATACTTGAATGTCAATCCAAATATAACTCACACAGGCTCTTGGGTGTATCCTAATCCAGCTGCCTCTATTGTGTTAACCAATAGAAATGAGTTAGGGTGAGAGGAAAATAGGAAAATTCTAATCTCCACAGAGCTTTAATAACAATCTTTTATTCATTTCATGCGAAATGTTTGTCTATTGACAATAAAGCTTTATCACTACTTTTGTTTTAAACCTCTTATATTTTCAATGAATTTTGAGCAGTATCTTATTGTATTATATGGAGTTGTTAATGCCCTGTCACGTTTTCAAAGAGATTTGGATTTGAGTTTTTACTTTTTTTTTAGATATCTGCTTTCATATCTATTAAAAAAGATCTGTACCAAAGTTACAAATTGCCTATATGAAATACCATTTAATGTCAGGAGCTTATTGATTATTTTTGAAAGACTGCAGGTCATTTAATTATCCATTTTATTTGTAATATCAATTACAGTATTCTGAAATAAAATATTTGTTTTGAGAATGTAATTCCAAATTTTCCCATTATACCCACCTATTATTCACTGGGCTGTTCTAAAGTTTTAAAATTTAAATCTTTCCTTTGCATTTGTTGTATATGATGCTTTATGTCAGCATATCACTTGTGTGTTGTAAATCATCATCATAATTATGTGCTTTGTATGACGTGGGCGATCATATTTGTGACCACAATTGTTCTTGCAAATTTTTCTACAGAAATGGTTTGCTATTGCCTTCTTCTGGGCAGTGTATTTATAATACACTTCAGAGATTGTCTGCCTGGTGTCAGTGGTCTCATAACCAGGACTTGTGATATACTCATGTGACCATCCACCACCTGCTCCCATGGTGTCACGTGACCCTGAGCGGAGGGAGGGGTTGCTAAGCAGGTGCTACCGCTTGCCCAAGGGTGACCTGCAGGCCAACTGAGGAAAGGAGCGCCTTACATCACCTTTGGTAGAAACGTATCTCCACCCTGCCAATGGAATGTTGTAAAGAGCAATGAAATTAGCTCCTATTTGAATTTTCTTACCAGAGTAAAGTTTAAATAAATGGAAAGTTATATTTAATGTTCATCTCGGTTTATATTTTCAACTGATACTCAATACTGGTTACTATACCAAAAATAGTTAAAGGGTAATTTGTTAGTTTTTTTTATTTCAAAATATACTTTATTCAAAAATAAAATTATATACAATAAACCATTCAATAACTTTCCATCCTTTACATACATTTCCATTATAGTCTGTACATATCCACACTTATGGCCACCCACGTGGCCCTCCAGTTGTTCACCTTACCACATTATTGTTGAGGGGTATACTCCCCACCCCCCCCGACCCCTCCCACTCCCGCGGGTGAAGAAACCTATACTGTGGTCCTTCCCCCCCAGGCCCTTGCAGTGGCTGCACCGAGTTTCAGTGCGTCCCTCAGCATGTACTCCTGCAGCCGAGGATGTGCCAGTCGGCAGCATTCTCCCACGGACATCTCCATGTGCTGGTAGATCATCAAGTTTCGGGCCGACCAAAGAGCGTCTTTCACCGAGTTGATGATCTGCCAGCAGCACCGGATGTTGGTCTCCGTGTGCGTCCCCGGGAACAGCCCGTAGATCAGAGAGTCCTCTGTTACGCAGCTGCTGGGGATGAAATGTGACACTAGCCCATCCATCCTCCTCCACACCCTCTCCGCGAACTGACAGTGTGCAAAGAGATGGGTCACAGACTCCTCCTCACTGCAGTCCTCCCGTGGGCAGCGGGGTGTGGAGATGATGTCCCAGGCGTACAGGAGGGATCTGACTGGGGGGGCCCCTCTCACCGCCAGCCAGGCAAGATCCTGGTGCCTGTTAGTGAGATCTGACGATGAGGCATTTTGCCGGATGAACTGGATGGTCTGCTGGGGTTACCACCCCACTGTGTCCATCACGTCCTTCTCCTGCAGTGCTTGCAGGACATTACGTGCCGACCACTGCCTGATGGCTCTGTGGTCAAAGGCGTTGTCCTGGAAGAACTTTTCTACGAAGGACAGGTATGGTGGCAATGACCAGCTGACTGGGGCATAGTTCGGAAGTGGAGTCAGACCCATCCTTCGTAGCCAGGGCGACAGGTAGATAGATAGAGAGATATACTTTATTGATCCCGAGGGAAATTAGGTTTCGTTACAGCCGCACCAACCAAGAATAGAGCATAAATATAGCAATACAAAAACCACAAACAATCAAACAACAAATGCAATCTATGCCAGATGGAAAATAAGTCCAGGACCAGTCTATTGGCTCAGGGTGTCTGACCCGCCACGGGAGGAGCTGCAAGTTCGATGGCCACAGGCAGGAACGACCTCCCGTGCTGCCCAGTGTTGTATCTCTGTGGAATATGGCCAAAGTCCAACAGTAAAAAGTTCAATATCCGGTCTACAAACACGTACCTCAATCGTAATATGACCTGGATTGCACCATCTGTTGTTAACCAGAACAGTAAGCACCCAATTCCTTTACGCTTACCGCTCTCAGTGCACTTCCGGTCAGCCGGAACGGTCTGGAAGCCATCCATGGAAAAGTATTGATCGGGTATGTCCTCATGCAGCCCCGTTCTAGTGAAACACATAGCACTGCACTCCCGAAATGTTCTCTGACGCCTGGCTAGCACTGTGAACTCGTTCATTTTATTACCCACCAACTCCTCTTCTCCATAAGTCTCTGTTGTCTCGACCTGGTCCTCTTTACTCGACTTTGTGATCCCTCTCTGCATCTTCTGTGTATTTTCCTCCAGATTTCAGCAGGGGTGTCCGCCACTCTGCTCGCTAAACCGGCCAGCATAAGCAGCTGGTCCCTGGAATAAACAATGCGACCATGCTTCTGTCCCGCTAGTGAGACGTGTCGGAATGTAACTATTTCCAGCGCTAAAAACCCAAATGAAACTCTCTCTACCAGCATGTTAGAGAGGGTGCAGCTTCGACGTGTTACTGTGGAAAAAAAAATACAAAGAATAACATAAGTTAAAAAGTAAGAAGAAAAAAGTAAGAATACTGATCGGAACGACTGTAATAGGCTGCATGCACGACTGGCGCATGCGCACTGTATCTGGGCCTGGGCACATAGCGGTACTTGGTGCCCACGTACCTGGGTCTTACGCACAACCTGATGCAGCCACACACGAAGCTGGCCATCAGGGTGAGGGCGACATTGGGGACGTTCTTGCCCCCATTGTCCAGGGACTTGTGCACGGCAGCCCGAATGACCTGCTCCATCTTGGATCCCCAGACGAATCTGAAGACAGCTCAGGTGATTTCCGAACTGTAGGATTGGGGGACGGGCCACACCTGCGCCAAGTACAGCAGCCCTGAGAGCACCTCGCACCTTATCACCAGGTTCTAGCCCGTTATCGATAGGGAGCACCCTCCCCACAGTCCCAGTTTCTGTTTCACCTTGGCAGTCTGCTCCTGCCAGTTCTTGTTGCACGCCTCGGTCCCTCCGAACCAGATCCCCAACACCTTCATGTGATCAGACCTGATGGTGAAGGGGACACTAGATCGGTCAGACCAGTTGCCGTAGAGCATGACTTCGCTCTTCGTGCGGTTGACCTTGGCCACTGACGCGAACTCGAACTGTTCGCAGATGCCAATCAACCTGCGAACTGACCTCGGATCAGAGCAGAAGACGGTGACGTCATCCATGTACAGGGAGGTACAGGGGTAAATCATTTTGGGGGAACGAGGTTTTGAAAGTTGCTGAACAAGAGTGCAAGTTGTTTTTTATATGTTGTTCGCTGTGATAGTTGTGTATTCAATGGAATGAACTATGCTAAGATGTGGTTTAAAAGGTATGTGAACCTTAGCATGGAATGTTTCATAGTAACAGAGCACTTCCTTGTTCTGAAAGGAAAAGATGAAACACACTGGAGATTTTCTTGCACTGTGAATTGTCTCCTCAAATACGCTCAGTGGCCACTTTATTCAGTACCTGCTGTACCTATTAAATTGGACACTAAGTGTATGTTCATTATCTTCTGCTGCTGTAACCCATCCACTTCAAGATTTGATGTGTTGTGCATTCAGAGATAACCCTCTGCACACCACAGTTGGTAATGTGTGGTTCTTTGAGTTACTGTCACCTTCTTATCAGCTTGAACCAGTCTGGCCAATCTCCTCTGACTTCTCTCATTAACAAGGAGTTTTCACCCATAAAACTACTGCTCAGTGGATTTTTTTGTGTGTTTTTCACAGCATTCTCTGCAAAATTTAGGGACTGTTATGTGTGAAAATCCCAGGAGATCAACAGTTTCTGGGACATTCAAACCACATCGTCTGACACCAACAACCATTGCATTGTCAAAGTCACTTAGATCACATTTCTTCCCCATTCTGTTTGTTTGGTCTGAACAACAACTGAACCTGTTGACAATGTCTGCATGCTTTTGTACTTTGAGTGCCTGCCACATGACTGACTGATTAGATATTGGCATTATCGAGCAGTTGTCTCGTAATAAAGGGGTCACTGACTGCATACTGATGAAGGTGTGTCTCAGAGCTCAGTATTGGAGCTATTGAAGGATGATGTTGAGAGATAAAGATGAAAGTAAAGATATACAGAGAGTGAAGAGCTTTCCTATTAAATGATGATGTTAGAATGGAATCCACTGCTGCAGAGATATAGTGTTCCTGATAGTAAGCTCTGTAACTCCTGTAATACGTGCACTACTGTGAAGTTATCTGCTTTGGTTAAGTTCACTATTTTTGTCCATTATCAGTTCAATATTCTCAAGAAATACAAGTTACACATTATATTCATCAAATCTCTCTTTTAATCATGTTTCTCACTTCTTTTGTTACTTTGAAAATCAAAACTTCCAAATTGTAAGACACTTTATTTAGCTATTGTTTACTGAGTAACCCAGGGTGTGCCCCTCTACTATATTTAAGATTTTCACACATTCAGAGCACCGTACTTCATATATTGGTTTTTCTCTACCTAAAATATAGTATATGTTGTCCTCAGTCCAGAAAGTATAAAAGCTTAAAATTTCAGGAATGGAAGAATTGGATTTTTACCATTAATGAGTTTGAAACAATTGAGTTCAATTTGTTTAAGGGAGGTCACCTTAGAAGTGTATGGCATTGATCAAATTATAAGATTAGATATACCACTCAGTTGGCTTTCTAACTGAATCTCTCATTTTGGTCTTTGACTGAAGCTGTCCTTGGGAAATGTTATCAGTGCTCTGGGAGACCAAAGCAAGAAGAGCCATCATGTGCCATACAGAGATTCCAAACTGACAAGGCTTCTTCAAGATTCACTGGGAGGAAACAGGTACTAAAATGCAACAGATCTACACAAAAAAGCAGTAAAAGCTATGTTTAGTATTTACTTATGAGATTTATTAAAAAAAAGCATTTTTTAACCAATGGCTTAAAAGCAGTTTCAGTCACTATAATTCAGCCAGTGAACAATTATACTACACAATACTATTCCATGTAATAGAAAAGATGAGGAAAATCTGCTACCCATCAAATGTTATATGTCAGCTATATACTTCAAAGGAAATTTATAAAGAACAACTAATGTTTCTGTCATTTTCCAACAAACTTGTCTACAAAAGAGAAAATCTGCAGATGCTGGAAATCCAAGCACCACAAATAAAATGCTGTAGGAACTCAACAGGCCAGGTAGCATCTATAGAAAAGAGTACAGTCGAAGTTTTGGGCTGAGACCCTTTATTAGGACTCCCTAATGCTACCTCGCCTGCTGAGTTCTTCAAGCATTTTGTGTGTGTTACAATGGAATTATGGTCACTAATTTATAAGAAATTATGATTACAAAAAGAAGGTTGCAAAGAATGTTTGAAATGTTATTTCATGAGCTGGAGAACTGTAATTTTTTGGGAAAGATTGATAAGCTGAGGTTTTTTAAAAACGCAAACAACAGGAATTCTGCAGATGCTGGGAATTCAAGCAACACACATCAAAGTTGCTGGTGAATGCAGCAGGCCAAGCAGCATCTCTGGGAAGAGGTACAGTCGACGTTTCAGGCCGAGACCCTTCGTCAGGACTAACTGAAGAAAGAGTTAGTAGGAGATTTGAAAGTGGGAGGTGGAGGGGGAGATCCAAAATGATAGGAGAAGACAGGAGGGGGAGGGATGGAGCCAAGAGCTGGACAGGTGATTGGCAAAGGGGATATGAGAGGATCATGGGACAGGAGGTCTGGGGAGAAAGACAAGGGGGGGGGGGTACCCAGAGGATGGGCAAGGGGTATAGTCAGAGGGACAGAGGGAGAAAAAGGAGAGTGAGAGAAAGAATGTGTGTATAAAAATAAATAACAGATGGGGTACGAGGGGGAGGTGGGGCATTAGCGGAAGTTAGAGAAGTCGATGTTCATGCCATCAGGTTAGAGGCTACCCAGACGGAATATAAGGTGTTGTTCCTCCAACCTGAGTGTGGCTTCACCTTTACAGTAGAGGAGGCCATGGATAGACATGTCAGAATGGGAATGGGATGTGGAATTAAAATGTGTGGCCACTGGGAGATCCTGCTTTCTCTGGCGGACAGAGCGTAGGTGTTCAGCAAAGCGGTCTCCCAGTCTGTGTCGGGTCTCGCCAATATATAGAAGGCCACATCGGGAGCACCGGACGCAGTATATCACCCCAGCCGACTCACAAGTGAAGTGTCGCCTCACCTGGAAGGACTGTTTGGGGCCCTGAATGGTGGTAAGGGAGGAAGTGCAGGGGCATGTGTAGCACTTGTTCCGCTTACAAGGATAAGTGCCAGGAGGGAGATCAGTGGGGAGGGATGGGGGGGACGAATGGACAAGGGAGTTGCGTAGGGAGCGATCCCTGCAGAAAGCAGAGAGGAGGGGAGGGAAAGATGTGCTTAGTGGTGGGATCCCGTTGGAGGTGGCGGAAGTTTCGGAGAATAATATGTTGGACCCGGAGGCTGGTGGGGTGGTAGGTGAGGACCAGGGGAACCCTATTCCTAGTGGGGTGGCGGGAGGATGTAGTGAGAGCAGATGTACGTGAAATGGGGGAGATGCGTTTGAGAACAGAGTTGATAATGGAGGAAGGGAAGCCCCTTTCTTTAAAAAAGGAGGACATCTCCCTCGTCCTGGAACGAAAAGCCTCATCCTGAGAGCAGATGCGGCGGAGACGGTGGAATTGCAAAAAGGGGATAAGCTGAGGTTGTTTACTTTAGTTTGGAGAAGGTGAGGAAAGATTCAGTTATGTTATGAGAGTTCCAGTTGGCTTGATTAGAATAGGTCTATCTTCTTTGGCACAGATACCATTGTTAGGTGGCACAGATTTACTGCAATTTAACCTATAATTCCAGGGAGTCTGAGGATATCCTTTCAGTTAGTGAGTGCTGGGGATTTACAATTTTCTGCCTGAAAATCTATGCCTGGTAGAGGTAGAAAAACATAATTATATTTAATAGGTACTTTGACTGGCACTTGGAAGGTTAAAGCCCACAGAGTTATGGGTTAATAACTGGAAAGGGATGTGATAAGAAGGTTCTACCTATTTACTGCAGTATGGACAGCTCGCATGGCTTCCTGTCACAACTTTCCAAGATTCGGCAAGATGCTCTGCAAAGTGATGAAATTAAGGAGATAAGTATATTTTATAATGAGTGAAACAGAAAGTAGAACATTTAAGAGGAGAGTAGCCTAGTGCATTTTAAATGTAGAATCAAATAACACAGTGGAGCAG
Organism: Mobula birostris; assembly: GCF_030028105.1. NCBI lineage: Eukaryota > Metazoa > Chordata > Chondrichthyes > Myliobatiformes > Myliobatidae > Mobula > Mobula birostris. The sequence continues at coordinate 71,104,777 of NC_092383.1, forward strand.
AAGAAAGTGAGAAGGCAGGAGAGATGGAGAAGGCTGAGTGAATGACTGATATGAATGAAGAAATGGCTGCAGACATGAGCATGAATTTGCAAATCAAAGCAACATCTTCACCTCAGCAATTTGAAGAGTGCTATTAGTGGACTCTGTATCTGAGAGATTTCACTGAGGTGAGAGGAGATGTTGCTTGAAAGGCAGGTTAGAATAGGATTGTAATGTTAATGTCATCAGCTGCACTGCATTTATCGATTACAGAGCCTTTTTTGTGAAGGTACAGTATTACAGAACTTCAAAGTAAAAGGCTCAGGATGAAGTTCAGAAAGTTGGTTGAGGAAGCATGAGTAAAAAAAAATTAGAAAATCTACTTCTCTGAACTTTCTTAACAGGCATATCGAATTTTATTTCTCAAATAAATGTTGAATCCATCGGAATATTCTACAATGCCCATCTCAGAGTACATCATTAATCTTCCTGGAAAAACTGACTTGTCTAATTGGCAGGATATGTATTATTACTAAGCCGGCTGGTGGCGCAGTGACATCAGCGCCGGACTCCGGAGCGAAGGTTCCGGAGTTCCAATCCAGTCGGGCCGCTCCCAGGCACGCTTTCCATCCGTGCCAGGTTAGGTGTCGAGCTCGCAACTCGGCCTTGTAAAAAAAAACTGCACTGTGAGAAGGACGTGGGGGACCATTCTCAGAATCTTTCCACCAAGACAGCCACTTGAAAAAAGTGGTCGCCAAGGCTCTGGCAGAGTATGGCACACACAAAAAAAATATTATTAGTACATTCTTCCTTCAACTGAATTATAGAATGTTCAGACCTGCAATACTTTATTATGATATCCAACGGTAGAAGTAATGCAGATTTTAAAAAAAATTATTGGCATATAGGGCAGGGGTTCCCAACATTGTTAGCCGTGGACCACTACCATTAAGCAAGGGGTCCATGGACTCCAGGTTGGGAACCCTGGTATAGAGCCTGAAGCATATTTACAGCATTTTTCCAGTTGTCAATTGAATGAAAATCACTCCCTTCCTTACAGTCGAACCATCATGATTGCTTGCATTAGCCCATCTGATCGTGACTTCATGGAAACTCTCAATACCCTCAAGTATGCAAATCGAGCCCGAAATATAAAGAACAAAGTTGTGGTTAACCAAGACAAAACCAGTCAACAAATCAGTGCTTTGCGAGCCGAGATTGTTCGACTTCAAATGGAGCTGATGGAGTACAAGACGGTAAGAAATATCGACAATGAATCACCAGAGATTAAAATTTGAATTCGTCTGTGGACATAAGCTTCACTGCATATAAACTTTTCTGTTAATGAACTTATTACAAAATGAGGATTGATTGCCACTCAAAGTGCTTTCTAGTCACAGTGTGAGTTATACATTGTATGTTCACCTACATCCCCGTCATCTCCACCTGGAGAGCACAAGCTCCGAATGTAAAGACATTCCTTTAGAGCGGAGATGTGAGGGAATGTCTTTAGCTGGAGGGTGGTGAATCTGTGGAAAGTATTGCCACAGATGGCTGGAGAGGCCAGCTCATTGGGTATATTTAAAGCGGAGGTTGATAGGTTCTTGATTGGTGAGGGCTTCAAAGGTTACGGGCTGAAGGCAGGTGAATGGGATTGAGAGGGATAATAAATCAGCTATGATGGAACGGAGAACCAGATTCAATGGGCTGAACAGCCTAACTCTGCTCCTGTGCTTTATGGTCCTTCACGGAACAGCAATTTATTCATTTATTTCAAAGAACATTGGATAATTATTACTTATTTTCCATTTGCTAAAGAAATAGAACCAGATTAGTTAATGAAAGTATACAGCACCTTGCAAAAAGTAGCTGTGGCTCACCACAACATTGCTTGCTAGAATACCTCTACAATAAACAAAGCCTGTGTTTATTAACCTAGTACTGAATGAATATACAACAGATCCAAAGAAGGAAAACATTTGAAATTACAGAGAGAAGCTTCTGGGCATGATAATGTACTGACTGTTTTAAACTTTTCTATGTGTGTGATCCAATTACTCTTTGACCGCATTGAATCAATGAAAATACTGTTTTGAACTTGTTTCTGGTTCTGTTTTTAAGGGTAAACGAGTCATTGATGCTGATGGGTCTGAAGGTTACAATGACTTGTACCATGAAAATGCAATGCTACAGAAAGAAAATGACACATTGCGAATGAGATTAAAAGCCATGCAAGAAACAATTGATGCACTAAATAACAGAGTGACACAGCTCTTGAGTAATGAAGCCACTCAAATTATAGCCAGTGCAGGTAAAATGATTAATTGTTACAATGACCTCAGGAACACTTTTTTATTTTTAATAGAAACTTCTTAGCAATATCTAGTGAAACTTCTCTGAGGTACTCAATTGCAGATCATTATTTTCTAGTTTTAAGACCTCCTTTGTGGTATAAAGTAGTTTTTAATTTATCAGTTCATGATGCTTCATGTAGGGCAGTGCTTTGTTTCAGAACTTTGATTCATTGAAAATGATGTAGAAGAAGTTTGCAGGTTAGAATTCTCTACAAATTTTGGTTTATTAAGAGGTGGTCTGTGACACTTAGTTATTTCAAATCAAATTATTTTAGTAAATAAGCTTTATCGCTGTAATTATTTGAATGAATTGTAGTTTGTAGGTAAAGCTTTAGATCATTAGTCAACATTACTAAATTGATTGTAATGTGTAAATCATTTGATTTTTTTTGGACAACCTGTCTTCTGTTCAGGTTAGTTCCATGTCATCTTTGATTAGTTGTACAAAGTGATGTTCTCAGCTTTTATTGGATTTAGTTATTGGATTTTACCTAAATTTATTGAATGGTTAAACTAGCTTACTGATCAACAGGGAGAACAGTCTGATTCTAGTGACCAACGATGTAATTGTGCAAAGTTTTTTATTTCTTTTATTATGTATATAAATACACTTACTTTGAACCCCATCACAATGCTTAATAAAAGCAAAAATGCTGGAATACTGAGTAGATAGGATGCATCTGTGGAGAGGAAAACAGACTTAACATTTTATGTTTCATGATGTTTGGCCTTATAGCATTCTGCTCAATGAGTAATATAATCAATATGAAATCTTGACTCTGTTTCTCTTCCTTAAAGCAACTTGCTGACCTTCTGAGTATATCTGGCAATTTTTGTGGTTTATTAAAATTACTAGCATTCACAGTGCATTACCATTGAAGACAATTTCTGCATTCAGTTCTGCAAACTGAAACTGAAATCAAGTTTTATGTTAATTACATCTTTCAAATAATATGGATGACCAACCATTTAATTATGTTTTTTAATTTTAAAAAGTCTCCACAACCTACTTTTTAAATTACTTTGCTTCTGTAAAGTTGCTACTTTCTATTTGTTCTGCAGGAGATGGCAATGAAGAAATAGGTGCACTAATTCAAAATTATATCCGGGAAATAGAGGATCTCAGGTTGGTCCAAGGCATTTTGTATATGGTATTGTGGATAGTGTTGGCGCGTAGCCAAGTGGTTAATGCATCGGTCTAGTGATCTGAAGGTCGCTAGTTCGAGTCTCAGCTGAGGCAGTGTGTCGTTCCTTGATCAAGGCACTTAACCACACATTGCTCTGCGATGACACTGGTGCCAAGCTGTATGGGTCCTAATGCCCTTCCCTTGGACAACATCGGTGACGTGAAGAGGGAAGACTTGCAGCATGGGCAACTGCCGGTCTTCCATACAACCTTGCCCAGGCCTACGCCCTGGAAACCTTCCAAGGCATAAATCCATGGTCTCACGAGACTAACAGATGCCTATTTAGATTGTGGATTCTAACGCCTGACCATGTCAAAAAAAGAATGATGCCATAAAACATAGGAGCAAAATTAGGCCAATTGACCCATTGAGTCTTTTCCACCATTCCATCATGGCTGATTTATAATCCCTCTTAATTCCATTCTCGTTCCTCCCGCCCATAACTTTTGAAGCCCTTCCTAATCAAGAACCGATTAAAATCCATTTAAATTACCTAATGACTTAGCCTCCACAGCCATCCATGGCAATGAATTCCACACATTCACAGTTCACCAATTTACTACTTGACGCCTAGTGAAATAAAGACTGATGGCTCTAAGGCGAAACAATCATTAGGATTCCCACAAAATCAAAATAAGGCTGGTGAACCCAACTCAAAAAGTTAGATGGAAAATCAATTTTTTCACTTCCAGTCCTTTTGTAAAGAAAGCAAATTTCGTTACTGAGATAAAATTGAAACCACAAAATTGGATCATTTACTGACTTTTCTGAAGTGCATATTATGCATATATCTATGTTAATTCTGAGTAGATAGTTATTGTAATTAATTCTGGGATAAATCACTTCAAGTATAATTTAATTGAGAATTACATACTTTGCTGCACTCTGTATTTGTATGTCTGCCAATTTGTTACTATCACTCAATTATATCACTATTCCATAAAATACTTATTTCCATGCTTACTGACATTAATCAGGACTTTGTGTGGGGAAAGTCCTGTCTTAATGACTGGAGTATTCTCTTTGACAAGGTGAAGATTGTGACTGATGAATGTAGAACTGTGGATCTTGTCTACATTCATTTTAGCAAGGTGTTTTACTAAATGCCTTGTGGGTGGCTCATCCAGAAGATTGAGATGCATGGGATCCATAATGAATTGGCCATTTGCATTTAGAACTGGCTTGCCCATGGAAGAGAGAGGGAGTTGGTCAAAGGGACTTATCCTAGCTAGAGATCTGTGATTAGAGGTGTTCCACAGGGATCTGTACTGGGACCTCTGCTGTTTAGATAATGCATATCATTATCTAAATGATAGTGCAGATGAAAGTGCAGATGGGTAGGTTAGTAAGTTTGCAGATGATACAAGGATTTATGGTTTTGTGAATACTGTAAAAAATTAGCAAAGAATACAATGGGATATACGTTTGTAGATCAGTTGCAGATATGTATGGAGAAATGGCTGATAGAGTTTAACTTGGCCAAATGTGAAATATTGCACCTTTGTAAGTTAAACGTAATGAGACAGTTCACTGCTGATGGCAAGATTGTTAACAGTGTTGAAGAACAAAGGGATTTTGGGGTCCGTTCATAACTCACTGAAAGTGGCTTTACAGGTTGATAAGGTGGTTAAGAAGGCAAGCAGCATGCTTGCCTTTATCAGTCAAAACATTGAGTTCAAAACTCCATATTTATGTTTCTCAAAGATCCTCTGATATGAAGGACAATTTTTTGCAGGACTAAACTGTTGGAAAGTGAAGCCATGAATGAATCACTCCGACGCAATCTCTCTCGACTGACGTCCAAGTCTCCGTATTCAGCGGGATTGTCTCCCATGCCTTGTGCATCAAGTCTAGCCATCTCTCTGGAAACTGATACTTCTGAAGTTGTTGAACTGGCAAAAAGAGATTTGGAGATGCTTAAGAAGAAGGAAAGGATACAAAGAAGAAATAGGTAACTGTATGCATAAATTGTTATTGAATAATATGTACATTTATTAATGAGTTCCTCTGAACTTAGCTGAAAGGTTAAATATGCTTTTCCTTTAGTTTTTAATCAGAGACCTCTGGGTGTTTCATAAGAGCATCCTAATAGAGGTAAGCTGACTAGCCCCTTGTCTACCATGCATCAGAGTTTTGATGTTGTCATGTCAGCTTCCTTGCATAGAATTGGCTGACATTATAATTCAAAATATTTTGGACTTCAACCCCATTTGAGAGACAAAACACAGAACTGAGTGTTGTTTCAGTACACCCCTGTCAGTGTTGGAATCATTTGAATCACATTTAAAATACAGCTGACGTTTTCCTTTTCGGGATGTGGAAGAACTGAAGATTTAAGGGAGAGGTGTCCTCAAGTGCATCTCTTAACCAGCCTCATCAACAGAGATTATTTGTTACTGTTTTTGAGATCTTGCCAAGTACAATTTGTATTAATCTTTTCAAACATTACAACTATAACTGTACATCATTGACAGTGAGGTACTTGGGGCTATTATTTTGTCAGGAAAAACACTTTTTTTCCCCCCTGGAATAAGTATTTTATTGTCAACATCTTACAGCAGGATGGGGTGGGGAGAAAATATCAAAAGTTACTGCCAGACCTTTGGCAAACTGAGATATTTACCAACATGGTAATATTAGGTTAAAGTGGCTGAATGTCCAAAAAACGACCTATCTCCACCAATGAGGATGCATCTCTGATAATAAAAAAATAGAAAAATTATAGAAATGTCTTAACATCTCAGTTATAAAAAGATAATCATTGAATTTTAAAGAAAAGTAACTGACCATGAATTGGATAGCTACGTATAATTTTTGTATGTAATTATTTATTTATGTTTTCTTAAAAGTCCAGAGAAGGAAAAAAGAAAAAAGAGTCTACAGACAGAGATTTGGGAAGAAACAGATGACAATGAAGCAGAAGAGGTATGTAAAGGCAAAGAACCTGGGGGGAAAAAATCAAGGATCTTGTATGTTATATTTCTCTGAGTTTTTGGACAAATCTGTATTTGATTTAGCCTTTTTGTTCTTGGTGCCATCAATCAGTTGCCCAATTTGAATCCCTCTTTTCCGATCTTTTTCATAAAAAAAAAACTCGATCACTAGCAGTGGGATTCCAAATAGGCAAACCATACTAAAGCCCAGTGCCTCAAACTTGCATCCACAGAGCAGAGACAAAAATTCCTTTAGCAGAGACTTTGACAGTACATCATTTGGGACAAATGCACTCAGTGGCCACTTTATTAGATACATCCTGTAACTAATAAAGTACCCACTGAGTGTAAGTTCATGGTCTTCTGCTGCTATAAACCATCCACTTCAAGGTTCAATGTGTAGTGTTCAGAGTTGCTCTTCTGCACACCACCAATGTAACATGTGGTTACTTGAGTTACGATCACCTTCCGATCAGCTTGAACCAGTCTGGCCAATCTCCTCTGGCCGCTCTCAATAACAAGGCATTTTCACCCACAGAACTGCTGATCACTGGATTTTTTAAAAAAATTTTTCCACCATTCTCTTTAAACTCAAGACTTTTTGTGCATAAAAAACCCCAGGAGATCAGCTGTTTCTGAGATATTCAAACCATCCTGTGTTGCACAGACAGTTGTTCGTGATCAAAGTCACTTCAATCACTGATTGTAGACTTCAGGAGAGGGAAACCAGTACTCATCAGGAAACCTTGGCAAACTTCGATAAATGTGTGGTGGAAAATGTGCTGACCAGCTGCATTACGGCCTGGTATGGGAACACCAATACTTTTGAGTGGAAAATCCTATAATAGGTAGTGAATTCAGCCCAGCACATCACAGGTAATATCCTCCCAACCATTCAGCACATCTGCACAAAACGTTGCCGTTGGAAAGCAGCATCCATTGTCAACCAGTCCATGCTCTTGCTGCTGCCATCAGGTAGAAGGTGCAAGTGCCTCAGAACTCTCACCACTAGGTCCAAGAACAGTTACTACCCCTCAACCATCAGGCTCTTGAACAAAAGAGGATGACTACACTCATTCTATTTCCATACTGGCCTCCTTCGTCTTCTCACCTTCCTATCAATCCCCCTGAGTCCCCCCTCCTTCCCTTCCTGCTATGGTTCACTCTCCCCTCCTATCAAATTCCTTCTTCTCCTGCCCTTTATCTTTCCAACCATATTGGCTTCGTCTATCACCTTCTAACTATCCTCTTTCCTTTTCTCCACCTTTTTATTCTGGTGCCTTTTCCCCTTCTTTTTCAGTCCTGAAGAAGGGACTCCGCCCACAACTGTTTATTCATTTCTATAGATGCTGCCTAACCTGCTGAGTTCCTCCAGCATTTTCTGCGTGTCACTTTGGATTTCCAGCATCTGCAGACTTTCTCATGTTTATAATTTTCTTCTCAGTTTTTGTAGCTCTTAGGAAGGGTGAACTGTGTCACCAGATGTAGAGGCCCCTACCTGCACCTTTGATTTCAATTACTTTTCCTTTTAACCTTTTTTAACATTCTTACTTCAAATGCTGCAAAGCTTGATCTCAGTGCAGTACATTTTGCATGTTTCAAAGTTATGTGGAGATTAGTAAAAGTAAATAAACTGACACACAAAATTGAGTATTATTTAGCACATCATCAATTTACTTAACTTTTGTGTATATTCTATTATTTAATAATGGATAAGGAAGTTTGGTCCATTGAGTCTCATTCCCTTGCTTTTGCTCTTGTCACATACCCCGTGACGGGTTAAAGAACCAGCAGAGATGGAAAACACTTTGGAGTCCGGTATTGCTATTAACTAATGGTATTTATTAATAACTACGCAATACAGTGATATAAATGCAGATATATCAAACAGGTTAGCAATGATTATATATAAGTAAGTATGGAACTATATGAATACCAAGCTTCTTCGAGTCTAGGGGTAAATAGATAGTCTTACGATGATGAGTAAAGTTCAGTTCAGTTTGTGGTATTGAGTTGAGTAGTGATGGAGAGAGAGAGAGAGAGGGAGAGATTTGAGTCTTCAGGTGAGCTGGCGCCGTCGATCTTCCCGTTGTCCTCCGAAATCCTTTAGAAGTCACCGACTGTGACCACAACAAAGGGGACCGTTCTTCTGTGGTGGAATTATCAACCCAGGCGAGGGCTGGACACATGAATAACTCCTCACTGGTCACACCCTCTTCACACTGTGAGAGCCACTGATTGATCCTCCAAAACCCACCTTTTCTGTGGGCACAACAAAGCTCATTCAGTGTCCAAAACCATGTGTATGTAAGTCTAACAGCTGACCTATTTATGTCACCATGCTGAATTTAGTAGCTGTCCATTTAGTAGCTGTCAATTTAGTAGTTCTCTGTAAGAACACAGAAGATGCCAGTGTCCTTGTAGAAAGTATAACCAAACTGTGAGCAGTCTTCGCCTCTCTCTCTCTTTCTTTCTCTCTCTTTTTAACAAGGTGTCTGGGTTGGACACCTCGCTCTCTCTTTCCAAAAGCACAGTTCATAGGGGTAGTTCAGGACCCCGTCACACTCTGTAGTCTATTCCTTTGCACATTGCCTTACAATTCTTCCCTAGAACATTATAGAAGTTTTAGGTTGAATTTACAATATATTCTGCTGTCTGCACAATACATGATTAGATACTCATTTCTTATTCCCAACATATATAGATGAAAATTATTGTTTGTCCCATTAATTGTCACCTGCCTTGCTTACTTCCTTCCTTAATTTATAATTTTAAGTGCATAGACTGTGATTGAATGAACAAAGACACCGGAGAGAAGTACCAGTAGATCTGAAGTAGTCTCATTATTCGACAAAATGCTTCATATTGAGACCCCTTTCAGAGTAAAAAGATATGCTTGACACAACGTTTTATATGCTAAAGACCAAAGAAAAATTCAGGACAATTCCACATTTACTTTGAACAACACACTTCCCTTTTTGAACCCATACTCTCTTACCATAAACACCACTGGCAAGACTAGCATTTATTCTTCATCTCTTACTTCCCTTAGAATGTTTTTATTCCTTCCCAAAATGGTACTCCTACGGGTTAATTGATGGGCAGTTCCTGGATTTAGACCCAGCTATGTCAGTATAGTTTTATTTCAGGATCATGTATCACTTGGAGGAGAAGTGGTGTTCCCTTGCTCTGCTGCCCTTGTCTTTGTTAGTGATGGAGGTCAAAGGTTTGGAAGATGATGTTACATTAGTCATGTCAGGTAAGTATAGTGTATTATGGAGACAGTACACCTCCCAGACACAGTCCACCAGTATTGAGGATGGGGAGGAGTGTAGGTGGAAGTAAATGTGAAGAGAATATATGAGAAATCAACCAAAGAGCCTATTATATCTACATCCCATCCTTTTGTAATTTCAGGAAGAAAGCTGCTGTGAAGAAGAAGAAGGTGGTGATGAAGATGAATTTGACAGTGATGGAAGCCTGGATGAAACAGATACTGAATCAGATGAGAAAGGTAATGATCCCAATCTGTAGTGGAAATCTCTCCGTTTATTAGGCTGACTGAAATAGAGCTGAGAACTGAACAAAAAAAAGATTCATGATTGAATTTGGAAAGGTAGTATTTTTTGTAATTAATCATGCAAAATGTGATCTTGTGTTATTGTGTAAGAGTGCTTTGAAAAGTCCTGCCATTATGAATAAGATATATATGCCTGTGTTGGATGAAGCCAAATTTAAAAATACTAATGTGTTCAAAATAAATAGCTTAATCAAAATTTAGAGCCTCAGGAATTTTTTTTTAAAGTACGCAGTGAATTGGAAGATGTGTTTAGAGACTGCTTGAGCTTTATTAAACTACTTTTCAGGGTGAAAACAAAGTAACTCAGCATAGAAATTCATTCTGAGGCAAAAATACATGCACTGCAGGATGCAATATATTAAGTAATAAAATTTGCATAAACCACACCCAAAATTGCAGCATGTGTGATGTTGATTTTTACTTCTGGTCACATGTGCCTGAAATGAACCCAAAGATCATTGCTTGATGCAAATCAAAGATCAAATGCCTGTTTTAGATCCTAGTGTAAAATTTACATCTAAGGTCACTGGTTGGACCTCCCACTTAAAGGTAGCTACAGCTTTAAATCACTCTATATTGATGCAAGAGGTTTAGCATCTACCTTCACATAACAGGCTGGCTTCAGTTTGGCACCTTCCAGATCCCCTTCCCCTTCCACCCTGTATTTACTAGCAGCCTTTGTCCAACATTCCAGCCAGTTCATGTTACTCCTCCCTCCCCCACTACTGCTCACCTGTTAGCAAGTTGGAATTGATGCTGCCTCAGAGGCTTTGACTGGCTTCCACAACTCACTGCAGTTATAGAAATGAAGCTTGGCACATCCTTAACAGTGGACTCTTGTGAGGCAGCTATAGCCTGCACTGCACTGGGTAAAGCCATAATGCAGATTGTTTTGAAATTCTAGGTCATTCCAAAAGATATCATTACATTAGAAATGAACAACTATAATGCTGTGCCTCAGTTCTTCTGTTCAGAATAGTAGAACAGAAGTTTAGCCTTAGAAGATGTGGCATGGTAGTGTCGCGGTTAGCTTAGTGCTATTACAGCACCAGTGACCCAGGTTAAGTTCTGCCGCTGTCTTTAAGGAGTTTGTGTGTTCTCCTCATGACTGAGTGGGTTTCCTCTGAGTGTTCTGGATTCTTCCCACATTCCAAAGATATACAGGTTGAAAGGTTAACTGGTCACATGGGTGTAATTGGGCAGAGCGAGCTCATTGAGCCAGAAAAGTCAGTTATGGTGCTGAATCTCTAAATAATAAGATAAAATAAAAATAAAATTAATTTAATATGGAAAATGTAAATTCCATTTATCATGTTGAATCTGACTAGATTATTTTACAAGAAGGCAGTGAAAAACAGCAGTCATGTTATACTGCTATCCAAAAAACTTTCCTCAGATTTGTTTGTGAGCCAGATCAAACGTATTGCCTCTTGGCTATCTGATCAGCTAATCTGCAGTGTCTTTCTCAATTTGGTTAGACTTTATTCCCTAACCTGTCCATTTCTTATGGTTTTATTTTCCACCTGCATGTATCGCAGATTATCTACTTTTAAGCACTTTAAATTCATCACTTTCTGCAGGAGATGTGCCCTGATCTAAATCTGTTGTCTTTACCATTTTAATGTGCATTATATACTGAAAACTATATATATCTAAGCTACAGAAGGCAGCCTATATAACAGATATGCATGCTTATCTCAGAGCTTTGTTTTAGTTTTACTTGATAACCAAAGAAATCACATTATTTCAATGGCATAACATTTTTAAAATTCATTGTTGCGATATGTAATATCTTTTTGTTTGTTTTATTTAATTAATTCTAAAGGATTATATTTTTAGACAGCTGCACAGCCTTGAAATTTAAGATTTTTGGTAACTTGCTTACAACTCTTGAATAAATTTTCTCTTGTTTTATTCTCCTATTTTCAGTCAACTATCAGGCTGATCTTGCCGACATAACTTGTGAAATTGAAATCAAGCAGAAACTGATTGATGAGCTTGAGAATAGCCAGCGACGATTGCAAATACTGAAACAACAATATGAGGAGAAACTTATTCTATTGCAGAACAAGATCCGGGACACACAGCTAGAGCGAGACCGTGTCCTGAAGAACCTTGGTATGGGCTACTTCTCTACAAACATACTATTAAAATTGTTAAATGTGGACAGTGAAAAGAACACTGAATTTTTGTGTCATTTCATCTCTTAATTATCTTGTTTTCAAAATATGTTGTAATTATGCTCCATCTGCTTGTAGTAGTTCAGCATACGTATTTAATGTAGTCAACAACTAGTTCTGCTGAGCCTGAGAAAACTCTAAACCACATATCAAAATGTGATTGTATTTTTTTGATTTTTAGTTCAAAGATTCGTGGGTTTTTTTGTATTTCCATTTATCCTTTTTTAATACGTTAATATTTGATTTGTAGGTGAAGGGGGAGAAGAGGTGAATTATTACTTTTGTAGTTTCAGTGATATCAAATTTGGCTGAACTATAAAGATGGACTCCTGTTTCCTTAACATCCCTTTTACAGTATTGCACAAAGCCACAATATGTGCTCATAAGTAACTTGGCACACTTTACCCTCCCTGGAGGTAGAAAAAGACTGCAGCACGTGTTCCAGAAACACAGACACTGGCGGCCCATATTGTTTCATACAATTCCAAGAAGGATAGTGAGGAGAGAAAGAGAGGAGCAGAGGAGAGAGGAAAATTGCTGAGGAGTGCTCAAAGTTGGCTACAAAGGGCAAAGGGTACATCTGATACTCCATAATCTCAATGTTGAGTAGCAGTAAAATCTGAAAGGATTTTTAAAAATGTAGTTTCAATATCTTGGCTCATCAGAGCTGTTTTAAAGTTCTTTTTAAAACTTACTTTAAAATATATATCACAGAAGTAATTACAGTATTGAATATTTTGTTAAGTATTATTAGAAACTCTTGATTTCTTTTACTTCTGGTTGCAATCTGTTTCATAAAAGCCAATAGCCTTTTTTCCTCTGCTTTGTAGAGGATAATTATTAGGACCACCACAGTCTAAAGAGCCACTGTTTCAATCCTCTGGCTTCAATCTGTGGGTGATTCTTCCTGTTTCCAGATGCCAGAGGGGTTAATTCCTATTTAATGTGTATTTTCAGTGGTGTCTTAACTTCTGATAAAATTCACAATAGAGTGTTCGCACAGACACAAATGATACACAAGATAAATCAAGACATGTACAGTTTAGCTTTTTGCAAACCATCTTACAAAAGTTCAATGTAAATTTATTATCAAAGTACATGTATATCACCCCATACAAACCATGTTTCATTTTCTTGTGGGCATACTCAAAATCTATAGAAGAACCACCACAATAGAATCGGTGAAAGACCACACCAATTTGGACAGTCAACCAAAAGCAAAAGCTGTGCAAACACAAAAATAAAGAAATAATAATAAATCAATAAATAGGCAATAAATATCCGTACCATGAGATATTTGAAAGTGAGTTCATAGGTTGTGGGAACAGTTCAATGGTGGGCAAGTGGAAGTTAATATACCCAAAAAACTAAAATAAATAACAAAGTTTATATACCCATTCTGGCAGACTGGATAGTAGTCAGCTCTGTAATATGAGGCATAATATGGCAACCTTAAAACAACAATTATTGTTAACAAATAATATTGGAAAAGCTAAAGCTATGATCCTGGGGAATATATTTTTATATATAAAAAGCTGTCTTGCAGCATTAGCTGAGGTATGCCATCTACTGGACAACTGTAGTGCAGCAGTTAAGAGAGATTATCAACTCTCTGATGAATCCTTGCCCCGCTTTAGCACCATTTTCAACTCAATTGCGCTGCTGTTGAATTCTTCATAACTTGCAATTCTGCAGTGACCTTCAGATGTGGCTGACTGATGAATCATATCAGGATTCTGGGACATAGAAGAAATACCTCTTTCTTTGGTTGTAAGTTGTTCCTCCACAAAAAAAGCTAGAGTAGGAAGGTATTCTACATACTGTCATTTCAAATCAACTTTTAGAAGCAACTCTTCATTCAGGGTACAATCAACATGATCTCTTCAAACTGCAGGTAAGTGAGCCTTACATAAGTAACAGGGCAACACACAAAAATGCTGGAGGAACTCAGCAGGCCAGGCAGCATCTATGGAGAAGAATACAGTTGATGTTTCAGGCTGAGACCCATCAGCAAGATCCTGGGGCATATAATATGGCAACTTCTATAACCTTGTCAGCATCTGCAGATTTTTCAAATCACAAACAAGAGAAAATCTGCAGATGCTGGAAATCTGAGCAACACACACAAAATGCTGAAGGAACTCAGCAGCCAAGGCAGCATCTACGGAAAAAAGGTACAGTCAACATTTTGGGCCGAAAGCCTTCAGCAGAACTGAAACGTTGACAGTACCTTTCTTCCATAGATGCTGCCCGACCTGCTGAGTTCCTTCAGCATTTTGTGTCTGTTTCTGCAGATTTTGCTCTTGGTTGTTAGCAGTTACAGGATAATTATTGGAAAATATTTTAAGGGACAGGATTTATGCTTACTTGGAAAAACAAAGACTAATTAGTGGCTTTATGCAGGAGAAATTGTGTCACATAAATTTGATTTGTTTTGAGGAGGTAATTTAAGAAAATTAATGAAGTGGTATATGTGGTTTACATGGACTTTAGTGAGGCTAGGTAGGCTGGCCCAGATAGTTGGGGCACATGAGATCCAAGGTGTGCTGGTGAACCAGATCCAATATTGGCTTGGTTATTGGAGGCAAAGGGTAGAGGTTGAAGTGTGTTTTTCTGTCTGGAAATACATAATCAGTAGTATACTGCTGGGACTTGTTATTTGATATTAAGTATGTATGTGGTGAAAACATAGTTGGTTCAAAAGTTTGCTGATGTCACAAAAATTAGTTGAGTAGTAGAGAAGAAGGTTGTGAGAAGGTGAAAGGGATGTAGATTAGTTGGAATATTGGATGGAGTGGTGATTGTTGGAATTTAATGCAGACAAATGTGAAGTAATGCATTTTGGGGTGTCGAAAACTAACCGGACAGATACAATCAATTGCAGGGACCTCAGAGAATTGATGTACAAGGGGATTTTGGAGTGCAGTACATAGCTATCTGAAAATGAGACAGGTAGTGAAGATGGCATTTGTAGTATTATGCTGCAGTTGTGCAAAATATTTGGCAGGCCACATTGAGAATATTATTCATTAGAACAGAGTATAGCAATACGGGCCAAATGTGGACATGGATTAGCATAGATAGACATCACAGTCAGCAATAATTAATATCACTTTGGTGCCTTTCCACAATCTACAAGGCACATCAGGAATGTGGTGGAGTACCCGGAACTTCTGCAGAAGAGTGGAGCTCCAACAATACTCAAGGACCTCAACACCATTGAGGACAACACAACCTGTTTGACTTGCACCCATCCACCCCTCTGAATATAAATTCTCTACGCTTGCAGATTACTGTAGATTTGTTTGTGTGCTATTTACCAAATGGACTGTCATAACTCATCCAGGCAACACCAACACCATAAGAAATTATAAAAATCAAAAATGTTTGAAACACCGGACAGGTCAACCAATAACAGTGGAGAATGAAACAGAGCTCATCTTTGAAAACAGCTGAAAAGACTTAGACCTGAAATGCTAACTCTGTTTCTCCATCCCTTGCAAGACCATGGATCTGCGCCTGGAAAGTCTTCACTCTCCAGGGCACAGGCCTGGGCAAGGTTGTATGAAAGACCAGCGGTTGCCCATGCTGCAAGTCTCCCCTCTCCACAACACTGATGTTGTCCAAGGGAAGGGCATTAGGACCCATGTAGCTTGGCACCAGTGTCGTCGCAGAGCATTGTGTGATTAAGTGCCTTGCTCAAAGACACCACATGCTGCCTTGGCTGGGGCTCGAACTCACAACCTTCAGATCGCTAGTTGAACGCCTTAACCACTTGGCCACGTGCCCACACTTCTCCATCCCTAGATAGTGACTAACTTGAGCGTCTACAACATTTTCTGGATTATTTTTATCTCCCAGAACTGTGATTTCTACTGCTAAGAAAGACAACAACTTTGGGATAACGTCACCACCTGCAGGTTCTCCTTCAAGTCTCGCACCATCCTGATTGAGAAATTTATTCGTATTGCTCAATCATTGTTAGATCTAAAGGGTGGTACTCCCTACTTAACAATTTTCTGTGTGTACCTTCTCCAGAAGGATTACAGCAGTTCATACTTTAGCTTCCTACCACTATTTCCTGGACAATTATTAATGAGTAATAACTGTTGGTCTTAAGCAGCACACCCTTTTCCTGACTAATGAATTAATGGGAAAGGATTTGATGAGAGTTAAGACATAAGTTGCAGAATTTTGGATGCCTTTAAATTTATGGAGTGTTGATCTAGTGAGACCAGGTAGGAGAGTATGCAAAGTAGCCTAAATTATCATAACAAAATGACTGTGCACCCTGGTGCTATGCCAATATTCCACATACAAGTGGCACTTTAAATTGGTAAATAATAAAATTATATTTTTGATTTTGGTTCAGGTTCTATGGAATGCAACACGGAAGAAAGAGCTAGCAAAATTAAAGCAGACTATGAGAAAAAGCTTAAGGAAATGAATCGAGAGCTCCAGAAACTTCAGATGGCACAGAAAGAACATGCACGTCTGCTTAAAAATCAAACTCGCTATGAACGAGAGTTGAGGAAGTTGCAGAGTGAAGTGGCTGAAATGAGAAAAACCAAGGTAACTTATTCTTTTGCATCATTTTGTCCTTTTGTTCTTGTAGACATGGAATACATTGTAGCTGATGTTATAGAATCGGAATCAGGTTTATCGTCATGAAATTTGTTGTTTTGTGGCAGTAGTACAGTGCAGGCATAAGAAATTGGTAAACAGCAGCAAAATAAGTTCCTTTCCTCCCTCACACTCACCCATTCACAGAGAGGTCTCCAGTCCCAAGACAGGCACTTCCATGCCTCTAGCAGGTTCACATTCACACAGTTTTCAGGCCTCTGACTTCCACAGTGTACTTCCAGAACCAG
Source organism: Mobula birostris (assembly GCF_030028105.1). Classification (NCBI taxonomy): domain Eukaryota; kingdom Metazoa; phylum Chordata; class Chondrichthyes; order Myliobatiformes; family Myliobatidae; genus Mobula; species Mobula birostris. The sequence continues at coordinate 71,121,861 of NC_092383.1, forward strand.
GGCTCTAGCCATTGGACCTCAACTTTAGACTCACTGGGCTTCAATCTTTGATATTGACCCTAGGATTCACTGATGACAGGACCCCCGAATGCCAGGCCTTGAATTCAAGACTCACTGACTCGCCAACCTAGGGGATCATGAGTCCTCATCCCTCCTGTCTGCACAGACCTCCAATCCCGGACTCTCAGACCCGAGGGGACTCACTGACCTGGGTGGGGGGTTTGGAGGGGTCACCAGTCGTCATCCTCGCTGTCTTCATTCATGGCGCATGCCAACCTGACGTCTGTCCACGGGGATCACTGGCCTTCAACCATGGAGCACTCAAACCTGGATTCCTGACTTCACCATCTAACTTGTTGTTATGATTTTGCACCTTATTGTTTATCTGCACTACATATTTTCTGGAAACGTTACTTTCTTCTGCATTGTTATTGTCTTACCTTTTTCTATCTCAATGCACTGTGTAACAGTCTGAAGAATATGCAAGAGAAGCTTTTCACTGCCTATCAGTACATATGACAATATTAAACCATTTCTAATTCTCCTATACCTGTCCTGGTCTCTCTGTAAATACATACTTTGTGATAGAGCTGCATCATTGCTTCTCATGTGAATTAGAATGGAAGTGCAAAAGCATTGCCTCCATGCATTAAGGTGATCTCTTTTCATTTGTTGCTGTAGTCATGTACTTGGTTGAATGTTGTATGAGTTCCAGGTCAGGCAAACTTAATATTCTTCCAGAGACCATCAATTATCGTTGTTTGCTGTAACTTATACTTTTTGTACATATGATGTCACATAACTTGGTGTCCTGTCATGTACACTGAATAATCAGTATATGCAATGAATTGAATGTTTGGGAGATCTTTCTTCTGCATTCTTTTTACAAGTTTGTTTGTGTACTTACTTATTTAGAAATACAGCACCATAACAGGCACTTAGGGCCAATGAGCCCTTGCCACACAATTGCACCAATGAGACCAATTAACCTTCTAATCCGTACATCTTTGGAATGTTGGGAGAATCCGGAGCACCCAGAGAAAACCCACACCGTGGGATTAAGCAGTTGTGGAAAACCTATTCCCCCACACCCAATGACTAGTTTTGTTTTCTCCTGGAATTTTCTTTTGTAGGTAACTCTCATGAAGCAGATGAGAGAAGATCAGCAACGAATGAGGATGATTGAAAGTAAAAGGAACCGTGAAATTGCACAACTGAAAAAGGAGCAGAGGAGGCAAGAAGTAAGTACTGGGGAAACGAGAGAACATGATCATAAGTAGGCATGAATTCTGGCAACAAAATTGATGACCAACAACATACAGTGGATTCCAGCTAATTGGGGCACATAGGGCCCAGTACAATTTGGCCCAATTAAGCGGCTGTCTCAATTAGCCGAAATTTCAAAAAGATATTAAAGAAGACAAACTACCATTTAACTGAGTAACGAATTATGCATTAAAAGAAATACAAAAAAATTAGAACACGATCAATGCAGCTATGTTACTATACAACTGTGTATTAACTCCTAATAGTCCATCCACTATATGCTGCCACATTCTCCTGATTGACTGTAAATGAACAAAATCAGCACCGACACCTAATGCACATAACAGACTGTCTTCATACAATGCTATCAGTGACTGCATCCTCCAAATCTTCATTCTTATTGTAACATTCAAGACAATTGTCGATATTTTCAAATTCTTTGTAGTGCCTAACTTGTTGAAGTAATGAAATCCTTTTCTTTTCACTCCCAGCTGTTTCTGGCATCTCCAAGCCTGAATGCTTGAAACTGCAGTGAGAAAAACGGTTCTGAATTGTCTTAATGCTTATTTCTTGCCAACTATCAGTGACAAAAATCACTGCTTTTTGAACACAAACACACACAACTGACGCTATTTAAGACCTGTTCACTCTAAGCACGGTGTAGTGTCTAGTGGCCACACAAATGCACATCTAACGCTAGTTGTCTAATGACCATACAAACAAGCATCTAACGCTAGTTAGAAACTATTTGACAACAGTCTCCGGCCCCAATTAAGTGGCATGGTATGCCAAATAAACAAAGGAAATCCTGCTATTTTCTTGATGAGTTTTTGTTCTTTAAGAGTTGTCCCAAAGAAACAGCTGCCCCAATTAATCATGGCCCAATTAACTGGAATGCACTAACAATGTAAGATTAAGGAAAGCCTGTTTATTAGTTATATATTCTGCCTTTATGGCCATTGGATATAAAGCTGTTGTTAATTTTTTTTTCTTTCAGTACCAAATTCGGGCTTTAGAGTCTCAGAAACGACAACAGGAACTTGTTCTACGCAGAAAAACACAAGAGGTTTGGAAATTGCCATTAATAATCCAAATTGAACATAATTAATTATGAACTTAAATTGAATGTGCTTTAGGAGAGTTTATTTTGTTCTATAATAATCTTGCTCTATCTGTTTCTTGCATTGTACAATATGGGCAAAATTATACAATAGTTGTGCAATAGACTTATTTTTTATTTGTCTTGGAGAAGGCTGCAACTTGGTGATAGCCAGACATTGGAAATATGGAAAGTTGATGGCTAGCTGCAATGCGGAATTAGAGATTGCAATGGCAGTTAAATTGACATACATCAACCCTTATTCTGTGTCTGTGCTCTATCAGTACTCAATAAGTTGTTGAACAGAGAGGCTGACTGTACATATATACAAACAAACGAAACAATGTTTCTCCAGACCACAGTGCACCCACACAATATATCAAACTACAACAAATAAACCAAAATATTATACTATAAATACGTTAATAAAATATAATTGAAAATGCATGTAGTAAAGCACAGCACGGGTAAACAGCTTGCTGTCCTAGTGATGAGACCTCAGTGGTGGCAGGGTATTCATTAGTCTCACAGCCTGAGGGAAGAAGTTGTTACCCAGTCTGGTAGTCCTAGTCCTGATGCTCTGTATCTCCTTCAGATGGTAGTGGGTCAAAGAGATTGTGGTTGGGTGTTAGGGATCCTCAACAATATTTTGGAACGATCGTCTGCAACACTCCCAGTAAAAGTCACAAATGGGGGGAGTGGGAGGGAGACCCCAATGGTCCTCTTGGCAGTTTTTACTGTCCTCTGTAGGGTCTTGCAGCTTTCATACCACACAATGATGTAAAGATGCAATGACACAATAGAATTCAATATTGATATATAGCCACTCACCCAAAATGCTGGAGAAAATCAGCAGGCCACGCAGCATTTATGGAAAAGAGTTAGCAATGGATGTTTCAGGTGGAGACCATTCATCAAGACTGGAGAAAAAAGATGAGAAGTCCGAGTAAGAAAGTTGGGGGGGGGGCAGTGAGGAAGAAATACCAAGTAGTGGACGATATGTGAAACTGGGAGGGGGGGGATGAAGTAAAGAGCTGGGAAGTCGATTGGTGAAAGAGATAAAGGGCTGGAGAGAGGGGGAATCTGATAGGAGAGGACCGAAGGCCATGGAAGAAAGGGAAGGGGGAGGAGCAGCAGAGGGAGGTGATGGGCAGATAAGGAGATAAGGTGAGAGAGAAATGGGAATGGGGAATGGTGGGGGGGGGGCACGATCAGAAGTTCAAAAAATTGATGTTCGTGTCATCAGGTTGCAGGCCATATAATATATATGTGTGTGAATATAAATAAAGTATACTGTACCCGTAAAAATACAATTTTAATGATAATTCTTCATATTTGGGAGTTTTTAAATCTAGTATGTCAGAAGTGAAGCACTTTGATCTTTTCATCAAACTTCAATCCTTAGTAAAGTCGAGGAGGTGTCTTATTTCAAGGCATAGCGGAAAATTGTAAAGATAGGAAGGAAATCTTTTACTCATTGCTCAATCTTTTGAGGGCAACTAAATAAATTATAGAACAGCATGTAACATTATTCCAGAGCATTTGTTCCTGAGGGTAATACTCCTGGTACACTGTTTTTGTGTCAGAGCTAAAAAAAATGAAAAATCATGAAGACACAGAGAGCAAGTGAACTGTGATTATTTTACCTGCGGGTAAATAGTGAAATTGTTTTGAGTGGCGAAATGTTTTTTGAAGTAAAAATACATGAAGGAGGCAGCAATGAAGAAAGGAATCTTGACCCTAAAAGCAAGTTCTTTCATCGGTTATTATTCTGAGCTCTTTTTTTTTCCCATGGTTAGGTCAGTGCTCTTCGAAGGTTAGCCAAACCCATGTCCAACCGAGTTGCTGGTCGTGTAAGTCGGAAGCAAAATATATTGGATTCGGGTATGGAGCTTTCAGCCAGTACTACATCTTCGGAGCCAGAGTCCCACTCCAAGTCAGTGTCCAACATTGTTAAGCAGTGGAACAAGAAGTTAAATGCAGCTTGGAATGAAACTGTTTCTGCAGTGAATGGAACCAGAACTGTGAGGCAAGTATGGAAGTAACAGGCAATCTTTAAAGTTGAACAATAATCCATCATTAATGAACTCCAGTCAGAGAAAGAAATGGAGGTGATGAGTTCTGTAAACTACCACAGTGGCTTGTGGAAAAAACATCCAGCAGAAGAGGTTAGGGTAAATCTGTCAGCACTGAAAGTTTGACTTATTGAAAGCTTTTGCTATGATCAGAGAAGGTACAACATAGAAACGAAGTATTTTCCCCCAAATTAAACCTGGCAGTTAATGTAAAAAGTTCTGACAATTCTTTTGGCTTTGCATTGCATCAGAGGGCTAAATAGATAAATTCAGTTGTTAAAAATGGCGTTAGAACTTCTAATGGGTTGAACACCTCAGAGACTGCAGCAGTTCAAGAAGGCAGCTCATCACCACCTTTTCAAGGGCAACTAGGGATGGGCAATAAATCCTGGCTTAGCTGGTGACGTGGGCACGTGGCCAAGTGGTTAAGGCATTTGACTAGAGATCTGAAGGTCGTGAGTCCGAGCCCCAGCCGAGGCAGCGTGTTGTGTCCTTGAGCAAGGCACTTAATCATACAATGCTCTGCAAAGACACTGGTGCCAAGCTGTATGGGTCCTAATGCCCTTCCCTTGGACAACATCGGTGTCGTAGGAGACTTGCAGCATGGGCAACTGCCAGTCTTCCATACAACCTTGCCCAGGCCTGCGCCCTGGAGAGTGAAGACTTTCCAGGCGCAGGTCCATGGTCTCACAAGACTAACTGATGCCTTAAGCTGGTGACACCCACATCTCGTAAATGAATAAATGAATAAAAAATATTTTTAATAATTTTCTATCTTTTCTGATGAAAGCTCCATTACTCAATTGAGCAGAGGCTGTTGATACAAAGCTGTGTAGTTGTTAAAAAAGCAGTGAAGAGAGAATGAGTAGATGTGGTCCATTTTTTGGGAAGCCATCTGCCAATACTGCTGCTTATTTGGTCTCCTACTGTTTTCAGTGATCGCTGAAGGTACTTTAATGTCACTGCTATTTTGCTTCCAGGCTTTGTTTTATTCATGTAAGTGCATCAGAAATTAATGTATATCTTTACACTGACCTAAGCATGCATAACATAAGCCAGTATCAGTAACATGATATGAAACCAGCATCACTATCATGATAATATTTAACAAAATAATACGATAGATACTGTACAGTATATAATACCATGATATAAAGCCAATACATTTTGCCGTAAAGAAATATACTGTACATGCAAGAAAAGAAATTGCTTGGAGGAGACAGGGACTCAAATCACCTTCACTCTCACCGTCCATTAAGCAATATGCAAATCTAGCTTCCCAGCGTTATGTATTATATGGTTTGCTACTTGTTTAAAATGTATTTCATGAAATCAAATTACTTTTTTTGGGGTCCCCTCTCCCACAACTCAATGAATAATGCAAATTCACTGCATCTCTTTCACCAAGTCTTTTTGTTAAAATGTGTTGTTTTGTTTTTAATTCCACAGAAAAAACAAATATCCGAAAAAGGGAGTTGGTGAGAACTTTTCTAAAACAGCGCGGCTAAAATGGCAGGCACTGGAAAGCAGGATAAGTGACATTGTGATGCAGAGGATGACTATATCCAACTTGGAAGCAGATATGAATCGCCTTCTAGGGGTATTCACGTTGGTTTATTAACATAAGCGTGTAGAGTTAAAGCGTGTAGAGTTATTTTCCACATGTATCTAATCCATACTGAAGAATTCACTGCTGGATCTAGGGTGTAATGTTTTTGCCAAAATAAAGTCAAAATTCACACCATTGTTGTATAAGAGGTGAGGTTTATAAGGGGTGAGGACAGATCCTTGACAACTTAAGGAAATCTTTAAGTAATTTTCCTGGCTATGAAGTGCCGTTAACTTAGCTTTAAAATAAAAACAGCATTCTCTGTCAACAGCATTGAAAAGCATAAGAGTTGCTCTTTTTACCCGATATACCTGAAGTAGGTAAAAACTGTCACTGATTCAAAATGACTTTGGACCCATTTATTCAGTTAATTTAGCTGTAAGAGATTCTGTGCATTAAGGATTAGCCGCTGCCAATTAATATCTGACAGTAAAAATTAACCATTGTGAGTGTAGAATCTTATTTCTTGTTAGAGATTTAAACAATGATTATTTTTAGTTGAATATATTTGATATTGTTTTTCCTCTATAATCCTGTCTTTTATTCACCCTTAGTTATTTTAAATTCCATACCTGATTTGGAATTCAATTTAGCCAGCTTACAGTAGCTTCAGTCTTTGCACTGTTGGTTCTTGAATTCCTAAATTCACTTAGTTAAAGAAATACTTGATACAAGTTGTTATCTTGGGTCCTGGATGTACAGTTACCCTTACCATCCTGTTATCAAATGGCATTTGCAACTTGGGGCATAAGAGATTGCAATTCAGCTCGAAGAATGAATTTAACAATTTACCATGAAAATTTTTTTTCATATTATAATGGAAGTTCTGTAAAGTGATACCTAAAAGCAATCAGTACTTTAGGCTGTTGGAATGAAATACTTGAAGTCCTGGTTGTTTAAATACAAAATAAATTACCAAGTCAATTTTTTTTGGAGACATTGCAACATTTTCAGTGGAATCTTTGATAGCCTGGTGCAATGTCATTCCTTTACTTCTAAAATTAATCAATTGGTATAATGGAACAATTATACTCCAATTGTAATCACGGCCAGAGTAAATTCATGAAGACAATTTTCTGATGAAACCCAGAATAGTCTGTTTTAAGCCTTGCCTTCATAGTAGCTTTGAGGATATTTTGCCCAAGAACTTGACAATGACCTAACAAGAAAAGTGGGGGACTTAATTTCTTACTTACTGAGGAGTGTTCTCCCACATTTCTTCAACTTCGTTTTGCCTTACTGCATCTTGGAACAAGGCATAAAAAGCACATTGAAATTGGAAGTTTGCCCAGTACTGTATTTGTCAATGCGGAGCAGAAAGTGAGTTTGAAGATCTGGCGGGAGAGGAGGATGTTGGGAATTACAGAGTGCAGCACTGCGAGGGAGGTGTGGGTCTGATGGCAGAGGAGGATTGCCAGGGGCAGGATGTGGCATGGGTGCAGACACATCCAGCCCTGAGACACTAAGCAAGGTAATTTGATTCCAAACAATTGGTTTATTGATCATTACACAATGTCTCTCTGGTGCTGCCCACTCCATCTCCTCTCCCTTCCCCTTTTCTCAACCATGACTCCCCTCTCCTTGCCCCCTTTGCACTCTCAGTCCACAATAGAAACCCATATCAGAATAGATTTATCATCTGTCAAATATGTTGTGAATTTTTTTAGTTTTTGCGGCGGCAGTACAGTGCAATACATAAAATTATTATTCTACTGTGCAAATTCTTACACAGCCTAGCTAGTATATGTGCTTAAGACTTTGACACACATGTGGAAGTTGTTGAACCATTAGTTTTGGCAGAATATATTGAAATAATTTTGTGAAGAATATTTGTTAAACCCTCTCAAAATCAGTGAGAATTTAAACAATGGTACAACATGCTATATTAAACCTGTTTAAGAAAATTCTACCCACATAAATATTTACAGTTTAAATCCATTTTAACAAAAATATTTTAATGAATTGCAATGATGATGCATCATTTTGCTTAATATTCATCAAAAGCTATTACGTTTAAATAGTTCCTTGAACTAGCTGCTCAACACCTCCTTGTTTTTAACAGTTTCTAAATTGACATCTTGGTATTGTAGTGATATGTACGCATATCAAACTTGTGCCTAGGGAAAGTTCAGAGGATCATTCCTTTGACATTGTGTTCTATTGCTTGTCTTTGATTACTGCCATGACTTGATTTAGTTCCGCATGGAATAAGCAGCAGCAATACCTTTCTTATCCTCTTTGTAACTAGTTCAGGGCAATCCATTTACATGCTTAGACCAAGCATTGGATCAGTAGGTCAGTAAAGAAGTAAACGAGTTGAATTGCAAGAGTTATCCTACAGAATTGAACAATATTTCTTGCATAGTAGGAGAACTAAGGGTTTTGGGGAAAGGCAGGTAGGTGGAGATGAGTCCATGGCCAGATCAGCCATGATCTTATTGAATGGCAGAACAGGCTCAACGGGCCAGATGGCCTACTCTTGCTCTTATATCTTAGGTTCTTATGTAATAATGTTGTCATACACCCCTCCTGCGAAAGACTGGGTGTGCCAGACTTACAAAGATGTGAGATTGGGAAGGGAGAGATGTTCTCTTGTGTTTTAAAGCAGTCAATGGCAATTGATTTCAGTGCTGTGATAATGGGACACATGTTCTGTTGCACATATACTGGTTTGCTGTGGCAAGTGTATACCTGTATCAGAGCAGTACAACATAGTTAATGTATACCAAGATAAGCAACAGCCTAGGCAATCTTTGATCTTGTAACTGATATGATCACCTTATGTTTCCAATCACCGTTTACCTGATCTTTAACAAATGGTTGCTAGAGGTGAGGACACAGTCCAACATGAGCTTCAACTGGGATTTCCTCATCATCTATTAAAACTTTTGAAAACCAGTAATAATCAGGCAATTTATATCATTTATTTACAGAAACGAGAGGAACTTATTGGTCTACAGGAAATGCTACACGGGAAAAGGGAACGGATTCAAAATGAAAATCCAGACGATGGGTCTATCCAGGAAATAAATGAGGAGCTTGAGACTTTGAATGCAAATATTGATTATATTAACGACAACATTTCTGAATGCCAGGCTACCATAATGCAGATCGAAGAAACCAAGGTACTTAGACATAGTCAATCTGCAGCCATTTGGCACTTGAAGTGTGTAGGTATTGAAAATGAGTAAAGATAAATGATGAATAGCTTTAAACAAGGAGTGGGAGGGAGGGGGTGTAATGGCACATGCGAGAGTGTGTGTGTGTGCATAGGATGATCTGCAGTGAAATGAGTGAGAACAGCAGACAAGACCTCTGTGATAGAGGAAGGAAGTATAAAATGAATTTGTCCACAAAGGCTAAAATCATTGGGTTGACTGGGATAACATGAGATCAAAATGGTAATATACAACATTGGCTTGGATCATACTGGATCCCACCTATTGCCTGGACTTACTGCCAGGAGATCATGCCCACAGCCTATCGTTGCCAGTCTCGGAGGGGTGATTGAGCTAAATACCCACAACTGAGAGATGCCCGCAAGCATAGAGAGACAAGCAGAACTCGAACTGCACATCGCTGTGCTGCCAGAATACCTTATTAACCTCTACCAGTGCACTACGGACCACCTTTTGCATGATCACCGGCCTGCCCTTGATTGTGTTTATTTTTGCACAGTTTCTTTTCCTACACTATGTGGTATAATTTATGTTCTGCTTGTTACATAAACCTATGTGCCTGTGATGCTGCTTCAAGCACATTTTTCTTTGTACTTGTACCTCTTCGTTCTTGTGCACGTGACATTAAACTGGATTGATTTGAAAGAGACATTTTAGAGCTAATGAAGTAAATGCAAATAATTTTTAAAACTTTTTAAAAAATCAGTAAAATTAAAAGCTGACGTATCAACAATAATTAGAATTCTCAAAATAGAATAGAACATTTTAAGCAGTTGTTGCACTTGCTTTTCTCTATAGGGTCTGTGGCCCCTTTCAAATGAGTGAGGGTATTATCTTCCCTAGGGAGCTGATGTGAAGTGCACCTGGTCTGCTCTCCATCATATCAGTAGTTCAATGGTGAAACCACCAGTAGAGTGGGAGGTCACATATGCCACAAGTCCAAAACAAACTGAGGGGTGAACAGCCAGCCATTCCCTTCCGAACTACCAGTTACACCTGATTCTAACTTGATTCAGCCTGGTGGCTCGTTTAGTGAGATGCTAGAGGGAGGTTGTAGGAAGAGGAGTGCAACAAATTGAGAAGTTAAAAAACAGGTTAACATTACAAGAGGAGTCTGATCTGGCAGTAACCTGGTTGAACCCCAGTGTTACTGTTTGAAAAGCATACAGTATATTAAAACAATCGACGTGAAGTGAAATTAAGTCAGTTGAATAGCCTGTACTAAATTAAAACTTGAAACTTAACCTGGTTAAATTTGGTATTATTGCAAGTAAGTCTATTAAAAGCAGCTGATGACAGTTTTACTTTTTCCTGGGATAGGTTTAGGGAAAGTGGAGAATGGGAAGGCTTTTGGTTCCAAGGGAGAAATTAATCTCGGTATTTAAAGCTCGTTTTGCACTAGCTGTGTTCACTTGATAGAGTGAAGTATTAAAGAATGTTCATTACAACCAGAAAATATGAAAGAACGTTAACTTTAATGAGGCCAGGAGTATCCATGAGTGGCCAGCAGCTAAGAACAGTAGAACTCCCAAAGAAACCATTCATTGTAGTACTGGTGGGAAACTCCTGAATTTTAAACTAGGCCGTGGAAACTGACAAATAGCCCATTCAGTGCTTTAGGATTCACTGACGTCCCAAAAAAATTAATGGTCTCTGAAAGAAGCAAATAAGTACTTGTATTTGTGTGGCCTCAACATCTAATGATCTTTACAATGAAAGAACAATTTGTAGTATGTTGCCTCTGTTGTAATGTTAGAAATTCAGTAGACAGTTTAGGCACTGTAACATCCAATAAAATGTCGAAGAAATTCATATCCATTTTAAAAGTTATTTATTTCTTTATTGGGATACAGCACGGATTAGGCCCTTCTGGCTCTTTGAATTGTGCTGCCCAGCAACCCCCCATTTAACTGTAGCTTAATCACAGGACAACTTATAATGACCAAATAACCTACCAACTGGTGTGTGTTTGGACTGTGGGAGAAAAACCCATGTGGTCACAGGAAGAACGTACAAACTCCTTACAGGCAGTGGCAGTTTTGCATTAGGTGTGCTAACTTGATCGTGTTAAGTAGTAAAGAAGGTGTTAAGTTTTAAAGACTGCTCCTAACAAACATGGAACACATAAAAGAACAATAACCGTAATGAGGTGAGTAGTATGCATGGAAGACCAGCAGTTAAAGAACAATTGAACATATGTAAATGTCCAAAAAAAAGTATTTTTTAGAGGCAATAGAGAAATAAATATTGGCAAGATGTCAGAAAGAATTCCGCTGTTTCATGTTGAATAGTTTTTTTTGTCATATGTTCTATGGCTCATTAGATTATTATTATTGGCTTCAGTTCATCTATATAAACCAAAATCATTAAAAGCCTTATGATGAATTTAGAAATACACACACAGGGTTAGTCAGCAGGTCAGGCAGCATCTATAGAATTCCTCTTTGGCCAAATAGAATGAGAGTGTCACTGATTAATGGAAAATAATTAGTAATGTAACCACTGTAGGTTCACACACATCAACTGTTAACACTGAGCTAGACGGAGTCAAAAATGTTTTGGATTTTCCTGAAAATGTGACTTTGGTCTCACTTATTACTTAACTGTGTCTCTGTGGTCAATTGTGCATCCAATAGTAATCACAACCTTTTGTGGGTTAGTGTGGTTGACAAAATTACTGAAAGGAAATTGTAAAGCATGCTCACTGTAAAGGTTTAAAGATGCGTCTTTTTGGGTTGCAAGGTCTGGCACAGAAGTTCCCCTAAAAAGGAGAAGACAGTTTGAAAAATGGATGTAAAGGATGAAAAACATGAACTAATGTATAATTAATGATTCGCAGGCAGTTTTAGTGTTCTGAGGTACTTTCAGCAGTTACTGTCTCTTTTAGGGTGACAGGGTGGAGATACATCTCTACCAAAGGAGGTGTAAGGCTCTCCTTCCCTCTGCTTGCCTGCAGGTCACCCTTGGATAAGGTGTAGCACCTGCTTAGCCCCTCAGTAGGGATTATATGAAGCCATGGGATCAGATGGTGCATATCACAGTCCTGGTTATGTGACTGCTGACATCAGGTAGACAATCTCTGAAGAGTATTGATAATGGCTGGGGTCACCCATCTTGCAAGGATACTGCCCAGAAGAAGGCAATGGCAAACCCCTTCAGAAGAAAAATTTTCCAAAAACAGTCACGGTTATGGAAAAACCATGATCGCCCATCTCATACGATGTGCCACACACCAAACAAACGAGACACTTTTATAATTTTCTTGATGTGTTTTGCAGGATGAAATTAATTCAACGGACACGTCTGTTGTAATAAGTTCGTGTTCCCTGGCTGAAGCGCGCCACCTGCTGGATCACTTTCTTAAAATGTCAATTGACAAGGTGCGTTCGTTCTCTGTGCCCTTGTGGTGAATAGTGGTCAGTTAGCTGGAAGGTCATCAGAAAACATAAATATTTGCATTGTAAACAGCTTTAATGTCTCCTGTAAAAGTGACACCTGGCATTAGCCAGCATCTTCTGATGTACTGTATCTGGATAGCTGTTTCTTTTGACTGTGCTCTGGGAATATTATGTTTTTGTGGTAAAGTACTTAAAGCAGCATTGCATCCTTTAGTTCTCAAACAGCAAAGTGATGGAAAAGTGAAAATGCTTTTGCATTAGTTATAAGCCTGTGAAAGGTGCAAGCATGTTGAGCCCGCAATCTCCTTGCTCAGGAACACACCTATGTGCATGCTGGCTAAAGATCAAAGAGTGTTTGATCTATATTATATGTGGAGTGAAGTACCCTACTAATACATAAAGGGTTAATTGACATCCAACTTGCTATCGATGTTCGCTATGTGACGGTGAATTTGAGCTACTCAATTATTTTCATTCCCAGGGAATGCAAGTGGCTCAGAAAGAGGCTCAGATTAAGTTGCTGGAAGGTCGATTAAAACAAGCAGATGTGACTGACTCTGTTCCATCTCAGCTGATTAACATGTTAAGGGAAAAAGCTGAATCTATTCCTGAACTACAGACATTGCTTCAAAGTGTTTCACAAGGTAGTCTGCTCTCTGTTCTGTTTTACCTTTTCTCCTCAATATCATAAGGATTGTATAATTTGTAAAGAAATATTTATTAAAAGTCTAAAAACTATAAGATTTGCAGATCAGCATCAATTAATCCATGTTTTCACAACAACTAGGTTTAATTTTTCATAGTGACTGTTAGAATTAGAAAAGATATTTCAAATGTTACAGCAACAATACATTGAACAATGAATTTTACTCATTAAATGTCAGAAATATTTGTTTTCAATTTAAAATGGGCATATCAGAGAAAAAACTAATTTACTGCACTGAGTTATTATAGAAATGGCTTGTATATTGGATATTCCCCAAGAATTACAGTATAATTTCAAATGTAATTATTAACATGCAATGTTTAAGGTGTGGTAACTTCAACAAAAAATTAACAATAAATCATACTTTCACCACAATTAACTCAAAAAATTCTTAAGCAAATTATCAGATGTCTAGGTAATGAAGTGCCTCAGCAACTCTACAAGTCATTATGTATGTGTGTGAAACATCAGCCAAAAAGAATTGCAGATCTATGAACAAAATTGTTTTCATGTGTGTCAAATATGTGAACACTGATCTTAGACAAGTTAAATAATTTGCTTTCCTGACCTTTACATTTTTTTTAGAAAATGGAGAACTCAGCAGTGATGACGAAACATCTGAATGCAGCATAGGACTAGAAAGCAGGTAAGGAGCTGAAAAATGTCTTCACTTATTCTACATTCTTTATTCGTGCAGAATATAAAGTATTGAGGGATCAGTGTGATCACATAGGTAATGCAATAACATTATATCACTGGCTGCGTTGAAATTGTTAAAAATTAAAATGTACATCAGCTCTCCCAAATGAATTGATTATGGTACCAATGAGCTCTGATACAGGTCTAGAAGGTTACTGGTTAGAATTGAGCTGAGTACTTTCCTTTGTCCTCGATCACAATGCTTTAGTTTTATCTATTTGTATTTAAAATAAACAACTGATATAACCCTGATGATTGTCCTATTTGTCTTTTCAACTGGGAAACTAACCTCAGACAAAAATCCTTTCAACAGCATAGTGCCCAATATTGGTACCTTTCACAGAAATTTTGCATGTATATCAAGATTCAAAAATTTAAAGTACATACAGTATATTATTGAAGTATGTATGCAGTATACAACCCTGAGAATCATCTTCCCACAGACAGGAGAAATCCAGGTTTATAACTCTTGTATGTTCTTTTATACGCTATTTTCTTTGGTGCTGCTGGTACTCCAAACAGTATCACTTTCTTACTCTTAGTTATTTTTGTTAGACCCAAAGTAAAATTGCAACAAGTGGATTTTCCCATCCTCTGCTACTTCAATATACATTCAATACAGTATTGTTATGAGACCTAAACTTGTTTTAAAATGATGTACTTATTCCCTTAATTACTGATTATCATACTACATCGTTATGCTACCAAACTTTATTTGTGTATCCTTTGGCCTCTACCTGCTCCCTCTCTAAACTACTCTGGTCATTGTTCTAGCTAATCTCCGCGTGGATTTTTTCAGCATTTCCTCTCAGCTAGCAATTATATGTAACATTTACTGGAGTTTCTCTTGTTCCGTGCACTTTCTTCATCATTTCAACTCCATCCTGATCCCCTGCAGCCCTCTTTGAGATGTGACGAGGTATAGAACAAATTTTATACCCCATGTTTCTCAAAATCTCAAAACACCCAGCTAGGGAGATCTGAAGTTGAGATGTCCGCAGGTCATCATTGTCAATATCCTCAATGCCAACATTGGAGACAAAATAGACTGAAGTCTGGAGCAAAAATCTTCTAGAGGAACTCAGTGGGTCGAGCAGCATCTGGGAGAGGAAAGGCATTGTTGGCACTTCAGGTCAAACCATGTATCAGGACTGAGAGATGACAGGCAAGATTGTCAGCAGAGAGTGGGGAAGGGGAGAGGCAAGAAAGGATTCTGAGGTGATTAGTGGGCTGAGGAAACATGTAAAATGACAGCCAGAGCAACCTCCTGAAGTTTACCCAGTGATTCTTCATATTGTCTCCTTACGATGTTCCTTGTCAGAAACTGGTCTTGATTCACTGCAGACATTGTGTTGCCCTCTCAACCACACATGGCTTGTCTGTTGTCTTATCCTGATTTTGTCTTGTTTCTAAAATCAACCTGCTTCTGCCTTTTGAGCCAAAAGATCTTACACCTAACACTGCACAAAGGATTAAAATGATGAAATTCCATTCTTTAACACTGCATCGGGTGAAATTAAAACCAATCAAGCAATGATTTGTCAGTAGGAAGCTTTTTTATACCTCATGTAGCACAACTTTTTGAAACCTATTTTTTAATGTTGTAATTTTTAGAGTAACTGTCTTGAAGTATTTTTAACATGTTAAAATAATGAT
This sequence comes from Mobula birostris, assembly GCF_030028105.1. Taxonomy (NCBI): domain Eukaryota; kingdom Metazoa; phylum Chordata; class Chondrichthyes; order Myliobatiformes; family Myliobatidae; genus Mobula; species Mobula birostris. Next base: position 71,137,548 of record NC_092383.1, read on the forward strand.
TGAGATTTGTGGTATAAGATTAATCTTTCTATCTCAAAGTAATTTGAGTCTGTAATTTAGAAGCTAATTACAATAACATTTATACTTTCTCTTTCCAGTTTAACATCTAGTTCTTACTCAAAGCATTCCCTGAGCCAAGGAGATTTCAGGATAAAGGTAAAGCCATTTATATTAGAGATGTGCCATGCCTGTATATTGAGTTTTCCAAGAGGAAATCATGCTGGCATCTCACATAGCACTCTGCTGTCAAAATCAGGAGCACTAATAGTTAAATATAGACTTCCTTATTGATTGCACTGCTGTGTCAGTAACCCGAGATGAACCACTTCCCCGCTCCCATTTGCTGATGTGCCGAGAACCTGGTTGAGGCCTTAGCTCTCACTGGCACTCCTGTATTAGTGGCTTAGTGTGAAATGATTCAACGAGGGTAAATGTATTACCTGCCTGTGAGGGTTGGTATTGGACAAAGTGGGATGAGTGGTGTGCTTACTAACTTCTGAGATGTGGGGCCTTCTGACCAGCATGGTGAATGTGGCCTGTTAGCACTCTGCTCCCTGTGTTCACAGAATCCAGCAGTCTCTCACCACCTTCTGTTAGATATGATGAAAAGCACTACCTCCCCTTCTCTTGGTTGTAACTTGATTTTAAGGGTGAACTTCCTTACCCAGTGAGACATCTGTACAGGCCTGTAAGTGCTAGAACTCCAGGCCTGTGAACACTTGGACTCCAGGACTGCAGGTAGTTGTAATGAATGAGCAAGGTAGCAGTAAACAAGATAATTGTGTATCTTTTCAATATATTGGAAGTATCGTGTTTGGCATTGGACACTGCACTATTACTATTTTGTTACTATACTGTTACTATTTTGAGGCACTCCATCCAGATGTCATCTTTTGAGTCATTTGTCATACTTTATTCTCTACCAAGAAAGGCTTCTTTTGTATTCCACATCTGGTAATAAATTGAGAATTCTGTTTTGTATTTTGTTTAATAAAGAATACATGTGTGTCATACTTCTCCTGGCAACTGTTTTATTCAAAAGCAAAATATATAACTACCATTATCTGATTATAAATAGATTGATAATCGCACTTTTTAATTTTAAACCGTGCTTAAAAGAAGTCCAGAAAAGGAAAATAAGTGCAAAGTGTTTCTAAATTCCTGTGCTAATTTTAACTTGTGTAGATGATGTCAGGCAGGTCTTTACAATAGTACTATTGTGTTATTGCTGCCACTAATTTTATTCCTAAGACCTATTTGAGAGGAATTAACCTTTTAGTCTCTGGTACTGTTAACTTGTGTATTCATCAATGACTAGTCATGTAAAAATATATATTGATGGCACTGGACCCATATATACTAAAGTGGTTATAATTAGTCCTCACATGTTTAGTTCAGACAACTGCGGACAGATATTTTCCTCTTTGTACTTTAATTCTTGAAGTGACTTTACACCTTTGATCGTTGACTTACAGACTGAACAGAAATTGGAGCTACATTATCGAGAAGGTTATGGTTCTGCTCTGGACCTGTCTACTCCAGGACTGTTCAGAGTTGCTGACATAAAAGAAAATGGCACCAAGACTGCTGACGTCCTTATCCGGAACCCAAAGGATAAAGAATCCATTGCTTTTCAACCTAGATCTGGGAACACTTTGTGAGTTAATATACTAAACTTGCCTTGCAATAGGAAGTTGTTTTCCATCATAGGAAATATCTCAAAGATACAGGCTCTCACTTGGTAGAATCTGGGGGAGTTTCAGGGTGCTATTTGTGTGTAAATACAGGTGTCCCCCACTTTTCGAACGTTCGCTTTACGAAACCTCACTGTTACAAAAGACCTACATTAGTACCCTGTTTTCGCTTTCAAAAGGTGTTTTCACTGTTTTGACTGACTGTTTTGAACTAGCAGTGAAGCACACAGAAATTGAGATTGCATCGTGCAACTAGCCACTTGACTTTATGCTAGCCGTTGTTATATAGTCCAGCCCCATTCACTTAGGGTCGTCAGCATTCACTGAAGTATTTAGCACAGGTAGATGGATTGTGTTTTTTAATTTTACTTCATCGTAATGTAGAGTAAAACAGGGTATGTGTATAATATGTGTGTAATGTTCCCCTTTGAAAGTAATTAAACTTAATAGCTTGGACAAGCCCTGCATTACTTTTATGGTGCTTGCCCTTATATGTTGCATCCATTTATAAAAAGAATGCTTTGTCCCTGTTCTAATTATCACCAATCCTTTATTCGTACCTCATGGATTCACTTTTCATGTATTGCATTTGCCACTAGTTTTCCATGTGTAAAGTTGTGTCATAAAGTATCCATTGGTAACTATCTAATAATCTCTTCTCTCCACAGCCCCAGGCAATCTGCTAAGAAGCTGCCCGATACATCACCACTCTCGAGGAGAAAATCGTATGAGAAAGTACAGATCTCAGCTGACAAATCCAGGTTAATATTAACAAAGTCCAAATTTTGATAAATTATAGATTACCTCTGTGTAAGGTAAAGGATAAATAATTATTGAAACTTCACTATATAATGTTGTGGTACTTATACAAGCTTATGTAGAAGAGATCCACTTTAAATTACTGATACTAAATGTGCAATATAGCTGCAGGAGGAACTTCAAAAGATTGCAGAGAAACCAACAAAATTGTAGAAATCCATTACTATATTAATTAGAATTATTTGTAAATCTCAAGGGCATATTGGTTAATGGGAGAATATGGCTTAAAGCAAATGAATAGATTTTATACATTTTAAAATATGCCATTAAGTCATACCTGGAATATTGTACATTGGTAACAATCATTTGTTATTCAATATGCATCCCTTGGTGCATTGCAATTCATTGATCATCTGATCAAATCATCTGAGTGATCTGTATGGCTGCAACACCTCCTAAACGTCCACTGCCTATATTCCTCCATAGATGCTGCCTGAAGCATTGAGTTCATTCAGTATTTTGTATGTCACTCCAGATTCTAGCATTCGCAGTCTCTTGTGTCTCACGATTTGTATGGGTCATGGGCTCTACTAAAGTTTGGGAACTGGAATTGGATAGATAGATGGTCATTTCCAGGAACAACCAAGAGAAATCTTGAGACTGGTTGAGATGGAGGACCTAGAAGCTGAGAACAGGAGTAGTTCAAATAATCCAGCCCATTTGTGGAAGGAGATTAATATCATGGAATCTACAATTTCCACATTGTCATAGGACCTTGCTGATGCTCATTATCTGAGCAAGTGGAGTGCGGGACACATCATGGTGACTTTGACTGGATTGTGTGTCATTCTCCTTTACACTTGTGTACTGGAAATGACATTAAGCAATCTTGAATCTTGCAATGAGCATGTTAGGGTGCAAAGGATAAACAGAAAGCTATTAATGCACTTTGAAATGAATATTTATCAGAAATTACCTTACAATTTTAAATAGCTACCACATAAAATTTTACAGTTGTTTTGAGATCTCACATTAGCTGTTACATGCCCTATTTTAACCTACATATGTTGTGACAGGGATTGTTCTGATTTTTTTTCTGGTTTTAAACAGCATCTTGAAATATTAGTGGACAGATGGTTGGAGAATTGGATCACATTATGCCTCCCAAGGGCTGAATCAGCCATGGAAATTGCAGGCTGTTTCACACCATTTGCCTTGTTTCACATATATTGTAGTGTCAGAAACACTCTAATCATATTCATTACAATCTGAGACCTCATGTCACTAATAAAAATACTGGCCCTTTGTTTTACTTCACTAAATCTTAATGACACATACTCACTATTTCATAAGCTGCACAAATGTTCTTATTTTATTGCCTATGTGTGTAATAATTAAATGTATATGCTTATTACAAATGATTATTGAAGTGTAATGGTGCAGTTGCACTGCAGATTTAGTTTGTTCAATAACTGCAGCAGAAGATACTGTGTAAACCTGCAGAATTTATGGAATTGACCATTCATGTTCATTTGTTTTTTTTATTGTTAAGTCATTGAACAAGCTATGATTGGCTATAATAGCTATATACGAGGGGTGATTGATAAGTTCGTGGCCTAAGGTAGAAAGAGTCAACTTTAGAAAACCTAGCACATTTATTTTTCAGCATAGTCCCCTCCGACATTTACACACTTAGTCCAGTGGTCGTGGAGCATACGGATCCCTTCTTTGTAGAAGTCGGCGTCTTGGACCTCCAGAAAGTGGTCCACAGCAGGGGTGATTGATAAATTCATGGCCTAAGGTAGAAGAAAATGAGTTATTAACTTCAAACTTTCTGCATAATCACTCAAAGAGTTGAACTGCATGTGCATGTAACGAGAGCTGTATAACTCATCTCCTTCTACCTTAGGTCACGAACTTATCAATCACCCCTGCTGTGGACCACTTTCTGGAGGTCCAAGACACTGACTTCTACAAAGAAGGGATCTGTATGCTCCATGACCGCTGGACTAAGTGTGTAAATGTAGGGAGGTGGGGGGGGGGAACTATGTTGAAAAATAAATGTGCTAAGTTTTCTAAAATTGACTCATTCTACCTTAGGCCATGAACTTATCATTCACTCCCCATATGTTTGGGGATTTTCATTGTTCTTTTATGTCAGGTAAGTTATTCTAGTCAGATTTGGACTGCATTTTCACTGCAGTCATGATGAATGCAAAATGTGCTTCATTTGTTCTGTAAATGCATTGTAAAAATGCATGCCAGGGATGGTGTTGAATAAAATTCGAAGCTAGTGTATTAGATATTTTTCGATAATTATCTGAGCCATTGTGTGATGTGCCTTTAATAAGTTTCAAGTGAAAGCATGGGAACATAACACATAATTTAGCCAGTTTGGATCAATTTGAATTGGAATGAAACACTCTTGTATTTCAGATCACTATGAGTTGTTTCCATTTTACGAATTAACATTTAAGAATTTGAAAATCTCTGCAGTTTTGTTACTGATAGTTATAGTAATTAATTAATAAATTTCTCAAAAAAGCAGCTGATTTATGCTTTTCTGCTAAAGGCTTTGTATTCCTTTACAAATTTTATAATTTACTGCTCATAAATTATGATGTTCAGAAAAGGAATAATATTTAATATATATCAGTGATTTTTTATACTAAATTCTGAAAAAATCCATTGATCCTTGCAGGTCTGATTGGAGGTCTTCTGATATTACTGTAACTCCCCCTTCCTCCCCACCTACTCGCGCTCGTAATGATAGGAATGTGTTCTCTCGACTTAGCAATACTCAGCTTCAGACATATCCTGCACACGACAAGTAAGTGCATGTAGAAGGTATTTATACTGGCCTTACTTTGATAATGAATTATTAAAAATTGTAATTATTGTGAAAATTAACAAGCTAATCCAGAAATTTACCCTGCCTGTTTCCATTTTCATGGATTGATTTGTCATAAAGGGAAAATGGTTTGGGTTTCACTATCACAATATGATAGTAAATTATTAAGTTTTACTGTCGAAATGTTAACAAATATAGGAATGTTCCTTTCAGAAATAAATAATGCAATTTATAATATAAATATTTCTATGCTGATGCTCCAGTAATATTATTACAATAATATTGTCATATACCAACTTAATACATTTATATAGTAAAGGCAGAGCTAATCATTTCAGAAAATTTCCTTGATTTCAGAGAGAAAATATGTGATGAGGTGCTTTTTTTTTTCAGGAAGGAAACCCAGAATTTAATTCCATTTTAAATTGTGACACTCTTAAAGTGGTAAAGGGCGGAGATAATTATTCTTGAATAATTTTTAAAAAATGAAGTCAGGCAGCATCTTTGGAGAGAGATACCCAGCCATTGTTTCAGGTCAGAATCTTGATCCAGGATAATGCACCTGTTATTTTTTAAAAAAGATTTTCCGGTGATTCTTCATTCTAAATTATTCAATGATCCAATAGTAAATTGAAGAATAAACCTAGAATGAATCCGTAGCAATGAGCCCCAATGGTTCACTAGTCCTGGACTAAACTGTGAGCAAGAACAGAAAATGAAAATTTATGCTCTGTTCCTTAAGGACAGTTGAACCCGAAGGAATGCTAATGATTCTTCTGGTTGTCCCCATGCTTCTGGCAGGTATGCTCACACAAATATAACTTGCTCTCTATGTGCTAATACATTAACAGAAAATTTGCTATAGGCTTAAAAGATTGATTGCACCAACAGCTTTGGTGACAAATTATTTAATCAGTAATAAATATGTGGTTTAGAAAGTGTTTTGATCTTTGTGTTATCTGCATAGGTGAGCAGAAAAAAGAACATTTAACTGATCAGCAGTTTCTCCCAACCATAATATATCAGCAAAGTGATGGCAATTCAAAATTCAAATGCCATTTTAGAGTAACATATATAGTAATCACTGCCTTTCTTAAGAGCAAAACAATTACCTGAGCAATCTGCAGAAATCCAAGCAACACGTACACAAGATGTTGGAGGAACTGAACAGGTCAGGCAACATCCATGGAAAAGAGTAAACAGTCACTATTTGGGGCCGAGATCCTTCATCAGGATTTCCTGATGCTGCCTGGCCTGCTGAGTTCCTCAGGCATTTTGTGTGTGTTACCTGAGTGAATGCTGTCTGACCTATACAGTGTTTCCAATATTTTCTGTTACCAGTCCTTTTTTCTGTACCCAAAGCAGTAAAGTCACATTGTCTTTATCCTTTATGTTCTTAAATTATACTGACTATAACTTCAATTTGATGAAGAAAATAAAAATACAACTTTCTCTATCAGCATCACATTTTACCCATTCATTTCAGATGATGTTTTAAGTAGTGAGCCTGCGAGTATATTCCCTCTAGCTACATCTGATACTATTGTCCAGTGTTCTGACAAACAACACTCTTTACCCTTTAGTTTAAAATCCTTTGTTTATTAATGCTTCTGTGGTTCCACAACAATATCAGATCAATGATCTTTTCATACTCAAGCTTGGTTTGGGATTTGTTTTTATTATATAAAATGTCCTAAAGATTATTTGACCAAAATGACGTCCAGATAAAACTAGAATGACCACAGTCAATGGTTGTACTTCTAACATCTCATTTCTGTAGGTCCTCTCTGGGAGCATAATTGAAGAAAAGTGGTCATTGCTCTACATTTGTCTTCCAGACCCATGAATTTTGCATTATCTTTCCAATCTGTTAATGGAATAGATTCATTCCACGTGTTCCTTGTTGATGTTCTCTATGTTTGCCTATGACAATAACATTAATTTTGTCACTCTGTGTTCTTTTCTCCCCCGCAATGTTGGCTCTGTCTTTACTTGTCTCAGTCACCATGCTGTCAGTAGGTATGCCAAGTAACATTTTATGTGAATATTCTTTATTCCATCCATTTGGTGTTTTTGTTTCCATGATTGTTAACTCCTTTACATGAGAGTTGCCATAGCAGAGTGTATTATGTGCCTCCTGAACAGGGTAGACAACTAAATAAAAATATCCAGAGAAACTCTGTTTTTACATCGTTAACATTAAAAGTTGCAAACAAGTTTTAGGACTAAAATCAAGCTTTTGCTCTTTTCACTCAATCTCAGTAATTTCACCCTTGTTGCTTAGATTAGCATCTAGCTTCATGACGTATAAACTACAAAGGCACTTTGCTTCTATATGTTCAAGATAGCTTCAGTAGTTTAATTGGTCATAGTAAATTGTCCCATGCTTAGGCTGGGGTTAAATCAGGGGTTGCTGGGCAGCATGGCTTAAAGGGCTAGGAGGACTTATTCCTCGCTATGTCTCAATAAATAAATAGATTATTTGGTAATTATTAGAAGAATAATGATGAGGTTATGACATTAAATGCTGTAATTTCCCAATTGGTTTTGCTATATCAGCAGCATTTGTATAGAGCAGATTATAGTTTGTCAACTCTCAACACAAAAAGGCTGACATAGGACTGCATTTGAGTTTGAAATGGCTGGTACATTGTACTTGAATGCTTACAGAGCAGAGAACAGCATGAACTCCTCAGAACTCTCCCTCTGGTGAAGAAAACGTTATTTTGTAAGATCATAAAACTTTCAACCCAAATAAGCATTAATATTTAACCAAGAAATAATCCTTTTCTCAGTTTCTCTACCTCCATCACATCTGTTTCCAGGATGCAGCTTTCCATTCCAGAAATGTCCTCCTCCTTTAAAGAACAGTGCTGTCCTCACCCGCATCGCCTCCTTCTCCTGTACATTCGTGCTCACCACATCTTCCCACCACACTAACAGTGATAGAGTTCCCCTTGCCATTACTTACCACCCCAGCAGCCTCTGCATCAAACACATTATCCTCCACAACTTCCGCCATCTCCAAAGGGATCCCACCACATAACATATCTTTACCTTCACCCCCCACCCTCGCTTTCCACAGGGATCACTCCCCCTGCGATTCCCTTGCCCATTCATCCCTCCCCACTAATCTCCCTCCTGACACTTATCCCTGCAAGAGGCTGAAGTGCTACACCTGCCCATACACTTCCTCCCTCACCTCCATTCAGGGCCCCAAACAGTCCTTCCAGGTGAGGTAACACTTCACCTGAAGACCTGCTGGGGTTGTCGTTTGTGTCCAGTGCTCCCAATGTGGCCTATTCTACATTGGTGAGACCCGTCGTAAACTGGGGGACCACTTCGTCAAGTGCCTAAACACCATCTGCCATAAGCAGAACTTCTCGGTGGCCAAACATTTCAATTCAGATTCCAGTTCCCATTCTGTTCTGACGTGTTGATCAGTGGCCTTCTCTTGTGCCAAGGTGAGGCCACCCTCAGGGTGGAAGAGCAACACCTCGTGTTCCATTTGGATGCCCTCCAATCTGATGGTATGAGTATCGATCTCTTCTTCCGGAGAACATAATTCCACCCCCTCACCCCCCACCGTCCATTCTGCACTCTGAGCTTTTACTTCTTCTCACCTGCCCTTTACTTCCCCCAGGTCCCTCATCCTTCCCTTTCTCCTATGGGCCACTCTCTTTCTTCTTTAGCTCTTGACCTTTCCCACCCACGTGGTTTCATCTGTCACCTTCCAGCTAGCCTCTTTCCCCACCCCACACCGTTTTATTCTGGCATCTTCCCCCTTCCTTTCCAGTCCTCAAGATGGGTCTCTATCCGAAATGTGGGCTGCTTATTCTTTCCCGTAGATGCCGCCTGATCTGCTGAATTGCTCCAGCATTTTGTGTGTATTGGTGAAATATTTTTTGAGTTACTATCATTTCCCTATGGACATACCAGTCTGTTGGCGGGCTTAAAATCCCAGTTAAATGAGGACTGATATTATTTCCTTTTTTTTACTACCAGCCTCCCAAAGTGATATGTTAATTGAATGCACTCTGTATAAAAGAGCTTCTGTCCATTCAGCATTGATGCTGGAGTAGTTTCTTTGTTCTGCATTGGAAGTGCATTTCAATTAAAATTTTGAGGCAGACTGGACAACTCACAGATAAAACTTCCTCAGAATTTGTTATAAGCAAGAATCAAATCAGTGTTCTTCAGCTGAATACATTAGGTTGCTGAGTGAGTAGAATCAAATTTGCTATATCAGTGTGAATATTTTCAAAACGAATTCTGCATGAGAAAGTTGTTGGGTATATTCAGAGCAGAGGTTAATAGGTTTGTAATTATTAAGTGTACCAAAGATTAGGTGGAGAAGGCAGAAGAATGAAAGAAAAAATAAATCAGCCATTGAGCAAATAGCAGAGCAAAATCAATGGACCAAATGGCCTAATTCTGCTCCTATGCTCTATGGTTTTATGGTCTAATAGGGCAGAATTTAAATGCATAGTATTTCTCATTATTCAGCTATCAGTGTATTTTTGTTTGAATGCACCTTTATCAACATAACAACTGGTTGTTACAGCTACAGTATCTACTGCTCATTTGTAAAGCATTCAGTCATGCTTGCAAAGGGAAAATGAACTCTGTGGACTCATTTGAAGGTGCATTGCATATTGATTGATGGCACCACCTTCTCACTATTCGAGTTATCTTCCTATTCAACACGTTCAAAACAAAAATAGTGGTAAATTAATGTAGCTTTTTGGAATTCAATTTTATTTCTACAGTAAATGAATGGATACCTTAATTTATTTGAACTAAATGAATTACATACTCTTACAACCAATAAATATCTGTCAATAATATCAAAAACATGATCCAAACCTATGAAGTTGAAGTGATATAACATCTCTTAGTATTATATGGCTTGTCCAGGAGGTCGTGTAATTGTTAAATTTGAGGAAAAGGATCATACCAACAAAAAACTAACCTTAATGTTACCTCTCTTATGAATTGCTCTCTTTTTGTGGTGCTCAGTACTGCTTAACTTGGCCTACCCTCTTTTGCTCTTGCGTGTTCTCATCAGTGATTCTGTTCAACGGTCCGACATGCTAGAGCTCTTCCGTCTTTCTTCCCCATAATCCTGCTGCTGTTTTGTTTGTAGGTCTGATGACAGTGACTCCTCTCTCTCGGAGGTTCCCAGGTACAAGTTTCTTTTGTCACCTCTTGCATTATGCAGGCCTCTGCTTCTGGTCTGACTGCGCCATGCAGCTGATTGCTTTGCTGTTTGCATGTGATTGTCTGGTACCATTTGTGTTCTCTTTGCCCGGCACTGCATCTCACACCAAAACCAACACAGTTCCTCATGTTAGTGGGTTGGTTGCTGATTAGTTTCTAATTTTTAATGGAGCACTTTAACGTAAAGGTGGTTTAATTTCTCTGTCTTTTTTTTAAATTGGGTTTATTTGCATGCAGTTTTCATTGTCTGAGTCAGTACTTTTACACATTTGATTTACACATGCATCCAGGCAAACCAGTAGTTCTATTTCATGTCGGATCACTTGGTGTTGGTAACTTCTCACTGGATTAATCTGTATGAACAGTAGAATGTCATGTTCTGGGGAAAAGGTCTGAATAACCGGGTAATGAAATACAGTTTTGGTTCTGTGGGGATTTACATATCAGGTTAATGACAAAATTTCAAGGTCAAAATGGAGGTAAGGATTTAAAAGCTAATGCTGTAGTTCAAGTAATGTATAGATCTACTTATTTTATGTATTGAATCAAATATCATATTTTGAAGCAGCTTCCATATAAACAAATCATGCAAAAGCAACAGGCTGCACATTAAAATGCTGAATGTCATTTAAAATAAGCTGTTTTTAAAAATTCTGAGTGGTTGATTTGTTCACCTTGATTAACTATTTTATATTCACTGCAAGCACAAATAATTATTTTCTAGTTAAAAGGAAGTTCTTCTGATAAAGAGACGTGTATCCTGGGCTACCCAAGGCAAGCCTCTTGGGTGCAGCATCCCTTCCCGTTCACAGAAGTGTCTCACAAAATCAGCAGTTTTCCTCAGCTGTTCAGTATATAATTGTTTAATAGTGCACTTAAATAATTACAACAAAAAATTCCTTCATTTCACATTATTTATACCTCACAATGATTTATTATCATGGGATTTTTAACTCTAAAACAATGAAAGTTTAAAAAAAACTTTTACCTAAGTGTCATGTCAGAGTCTTGATTGTCTTTTATTTGTCTGGGATGCTGGAAGTGGTATTCCTTGGTATCCCTTATCCTTCTAGACCAGGAGTTCCCAAACTGGGGTTCACAGAACCATTGCTTAATGGTATTGGTCCATGGCATTAAAAAGGTTGGGAAACCCTAATTCTAGATAATTGAGGTCTGTGGTTTTGAGATGGGTAATTGAATAAACTGAACAATACTGTTAAGGTAGCAGACAGTGCAGGCACAAAACAAGGGAGCTTAGAAGTCAACATTTGAGGGTAGATGGAACTAAAGCAGATTGATTTGAAATATACCTCATTGAAGTGTTAAACTATTGCTGAAGCTGTCTCGGTCCAAACAAGTGGACAATATTCTATCACACTCCTGAATTATGTAATTGGAGCCTTTTAACAATCAAGACATATGTCATTCATGGCAGAATATCTATCCTTTGTTAGGTGTCTAATTGAGTTTCTGTTCAGTAGTAGTTCCTAGAATGTTGATGTTAATGATATCGAATCTAAAGCAAGCATTCTCTTGTTGGAGATCAACAATGTGTGAAATCTGTGTGGTACAAATGTAATTGATTACTTCCCAACCCCAATCTGAATGGCATCCTGGTCTCACTGCACTGTATAACCTTGATGTTTTTGTCTGACTTTCTGGTGGAGATCTCGAGGGTTTGGGGGATATGGTGTAATCTAACTGTCCATAAATTAACAATATTTATTGACATCATGTGAAAGCTGCTCAGTGCCTGAGTGAACCTTCATTATTGGTACAATACTTTGGTTTGGTTATCAAACTGCTGTATTAATGGAAATTGATGATATTGCATGAAAGTGGTTTGGTGTTGCATGATTTTTATCATCTGGCAAAAGTGTTTGCTTTTTAGAAAATCCAATATTTTCTTTTACAATATTTTAATACAAAATGCTTATTTAATTGTTATGTATCTAGTGCATGGAAATGTATCACCATTTACTCGTGATAAATGGTCTGTATTTTGTACCAATTTCCATTAAATGTTGTAAGTCACTCTTTAGTAGAATATTGGTAATTGATTAAGTGATACATATTCATATTAGAAGGTGGAAGTAACACGAGAGTTGCTTTTAATATACAATATAAGCTATTCCAAATAAATTATTCACTGCCTTGAGAAGAACACTCAAGATCAAAAGAGTTTATTGACCCATTATCTGTTCTTTCTTCAGGGGTGTTATTAATCCAGTTGGTGGTGCCAAGAGTGCCAGGACTGCCCCACTCCAATGCATTTCAGTTGCTGAAGGGCACTCTAAACCTGTGCTGTGTCTGGATGCAACTGATGACCTGCTATTCACCGGCTCAAAAGGTACCATTTGATGGGGAGAGGGGAAAACGAAGACTGATATTAAAAGTTACTTTTTAGATCTGCAATGAGACCCATTAGTTTACATTGAATAATAAGCTTCATTGTCTGCTGTGTAGAAGGAACCAATTTAAGACGAACCTGGGTTATCTCAGTAAATTGACAGATCAACAGTAAATCCAACAAATTGCTCGACAAGTTACGGCAGGATTATAAAAGTGAATTGTCCTCATTAACATAAGTCAGTTTCCCTTCTGAAATTCAGGTGAAAGAAATTTCTGCTGATGAGAGCACCTCATTCTGATGCTGGAATTCAGGAGGAAATGTTCTATGTATCATGTTTGTTTAATACAGGGGTTGTCAATCCATGGACCCCTTGCTTAATGGTATTGGTTGGGAACTCCTAGTTAATGCTGTTGATCCTAATTTGAAGGAAAAAATATTTAATTTTCCTCCCATCTCCCACAGAAAGCAGCAATGTATGTTGTTAATAACAAATACTTAAGTTTTTTTGACCATTTAAAATTTTTGTTCCAATGTGAATGAGTAAACCACATTGTAACTCTCTCGCTGATTATTGGACACTTATTTCCTACATTACCTTGTACGCGTTCAATCCATTTAACTGAACATAAATTTTTAATATTTGTCTAACTTACCAAGTTACTCCATTTTCCAGATTTGAAGTACATTTGTTCTTCCGCACCACAATCGATACATCAAACTAGCATAAAATCACCTTCCTACTCAGACTTCTACTCTTCCTTTCCAGTCCTGATGAAGGGTCCCAGCCCGAAATGTTAACTATTTACTCTTTTCCATAGATGCTGCCTGACCTGCTGAATTTCTCCAACATTTTTTGTGTGTTGCCTTGGATTTCCAGCATCTGCAGATTTTCTGATGTTTGCAATAAAATCACCTTGATTGGTTCATCCACCAAGAATTATCTCTCTTTAAAATTAGTTCATTAATGCTGTGACTCTTGATTAGACAGGCCATGTGTGAAAGTTTCTTGTAAAATTAGTGAAAATTGGAAGAAACACAGTTAATTTATTTTTATGATACGTTATTGAAAATACTTAGGATGTTGATTCAGTTTGTAAATATTTGGACACTTTCACATTCAATTGTAAACATGGCATCGAGTTTCAGCTACTTTCAGTTGAGAAATTGCATTATCACTTAGACAAGTCATGCGGTTAGCAGATAAAATGAAAACAGTGTTGTCTCTGTTTATTGCTTTCTACTCTGTCATGCCATATATGATGGATCAAGAGCTGTGCCAAGATCACTCTGTTAACCAGCTGTGAGCCATGCAGATTAGTGTTCATTTTCAGTTCATTGTGCCCTGTTGTAGACAGCTTGACTGAAATTGAGAAACCAGTGTGCGATGAATTGTGAAGATTTGTATGTTTGTTACCATGCTGCTGGACATCAAGTCATGCCAGCAGTGTGTCAAAGCAATAAATGTGAAGGTTTAGAGAATGAATGAAATTCTGTGTTTCCTTAGCTGATTAAAAAGGCACAGTTATGAACAAAAATTGATTATGAGCAGAATTTTCCATGTACTTTTAAACATAATTATTGGCAAAGTGGAAAAATTTAATACTTTAAATATAATTGCTGCAATCATTGAAGATAGATGTTTTCTGTAAAATGTCCCTATTGTGATGTGATAAGTGACCTGTTGAGTGATCGATAGCACTGCCTGCTTATATTAAAACAGAGGAGATATTCTACAAAATATTTGTGTCTAAGTTATTTGCAAGAGACAAAACAAAATAATTTAACAATGCATAAATGCCTATCTCATTTAAAATTCAAGGAACTATATTCTACCTTGAGGAATGAGTTTCATTTCCAACTTAAAAACAGAGAAATTATATTTAAATTTGCTTTAGATCTTATTGAATTAATAAAATGTATTGCTTCTAGATTTCCAGATTTTGTATGGCTTGCTGAGATTTATGCTCTGTTATTAGATCGGACATGCAAAGTGTGGAATTTGGCCACTGGACAGGAAATCAGTACCCTGAAAGGGCATCCAAACAACGTCGTCTCTGTCAAGTACTGTAGTTACTCCAGTCTTGTGTTTACCGTATCTACATCGTACATCAAAGTGTGGGATATCCGAGACACTCCCAAGTGCATCAGGACTCTAACGTAAGGCTGTCCTCCTTTCTTTGGTCTACTGTAATAGAAATCCATTTGCTGCATATGTATTCAGTTGAGGCTAACTAAACTTTGGACTCATCAGTAAAGTTATAAGAAAAGTGAGACAAGGAATTATATTCTTTCCATTGGAAGATTATACATGTCAAACTGCCATTTAATAGAAGAATCAAAAAAGCAGGAACTCCATACAAGTTAGTTTAACGTTCATCATGGGTAAGTTAGATCGTATTTTTATATGCAAATACAGGTTGGTTCTCGGCCCGAAATGTTGACTGTTTGTTTCCACGGATGCTGCCCGACCTGTTGAGTTCTTCCAGCATGTTGTGCGTGTTGCTTTGACCCCAGCATCTGCAGAGTGTTTTGTGCTTATGATGTTAAATTCTGAAGGCTAAGGCATGTCAATTTAACTTTGTTGCATTTTTGGAGTCGCTCACTAGTATGGTAAATGGAGGGGTATTTATTGTTGTTACTGTTGACTCCCAGAACCACTCAATTGCATGCATTTAAAAATCCATTAAAGTTAACAATGTGCTGAGTTTGAAGACAGCAGGTGAATGAGTATTCACCTATTGGTGAGAGTCATAGGGTCATACAGCATGGAAACAAACCATTCAGTGTAGCAATTCCACATCATCAAGCACCCATTTGCACTCATCCAAGTGTACAGTTGCAGAAATGCAGAATTCACTCATGAATTCTGACTAGTTGGTGTTGCTCCAAAGAATTGCTCACAGAAACGTAGTTGTCAGTGCAATCTGACCCAAGGAGATGGTCTTATCTCAGATTGGTTTCAATTGGAAATCAAAAGCTGTTGGTTTCTAACTGAAATCCAACTGAAATATGAGACAAATGTTCAGAATTTTATTTACTTATTACATACACCTGTTAGGGTGCATTCTGCAGTTACCTTATAAGGTAACCGTAGCCTTCAGCCAGGAACAGATGTCATCAGGTGGTTCCTAACCTTCACCGAGTGTTTCGACGCTTAACCACGACACTCTCCAGTTGGTGGGCCGGCAGTGGTGGCCAAATCACTGCCCGTCTGCTCCTGGCTTCCAGCTCCCCTCCTCTCGCCTACTCCAAATCCAACAAGAAGCTCGTTCTGACTCTTCCCCCATCCTATGAGCTGCTTGTTTTTTGCTCCTTTCGTCCAGGCCATATTACTCTCCAGGTGTGACATGTAGCAAATTAATGAAAAGTGTTCAATTTTTAATCCCATTGTCAGTTTGAAGTGGAAAGATCACAAGAAAATTTGTTAGATAAATTTGGGGTTGCTTAATACTTTAGTGCAAGGGGGGTTTAAATGGTACATCAAAAGTAGAACTTACAAAAATTAGTGAAAATAGCAGGAAAAAACTGGCAACATTTTCAAAACGATATCTACCAGAAAACGCAAAATAGCTCCATGCTTATATTCTTGTCCAGTGTAAACTTCTGGGCCCCTCTCTCTCCCTTACAGAAAGTGAAAAGCCCAATTTATTAGACACAAGGACATACCATCTTAAATTACCCACAAAGTTAGCACAACTACACATGAATTAGAATACGATGGATTCCACAATGTAGTTGCTATCTTGCTGCAAAATAATCAGAAGTATCTACCTTAAATACAGTATACAAACAACATATACACATACAAAATGCTGGAGGAACTCAGCAGGTCAGGCAGCATCTATGGAAAAGGCCCTTCATCAGGTGTCCTAATGAAGAGTCTCGACCGGAAACGTCAACTTTTTTTTCATAGATGCTGCCTGGCCTGCTGAGTCCCTCCGGCATTTTGTGTGTGTTTTGCTTCGGATTTCTAGCATCTTCAATTTTCTCGTGTTTGTAACATATACACATTTACACATCCCCCATTACTGAAGAAAAGGAATATTCTGCCATGTATCGGAGGAAAGGCACCATAAAGCCAACCGGAGCACATCAGCTCAGTATAAGATCCATTCTGAGGATGTATCAGGAAAGACAATGAAGTGTATACACTCAGTGCAACAACAGCAAAATATGTGTGTGAGTGAATGGCATGTGTAAGGATTGGGCTTACCAAGTGTTCTCCATCACAGAAAGTTTTCACGTAAGTTGAATATCTACAAACGTTTGTATGTATTATTGAGTTTTCTGACAAAAATGACAGTCCATTAGATTTCTGTGGCCATAGTGTTGGCTGGTTAGCTTCCTGGGTCCCTTGGGGAGAAACAAACAAAACATGATAGATCCCCAAATTTTCCTCTATAATAGCACATCAAAAAACAACAATCAAAATGCTTATTAGGCTAGATCCAACCTATTTCCCACACTTTCCCTAGTCTTGTGCTAACCTTGCATCTGCACATGCCTTTTGCAATTATGAAGCTTGGCTCTTCAATTCCATGACCTGAAGCTAATGGAATCGATTATCAACAGCTCATGAAGCACTGACACATGAGATATTGGTGATCATTCTGCAGGAAGCAAGTCACTTCTTGATATCCATAAGGCTGTATAAAACAAGATGTGTCATAGTAATATGTAGCAGTCTGAGGAATAGTAACCAAAGGTTTTTTTTTCCCTCTGTGAACAGTTCCTCTGGTCAGGTAATTTCAGGTGATGCTTGCGCCAGTACAGCCAGCCGCACTGTAAGTATTGCACAAGGCGAGCATCAGATAAATCAGATTGCCCTGAATCCCACTGGCACACTCCTCTATGCTGCAACTGGCAACTCTGTTCGGATCTGGGACCTTAAGAAGTAAGGCACTTTCCCTGAGCATACTACTTTAGTTTTCATGGAAATAAGTTTAACTTTCATTCAGCATTTTTAATTGGCTTGATAAATCTTAAAAACTATGCAGCTGATGTACTTGGTTCTTTATTATTGAATAAGTTTTTTTTAGGGTTAGGGTTGTAGAGTATTCATTATGAGATAGGTTATGTTCTTTTAAATTTTATGCCATACTCCCCTCCTGACTTTCCATAGCTATTACACTACCTCCAAGGTACTTGAGTAGTGCAATAGCATTCGACCAACTTGCTAAATAGGGGAAGCAGTGATAGCAAAAAAAAACTACAAATGTGGCAGCAATATGCAAAGTTTTCACCACCTGGAAAGGCACAGGCAGCAAGTGCAATCAAATGCATATACTGTATGCACAGGTGCTTTCCCAAGCCTCACCATGGACATTATTGTTCTTTCTGATCCATTTATCACAACTTTGGCCGAATGGGAGAACCTTATTAAGTGCTCAGTTACTACTAAAGAAGCTGGTTCAGCAGATTTTAAGGGACAGCTTGGGATGGTCAGTAAATGCCATCCTTGCCTATGCAGGCATTATCTAAGAAATAAACGTAAAAATGTCATAATCTCAGTGGATTTGGCTTATTTTTAAGAAAAAAATTTTTACTTTGACCTTGATGTGGTATCAGCTGGGGTTCTTTCAAAACTGTGTTTTCTTTGGGTAGAAGGAACCATTTTCTTTCATGCACTGTACATTTTAAGGCAAATATTAATTTCTGTCTATCTGACCCTTATAGAATTCAGCCTGTTGGAAAACTGATGGGTCACATTGGTCCTGTAATGTGCCTCACTGTGGAGAGCACGGCGACAAAACATGACTTGGTCATCACTGGATCCAAAGATCATTATGTGAAGGTAATAATCTTTTATACAAAATTCAACTTTTCCTCTATTTCTGCCAGTTTCCTAAAGCAATCCTTCATGATGTTTAGACCAGTACAAAACACAACAGCACAATATCATAAAGAAAACATGACAGCACCTCTACTGTAGAAGTTTGCATAGATTTGGCATGTCACCACAGACTTTGACAAACTTCTATAGATGTACAGTGGAGGGTATCCTATCTGGTTGCATCATGGCCTGCTATGGAAACACCAATGTCCAGGAATGTAAAAGGCTACAGAAAGTGATGGATATCGCCCAGTCTATCACAGGCAAAGTCCTCCCCACTATTGAGTGCATTTACATGGAGCAGTACCACAACAAAGCCATCCTCACCATCCAGGTCACATCCTCTTCTCACTACTACCACTGGGAAGCAGCTACAGGAGCCTTGCATCCCACACCACCAGGTTAAGGAATAGTTATAACCCAGCAACCATCAGACTGCAGACCAGTGTGGATAACTTCAATTACCATGAATCTGAGTGGATTCTATAAACTACAGACTCACTTTCAAGGATTCTTTACAACTCTTGTACACAGTATTTGCACAATGGTTGTTTGTCATACATTATTTATACTTTTTCATGAATTTCTATTGTATTTCTTTTTTTTCCTGTAAATGCTTCCAAGAAAATGAATCTCAGGGTAGTATATGAACATGTATACTGTGATAATAAGTTTACTTTGAACATGAACAGAATGCTACCTATCCCTAACTGTCCCTGAAATAAAGAGGGACATAAGAGTAAGGTGCATTGGTGTGCTGGAATCACGAAGGAGCCAGACTGGGGAAGAATGCCTTATCTTCTACAAGAGACTGCTGTTGCTGGAATCTGGAGAAACACAGAAGACGCAAGGTGTTTCCGAAACTGTTCTTGATGCTGTCCAGCTGTGAACCTGATGTGCGCTTCCTGCCATGATCTCCCAGCCATCTTCACTGTGGATATTATTGCCCCGGAAGTTCACAGAAAGTCTTGCATGCAACATTAATGGGATTTGCCAGACCGAAAGACTGGAATTTGTCAGTTCAGTTGCATAAAACACCACCTGGGTGTCATGTGAGGAAGATAACTGTGCCATGTGATTCTGTTTCAACTTGTAGTGGTACACTTCTGTTTTCCTCTGCACACTCCTTAGGACTTGATAGCACAAACTGAAGAATTTCTACTCTGATATACTTTCATAGTTTTGTTTGCATGAACTTTTTTAAAAAATTACCTCAGACTATGTTTAGATTTTCACATATTAACAACTATTTATTTGCTGTACAGAAGTTTGAAATTGCTGAATGTACTCTGGGAAATGTTAGTCCCACACACAACTTTGAGCCTCCACACTATGATGGAATTGAATCCCTGGGAATCCATGGGAATATTCTATTTAGTGGATCTAGAGACAATGGAATTAAAAAATGGGACTTGGAAGGACAAGAACTAATACAGGTATGCAAATGAACAGAAGCTATCAGAATAGTTTTATAATCAATTTTGTCTTTTTATAAAAATAATTTTAAAAATGTTTTTGTTAATTATAGCTAGGCAAAACATCCTCATGACTTGATTTTCATTTGCTCACGTTTGCTGTTGAACTAACTCATCTTGATTTTTTGTCAGTAGTAGTACCTGCATCTATTGAGAGCTTTCAATCATTTCTACCATATAATACTGATTGGAAAAAGTAAATAATTCACATAGTATTCCCTCCGTGATTAATAGGCTCACAAGGATGAGTGGTTTATTCCTATGTGGATGCATTTTCTGGACAGATATTTTGAAGGCTACCAGTGAGATGCCTATTGGAGACAAACACAGCAAAACATGTCCCCATCACAAAAACTACCATTTTGTTTACATCAGGACGTGCAGTTTTTTAAAATACAAGCTTGATTTCCATTAAAGTATATTAATTACAAGTAGCATTGTTACGAATTGAACAATAAATGGTCAAAAGTCTATTTAAAGTAAGTACTTCTCAAGAAATTGTGATGATAATGGATAATGCTTCACTATATTTCCACATAATATTCATATTTTTATTTTATGTAGCAAATTCCTAATGCACACAAAGATTGGGTATGTGCTCTGGCATTTGTACCCGGCCGCGATCTGTTGCTGAGTGGTTGCCGAGGGGGAATGCTTAAAGTCTGGAACATAGACAACTTTACACCACTGGGAGAGATCAGAGGCCATGACAATCCCATTAACGCCATCTGCACAAACTCCAGCAGGATTTTCACTGCTTCCAGGTATGGCGTTAATCTTTAGGTAATTTACAAGAGTCAATTGAAGTTCCTTTTTGCCAGGAAAGGACACATTTTTTTTTGGTTAGGGAAAGTATCATCAGAATGTGAGCAAATGCTCAGTTCAGTTTTTCAATCATTTGTAGTATATTTTAAAATTATATCTAGAAATTAATCCTTTTTTTAACCTGTTACGATTCAATTTTATTGAATTAAACTTATTGATTTTGGATTTCTGGCTTGTTAAGATTGAAGCAGTAATTCCTTCAGCTTTTAAATCTCATTTTAACTTTGAGGTGTTAAACTACATCAGATCCACTCATTTAGACTGACTAGATTTCACTATGAAAGTCAAATTTCCTTGTAACCTACGGACACAGAAATTCCTTCCAAACAAAATGAGTGGGCCATTAGGTTTGTAGCAAAGACATTTCCCAGCCAAAGTGCATTCCCATGTTGGATTCAGTAGAGTGTAATTGTACTGAGAGAGACCACCATCTGTGCCAATGTTGTAAGAATTCCAACTTTGCTTGGGAGTCACAAACATGTGTACAGTTAGATCAGGTAAATCTGGCAGTCCCACGGGATCAAGCAGATATGCCAGCTATCCTTGCTTTCATAAATATTGACTAGATGTTGCTCACAGCACTTTTTTGTGCTAACCCAAAGCCCTCTTCAACAATCATTAGAAGTAAGAAGAGTTTAAGAATCTCTTATTGGGTTACACCATGAACAGTTATCATAAATTGACATGTTTTAGTGTTTTGCTAGAACAACCAATCTTTCTTCTCTTTTGAAACCCTTGTAGCTAAAGACAAGAGATTAAAAGATTAGGCTGTAGGGTTGGCTGTGGGCTTGTAAATGCACATTTGTAAATGTTGCTTCGGTTTGTTGGAAAGTGCTTTATGTTGATCTACTTGAGTCTTATTGTGGCTTAAGACCATTAAGTACTTTTATTGTCAGGGTAGGAGGAGATGACTTGCCACAACAAAGCTCCCTTAAATAGCATCTGTATTCATTCAATAATGGGATGATTAAAAAGGAGATAATTCCTGTGTTATACATCAACTGTTCCTTGGGTCTCCTTCTTCCTTACATCTTTCAGACTTGTATTATACTCCTGTCTCTCTTTTTCTCTTTCCTTTCTGCTACAGCGATTGCCGGGTGAAGCTGTGGAATTATGTTGCAGGCCTAACTCCTTGTTTGCCTCGACGTGTCCTTGCCATTAAGAGCCGTGCCAGTAGTATACCTTAAACCCCTGATTTCTGCTTTTCTCCGTACTTGATTCTTCTTTGCTGCTCATCGGTATGGTGATTTGTCTACTAAGCCTTTCCTAAGTCAAAAGCAAAAGTCATGAATTTCTCCACTTTGAACTTTACGTCCAGTGGGTTTTAAAATCTATATTGCAGTATAATAATGGGGTTTAACTTCCTTTGGAAACCCAATTCTTGTTCAACTCTTCTGGGAGAAATATCCCAGAAGCCAGAGATTATGGTCCACATCAGTGCCAATAACATGGGTCGGAAGGGTAATGAGGCCCTGCAAGATCAGTTCAGGGAGTTAGGGGCTAAGTTAAAGGACAGGGTAATGCTCTCAGGATTTCTAACCGTAGCATGTGCTAGTGAGGCCAGAATTAGGAAGTTCATACAGATTACCATGTGGCTAAGTAGATGGTGTAGGAGGGAGGGCTTCAGGATTTTAGATCATTTGGCTCTTTTCTGGGCAAGGGGGGGACCTATACAGAAGGGGCAGTTTGCACCTGAATTGGAGAGGAACTAATACCCTTTTGGGAAGGTTTGCTAGTTCTGCATGTGGGGGTGGTGTTGGTGTGGTTTAAATTAGAGTTTCAGGAGGATGGGAACCAGAGCATCAGAACAGATAGTGGAGTGGTTGTGGAGAAAGATGTTGTTAAGCTTATATACATAGTCAGGAATGGAAATGTTGAGCATGGTGGGATCAATATTCTGAGCTGCATATACTTCTATGCAAGGAGCATTGCAGCAAAGGCAGATGAGCTTAGGACATGGATCAACACATCATAGTGTAACCCTCGGGTTCTGTTGACTGTGTAAGTCTAGGAAGGACAATCTCTGGCCCCACCAAACGTATGAGATCGAGGTGCAAAACCTCCTGTTTGTGTGGATGCTGCGTGATGTGTTACCGTTACAAATCAGTACCACAAAATAACAGACAGTACACCATATGCAATTAAATGATTTAGCTTTATAATTCTTAATTTGAGTAAAGGGTTAGTAAAGTAAAACAAAAAGAAAAGGGCCCATTTTAATGAAACAGTCTAATGTGCACAAGTCGGAGCTCATGGCTTCCCTTCCGCTGGTCCTCCATCGATTTCCCCGGGCTTCGTCAACTCCTGGCCCCACTCCAAGTCCACTGCTTTCAGGTGTCTACAACCTCTCCTTTCTGGCATCTTTTCTCTTCATCTCCTGCCGAATAAAATACCCAGATTACCTCATTCTCAGGCACACAACAAAAAAACCACTCCCTTCATTGGATGGTGCACATTCCAAAGCCCCCATTATCTCTAGCCATAACCCAAACACTGCTGCTACAGAAAAACAATTACATTAGCAGTGCTTCTACAGAAAAACCATTACATTAGCAGTGAAACCTTTCCCAGGGTGTTACAATAGTTATTAGCAAGACTTGGTTGCAGGATGAGCAGCACTGGCAGCCCTATGTTCCAGGGTTCCGTTGTTTTAGACATGATGGAGCAGGAGAGATTAAAGGGGAAGGAGTGACATTGCTAGTCAGGGAAAATGTCACAGCAGTGCTCAGTCAGAACAGACTGGAGATCTTGTCTAATGAGGCTTTATGGGTAGAACTGAGGAATAGGAAAGGTATGACCACATTATTGGTATTATATAATAGACCTTACAACAGTCTGTGGGATTTAAGGGAGAAAATTTGTAGAGAGGTCACAAACTATTACAAGTAACAGAAGGTTATGATAGTGGGTGATTTTAATTTTCCACGTATTGATTGGCACCCAATACTATAAGCAAGGCTTGATAGGTAGGAGTTTGTAAAATGTGTTCAGGAAAGTTTTCTTAATCCATACGTAGATATCCCAACTAGAGGGATGGTGATACTAGATCTCCTACTTCGGAATGAGAGAGGGCAGGTGACAAAAGTTTGTGTTTGGGAACACTTTGCATCTAGTGATCATAATCCATTAATTTTAATGTAATTATGAAAAAGGGTAGGTCTGGTCCTCAGGTTGAGATTCTAAATTGGAGAAATGCCTATTTTGATGGTATGAAAAAGGATCCGGCAAGTGTGGATTCGGACAGGTTGTTTTCGGCAAAGGTGTACTTGGTAAGTAGGAGGCCTTCAGAAGTGAAATTTTGAAAGTCCAAATTTTGTACAGTATGTTCCTGTCAGAATAAAAGCCAAGGATAACAGGTTTAGGGAGCCTTTGTTTTCAAGAGATACTGATGCCCCGGTTAAGAAAATGAAGGAGGTGCATAGCAGGTATAGGCAGGTAGGAAGAAATGAGATACTTGAGGAGTATAAGAAATATAAGGGAACACTTAAGAAGGAAATCAGGAGAGTGAAACGAAGGAATGTGCTTGCTTTAGCAGACAAGGTGAAAGAGAATCTTAAAGGCTTCTCCAGATATATTAAAAAGATAGCAATGGACAAAATTGGCTCTCTGGAAGATCAGAGTGATAATCTATGCGTGGAGCCAAAAGAGATGGAGCAGATCTTTAATAGATTTTTTGCACCTGTATTTACTTGGAAGATTGACACAGAGTCTATAGAAGTGAGGCAAAGCAGCAGCGTGATCATGGACCCTATACCGATTACAGAGGAGGTGTTTGCTGTCTTGAGGCAAGTTAGGATGGATAAATCCCCAGGACCTGACAAGCGTTACCTTGAACCTGTGAGAACCCAGTGCAGAAATTGCAGGAGCCCTAGCAGAGATATTTGAAACATCCTTAGCTGTAGGTGAGGTGCTGGAGGATTGGAGGATAGCAAAGATTTTTCTGTTATTTAAGAAGGTCTCCAAGAATAAACAAGGAAGTTATAGGCTGGTGAGCCTGACATCAGTAGTGGGAAGGTTATTAGAAGGTATTCTAAGGACTAGATATTAAGTATTTCAATAGACAGGGACTGATTAAGGATGGTCAACAAGGCTTTTGTATGTTATGTCTCTGTCTAACCAACCTTATAGTGTTTTTTGAGGAAGTTACCAGGAAAGTTGATGAGGGCAAGACAGTAGTTGTCTTAAGCAAGGCCTATGACAAGGTCCTGCATGGGAGGTTGGACAAGAAGGTTCGGTCATTTAGCATTCCAGATGAGATGGTAAATTAAATTAGACATTGGTTTCACGGAAGAAGCTGGAGAGTGGTTCTGGATGGGTGCTTCCTTGACTGGATGCCCGTGACTAGTGGTGTGCCACAGGGATTGGTGCTCGGTCCATTGTTACTTGTCATCTGTATCAATGATTTGGATGATAATGTGGTACACTGGATCAGCAAATTTGTGGGTGTAGTGGTTAACGAGGAAGACTATCAAATCTTGCAGTGGGATTTGGACCGACTGGAAAAATGAGCTGAAAAATGGAATATGGATTTTAACTCAGACAAGTGTGAGGTGTTGCAATTTGGGATGAACAACCACAGTAGGTCTTACACAGTGAGTGGTAGGGCACTGAGGTGTTTGGTAGAACAGGGAAATCTGGAAGTACAGATTAATAATTCATTGAAAGTGGTGTCACAGCTAGATAAAGTTGTAAAGAAATATTTTGGCACATTAGCCTTCATAAATCAATGTAGTGAGTACAGGAATTAGGATGTTTTGTTGAAATTCTATAAAACGTTGGTGAGGACTACAGGAAAGTTGTACAAGAGTTTGAAAGAATTGCAGAGAAAATTTACAAGGATGTTGCTGGGACTTGAGGACCTGAGTTATAAAGAAAGGTTGAATAGGTTAGAGCATTTTTCCAAAGTACCTAGAAGATAGAGGGAAGATTTGATTGAGGTACTATACAAAATTATAAGGATATAGATAGGGGAATTGCAAGCAGGCTTTTCCCACTGAGGTTGGGTGAGACGACAACTAAAAGCCATGGCTTAAGTGTGAAAGCTGGAATGGTGGAATATTTATGGGGAACATGAAGGGAACTTTTTCACCCAGAGGGTGGTGAAAGTGTGGAGCAAGCTGTCGGTACATCTAAGAAAAAATTGGATAAGTACATGGATGAGAGAAGTATGGTGAGCTGTAGTATGGGTGGAGTTTGATGGGATTGGACAGATCAATGGTTCAGCATGGACTAGATGGGCTGAAGAGCTTGTTCCTGTGCTATAGTGTTCTATAACTCTGTGTAAAGAAACACATCCTCTGTGTTTGAGGAGGATGCAAGGAATATCATGGACGAAACGAATATCTAACGAGGATATCATGAACAGAGCAAGCACAAAATGAGAAATAACGTATGAGATCATGAAAAGGCAACGTAACTTCATTGGACATGTGATTAGGAAAGAGGAGTTAGAATGCACGATAATTATGGGAAAGATTGGAGGGAAGAAAGCAAAAGGAAGACAAAGACAAATGATGATGGAGACAGCAGCCAGAGAACTGGAAATGAATACCAATGAATTGATCCACTTGACCTGAAACAGGAGTGTGTGGGCCATGGCAGTCAAGGCTCAATCTGGGCATGGCACCTGATGATGATGATGATGAAAGAAATAAATCAAATGACAGTTGACCAGTTATGCCATTAGAACGGCAACACCTCTCTTAGAGCTCTCAGACACTCGGACGAGCAAAATCTGTTTTCAGACTCTGCTACCTTACAAGCACAGCACAATTTTACATCCATGTGAAGGTGCCTTGACTGCAGGGCTGTTTGCCTAAGTGAGGAATAACACTACTGACACAATGCCAGTCTGCAGGAGGATATAAGTTAGTTTGATATTGCCATGATGGTATTATCTCCCTGATGTGTCTGTATTAGCCATCAAAAAAGGGCATAATTTGGCTTTAATGAGGAGTGAAATGAAAAGGCAGGATAGAGGGTATTATAGCAGAGAGTTTCACCAAATCTTTACACCCTATGGTTTTATAGTAACCAGTTTAATCTAGATCAATATTTAAAAGCTACATAACAATCCATATCACCTTACAATAGGAAATTCATGTTAACTTTCTTCTATCATGCCAATTTGATTATATTCTCATTACTGCTCTTCAATTTACACACTGGCATTGAGGTGAAGGTATAAAGCTGCACAAATCAAAATTCTTGGAAATATGAAAGGCTGAATATAATCTCTGATAAACAACTGGAGCACAGAGCTGATTGTGTTATAGTCTATTGGCAGTGGCTTACTTTGAGGGTGGTAACTATAACTTTAGAGATAGTAAGAGATCAATATTCTATGATTCCTCAGGGGAAAATAGCTCATAAAATCTATTACACTTGAAATAAATATGTTTTAACTTACCAAATGTTAAGGTTTTCTGATATGATGTTCCAGCAGAATGTTCTTTTTAAGAGAATGTTCACAATTTTTTTTTCCTTGTAAGACATTTCAGAGAATTTGTTAGCCAGTCTGTTTTATTTATTTTTTTCTTTGGAGTTTTTTTTTGAAGAACTAATGAATTGAAGTGTAACCAACAAATGCATCCTGCTCAATGAACAGAATGGCACTAATATTGTGCATGGTTGATGTTATCTTCTCACTAAAGACCATAAGATAGAGAAGCAGAATTAGCCTGATTGAGTCTGCTCTGCCATTTTATCATGGCTGATCCACTATTCCTCTCAGCCCCAACCTATTGCCTTCTCCCGTAGCCCTTCATGCCCTGACCAATCAAGAATCTATCAACCTCTGCCTTAAATATCCATAAAGACTTGGCCTCCACAGCTGCCTGTAGCAACGAATTCATCACTCTCTGGCTAAAGAAATTCCTCCTCATTCCCATCCTAAAAGGACACCCTTCTATCCTGAGGCTGTGTACTCTAATCCTAGATTCTCCCACCATCAGAAACATTCTCTCCACATCCACTCTATTAAAACCTTTCGCCACTTGATATGTTTCAATTAGGTCACCCCTCATTCTTCTGAATTCTAGTGAATACAAGCCCAGGAGCCATCAAACGCTTTTCATATGACAAGCCATTCAATCCTGGAATCATTTTTGTGAGCTTCCTTTGAACCCTCTCAGGAGTCAGTGCATCCATTCTAAGATAATAGGCCCAAAACTGCTCACAATACTCTAAGTGAGGCTTCACCAGTGCTTTATAAAGCCTCAACATTACATCTTTGCTTTTATATTCTAGTCCTCTTGAAATGAATGTTAACATTGCATTTGCCTTCCTTACCACAGACTTAACCTGCAAATTAGCCTTTAGGGAATCCTGCACAAGGACCCCCAAGACCCTTTGCACCTCAGATTTTTGAAGTTTTTCTCCATTTAGAATATAGTCTACCCTATTATTTCTACTAGAAAAGTGCAGGACTATACACTTCCGGACACTGTATTCTATCTGCCTCTTCTTTTCCCATTCTCATAAGCTATCTAAGGCCTTCTGTAGCCTCTTTACTTCCTCAAAACTACCTGCCCCTCCACCTATCTTCATATCATCCACAAATTTTGCAACAAATCCATCAATTCCATCATCCAAGCCATTGGCATATAACGTAAAAAAAGCAGCGGTCCCATCACAGACCTCTGAAACACCACTAGTCATTGGCAGCCAACCAGAAAAGGCTCCCTTTATTCCCACTCATTGCCTCCTGCCAATCAGCTACTGCTTTATCCATGCTAGGATCTTCCCTGTAATACCATGAGCTTTTAACTTGTTAGCAGTCTCATGTGTGGCATTATGTCAAAGGTCTTCTGAAAATCTAAGTACACAACATCAGCCAATTCTCCTTTATCTATATTACTTGTTATTTCTTCAAAGGATTCCAACAGGTTTGTCATGCAAGATTTTCCCTTGAGGAAACCATGCTGACTATGGCCTATTTTATCATGTGCCTCCAAGTACCCCAAAACCTTATCTTTAACAATCAATTCTAACATCTTCCCAACCACTGAGTTCAGACTAACTGGCCTGTAATTTCCTTTCCTCTGTCTCTCTCCCTCCTTGAAGAACAGAGTGAAATTTGCAATTTCAAAGGTTCAAAGGTACAATATAATGTCAGAGAAATGTACAATATACATCCTGAAATGCTTTTTCTTCATAACCATCCATGAAAACAGAGGAGTGCCCCAAAGAATGAATGACAGTTAAATGTTAGAACCCCAAAGTCCCCCCCCCCAGCAAAGACACAGACTTGCACTTACCCCAAAGACTTTGCGTTTCACCCGGTATTCAACATTTTTCCAGCGAGCGGGGAGATATAACAAAGAGAACTATTCCAGAATCTCATGTTTCTTGAAGGATCATTACTAATGCCTCCACAATCTCTTCAGCCACCTCTTTCAAAACCCTGGGGTGTACACTATCTGGTCCTGGTGATTTATCTATCTTCAGACCTTTCAGCTTCCCAAGAACATTCTCCCTAGTAATGGCAACTTTACACACTTCTGACCCCTGATACTCTGAAACTTCCATTCTACTGCTAGTGTCTTCTACAGTGAAGACTGATGCAAAATACTTATTCAGTTTGTCCGTCATTTCCTTGTCCCCTATTAAGGTATCTGGTCATCGACCCTCCACATGCAATTGCAAACAATCTGATTTTTTTTTTAATGAGGTAAAAATGAAAAATGAATGGCAAAGATTCCATGGTGTTAATCACATTTACAATCAGGAAGAGAACACAACTGGGATCCATTGTTTGCTGTTCGTTATACACTGCTCCTCTGACACAGTGCACCATACAGCTGTAAATCTTCAGTTGACATGAATTTCAACTTTTTTAAAAATTTCACACAATCTTCCAAAGCTAGGTTTAATTTAATTTTTAAGTCTACATTGTGCCATAATTACCGCTCTTGACTTGACAAACTAGTGTTGTGTGGCATATTATTTCTGAAGATGCAATGATTAATTTTCAAAAGTATTTTTTATTATTTTTCAGTATCTTAATCTCTTGTGTTTGTCTTGACGATTATTGCCCTTTGTGTAAATATTTTAAAATTAATTCAAAAATTAGTTCTCTTTAATTTCTGGTTTACTGTTGGCAAGGAAAATGTTGGTGAACAAACTCTATACATGAGACAAATTTTCAAAAAAGAAAAGCTAAATGCAGATTTTATGTATGTTGAGAATAGGATGATCAGCCCCTGGCTCAGCCATTTCTGTTGTAAATAAGAACACAATAGGAGCACGAGTAGGTCATGTGGCCCCGTAAATCTGCCCACTAAAATAGTCATGGATCAACCTCCACTAACGTGTCACCTAACCATAGCCAAAATTTCCTGATCTTCCCAAAATGTATCTACCCCCTCTTTAAGTATGCACAATGATGCAGCCTCCACAAACAACTAAGTTTGAAAATCCCAGAGGTTCGCTGCCTTTTGTAAAAAGACATTCCTGCACATACTAGTTTTAAATATTTGCCCATAATCTTGTACTTAAGTCAACTTGTTTGAGACATCTTCTGAAAACATTTCAACATCTAACCTGACAACTGCCTCAGAATCTTATGTTTCAATAAGATTCTTCAATACTCAAAGGAATATAAATCCCATTTCTTTAGCCACTCATGATTGGACAGCCCTCTGAACCTAGGGAATTAGTTCAATAAATCTTTTTTTGCGTGCCCTCCACTGCTAGTGTACCCTTTCCAAAATATGGGGATCAAAACTACAGGCAGGACTTTCCAGGTGTGACCTTACCAATATTCCCCAGAACCGTCAGATAAACACCTACACCTCTTCTATCATAAATGGAAAACCCATCATTGTTATACAGTCAGGGAGTTATACAACATGGAAATTAGTCTTTCAGACCAAGTCATCCATGCCAACTAAAGTACCTTCCTGAATTAGTTCTATATGCCTGCATTTGACCCATATCCCTCTATACCTTCCATAACTATGAACCTGACCAAATGTTTTGTCTTGTAATTGTGTCCACCTCTACCATGGTAAATCTTTGTTCTGGATTCTCCCACAAGAAATTGTCCTCTCAATGTTTACCCTGTCAAAATCCTGCAATGGATAGAGGCCTAACCTGTCCAACCTTTCTTCATTTGATAACCTGCCCATTCCAGGTAGTACACAAGTAAACTTTTTCTGTAAATGCATTGATTTCCTTCCTCAATAAGGAGATCAATTCTATACAGTATGCTAGATTTGCTGTGTACTTAATTAAAATTAATTAAATATAGCAAATTACATGAATTCTTAGAAGAACAGAGTGCGGAATAAAGAAACTTTGGTAACTAAGTAGGGTCCATTATTTTTGGATTAATTATGACCCTTTAAAATCAGGTTAATAAGAGCTCGTCAAAATTAAGTATTTCACAAAAAGGGAATGAGAGACTTGTCTAACTTGAGAGCAGCACGGTAGGATAGTGGTTAGTGTAATGCCATTACAGCACCAATGTCCAGGTTTCAATTCAGCCGCTGTCTGTAAGGAGTTTGTATGTTCTCCCCACATTACTGTGTGGGTTTCCTCTGGTTACTCTGGCTTCCCCCCACATTCCGAAGGCATGCGGGTTAGTGGATTAGTTGGACATATGGACTCCTAGGACTGCAGTGGCCTGCTACTGTGATACATCATTAAATTAAAAAAAATAAAATTAGTAATTAACTATGTCTCTTGGTGTATGCTATTGGTAGCTATTCAGAAGAAGCTAATCTGGAGGAGTCAGAGCAAGTGTGCCTTCTCTTCAGAGCCCTGTTTTCTCAATTAAATGCTCTATGAATAACAGGAGTCTGGGTGGAATTTCGAAATAGGGAATAGGTGGCACGCTTACTTCTATATATTTGCTTTTAAAGACATTTTGATATATTCTGATATAAAGTAATTTATATTTGAATTATTCTTAACACTAGCCTTTGTAATATCCCATCAATGAAACTTACAAGATGCTTACAGTGACTATTGAACAGAATTTGCTTTCTTATTGTCTTTTGAACATTTCTTTCAGCGATTGCAGAGTAAAAACATGGAATGCTAAAGGGTTAACAAATG
This sequence comes from Mobula birostris, assembly GCF_030028105.1. Classification (NCBI taxonomy): domain Eukaryota; kingdom Metazoa; phylum Chordata; class Chondrichthyes; order Myliobatiformes; family Myliobatidae; genus Mobula; species Mobula birostris. Next base: position 71,169,619 of record NC_092383.1, read on the forward strand.
GATACATGCTGGACACTAGAGACAGCAGTCAGGAATTATCTGACATCACCTAACTGTGCATTTACTACAACAAACTATTCTTTAAGGAGAATAAAGAGGATACGAACTCAAAACCATGCAAACAAGGATTTCTAAACTGAAGAAGAAAATCATTGTGGCTCTTCCCTCCACTGGAAACTGTTGTGCAGCAAGAAAGGATTGCAAGCAATAATTTTGCAAATATTGAACTACAAATGTAATTCTCAACAGCACTAACAAATCGTCATAGCAACAAAGCACCCTGAGCCACACTGCATCTTTGTAAGTCTGACACAAGCTTGGCATTCTTTCCATACACTTAAGGTAATTTTTCCTTTCCTGCAGCTCTGTCATTATTCTACACATTAATACTTCTACATATTCAATCTTCAATCTTGTACCCAAGAATCTTCATTTCAGCACAGTGTTGTAATTGGAAGGAAATTATTTCCTCTATAGAAGAATGAATATATTTCACCAAAACTTTGGATGTGAAAGCCCAACAGGCTACTGAACAAGACAATGTTGCTCTTAACTGTCTCAATGGTTCACTGAACTTTTCCAAGGGAAAATGTTCAAAGTTTGCACAATAATGTCATCTTAGAGTGTTTCTGTTGATCAGATATTGTCATTCACACGGTGAGCTCATGCAGGCATAAATATGGAATCAAAATAATCATATGGTCAAACTGCTACCACTGCCATTGTTAGTCACTCGCCTCCAGGAAAAACAGCACTTCATAATAAGCTTATTTTTTATCCAAACTATGGATAATCAACTAAAGCAATATGTCTTCATTGCATTTAAATAAGCAACATTTCTTCTCTGCAACGTGAAAGAAATTCAAGTGTGAGTTCTTAATTTGTCTATGCCACACCATGCGTCCCAGCATAATATTTCAATGATTGTCATTACATCAGAAGGGTGGCATTGATGAAGACAGTAGTCTTAATTTATGGTGTTCACCATAAGTAGCGAACTAGTCTTCACCAGTAAGTACACTTGTTGCACACACATTAGATACACATTCTAATGGAGGATCTTAATATAGATGAATCTGGACTAACTGGATGTCTCCAGTCACCAATGCCTTTGGAAGATTGAGCTAAACTGATGAAACAAAGTTTCTAGATTTATATAAAAGTATATCAGTGCACTTACCAACATTATCTCCATGCTCAGTGAAAATATTGTGATTCTGAGTATTCAGATAAAGGCTTACTTTGAGGGAAGTCTTTAAATACCATGAAAGGCTTCAATTCTGAATTTAACCGTAATATTTTAGTACATCTCCAAGTCCTAAAACTTTGGGTTTAGTATGATTTACATTATCCAAGCCTTGCTGATTTGGATAGTATAAATTGTAGTCTCAGTAGCCACTGCATATAGTGTCTGTTATATCTATAGTACTGTGCAAAAGTCTTAGACACATACATATTGATAAGGTGTCTAAGACTTTTGCGAAGTACTGTATTTATCAACGTGGAGCGAAGAGTGAGTTTCTAAATCTGGTGCAAGAAAAGGATGTTGGGAATGGTGATGGTGGAGTGCCACGGGAGGGGTGTGGCACAGGTGGCACAGAAAGTGTGCTAGGGGCGGGGGTAACGTGGGTGCGGGCACACACAGCCCTGAGACACCAGACCAGATCAGTTGATTCCAAACTATTGGTTTATTGATCATTACAGAAAGGCTGGTAGAAATACATCCACGTTCAGAAGTCCTAACTGCATGATTTGCTGATATATTGCACGTCAGTTCCACTTAAGTTATTGGATCAATGGCCATGAAGTAATCTTTTGCAAATTTAGTGAGTCCATGGAAAATTTGCAAGCTTGAAGTTTTAAATTATTATTTTTAGTAAAAACAACCAAGCTAATTCCAAGGCTAGACTCTAATGACGTGCAAGAAAAATACAATCTGGTGTCAAAAATATTGCTGTGCTCAATGTTTCTGTTTACAATCTTAATATTCTGGAACACATGATAATATAATTTGACTGCAGTACTGTGCCATAAACAAAATACTAAGCCTTCAAAGGAGTTGGCTATTTACTTTCTGACTTGAATATTTGTTGTCTGTCATTTAGTAAATTGTAGCATTCAGTAGTTTTAGAAATACTGATAATAAAAATGGAGTTCTTAATTGCAGAGTGATGGTTGGAAAAAATGCTACTGTAGCACAATTGAGTTATGTTCAAGAAACAAACTGATTAAAGGTGTGGGAATTGCCCCATAGATCAGTACCTTGCCACCTTGATACATAGGTTAGTATCAGCACAATACCTCTAAGTCCTTCTGGTGCTTTTTAAATTAGAAAATGTTACACTACTTGAATTGACATCAAGCCTATGACAACTCAGCGCTATTTGAGAGAAGAGGTTAAATAGATAGATTTAGATGTCAGTGTTAGGGAAATTAATGTTTTTAATGTAGCTGTTGTACTGTGGATATATGTTGTATTCTTGTCTTAAAGTATTTTGCAGGCTTTATTATCATCAGCTGTTACTGCTAACATTCATTGAATCTTAGTTGACAACTTTGAAATATTTTTTTGAGGTGTTGAGAAAATAATTTGCTATCTCATTTGAACCCTATCTCCTATAGAATTCCTAGTAGTGAATTCTGTAAAAATACTTGACATTAGATCAAGCTTTGTGCTCAAGGTGTGAGGAAATAATTGAACTGTGTTAATGTCTAAGACATGTACAGGATATGTTTCTTGTTACTTAGAATAGCGTGCATGTGAATGTGTCAGTGAAGTCATTGCTATCAATATTCTTTACAGCCCTCGAAACTAATTTCTGTGGGAAATGCAATTTGCCTTTCAAACATTCAATCAAACCTTAACATTCAGCATTACCTCTTGCATTTTGCTAAGTTATTTTTTGGAATTTCCACACAAACTAGTGGAAAAGTCAACCTTATTACTGAGAAAAATTCCCATGGAACAAAATAAAAGGCAGAGGACCTGTCAGTTTTGACAAGGTCAATTAAATTTTCAAAATCTGTGAGAGATGTTCAGCACATCATTGGAAACAGTGTTAATCTTAATGTTACAGTAAAACTAAGAAGTGCCTTTAAGTTTACTGTTTCACCTGTACATTTCTGTAAAAGAAAACGTCTGTACACCGTAAAACCTTTTAGAAATACAAGATGTATAAACTGTATCTAATGTAAAAAGATTTAAGATGTTACATAATTGGTAATTGTAAATATTGTTCAACTGAAATAAAAGTGTTAAATGGCAGTGTTTGTATTAATTTACAGCAAATTCTTATTATGGTTGTACGATGTCATCACCAGCCACAATCAGGAAATAGTAAGGTTCATACTGGAGCTGCATTTGATTTTGACATTCAGCAGCAATTACTATTTTTTTTTTGAAAGAAAGCATTGGACAATTTTCAAATTTCTAATCTTGTTGGGATTACCTTTAGGTTACCTGTAGTACAGGTAAATGGTAAAATATCAAGAATTAACATTAAAAGCTAAAATAAAAATCGTGGAGCTACATGCCATCTTTGAACCTCTCTTCCCTTCCATCCCCTTTTCTTTCTCCGCAACAAAACCAGGAGAAAGAATCGGCCACCTGGTCCCACAAGCCAGCTCCTCTGTTCAATGTGATTTGACCAAATCTCTGTTCCTCTTCTGGGACTGAAGAGGACAAGGTTCTCAAACAAAATGGGATTGCTCAGAATTTGCTGTTCAGTCAAGAACAGCCACAATAAAGATCATAGCCTCTGTATGCACCATCAAGAGAAGCTGCCTTGGACCTTGGCTGTGCAACATTGTGTGGCAACAGAGACTTTGATGACGTAAATGGATTGATTTAATAGATCAGGTTGAAGGAAGGTGTGTCACTGAGAGCAGAAGTTCACTATACACAACAGCTCCGAATAAATAGATGATGAAGATGCTGCCTTTGGCAGCTGCCAAAGCTGTTTGGAAGATAGTGTTTTAGACATAAAAAAATTTTAAACTTTTCAATAACATAAAGGAAATGGACCATCTAATGACTGCAGAATATTTATCAAGGCAAATATGTCTGCTGTTCCCAATAGCTGAGAACCTTTAATCAAACAATGCTGAATATTTGAATCTAATACCACCTGTAAAGCCAACACAGTAAATACAATAGATTTACAATTAAAGTTCCAAAAAAGCATAAACTAATGAAACTAACTTGTTAATTTCATAAGCTTAAGCATTATTTCAGGTTATTAAGTACATTATGATCTACACTCAGTGGCCACTTTATTAGGTACACCTGTACATATGCTCTTTAGTGCAAACACCTAATCAGCCACTCATGTGGCAGCAACTCCATGCATAAAAGAATGCAGATATGGTAAAGAGGTTTGGTTGTTGTTCAGACCAAGCACCAGGAATGGGGACAAATGTGATTTTGACCATGGTATGATTGTTGGCTTGAGTATCTCAGAAACTGCTGATCTCCTGGAATTTTCACACATAACAGTGGTGTGCATAAGAGCACCTCTGAATGCACAGCACATTGAACAGTGAAGTGGATGGGCTAAGCAGCAGAAGACCACAACGAGTTCCACTGCTGTACCTCATAAAGTGGCCACTTTATTGTACACTGTTCCGACACAGTAAAGAGAGGTTTGCATTGTACCACAAGAATGCATCCTGGGCTCAATAAGTAAGTTTTAGTCTTCCGTCCCCAAAACCTGACTTATTATCCTTCCCATCTCTACTGAGTGAATAACTGCCCTAACTTAAATCATGCTGTCATGATTAAAGTCCACTTTTTACCACTCAAAGAAAGCCTAAATAGAAAAGCTCATATTCTAACTAAAATTTGAAGAAAAATGTAGAATGAAAACTTAATTGCTGTCCTTACGATGAATATATTTGGAGGTTCCACCAGTTATAGACAGGTGAAGCAGACACAATGAGAACATGGGTAAGTAACCCCTTTTGAATAATATTTCCCCCACAGGCTCCACAATAACAAGAAGAATATGATATCCTGAGAATAAATATTCATGCTGCTGGTTCAATTGGTTGAAGAGTGAAGCACGTAAGGTGTGGTATTTTAAATATTCTCTGTGTGCAACTTACTAGCAGCAGAGTAATAGAACACTAATCTCCGACTGGATGGATGAATATGCTGCCCATTTACCATGCCCGGAGTTAAAATAACCCCTACTTCTCATGACAATTTTATATGGAGCATATGTAAATCTTGATGTATAATCAGTATAAATTTGTCCTTAAGCTTTCTGATAGCAAATTTTAGCACTTTTTTTAAAAAATGGGAAGATGTAATTCCATCTGCCATGCTGCATTTTTACTTGGCTATGCTTTCCTGATTGATCATTTCATCGTCCTCTCAGAGATCTTAGTTGACATTCTTTCTTCGCTTTTGTTTATTTAGATTTACTCTTAAAGTAGATGCTTTGTTGAAGCATTGGCAGTACCAGAACATACTAAAATTACAAAGAAACTGTCATAGAAAAAATACATGTAAACACATAAAATGCTGGAGGAACTGAGCAGATCAGACAGCATCTATGGAAAAAGAGAGTACAGTCGAAATTTCGGGCGGAGACCCTTCGGCAGGACTGGACAGAAAAAGCGGGGGGAATAGATTTAAAAGCTGAGGTAGAGGGGGGAGAGAGAAGCACAAGGTGATAAATGAAGTAAAGAGCTGGGAAGTTGATTGTTGAAAGAGATACAGGGCTGGAGAAGGGGGAAGCTGATAGGAGAGGACAGAAGGCCACGGAAGAAAGAAAACGGGGGTGGAGCGCCAGAGGGAGGCGACGGGGCAGGCGAGGAGAAAAGATGAGAGAGAGAAAAGGGAATGGGGAATGGTGAAGGTGGGGTACGGGGCATTACCGTAAGTCCGAGAAATCGTTGTTCATGCCATCAGTTTGTAGGCTACCGAGACGGATTATAAGGTGTTGTTCCTCCAACCCGAGTGTGGCCTCATCGCGACAGTGGAGGAGGCCATTAACTGACATATTGGAATAAGAATGGGAAGTGGAATTAAAAGTGGGTGGCTGCTGGGAGATCCCGCTGGTTCTGGCGGACGGAGCGTAGATGCTTGGCGAAGCGGTCTCCCAATCTACGTCGGGTCTCACCGATATACAGGAGACCACAACAGGAGCACCGGACACAGTAAATGATCCCAACAGACTCACAGGTGAAGGGTCGCCTCACCTGGAAGGAATGTTTGGAGCCCTCGATTGCAGTGAGGGAAGAGGTGTGAGGGCAGGTGGTAGCACTTGTTCCGCTTGCAAGGACAAGTACCAGGAGGGAGATCAGTGGGTAGGGACGAATGGACAAGGGAGTCACGTAGAGAGCGATCCCTGCGGAAAGCAGAAATGGGGGGAGAGGGAAAGATGTGCTTGGTGGTGGGATCCCGTTGGAGGTGGCAGAAGTTGCGGGGAATTACGTGCTGGACGCGAAGGCTGGTGGGCGGTAGGTGAGGGCAAGAGGAACCCTATCTCTGGTAGAGCGGCGGGAGGATAGGGTGAGACGCTCTTCAACCAATCGGATCCGCAGCAGGAATAGTTATTCTCAGGATACCATATTCTTCACCCAGCACCTCACCAGCCTCCGCGTCCAGCAGCACATAATTCTCCGAAACTTCCGCCATCTCAATGGGATCCCACCACCAAACACCTCCCCCCACACTTCCCACAGGGATCGCTCCCTTCGCGTCTCCTTTGACCATTTGTCCCTCCCCACTAATCTCCCCCCGGCACGTATCCTTGCAAACGAAACAAGTGCTACATCTGCTCCGCTAAGCAGTTCTTCCAGCTGAGGCGACACTTCACCTGCGAGTCTGTTGGGATCATATACTGTAGCCGGTGCTCCCGATGTGGCCTCCTGTATATCGGTGGGACCCGACATAGATTGGGAGACCGCTTCGCCGAGCACCTGCGCTCCGTCCGCCAGAAAAAGCGGGATCTCCCAGTGGCCACCCATTTTAATTCCACTTCCCATTCCGATATGTCCATCCATGGCCTCCTCCACTATCGTGATGAGGGCACACCTAGGTTGGAAAAGCAACACCTTGCCTTCCGTGTCATCGATTTCTCTAACTTCCGTTAATCACCCCTAATCCCCCCTCTTCTCCTTCATCACTTCCCGTCCCCTCTTCCCTCTTTCACCTTATTTCCATTCCCTCCGTCTGGTGCTCCAACCCCTTTTTTCTTTCTTTCCATGGCTTTTTAAAGCTACTCAGTTATTTCCCCCAGTCTTGCTGAAGGGTCTCGGCACGAAACGTTGTCTATACTCTTTTCCATAGATGCTGCCTGACCTGGTGAGCCCCTCCAGCATTTTGTGTGCCTTGCTTGGATTTCCAGGATCTGTGGATTTTCTCTTGTTTGTGATTTTTTTTTAAAAAACTGGTTTTATCCTTGTAAATTCATCAGTGGTATCACGTGGGAAATGATTTATGGAAAGTTCCAACATTATCCCTAAATAATGTATGAAGAAAAAAATACATAACCAGTTAAAAAGGTAATGTGTTCCATAAATGCATAATGGAAAAGAATATCAAATTTACAACTTCTATTGTTATATAGCACGTGAGAACTATTGACTATATTTGAATAAGTGATTGCATGGTCACTAAAATAATAAGAAAATCTTATGTTTCTTTTTAATCAAACACCAAAACTGGACTCACTGTGAAGTATAATTGCCTGTGGGATAAAACCAAATTGTAATGTTCACAGCAATCATACTGCACATTGAAACACTAATGCAATTCTGAGTCATGTTCAAAGTTATGTGCCCAAGGAAGGAAACGTCACTCTTAGAATATCAAACTTCTAAAAATAACCAATCCACTTTGAAGTCTCTTATATTTATTCCATCTGAGTTTGCTTGTGGCATAAATGAGGGGAATAATTACTGAGACCCCTGTGTGAGAATACAATAAACAGTGGTGTATCTGGTCATTAAGCTAGAATGCTTCAATAATTTTGTTGTCTTAACTATGCATGTTACTTAACTTCCTCACACAATTCACTCTTTATCCACCCAATGATGTTTTATACTTCTGGTAAAATGGCAGTGCGCTTCAATGCATTGGCTTCTATGGGGCCAACCAAACATATTATTGTCTTTTTTAAAAGTATTCGTTATGATTGCAAGACACTGCTGGACATTAAGAACTTAAAGTACTGCAGTTCTCCCCCATCAGTGAGTTGCTTATTGGTAGAGAAACTGAAAGAGCTGGACTTGAAGCGGATCATACTGCTGCTTACATCAGAGGGGTGTCGGTGTGTGAAGGTGGTGTGCAGTCCAGCAGCAGTTGATCATCTTTGTCACTTTTCTTGTGATTGGACAATGGTAATGCGGAATGCTGCAAGTTCAATTCACTGTTTTATTGGCAAATGGCGGGGGGAGCTGCCTGCCCTCAGTTGTAGTGAGGACGATGCCCCAAAACCATGGTGCCACATGTTTGCAGCCACCCAGGAGAGAGGCATTAGAGTCGGTGCACTCCACCAGAGGTGGTATGGTGAGGGTTTGTGCTGGATTCGTTGCTGCTCTCCAGTGTTCGCTTGGCAGAAGACAAAGATGCATTATGTTTGACTGTAGAGTGCAGCAATATTCATGGACTCGGGGACTTGGACTATACTTTTTGTGTGTGACTGTATTTTACTGCAGTCTTATATGTACTATGTGTGACATGCTGTGAATAACTGTTGGTACTGTGTTTTGCACTTTGGCCTGGGAGTAACGATGTTTCGTTTGGCTGCATTCATGGATATTTGTGTATGGTTGAAAGGCAATTAAACTTGAACTTGAACTTCACCCTGTCTTAATGTATTCTTAAAAAGATAAGGACCTTTGAATCCTTTGCAGCTGTCCGGTGAAAATGATATCATATCCGTTAAATAGGGGCCGTGGACAATTCTGATTTGATGGAGACAGATGTGAAAGCACAGAGGAACATCTGGAGAAATTTCTGAAATGCCAGTTGGCTGCCACTGTTACTGTGCGATCGAGAATCTTCCGGAGGGAACGTGCCACAATCCCCGGCTTTGCCTGCTGCTGGTGACCGAGGCTGAGGTCGAATCGTTCGGATAGAGATGGTGCTCGGTACTTGGTGTCAGAGGGCTGATCGGAGGCTCCAAGTTTTCAGACGACTCAGTCGGACTGTGGTTGGCCATGGCAGGAAGAGTTTTCTTCCTTCTCCTGTCTGCATGAGATGTGGGACTTTCAAGAAATGTTGAACTCTTTTACTGTGCCATGGCCTGTTCTTCATCAAGTTATGGTATTGTTGCACTGTTGTAACTATATGTTATAATTATGTGGTTTTGTTAGTTTTTTCAGTCTTGGTCTGTCCTGTGTTTTTTGTGATATCACACCGGGGGAATATTGTATCATTTCTTAATGCATGCATTACTAAATGACAATAAAAGAGGACTGCGTGTCCTCATAATCTGATCTAATCTAATCTAAGACCTGCTTGCCTCATGAATGCTTATTTCCTTTTATACTACATAATTTTTATTGGTGGTATGAATCATCCATTGGAGCACCATTTATAACGTTGCCATAAAAACCCAGTTTGAAACAATGATGAACATTTTTTTTTGCATTCATTCACCAGATTTGTGAAAACGCTACTTCAGAAAGGTAACGAAAAGGCATATTTTTAATCCATTGCAATCCTTTTAGTGGAAGTGTGTCCTAGATTGATGATACTCGAGTTCCAAGGTTTTGACCTTGTGACAATATTATAATTACAATTCCGAATAGTGTGTAATTTGAAGATGAATTTATAGTGAGAAGGATGGATGCTCAGGCTATGTCAGTCAAATTTGTCTACTGACATGTGGGGTGGCAGTACTATGAAAGTATTCAAAGGATTCAAAGTACATTTATTATCAAATATATATGCAGTGTACAACCTTGAGATATGTTTACTCCACAAACAGCCACGAAATGACGAAAATCATGGAACCCATTCAAAGTGGAAGCATCAACTGTCCCCCTCACATGCGCAAAAAACAATTGCACAAACACCAACAAGAACATCAAACCTCCCCCTCACACAACAAACAAATTGTGAAAACAGCAACAAGAAATAATGAACTGTTGCACCTTGCTATCAGGTATGGATAAACGTGCCCAACCAGGGTCACCAGTTGGGAGAAAAAAGATGGTAAGCTGCAACAGCATGTTAAACATAGAACATAGAATAGTACAGCACAGTACAGGCCCTTCGGCCCACAATGTTGTGCCGACCCTCAAACCCTGCTTCTCATATAAGCCCCCACCTTAGATTCCTCCATATACCTGTCTAGTAGTCTCTTAAACTTCACTAATGTATCTGCCTCCACCACTGACTCAGGCAGTGCATTCCACGCACCAACCACTCTCTGAGTAAAAAACCTTCCACTAATATCCCCCTTGAACTTCCCACCCCTTACCTTAAAGCCATGTCCTCTTGTATTGAGCAGTGGTGCTCTGGGGAAGAGGTGCTGGCTATCCACTCTATCTATTCCTCTTATTATCTTGTACACCTCTATCATGTCTCCTCTCATCCTGCTTCTCTCCAAAGAGTAAAGCCCTAGCTCCCTTAATCTCTGATCATAATGCATACTTTCTAAACCAGGCAGCATCCTGGTGAATCTCCTCTGTACCCTTTCCAATGCTTCCACATCCTTCCTATAGTGAGGTGACCGGAACTGGACACAGTACTCCAAGTGTGGCCTAACCAGAGTTTTAAAGAGCTGCATCATTACATTGCAACTCTTAAACTCTATCCCTCGACTTATGAAAGCTAACACCCCATAAGCTTTCTTAACTACCCTATCCACCTGTGAGGCAACTTTCAGGGATCTGTGGACATGTACCCCCAGATCCCTCTGCTCCTCCACACTACCAAGTATCCTGCCATTTACTCTGTACTCTGCCTTGGAGTTTTTCCTTCCAAAGTGTACCACCTCACACTTCTCCGGGTTGAACTCCATCTGCCACTTCTCAGCCCACTTCTGCATCCTATCAATGTCTCTCTGCAATCTTTGACAATCCTATACACTATCTACAACACCACCAACCTTTGTGTCATCTGCAAACTTGCCAACCCACCCTTCTACCCCCACATCCAGGTTGTTAATAAAAATCACGAAAAGTAGAGGTCCCAGAGCAGATCCTTGTGGGACACCACTAGTTCCAATCTGAATGTACTCCCTCCACCACCACCCTCTGCCTTCTGCAGGCAAGCCAATTCTGAATCCACCTGGCCAAACTTCCCTGGATCCCATGCCTTCTAACTTTCTGAATAAGCCTACTGTGTGGAGCCTACAGTGTTAGTGCAATGCATTTTATTTAGTGCCGGGGCGGGGGGGAGGGGGGAATACAAAAACTGGCCGAAAGTTGTTAAAGGAGAAAAGTATTTACAAATATAAGTCTTTAACTTTCCGATATAACTATTCACCAACCATCAAATCCAACCTCCACACCTTTCTAGTGACGTTAGACAGAGGGTTTAAATCTGCCTGTGTATGAATTACACCTGCTCCCACTAACCCAGGCGTTATTTTAGAATGTGCCAATTTGTCCCTTAGGTCTTTTGGAGCTGGTCTGCTGTCTACAAACTGATGTAACAGTGTGAGTGAAAATAAATGAAACTGTTTGGAATGCCTGTGCCTAGAATCTTTATTTTTATGAGTTATAAAGCAGTAGAGCACATTAACTGAAGGGATTGTTTTGATTAGCCGAGCTCGTGATTATTTTACTGTTGGGGTGTGTAAATGGAGAACTCCCAAGAGCTGCAGAATGGGAGGGCAAATTGTGTGAACTACTGGGGAAACTAGACCAGGAACAGAATGAGGAGGAGTAACTAACCGGGCCAAAGGGCAAGGTTAGTGGGAGAATTAGCGTTGCCAACCTGTTCTGCCACACAAGCAAAAACACAGACAATATAACAGAAAATTGAAAGAGACTATATTCAGTTCAGCTCAGTCCTCATATTTTGCATCCAAAAATGGATTCAAGCCAGGTGACAAGAGAAAAATTATCAAAAGAGAAAAACAGAGAGGAAAAAAAGTCAAGTCTGTATAGTGAGGTTGTATAGTATTATTTTGCATTGTTGTAACTGCCAACTATTCGTGCACAAGTTTTAAAGTGAAACCACTGATGCTTTAACTTACACTATCTTACCTTGCACATTCCTTTTCTATTGAAGAGGTTCTTACAATTTACAGTAGTAGATGGGAATTAGATTTGGAAAATCTAATTTCCTAAAAATTAATATGCAATTACAGTAAGTACTTAAATTATTTGGAACATAAATCATAGAGTCAAGGGGGCAAACAGCTTGGAAACAGCCCATTCAGCCCATCAAATCCATACTAACCATAACCCACCATTGTGTGAAGAGTTTAATTAGCTGATGTGAATGTGATTATCCTAACTCTTTGAACACCCATCCAGCACTCAGGGATGAGTGGAGACAAACAGTTAAAGTTAATATCATTCTTTCAATTAGCTTGTTTCTCCGCAATTAGGTGTTGTCAAAAGGCTAATGATGTTGATTTCTCAACTTCCTCCTTGTGAAAGGAGCCACAAGCCCATGACATAACATGCAGTAATTACGATTATTACTTAGTTCTTCATCCTGAAAGAGCACTAAATACCAGAGTATTATGGACAACACATTCACAAACTGACTGAGGGGCTCAGTGGCAATCACCGGACTCATGCCGCTACCAGGGGTGATGAATAACTCAATCTATGTAGTTTTGTAACTCCAATATTGTCTTTTCACATCCAGAATAAACTGCAGAGATCTGATTTTTATTTATAGCCTATCGGTGCACCTATTCTGCTAAATGTTGGGAAATGGAATTGTCTGAAATCCAGACCGCCCTCATTAACTTCAATGATTAGTAAAAAGACATTCTGATTATTGTTTGTTTAATCATACTGGGGGAGAATGGTTCGTTTTCTGAAGAAGTTAATCTGAAGGTCTAAAGGTTACATAATCTTGGTTCTTGCTGGAAAATGGAAATGGCTCTGAAAGGAATTTCCAACAAATGTCTATTTAAAAGGATGTTTAGGATTTTTGAGGAAGGGCTGAAATCCTGAACCTGGCTAACTTAAACTGTCAGTCTGCTTCAACATGTAATATGATCTAATTCCATGAGGTAATTCCACCTCGTTAATGTAGCCAATTCCATTCTTGCTTGGAATTCACCTCTCTGATATTGTGATATATTCGATCAAGCTGAGGAACTGCAACTCCATTGATTTCAATGAAGATTGTTTGGGCAGCTAATATAGTGTGAAGTGGAAAGGAAATTCCCTCTTAATTCTTTTACTTTAGTTTTTAACTGCACTGTTTCTGTTTTAGGTTCTTGTAACTACACCTGGCTGATACAGTAGCATTGTGGTTTAATTCCTGCGTTATCTGTAAGGAATCAGTGAGTTATTCTTCAATTGGGGCACTTTTGACTACATGAAATTCTGAAAAATGAAATTTCCTGAAACTCTCTTTTGTTTATGTCCTAACCTTTATTTTAGGTTCTGGAATGAAGACCAGATCTTGGCATTGATCAACTTTTAAGAGAACTTTTATATTCTAAGGCACTTTTGAGGTTTTTTTTTCAGAGGTGAGTATCATTACCATCACACCATCAAAATACTGAATTTAAATTAAAATGAAATTACAAAGATTTGAAAGTCAATCCTGCAAACAAAAACATGGCCTTTAATAAATTTGTTTTAACTCAATCTTTAAGTACACTCAGAATATATTTTTGAAACATATTTTCCTTAGCTAAACAACAAAACATTTATTTGCTAACTGGAGTATTGGAATTTTAACATTTTTTGACAGAATGCTGATTTTGACATCAAAGCATGTAAATTCAGACTAAGCAAAATGCACACAGCATGCTGGAGGAACTCAGCAAGCCAGGCAGCACCTATGGAAAAGAACAGAGTTGATGTTTCAGGCCGAGACCCTTCATCAGCTGTTCTGGAGGATTATGAGAATGATCCTAGGAATGGAAGGGGTTAATACATGAGGAGCATTTGATGGCAGTAGAACTGTACTTGCTGAATTTTAGAAGAATGAGGGATTCTTATTGAAACCTACCAAGTATTGAAGGGACTTGACAGAATGGAGGTGGAGAGCCGTTTCCAATAGTGGAAGAGTCCAGGACCGGAGGACCAGAGTTCAAGGATGTGTATTTAGAACAGAGGGTGGTGAATTTGAAGAATTTATTGCATAGACAGATGTGAGAGTCAAGTCATTGGGTATATTTAAAGCAGAGACTGACAGGTTCTTGATTAGTAATGGCATCAAAGATTATGGGGAGAAGGCAAGGAAAATGGGTTAAGAGGGAAAATAAATCAACCATGATTGAATAGTGGAACAGACTCAATGGGCTGAATGACTTAATTTTTCTCCTATACCTTATGGTCATGAACTGAATATTACTTTATGCAAATGTCTTGAACCTAGATTTAGTAATAAAGCCATTTTTAGAAAATCATCTAATGGTGTGTGGTTATTTAATATATACTCAGTGGCCACTTTATTAGGTACAGCAGGTATTTCATAAACTGGCCATGGGGTGTATTTCTGTCCATTTGTGGACTTCTGCTGTTGTAGCCTATCCATTTCAAGGTTCAACATGTTGTGTATGTAGAGATGCTCTTCTGCGCACCACTATTGTAACACATGATTATTTGTCACCTTTCTGTCAACTTAAAACGTTCTGGCTGTTCCCCTCTGACCTCTCTCACTGACAAGGCATTTTCACCTACAAATTTGTCACTCACTGAATGATTCTCATTCTTCTGACAATTCTCTATAAACTGTTGTGTGTAATTCCCAGGAGAACAGCAGTTTGTGAGATACTCAAACCACCCTGTCTGGCACTAACAATTATTCCATGGTTATGGTCACTTAGGTCATATTTCTTCCCCAATCTGATGTTTCATCTGAACAACAGGTGAACCTCTTGCTTTTTTTGCATTGAGTTACTGCCACATGGTTGACTGATTAGATATGTGCATTAACAAGCACAGGTGTACCAAATGAAGTGGGCACTGAGTTTGATCAAGTTCAATCTCATATCTAAAAAGAATAAAACACCATCAAGTTTAGATAATGCTAATTTCAGCAAAAAATCATCTTCACACTCCCCATGGGAAACTGAGTAAGTTTGTCAAAGTTAAAAAAAATAGAAATATCATGACCGTAATTACAGTGAATAAGATAAAGAATAAGTTCATAATTCTAAGAAACAAGAGTGTAAAAGAACCTCATCATGGAATGCTGGGTATTCCAAGGAATTTAGTATTGAATCAAGATTAAAGAACAGTTTTATTTTGTCACATGCACATCAAAACATCAAAACATCAAAACATGCACTGAAATGTGTTGTTTGTATCAATGACCAACACAGTCCGAGGATGCGCTGGCAACAGCCCACAAGTTTCACCATGCTTCCGGCTCCAAAATGGCATGCCCACGACTTACCAACCTAGAGCACACAGAGGAGTCCCACATGGTCATGGCAAGAGCGTACAAGCAACTTGCAGAGAGCGGTGAGAAATGAGCCCTGATTGCCGGCAATGTGAAGTTTTACACGAGCTGTTACACTACAAACATAATCTTAAGTCACGTAATGACGGATGAACCCTTAGAACTAGGTGGATTTCATTATATGATTATACTGGAAGTAGAGAAGACCATTGTAGATGACCTTCCAGAGTTCTTCTGAATTGGGTATCGTCAGTAAAGTTCAGATTACTGCATAAAAAATATGAGAGCACAATCTCCTGGAAATACCATCTTTTTGACTTGGCATCTGTTTCAGAAAATTGATGGTTTAATCTAATTAAAGATAGAGTAATCTGATTATTTTTATGCTGATCAGGATATTGTGGCTTTAATAAGCATAATCATAAATCTAATTTTTTTTCCCAAAGAAGTAATAGAAAATAATGGAAGAGCACCTCATATTCCAATTTGTTAGTCTACAACCTGATGGCATGAACACTGATTTCTCTAAGTTACAGTAACCTCTCCCATGTCTTCCTTTTGTTTTCACTCATCCCAGTGACCCCACAACCATCTTCATCTCCTCTCTCTTGCCCTGTTGATTTGCACATCAGCCATGCATTCCTTCCTTTGGATCCACTCCTCACCTCCTTCCCTTCATTTCATGGTCCACTATCCTCTACTTTCAGATTCCATATTCTTCAGCCTTTTGTTAATCCACCTATCACCTCCCAGCTTTTTACATCGTTCCCACCCTCCAATTCTCACCTGAATTCACCTATCACTTGCCAGCTCTTGCTCCACACCCTCTCCCCACCCTTTTATATAACATTCTCCCCTCTTACCTTCCAGTTCTGATAGAGTCATAGAAACATTGAAAACCTACAGCACAATACAGGCCCTTCAGCCCACGATGCTGTGCCAAACATGTACTTACTTAGAAATTACCTAGGGTTACCCATAGCCCTAGGTAATTTTTCTGAGCTCCATGTACCTATCCAGGAGACTCTTAAAAGACCCTATCGTATCCACCTCCACCAACGTTGCCAGCAGCCCATTCCACGCACTCACCACTCTCTGCATAAAAAACTTACCCCTGACATCTTTGTACCTATTTCCAGGCACCTTAAAGCTGTGCCCTCTTGTGTTAGCCATTTTAGCTATGGAGAAAGCCTCTGACTATCCACAAGATCAATGCCTCTCATCATCTTATACATCTCTATCAGGTCACTTCTCATCCTCCGCCACTCCAAAGTGAAAAGGCCTAGTTCACTCAACCTATCCTCATAAAGCATGCTCCCCAACCAGGCAACATCCTTGTAAATCTCCTCTGCCCCCTTTCTATGGTTTCCACATCCTTCTTGTAGTGAGGTAGCCTGAAATGAGCATGGTACTCCAAGTGTGGTCTGACCAGGGTCCTATAAAGCTGTAACATTACCTCTTGGCTCTTGAACTCAATCCCACAGTTGATGAAGGTCAATGCACCGTATGCACCTTCTTAACCAC
This sequence comes from Mobula birostris, assembly GCF_030028105.1. Lineage (NCBI taxonomy): Eukaryota > Metazoa > Chordata > Chondrichthyes > Myliobatiformes > Myliobatidae > Mobula > Mobula birostris. Next base: position 71,186,654 of record NC_092383.1, read on the forward strand.
AGTGACAACCTGCACTGCTGCTTTGATTGTCCTATGGACTCGGACCTCAAGATCCCTCTGATCTTCCACACTGCCAAGAGTCTTACCATTAATACTATATTCTGCCATCATATTTGACCTACCATAATGAACCACCTCACACTTATCTGGGTTGAAATCCACCTGCCACTTCTCAACCCAGTTTTGTCTGCTATCAATGTCCTGCTGTAACCTCTGATAGCCTTCCACACTATCCACAACACCCCCAACCTTTGTGTTATCAGCAAATTTACTAACCCATCCCTCCACTTCCTCATCCAAGTCATTTATAAAAATCACGAAGAGAAGGGGCCCCAGAACAGATCCCTGAGGCACACGACTGGTGACCTACCTCCATGCAGAATGTGACCCATCTACAACCACTCTTTACCTTCTGTGAGCAAGCCAATTCTGGATCCACAAACCAAGGTCCCCTTGGATCCCATTTATTTTCTCAATAAGCCTTGCGGGTACCTTATCAAATGCCTTGCTAAAGTCCATATACACTACATCCACTGCTCTACCTTCATTAATGTGTTTAGCCACATCCTCAAAAAATTCAATCAGGCTTGTAAGGTATGACTTGCCTTTGACAAAGCCATGCTGACTATTCCTAATCATATTATGTCTCTTCAAATGTTCATAAATCCTGCCTCTCAATATCTTCTCCATCAACTTACCAACCACTGAAGTAAGACTCACTGGTCTGTAATTTCCTGGGCTATCTCTACTCCTTTTCTTGAATAAGGGAACAACATCTGCAACCTTCCAATCCTCCAGAACCTCTCCTGTCCTTGTTGATGATATAAGGATCATTGCCAGTGGCTCAGCAATCTCCTCCCTCATCTCCCATAGTAGCCTGGGGTACATCGCATCCAGTCCCGGAGACTTAACCAACTTGATGCTTTCCAAAAGTTTCAGGACATCCTCTTTCTTAATGTCTATATGCTCAAGCTTTTCAATCTGCTGTAAGTCATCCCTACGATCGCCAAGATCCTTTTTCGTAGTGAATACTGAAGCAAAGTACTCATTAAGTATCTTTGCTATCTTCTCCGGTTCCATACGCACTTTTCCACTGTCACACTTGATTGGTCCTATTCTTTCACATCTTATCCTCTTGCTCTTTACATACCTGTAGAATGCCTTGAAGTTTTCTATAATCCTGCTCGCCAAGTCTTTCTCATGGACTCCTCTGACTCTTTTAATTTCATTCTTAAACTCCCTCCTGCTAGCCTTATAATCTTATAGATCTCTATCATTACCTAGCTTTTCGTAAGCTTTTCTTTTCTTCTTGACTAGATTTTCAACAGCCTTTGTACACTGCAGTTCCTGTACCCTACCATCCTTTCCCTGTCTCGTTGGAACGTACCTGTGCAGAACACCGCACAAATATCCCCTGAACATTTGCCACATTTCTGCCGCACATTTCCGTGAGAATATCTGTTCCCAATTAATGCTTCCAAGTTCCTGCCTGATAGCTTCATATTTGCCCTTACTCCAATTAAATGCTTTCCTAACTTGTCTGTTCCTATCCCTCTCCAATGCTATGGTAAAGGAGATAGAATTGTGATCACAATCTCCAAAATGCTCTCCAACTGAGAGATATGACACCTGACCAGGTTGATTTCCCAATACCAGATCAAATACGGCCTCTCCTCTTGTAGGCTTATCTACATATTGTGTCAGGAAACCTTCCCGAACACGCCTAACAAACTTCACCCCATCTAAACCCCCTGCTCTAGGGAGATGCCAGTCAATATTTGGGAAATTATAATCTCCCACCACAACAACCCTGCCATTATTACACCTTTCCAGAACCTGTCTCCCTATCTGCTCCTTGATGTCCTTGTTACTATTGGGTGGTCTATAAAAAACACCCAGTAGAGTTATTGACCCCTTCCTGTTCCTAACTTCCACCCACAGAGACTCAGTAGACAATCCTTCCATGCCTTCCTCCTTTTCTGCAGCCGTGACACTATCTCTGATCAACAGTGCCACATCCCCACCGCTTTTGCCTTCCCCCAACCCAGTTTTTTCTGAAGCACCTAAAGCCTGGCACTCTAAGTAACCATTCCTGCCCCTGAGCCATCCAAGTCCTGTAATGGCCACAACATCATAGCTCCAAATGCTGATCCACACTCTAAGCTCATCTGCTTTGTTCATGATGCTTCTTGCATTAAAACAGAAACATCTCTGAGTGTATCCCTTCTCTATCACCTGCTTATCCTTCCTCTCACACTGTCTCCAAGCTTTCTCTATTTGTGAGTCAACTGCCCCTTCCTCCATCTCTTCAGTTCAGTTGCCACCCCCCAGCAATTCTAGTTTAAACTCTCACCAATAGCCTTAGCAAACCTCCCTGCCAGGATATTGGTCCCCCTCGGATTCAACTGCAACCCGTCCTTTTTGTGCAAAAGAGGTCCCAATGATCCAGAAATCTGAATCCTTGCCCCCTGCTCCAATCCCTCAGCCACACATTTATCCTCCACCTCACTCTATTCCTATACTCACTGTCGCATGGCATAGGCAGTAATCCCGAGATTACTACCTTTGAGGTCCTGCTTCTCAACTTCCTTCCTAACTCCCTGTAATCTGTTTTCAGGACCTCCTCCCTTTTCCTAGCTATGTCATTGGATCAATATGTACCACAACCTCTGGCTGTTCACCTTCACACTTCAGGATATCGTGGATGCGATCAGAAACATCCGGGACCCTGGCACCTGAGAGGCAAACTACCATCCGTGTTTCTTTTCTGCATCCACAGAATCGCCTATCTGACCCCCTAACTATAGAGTCCCCTATTACTGCTGCCTTCTTCCTTTCCCTACCCTCCTGAGCCACAGGGCCAGAGTCTGTGCCAGAGACGCAGCCACTGCTGCTTCCCCCAGGTAGGCCGTCCCCCCCCAACAGTACTCAAATAGGAATACTTATTGTTAAGGGGGACAGCCACAGGGTACTTTCTAGTATCTGACTCTCGCCCTTCTCTCTCCTGACTGTTACCCACTTATTTGTCTCCCAAGGCCCCTGTGTGACTACTTGCCTATAGCTCCTCTCTATTACCTCCTCACTTTCCTTGACCAGATGATGGTCATTGAGCTGCATCTCCAGTTTCCTAACCTGGTCCCTAAGGAGCTGCAGTTCGATGCATCTGACGCAGATGTGGCCTTCCGGGAGGCTGGGAGTCTCCCGAACTTCCCACATCGGACACCCAGCACAGAACACTGGCCTCACAGACATACTTCCTGTTTCTATTCTTCACAGGTAACCTACTTTGCCTCGACCCATTATCACCGAAGCCCCTTTGAGCCAAAGCCCTCCTACTCCGACACCCGCTCTATAAACCTGTCTCCTTTTAAACTCTTTGCGCTGGTCTAACTCACTGACGTCCACGCACTTGCGCCGTCGTCCCTCAATCAAAACCCAAATTGTGAACTGTCCATTTCCCACCACAGATGCTGCATGACCTGCTGAGTTCCTCCAGCAATTTGTGTGTTGTTTTAGATTTCCAGCATCTGCAGTGTTTCTTATATCTGAAGAATAACTTCACATTTTATTTATATGCACTGCAAAGTAGCATTTGAGCAAACTCTTATAAATGAGTCACAATTGAGCTTATGGAATTGGAGTCAAATAATCAAGTTGGTTGGAAAGTTGGATGAGCAGTAAAACTTGGGATAATGTCCCCAATTGCCTTAAGTAAAAATTGTCCTCTATATTATTTATATATGACTATTGTGATATGATAGAAAGCTGCCATGCAAGTTTGCGAATGATCTAATTGTATTGGTGTTATAACCATTGCAGATGGAAAGCTAAAATGATAAAGAATTACTGTAGATGAATGAAAAGGCACAACTCTAGAAATTAGAATTCATTGTCAAAAAATATATGCTTGTCCATTATGAATGTTCAAAGGACAAAACATCATATCTGAATGCTAAAATGCTTGAAGCCATCGAATTCCAATGAAACCTGGGGCTCATGTTCATAGATAGACATAGAAAACAATGAGACCTTTATTCTAGCTGTTTTTAGATATTGAAGTAGAATATAAGGAGCTTTAAGTTAGTTATTCCTATGCAACGCTCTAATTAGATGACATTGGAACACTATGAACAGTTCTGGGCACCACACACTAAGAATAATCTATTAACTTTGGTACAGGTGCACTGTCATTTTATGATACCTATATTCCAAAGGTTAAATTACAGGAAGAGATTACAGAAAGTAATATGTATTCAGTGAGTTACTAGAGATTTGATTTGTCTTTTCATGATTTTAAACAGAGGGAGCGTTTTGTTCTTTTGTTGGGAAACTGAAGGTCAGACACCATGTCCTACATGAAAAGGTGGTGAAAGGCTGGGGCTCTTTCACAAATTATACTTGGACAATTTGGTCATTTGCAATTAATAATTATATATATATATATATATTCCTTAAATAGCTGGGGGTAAAGGGACTAGATTTCAGATCGGTCAGTCTCACAATGTTGTCGGGGAAGGGAGAGGGCGGAAGAAGCTTATCTGTTGACTTCAGTTCCTTTGAGTCTTGGCTGTGCATTATGCTACAACCATAATGGATGTCTGAATAAACTTCAAATTAAGGAATTGCATACTTGAGCAAATGTTGAAGACTTTGCTCTGCCAAATGCAAATAATTGACAGCATTTAATTTTTAATGGAATATTATTTTTTAAATAAGAATACGTTTGTAATTCAATGAGGGCTCAGCAGCTAAGGTCAGGAAAGCACAATTTTCTGCTAGGGCTAGTTTGATTGGAAAACAATTTATGCTCAGCTCCTAGCTTGTGGCACAGAATAGATCACTGAACCAGGAAAGTTTCTTCCAACCATCAATCTGACTCACCAGTCCAAGTGCTGCTGCATTTGTTCCAGCTGTGTAATGTTCTGCACAAAGAAAATTCCCTTTGATTTCCATTAAAATATAGTTATTTACAGGTGTCAGTGTCAGTCCTTGTGGAGTGATGTTACAACATTATAAATGAATGTTTTCCCCCCATTACACCTCTATTTCAGCTGTCCTAAATGTTCGTATTTTTTTCCCAAATTCTACTGTTGGTTTCTCAAAAATGCAAAATCAGTTGTTGATGTTTCCCTGTATACAATTGCTTAACTGAACACAGGAAACCTGTTCTGATGTTCAAATGTTAACAGTAATGGCCCACAATAAAGGATTCTGTATAAATGCTAGTTCTTTTTTAAATTCTAAATTTTGAGCTAAAACATACCATGTTGAAAGCCAATGCCTTGACAAAGAAACTCTTAAGTATATAGGAATGCAAGTGTTAAAGCCTTTGAAAAGGGAAAAGGAACGTTAACGTGTAATTTTGTGCAATAAAATAATTACAACAAATGCTATCCGTACACAGCAGGTCAAGCAGGAAGTGCAGAGAGAGAAAGAGAAAAGCGTAGTTAATGTTAAGTCTATTTAATGACAACTTTAATTTTTGGCCCAGTTTCTCTCTCTGCAAGTCCTTCCTGGTTTGCTGTCTATTTGCAGCATTTCAGATTTATTTCAGATTTGTGGTTTCTTAAGTGTTTTTTTGCTTTGGAGTTCCTGAAATTAATAAATAAGTGAAATAAATGGAGACCATTACATAAATTTGTAAGTATTATGGTATGCTTTTACAATTCCTGGGCAGATTCACTTAAAGCAAGATAAACATATATTAGAAAGGGTACAGGAGGCATGAGCTCTGAGAAAAATATCAAGTTAAAGATACAGGAGATAATTAATATAGCAGAAATAATGTAAAATGTTACATTATACAAATAGATGAGTATGGATTCCAGGGTACCAGGAGAGTTCAATTGTGTGAAGTACTGTTTTACAAAAAACAATGATTTTCTTTCCATAATTGAAGGTAAAGGCCACAGGTTTATAGTAATGCCATCTCTTTCAAATTCCTCTCCAAACTCCACATCATTCCAAAATAGATCTAATGTTTTTTATTATCATTCTATTTGATTCCTGGAATTCACTGATAGCATGCACCACGTTCATACTTTGACTTAAAGAATCGCAACTGCACTTTCAGGTAAAAAGGGATGCCGAAAATGTGTTGCCCCTCCCATTGTTATCTGCACACTGATAACACTTATTTTAGAAAATAATCACATTGGTGATCATTGTTGTGAATTACCTGCTGGACATAACACTTGAGTAAAGATCACATTGCAAACAAAAATGAAAATACTGAGATGCTAGGATCAAGTCTGTGCAGGAATTATCATCATTGGACCAAACCATTTTCTTTCCCAGCTGCCTCCTCCTGCCTGCCCAAGGAGTGCATGCCTGCCACACGCGCGCACAGATTCTGGAAATCCAAAGCAACACACACAAAATTCTGGAGGAACTCAGCAGGCCAGGCTGCATCTAGGGTAAAAGTAAACAGACACTGTTTCGAGCTGAGACCCTTCATCAGGACCTGGTGAAGTGTCTCTGCCCGAAAGGTCGACCGTTTACACTTTTCCATAGATTCTGCCAAGCCTACTGTGTTCCTCCAGCATTTTATCTGTTGCTTTGATTCTCTTGTACTGTTCAAGAGAAAACTATGGAGCCCTTCTTCTTAAGTTATATGCCACCATCAGTAATAGATTAAATTAATTTCTGATTTTGGTGAAAATTGGGTGCATAACTTGGTTTAAATACAAACGTATTTACTGTTATTTAAAATCAGGTGCAGTGTACAGAGGTATTTCTGAAAAAAATGTTGATTTGTATCTATAAAGCAATATCTTTTCTTTCATTGCTTGGCATCTGACAAGATCCCCCCCCCACCCCCCAGAGTTGAATGCGCCTTTGCCTATGTTATATACCTGGAATTTTTTTGGGCAATAATGGCTGAGAAAAATTGCCCAGATTTGCAGATTTAACACAAGCTCCATTAGGTGCCACCAGATGACATCATTGCCCATGCAACATTCCTTCACACTATTTCACAGGAAATACATTCATGGTGTTTGGATGAATGACCATCACAACCACTGTCAAGCTTAGATCGTAATATCACTCCTCTGTGCTGGGAGAATCACTCATATTAAACCCTGCAACTTAGTTAATTTTCTTTGATTCTTTCCCTTGCCTCCTCAAGTCACCAAACCATGAACTACCTTACCACATCCCCAACCTCTCATATTCCCCAGCCAATTCATTTGGGTCTTGAGCACTCTCCAAGAGTCCAGCTAGGGATTCCTGACTACCTGATCAAGGCTTCAGTTTGCCACACTACAGTGTCTTGATCTCTGGTAACCTCCCAACACATCATCATCCAGTGGTCTCCAATATCTGATGATTCCTTTTCCCTCACTCACTGCAGGACCAATCCTATACCAAAATAATTTATGGAACTTTATTAGTGCCTTGAAGCTATTAGGTGGTAATGAAGTTTTCGGGCTCAATATACAGTGCATCAATCTTTTGGCATATCTTTTATTCACAGTTCAATTTTTCACTTACTATTTTAAAAATATATTGTTTGGGGGAAAAAGATAGTGATACTATGCTTTGGAATTTCCAGACCTGTTTACTCAATTTTATTTTCTAGTGCTGATTAAATAATCTTTTGCTCCCAAGTTCATCTTTCATTATCGAAACTCGTTAACTCTCTGATCAGGTAGGTCAGTACTTAAAGCTCCAGTGGCATAGTCCTTAGTTCCCTAATGCCTGATCAAAGCCCCATTTCCCAATTAGAAAAGCCCTGGTACTGTGGTCATCACCTTTGAAAATGCATGGGTTCTTGGGGAAGAATGATTGGCAGAGCCACTGGTAAAGAGTGGAGCAAATGAACTGAAAAGAGACTGCTGTGCTGAGAAGCAGCACAACCTCAAATGGTTGAATGATCTCTATTTCTACCACCATGATTCTATGAATAACCAAGATCCAGTGACTTCTATTTAAACAATGCCGTATGTGTTGTCGTCCATTTTTGTTTTCAAGAAATTATCGATTTTGAGTACATATTGATATTCAGTGATTTATATAAATCTTTATCCAAGCAGAAATTAGATCAGAGCACAGTCTCTCTTGGCAAATTAAGTATAGAGGCATTTGCTTAAATACAAAATTCGGGATATACTGTTTATTTCACAAATTAATTAGTTTAGTAACTTCCCATTTTAGCTATGTAATAATAGATTTAACATGTTGATTATATACATATGAAAGAATATTGATAATTATTTTCCTTGAGTCAGCAGTCCATGGTCCGTTCATGGGTTTATCATGCGCCACCGACACAGCATTACACCCCAGAAACAATCTGTTCCGATCTGGGAAGTTGGTGCAATCTGATCACCAATAAACTGCTTTGGATATTGAAGTGGCTGAGTAAATCAAAGACCATTGGTAGATGCTATTTTGGTTGATCTGGCTTGTAGAAAGTAAAACAAATATCCTGAAGGATGAAATTTGGTCTCCACCTTGTATGTTAAGATATAACACTTCAAAGCAGCTTTTAAAATAAACATATTACCATGATATTATTAAAATTCTTTGAATTCCTTGAGCAGAATCATTCTTCATTTTGAATCAGTAATTGAGTTCCTAGTCATTTTCTACCTTTTCTTTGTTTTCTTTTATCCACATATTAGTACAATCCAATGACTTATAGCAGGGGTCCTCAACCTTTTTTGCACTGCGGACCGGTTTATTATTGACAATATTCTTGCGGACCAGCCGACGGGGGCGGGGGGGGGGGGTGCGTGGAGCGTTGCCAACGGACAAGAGTAGCAGTCAATTACGTTGTTTATCCCGAGAAAGACTACCATGATCATGAAGCCTTGCGCGGGCACTAGTGCGCATGCGTGTACATGCCGATTTTTTGCTACAAATCGTTTTTCGCTATTCTGTTTGGTGGGGGGGGTGGGGGGTGGTGTTAATCATGACCGGAATATAGGTGATAAGTGGTTAATACACTCAATTTGGTTTCTAAAAGGGTTTATCTAACGAATTTAATACTAAACACACAGCGCATATTTTCCTCACATGAATATAGTGATAAGTCAATTATAACTCACTTATAAGTCAATAGCATCATAACATTTTAAGTAACGTTTGGATATTAAACAGACAGCACATATTTTCCCCGTATGAACATATAAAATCATTGCAACACACCAATATCGCCAAATCAGTGGGAGCCCTGAGCTTGATTCCCTGCAGCAAGACGGTGCCATCGAGGGGTGATGGGAGACAGCGATACTCGAAGGGGGTTCCTTATGTCCAGTCTATTCTGTAATTTAGTTTTCATTGCATTCATTGCAGAGATCTGTTGGAAATGGAAGCAACGTTTTCAGTGCTTTCGTGGCTGTCTCAGGATATTTAGCCTTGACGTTGATTCAGAATGCCAGCAGAGATGTTATGTCAAACATACTTTTCAGCCCACTGTCATTTGCAAGCTCGAGGAGTTGATCTCCTTCGTGCGCTGACATGGATGACACGCGGTAACGAGCTCGCGTGCGTTCAATTTCAACAGTGCGTGACAAGAAATGAGGAAAGGTGCAGCTGACTCATATCACCAAAACATACCGTTTCCTCGCGGCCTGGTAGCGCATGCTTTGTGACCTGGTGGTTGGGGACCACTGATTAGTAGAATTTACTTTGTGTCACAGTTTGTGCTTTCAACAACAGTCTGAACTGAATCAATAGAAATTTTCAATATTGCAATGCCAAAGGGAAATACATGTTCAATACTCAGAAAACCATGCAGCATCTGCTAAGGGAGAACCAGAGTTAATATTTCACACCAACATACAAGTCATCAGTTTCACGTCTTTGATATGCAACATTAATTGTGTATCTCTCTCCACGGATGCAACCTCACCTGCTGAGTATTTCCAGCAATCCTTTGCATTCAAGTTGTGTTAACCTTGGAACTTCTATGTAAACTGGCTCATTTAAAATATTCTGGTTGCTTTTCAGATTTAAATAATGTTGAGAGAGCATGATCAGAGATGTTAAGTTCTCTTTTTAACTGAGCTGCTTAGTACCGTAAACAACCCTTTCATTAATGCTTTTCAGTCAGTCATTTCAAAGTCCATAGCGGAATGATTCCTGCTATGTTTTCCCAGATCTGACCCAATGATCTTTTGGGGGAGAGGGGGGAAACAGTACATTTATATTGCATGTGGCTCCAGTCATCATTATGCACACTGCAGGCAATTTAATAAATTTACAATTATAAGTAGCAAAACATCAAAAAATAATCAAGAATGATTTTTTTTCCAATCTGAAATATGATTCTTTCCGAAATTCACTGGGAACTAATCCAAGTATTTCACAGTAGAAGAGGAGAAATTAAATCGTTGCAGATTTGTCTCACTTCAGAGTGCACAGTTCCAGGTGTGATTACAGCTCCCGAGTCCAAGATTTATTTAATAAACATTAGTTAACTTTCTTCATACTCTGGCGATCTGGGACTTGTAACTGTTTTTCTTCTTCATCAGTCATTCTGGTATTCCTTGGTAACATGTTGTAAGAATACGTTGCAAAGATGAGGAAGGCCAGTGTGCCAGTATAGCCCCCCAGCACTAGGCAGAGAGGCTGGACAATCACAAACAGGCAGGCAACATTCAGAGAGGCTCGATTATCCAGTATTAACTCGTTGTTCTTGGAACTGGTGACAACTTTGTAAACGTAAATCAAAATGACCATCACATAGAGAACCTGGTCAATCATTGCACCCCCTTGTTTCCTTGAGCGTTCTGTAAGCAACAGATTCCCTCTTCAGTCGTTACTGAGATCTCTTGAAATCCACGTTGATCTCCTTTATAATGACAGGTAAATGTTAACCCAACTGTGCCTGGTGTTTTATTGATTTTGGACTTTGTTGGTTATAAAGTGCAGCTTTATTGATGGGAGGAATACAATTCCCTTTATGTTCTTTTGCTTAGTGCACACTCTCGACCCCTAGAGTTCTTTTTATCATCTTTTCCTTACCAATTCAAATTCCTGGCCACCTCTTAATTCCTTTATTCCTTAAGACATAAGATTTTATTTGTCTCCTGTATCACTGAATTGGTCTTTCCATTTGTTTAATTTCAAAGACAACTTCTATCTTAGTTTTGATTTTGACCTTGCATGTTCCTATCCTTTTGTCTTCTGTCTTCAGGAAAAAAATCACAAGATAGTTTTAAGTTTTCGAGATTCAAGTTTAATTGCTTAACATCATTTCCAGTATAGAAGTGTAAAGGAGAACAAGCTAATTGTTATTTCAGATCTGATGCAGCACAAATAAAACACAATAAGAAAAAGAACACAATTATAAAAACAAAATAACTATAAAGACATACAATAGCTTGTATAATACATTAATTGTATGTACCTTACATAAAGTGATGCTAGGTACAGGAGTGTCTGTACATAAAATGACTGAGAGGAGAGGTTGAAGTTGTGGTGTGGGGATTGCTGTGGGGTAGGATAGTGGGTGGAGGTGTTGATTACCTTTACTACTTGGGGAACGCAACGTTTTTGAATCCTCCCTGTTGCTTCCTCCCTGATGGGAGTGGGACATACAGTCCGTGAGCAGGGTTGGTGGGATCCTTCATGATATTGCTGCCATTTTTACAGTACCTTTCTGTAAATGCTGTATATCTTTGATGGCAGGTAAGCTGGTGCACTGGGCAGTTTTGATTACCCTTTGTAGAGCCTTCATGTCCACCACAGTGCAGTTTCCATACCATTTGGTGATGGAGCATGTTAGAATGCCCTCTACTGTGCATCTGAAAGTTCATTAAATTCATCTGCAAAACTGCATCTCCAATACAATTAAAAGGAATATTTTTAATTCATAGATTTGAAAAAAATATAGATTCTGCTGAATGATTTGATCATGATTTTGACAGATGAAGTTCAAGATCCTTTTAGAATTAACTAAGAGGCAACTATCACATCACTAACTGGAGCACGGGCACTTTTGACAGAATTCACTTTAGCAACAATATTTAAATGACAATTTCAAATTTGAAAATCCCTTTGTGACAGTGAAGTGATTAATCAGATGTGTATGTCTGCCAGAGCTGTTTTATGTAATAAGCCATAGCATCTTTGGGGAAAGGAACGTCGACTCAGACCATGAGAGGCCTGCATCGGGCATTTTCATGCCTTACAAGGCGCAGAGTGGCAGTCTGTGTGGGGCGCCACTCCTCACACAGACACTAGAGCAATGTGTGATTAAGTGTCTTGCTCAAGGGCACAAACATGCTGCCACAGCTGAGGCTCGAACTAGCGACCTTGAGGTAACTAGACAAACACCTTAACCACTTGGCCACGTGCCCAACACAACAGCATCTTCAATCACCCTTAATTTTCACCCACTTGGTCAATTATATGTCCAAGCTATAATGTCTATTGTCAAATATTCATTTTCAGTTAACTTAATCAGTGCAAATCTATAAATACTGTAATGATGAAGTTATAATCCTAACTCTAGTCCCAGTGGTATTGAAGTGAAGAAAGGAAATATTATCTTGAACAACAAATAAAACTAGATAGCTAATTTTGATCAAATAAGCTCCTCTCTGGAAAGAAATCTTTATCTTGCTGATCAAAATGATAAAGTAAAAAAAATTAAACAAAATATTAAGCAGAATATTGATAGGTTTGAAGACAAACTTTTTCAAAATGTTCTATTTACTAGCTGTTCAAAGATATGTTAGTGTCACAATTTCTTCTGGTGAAAAACAGATCCCTTGGGTATTTCTCTGACCTCCCAAGCACTTCCACTTTCCTACTGGCTCAGATAGCATTAATTAGCGATTAACCATTAAAAAAATCATTTTCTTCTGAACAGTTTCTCTCCAGGAAAAGTCACATAAATAAATAAAAGACATATAAAAAGTTTACTCTGCTGTTGGAACTGCTCAAGTAAGATGTGCTTTAGTGCATTCCAGGAATGTGAAATGCATGTGTTATGTTATACAGGATGGAAATATTTGAGCCTGACTGAAGTTTTGGTTGCAAGGGTCCAACATTTTGACGTGGACATACCGTACACCCAGGTGTCACTTTATTAGGTACACCTGTACACCTGATATTTGTTGATGCAAATATCAGCCAATTATGTGACAGTAACTCAATGCATAAAAGCATGCAGACATGGTCAAGAAGTTCAACAGTTGTTCAGGCCAAATATTAGAATGGGGAAGAACTGTGATCCAAGTGACTTTAACTGTGGAATGATTGTTGGTGCATTGCTGGGTGGTTTGAGTGTCTCAGAAACTGCTGATCTCTTGGGATTTTCACACACAGCAGTCTCTAGAGTTTACAGTGAATAGTACAAAAAGTACAAAAAAAAAATTCAGTGAGCAGCTGTTCTGTTGGTGAAAACGCCCTGAGAGGTGAAAGACTGGCCAGGCTAGTGCAATCTGACAGGAGGGGAGCATCTCTGAATGCACAGCATATCGAACCTTGAAGTGAATGGGCTACAGGAGCAGATGGCCATGAGGATAAATAAAGAAGACATTGCTACTCATATGGCTCCTTAGGGTAGTGCACTAAATGGCCACAGATACATCTGATTATCAGCATATCATGCACCAGCTTAAACTTTATAGCTAATTTATATATTCCCACACCCGAAGAGCAAATTGTTTTTATAATGGTTATGTACCACTCTTAGTGAAATCGGATTTTGTATTTGGTGGTTTAAGATACATTTTGGAGATTGTTGAGTAGTTATTTTAGCATTGACCAGCAGAGGGCATAGCAGCTGAACCTTAACAATCTCCACACTATTAGTATTAACTTCGCAAGTACTGCAACGAGTAAAATCATTTGGATTCCAGAGCACAAAATAAAGCATCGATCCAAGCAACTTTCAGGAAGAAAAAGATTCTTCTCTATACTTTTAGCTGATAAAATATTTATGGTAGCGAAGTTGGTCGTGGTGTCTATTCCGGCTCCCACAACAGCAATCTCACCAGTCCCATTTTTAAACCAAAATAAACTTTATTCATAATAAAAAATATAAGATTAAATCGTACAACGCTTTTTCATTCTTCGTGTACAATGTGTTTAGTGCTAGATTACATTGTTTAAAACCAATAGCGCCATTGCTACACATGTGGCAATCTAGGACGATACTGTACACTACTACAATAATGGAGTAATTTCCCCACCCAGCTCAACCCCTCCCTGTCCATTACCGGATGAATCCTATTCTGTGGTCCTCCCGCCCAGCCCCATTCCATTAATGTCTAACGGTTTAGCCAATCTCTTTTGAAGACACCGACCAATTTAAGTGTATTTGTACCATCTGAACAGGGAGTGAATTTCAGATCAAAATTACTTTGAGCAAAATATAATCCACTTCCAACCTATATGTTATAATCGTGAAGATGTCCACTGACCCTAGAAATTTCTTAGGATTATACAGTTCCAGCCAAGCCTGACCAAAACATTGAAAGATACTTTGACAGTAACTAACCCAACTGGCCAGTTTTGTATGGGAATGCCGCTTTGCTAATGTTATATTTCCCTCAATGATTACCGTATCGAGTTATTCATTTGCAATAATACCAGGACGCTGCAATGACAATCTTTCTGACAAACTAGCTGCAGTATCTGTGGCGATTCCTTGAACGGAATAACATACCGACAACTCCAGTCGGATTAAGGTTCATCGTCACCACCAATTGCCGGAGGGCGGGGGGTTAATTTAGCTTCATCACCTGACTGGAAAATATAGTTTCCTTTACTTTTCCATAGCATCCGTTACATTCTGTTCAATTTTGATTAAAGATGCTTCTCGCTTTTGGGCTAATTAGAATCCGACATTCATCTCCATATCCGCTGCCCCCGCCAGTTCTTGCCAGTTATTTTTTTAATTTGAAGGATTTGCGAAATGACCCCATACTTATTTGATCACCCGCCAGGAACAGTTCAGCTAAGTTGTTTAAGTGAGACATCTGCGGGGAACGTACTGAATAATCGCATCCAAACTCGCGGAAATATTTTTCGAGTCTGCAGCTAATGTCAATCGTAAACTGCAGGTGGGTTGTTCTGAACAATTAGTGTTGTTTTTACAATTCCACTTTATATGTTAATGAACTTGTCTCTGTGTGAAGACTGTTGGAAACTCAGAGAGAAAAAAATCCCCCTGATATGTTAGTCATTTTCGAACTGCAGTTATCGTCACGGATCAATTATTTTTTGTAATAGTTGATTTTCAGAGAATAATGTATCGCGAACTTCGGATTTTAATAATTGGTGTTGTAAATCAAATCGAGTTTATTATCATATGCACAAGTGCAGATGTAATTAAAGGCATATAGCATTAAAACAGCATTTATAGGAAAATAAATTACGCATTTTTATAAAAAGTAATTGGATCAAAAATATGTCCACTTTAGTGCAAAGTGTAATGTTGAAGAACCGAATCGTTGAAGCAATGTAGCTGTTCTCGAACCTGTTGCTGTGGGGACTTCACATAAAACACCTGATAGCATTTTTTGGGGTAGCTGGTGGATTTTTGTCCAGCTCCTCGATGATAAATGATTAACGGCAACGAGCAGGTAATAAAACTATATTTCTTGCCGTGTTGTCTTAAATAAAAACTAGGCCTATATGGTACCCACAACTTCAATTGCTAATGTAATATTCTGGAAGTGGAGCCATTGTTGTGACGTGGGGAAACTAACCCAGTTGATCACGTCGACTGTACCTCTTCCTAGAGCCCGAAATGTCGACTGTAACTCTTCCTAGAGATGCTGCCTGGCCTGCTGCGTTCACCAGCAACTTTTATGTGTGTTGCGTGAATGTCCAGCATCTGCAGATTTCCTCGTGTTTCCAGTTTGATCACGGCGATTACGGTTAAGGAGACAATTGACCAACTGAGTAGTGGGTTAAGGGACAATAATTGGTCGGGACATCAGGTCTGAACCATTGAGAAGGGATTATATTCTTCCATTTTAAGACACATATCTGAGAAGTTGGAACTTCTGATGGTGGGTTTGTCACTGCTACACTACGGCGTTCGTCGAGTTAATTTGTTCAAACCCCTGCGGTGGGATTTGAACCCGCAGCTTTGGGGCGAGAGTAACATACAGGATGAACCAATTGCACAATGCTTAAGGATGATTGAAGTGTACGAGGTCCTGTTACATAACAACTAACTTACTTTTTAATATCAGTTTCGTCTGAGAACGATCCAAAATTTGAAATGGAAATGATATTCCCAGTACATGACAAAACAACGATAAAATGCAGGCAGATCCAGATGGAGCAAGTGCGCTTATTTGCTGAAGCCAATTATTGGCGACCACTTCAAATAAATAAAGCCAACGTGAAAAGCAAATCTGTGAGGTAATGCATTGTAGCTGTAACGTCAGTGACACCTTTACACACGTTTCCTGCAAGCTGTGTAAACGCATTACACCATGCAGCTATAATCCCATATCATTACACTTTATTTGATTGCAATACATTCTGAATAAAAATCAGGGATGGTTTGAGCATTTGATAAATACCTGCTTTGCAAAGTCTACCCTGTAGGAGGCGCGGAAGAATTAAAAGTGGTCTTATATTCCTTGGTTTTACGATTATTACGTAATTTTAAAAGTTGATGCTACCACCACGTAATTTTTTTTTTAAAAAAGGACGAAAGAACCGATTAATAGCGGCATCGTAGGGAGGGGCACTCTGAATTCAAGGTAAACAGGTCAAAAATCAATTGTGATAAAGTTAAAGTATATCGTCTCCAACTTTATTTTTTACAGATTCGCGAATGCTTGGTAGCGCAGCTTTGAAAACTAGAATTTGGCACAATAACCAGCTTCTACTCGGAGTTTAAAATGGGCAATCAGGAGTAAATAACATTATTCACCACTGTGTAACTCTTCAGATTGTCCATGAGTGACAGGGAACAGGAGAACTGAGCTGTCAAAAATTATAGTTCGGGATGTCCGGGCTTTTTTAGCATCGATACGGGTACCGCATCATTTTGGGCTCAGTTAGATGCTTTTTGTTTTTTTTCATACATTCTGTGCTTCATTGGACAAGGAACATAATTCATGATTGAGAAGCTCCTGGTGATAATGTTCGATGGGAATGTTTGTGCTGTCGTTTTAATAATGCCTCACTAGCCTGTTTCCCGTGCCTTCCAGAGCGCTGACATTGACAAGCAATGTTAGTTATCTTTAGAAGAGAGGGCGGAGCGTATCATTTCAGTCCGTAAACTGTAATTAGCGGATCGTCTGAGCTGTGCAATTAGACTAAGGAAAAGGTTGTGTTGAATAATCTGTATGTAGCAGTGTTCAGATGCAAAGGCAGAGTGTGGGGTGCACAGAGCCCTAACTCTGGTCCACCCATTTTCCTGCAGGACAGGCTGCCTTTAATCGCCGATCCTTGAGCCTTGTGGCGGTGTGACGTTGATGCTGGAAGCACTGGTTTGGAATTACTGGATACCCATGGAAGACGCTATGGACAAATTCGATGACATGGCTTCTGTGAGCGACTTTGATCCGATCCAGGGCAGCATCCCGGCGACTAAAGTGGAGATTACCGTGTCCTGCAGGTATGTGCACTGACGGGAAAGGTGATATTAAGAGCGGCTGCAGTTTTGAACAACAATCCGCAGGTGGTCCCAAGTTTTATTTTTATTAAAGGTATTGAGATAGCGAAATGAAATTTACCTTAGGGGTATTGTTGAGGAATCCAGTTGCTTTCATTGTGTGGGCTGCCTGACAGTCGTTGTAAGACGAATCTTTACTTATTGTTTAATTTTATATTAACTACGGCTGACTTGAATTGTAGCCAGCAGTGTTTAAGATCGCGAATCTCGAAGCATCAGTATGTAAACCTGCTGTGTAGTAGTGGGATCTACATAGCCGCTTTCTTACAGTTGTGTCTGTTGTAAAGCCTCTTGGTTCTTGAACTTTCAAGTTCGTCCCCCAATAACCAAAAAAAACCCTCCAAAATCGATAGTATATATCGAGAACAGAACGGTCATCTATCTTTAAGCTAACTAGAGTACGTTGATTATCTTACCAGAGTTTTGGCACCAATAAACAGCAACTGTTTAAGAAAAAACTGCACCCAATTAGATTTCCTGATAGCAACCATTGAGGGTTCCTATGCCATATCACCCTTTTTCAGGTTAGTTAGCGGAATGAAATATTAATCTAACGTGGACAAATGTATTTTTGTCTTTGCAACGTTTGAGTTAATTCCCCTGTTTTACGTCTCATCATACGGGGATCCCCGAACGATGCCTGTGGTTCAGAAAGTGGCGGCGGGCGTTTGATGGCTGAGTTGTTCCGTTCTTCTGGCATCCTTTCGCGCTCCTTCACGTTGCGTTAACTCCCCCGTCTGATTGGACACCAGTACGGGAGGAGAGAATTCGAACTTGGAGACTTTGGCTTCATTGCAACAATGTCGGTGTTGGTGGAATCCTCCTTGGGGCGGGGGAGTGGGGGGGGGGTGATGGTTTGATTGATTCTTCTTGCAAGGAATTTGAAAGGGCAAACGACAAAACTGGCGATATCGTTGCAGGTGGCCACCCGGCCAAATGTATATTTTTCTGTTAGCCCATATGCCAAGCCACCTTAAGGTTTGTGTCTTGCACCTTGTAATTCTTCAAAAATCCGTATTGTATCTGTAGAAATTGGTTCAACAAACGGGCTCAGTGAGAGTATTGATCAATTATGAATCAGACTCATAAAATTGACCAGAAAGGTTGAACTGAATTTCTGTCTCCATAAATACTGTTTAATTTGCTGGGGTTTTAAAACATTTTTCTGTCTATATTTCATGTTTCCAATATCTGCACCTGTGTAGCTCTCGAAGATCAAACTGTGCCTGAGGTATTAATATTAACCATATTTTAGGTCCCTGATTGGGTCCAGTGTGGGCAATTTTAAGATTCTTTGTAATTTATGAAAATAGAAGATTACATTCATGTCATCAGCAGAAATGGTGGAACAGATGAAGCATAAGACTGTCAACAAAGATGTTCTCCGCTCTGCACAAAATATACTCCACAGTTTCCCCATCAGATCAAAGTGCCTTTCCCTTCATTCTTGGGTTGTGTTGCAGGCAAGACCAATGTTTACTGCCCATCTCTATTGAAAAGACAGTGTTGAGCTGCCTTTTTGAACTGGCGAAGTCCTTGTGGTGAAGCTAGCGTAAGGATTTTGAAGATGCATCACTATTTCTGTATTACTATACATCCAAGTTAGCATAGTATGAATTGTGGAAAGATTCCAGGATATGAAGATATCCTCATCTAACTGTTGCCTTTAACTATTGAGAAGTGGAGATTGTGATTCTTGGAAGACTTCCCAAACAATTTATAGTCCATGAGGAATTGAATTTAGGCATTTGTGTACTAATCATACAGATATCTTTGTCCTAGATATCTTAAATATTGCTGGAGTTCCAGGTAAATATATCAACACCCTCTTGACTTGCGTCTTGACCAGACTAGTCTTGGGGAGTCAGGGGATAAGGCATTTATTACAGAATAGTCAGAATCAGACCTGGTCTGTTCACCCACTTGCTTTGCAGGTAATAAGCAATCACTTGAAAGTTCCCTGATTTTTTTTTCCTTCCTGTTACAAACCACTGTAGGTAAAATTATACAGTATTTTTTCACTACAAATGGACAATGTGAAAACATTTTCAAATTCACTTCTCATTTGCTAGTTGTAATTGCAATCGGGAAATGGGCTCGTCGTTTATTCCAGATGGATTCCATGGCTGAAGAAAAGGTAGTTTAGGATGACTGACGTTGATGCTTTTAAAAATTTGTATTGTAATTGAAAGCAGTGTATATTGTAAATAGTCTGTTCAATATTAGGCAGTCACACAGAGTTGGTTAAGGAACTGAGTGAGCTCAGAATACTCAGCTCTGATCAAACATTCAAATCAGATGAGATCCAATTCTGTGATATATTTGAAACCTCTTGGCTGCATATAATTTGTACATTCAGGGCTTCTTTGGTGATTAGTGAGCAAGACCTAATTTAATCATTAATATCAGTGGACCATAAGATAAACTCTACCTTCATACTTAATACCTAAACAAATTTTCAGATATTTTGGGTGTACAATGTGTAGCTAACACTTAGTACTGTCTGGTTTCTTCCAATAACTGATGTATCACTCTGCAAGATGGCACTGGTGAACCATGGTGACGTTCTGCAGGCTGTGGACAATACTTGTAAATATACCTCTTTTGAATTACTCTGGCTGCAATCGGCATCATTTCCCTTCTAAGCAATATACTTTTAAATCAACTTAATGATCTACAGATGTCACAATCTTCTGAAGGACGTGGCAGACCAAGTAGGTAAGTGGACGCAGGTTCGTCACCCTGGCTGGAAGTGAGACAGGAGGGTTGACTCGAAGCCAGGCTGAAATGCTTAGGAATGAGGTCCACTCTACTCAGCATCTTGTCGATAAATGTGTAGTTGCTGGAGAACAAAATTGAGGACCTAAGGGCAAGATATGCTGTATCAAAGGGAAATGAGAGATTGTTGTGTTCTATGTTTGAGCGAGACATGGCTTTCTTCCATCACCCCAGATACAGCGATCAAACTGAAAGGCTTCACAATTTGCTGAATGGACTGAACAGCTGATTCGGAAAAGACAAGAGGTGGAGGTGTGTGTTTCACGACAAACTCTGTGGTAATCTGATATGGCAATTCTGTCAAACGCATGTTCCCACAACCTGGAGCACCAAATGATTAAATGCCATCCACTCTATTTACCTAGGGAGTTCTCCTCTATAATCCTGAACACAGTTTACATACCACCAGCAGCTGACTATAATCAAGCACTTGAGATACTGCATGATGCCATCTCCGAACAAATAATGATCCACCCTGACGCAGTTCAATTCATAGCTGGGAACTTCAGCCAGGCTTGGATGAAGAAAACCTGCCCAATTACTATTAACATGTACCCTGTAGCACTAGAGGCCCCAACACACCAGACCACTGTTAAACTAAGATAAGGAATGCCAACCGTTCAATTCCCAGACCACATATCAGTAAATTGGATGACTTGGCTGTCCTCCTAACTGCATTCAGCCAGAGGCTAAAGAGCAAAGCTCCAGAGATTAGGACAACAAAGAGGTTGTTGCAGGAGGCAGAGGAGTAGGTACAGGATTGCTTCGAGTCAGTAGACTGGGCCATGTTCAAGGACTCATCTGCAGATTTGAATGAACACACGGTGGTTGTCACGGACCTTATTAAGACAGTTGTAGATGAGTGTGTCCCCACAAAATCATTCAGTCTTCCATAATCGGAAGCCCTGGATAAATTGTTCGATCCGCAATCTCTGATCTGCGCAAGGCCAGATCGGAGGCATTCAAGTCTGGTGACCAAAAAAGTTACAAGAGGTTCAGGTACGACCTCAAGAAAGCCATCTCCCAGGCGAAGTAGCAATTCTGGACTAAATTTGAATCAGGGAAGGATGCTTGATAGTTGTGGAAGGTCTTGAATACTGTCCTCTCTTATAAAGTTATATCATGTGACATGGATGACAACAAGGCTTCACTTCCAGATGAGCTTAGTGTCTCCGTGCTCGCTTTGACTGTCAAAATATGGAGGAGCTATCACACTCTCACAGTCCCCAGTGATATTGTGATATCAGTCTCTGAGGCCAACATGAGAGCAGACTTCAGGAAGGTGAACCCATAGAAAGCAGCTGGCCCAGGCAGGGTACAGAGCCAAGTACTAAAGGCCTGTGCTAATAAACTGGCTGGAGTGTTCACTGGGATCTTTAACCTCTTGCTAATTCAAGCAGGCCTCAGCCTAGAAAGAATGTGGCAACCTGCCTCAATGACAACCGTCCAGTAGCACTCACAAAAAACAGTGATGAAGTGTTTTGAGACGATGGCGATGAAACATATCAACTCCTGCCTGAGAAGTGACTTGAATTTGCTCCAATTTAGCTACCAGCACAACATGTCCACAGCGGATGCCATCTCATCTAAACTGCAAAGATGCATACATCAAGCTGTTCTTGATGTACATCAAGAGTATCGACTATAGATCGGCATTCATTACTATCATCCCATCAAAACTAATCAATAAGCTTCAAGACTGTAGCCTCACTACCTCTTTGTGCAATAGGATCTTTGATTTCCTCATTTACAGACCCCAGTCAGTTCGGATTGGCAACAACATCTCTTCCACAATCTCCATCTGCACAGGTGCACAGCCAGGCTCTGTGCTTAGCCCCCGCTCTACTCCCTTTACACTTATGACTGTGTGGCTAAGCATAGCTCCAATGCCATATGCAAGTTTGCTGATGACATCACTGCCATAGGCCGAATCAAAGATGGAGAGGAATCAGCATGTAAGAGAGAGATTGAAAACCTGGCTGGGTGGTGCCATAACAACAGCCTTTTCTTCAATGTCAGCAAGACCGAGGGGCTGATTACTGATTTCAGGAGAAGGAAACCGGAGGCCCACGAGTCAGACTACATCAGAGGACCAGAGGTGGAGAGGGTCAGCAATAAATTGCTTGGTGTTATTATTTTGGAGGGTATGTCCTGGGCCCAGCATGTAAACGCAGTTATGAAGAAAGCATGGCAGCGCCTCCATTTCCTTAGGAGTTTGTGAACAGTTCCCCTGCAACTGGATCCTCAACTTCCTAACTGGTAGACCACAATCTGTGCGGATTGGTGATAATACTGCCTCCTGGCTAACGAGCATTACTGGCTTAGCCCATTGTATCCACGACTGCGTGGCTAGGTATAGCTCGAATGCCATCTATAAATTTGCTGATGATACAAGCATCTCAGATGGAGATGAGAGGGCGTACAGGAGTGAGATATACCAGCTAGTTAAGTGGTGTTACAGCAACAACATTGCACTCATTATCAGTAAGACAAAAGTGCTGATTGTGCATTTCAGAAAGGGTATCTGCATAGAGGGATCTGAAGTGGAGAGAGTGAGCAATCTCAGTTTCCTGGGTGTCAAGATCTGTGAGGATCTAACCTGGTCCCAACATATCGATGCAGCTATAAAGTAGGCAAGACGGTGGCTATGTCACATTAGGAGTTTATAAAGATTTGGTTTATCAAAAAAAAACACTCAAAACTTCTATAGGTGCACTGTGGAGAACATTTTGACAGGCTGCATCACTGTCTGGTATGGAGGGGCTACTGCACAGGACCAAAAGAAGCTACAGAATGTCGTAAAATTAGTCAGCTCCATCTTGGGTATTAGCCTCCGTAGTACCCAAGATATCTTCAAGGAGTGGTGCCTCAGAAAGATGACCCCTATCATTAAGGACCTCCATCACCCAGGCATGCCCACTTCTCATTGTTACCTTCAGGAAGGCGCACACTCAATGATTCAGGAACAGTTTCTTCCCCGCTGTCATCCAATTCCTAAATGGACATTGAACCCATGAGCACTACGTCACTTTTTAAATATATTATTTCTGTTTTGTACTACTTTTAATCTATTTAATGTAAATATACTGTAATTGATTTACTTATATTTTTTCTTTCTATATAATCAGGTATTGTATTGAACTGCTGCTGCTAAGTTAACAAATTTCATGACACATGCTGGTGATAGTAAACCTGATTTTGACTCTGATTCGGCATGATATCTAAAACTTTGACAAAATCCTATAGATGTGTAGTGGAGAATATATTTACTGGCTGCATCATAGTCTGGTATAGAAACATCAATGCCCTTGAACGGAAAATCCTGCAACAAGTAGTGGATATGGCCAAGTCTATCACAGGTAAAGCCCTCCCCACCATTGAGCACATCTACATGAAATACTGTTGCAGAAAAGCAATATCTATCATCAGGCATCCCCATCACTTTTCTTGCGGCTGCCATCAGGAAAAAGATACAAGAGCCTCAGGACTCTCACCATCGGGTTCAGGAAGTTACTATCCCTCAACCACCAGGCTCTGAACCAAAGGGGATAATGCAACTCAACTTCACTAACTTATCCTTGAAATGTTCCCACAACCTATGGATTCAATTTCAAGGATCCTTCATCTTGTGTTCTCAATATCTATTGCTTGCTTATTTATTTATTATTTCTTTCTTTTCTGTATTTCTACAGTTTGTTGTCTTTTGCACAATGGTTGCACACCCAAGTTGGTGCGATCTTTAATTGATTGTATTACAGTTATTATTTTATTATGGATTTATTGAGTATGCCCGCAAGAAAAATTGAATCTCAGGGTTGTATATAGTGATATATATGTACTTTGATAATAAATTTATTTTGAACTTTGACTTTTTATCTATTGCAATGAATATTGTTATTTTCATATTTATTTTAATGTTTATTTTCTTCAAAATAAACCTATAGTCATACTGCCACTCTTGTATTAAAGTGAAAATACTTTAGAAGATAGTTTTTGTAAAATCAGTGCAAAATGATATTCACATAGCAAATACAGAGTCCTGGCACACCACAATGTTTAACTCTAGCTTTCAAAAGACTTTCATTGGTACAATGGAGCAACTAAATAGTATTAATCATGATCAGCTCTTCATAAATACTGAATACAGAGAACTTAAATACATAAATACAGAGAACTTACAGCACAGAACATTATTTAGCCTATGAGTTTGTATTAGCTCTATGGAAGAGAATTTCAAGTAGTCCTACTTGCCTGTCTCTTCCCAGTAGCCCTGTAAATTCTTATCCCTTCCCTATGAAACACAAGAAATTAAACTGCTTCTGCTTGTTTTGTCATTGACAATTACTCTACGTACTTTGCTTTTTGACCCTTCTACTCATGAGAGCCATTCCAATCTGCCTTTTTTGACTAGACCTTTCATGTTTTTATACATGTTTAATACACCCCTTGTTAATTCCAGTTTCTCCAGTCCATCCATGTAACTAAAATCTTTCTCCTGATATCACTATCGTAACCCTCTTTACTCTGTCTAAGGGCTTTACTCCTAGCTGTACATAGTATTCCAGCAGCAGTTTATGTTTAAAATGCTTCATCAGATTTAGTTATTCTTGTACTCTATGCCTATAATTTCTTTAATACTCTGCCTTGCTCTCCCATTTCATGCACTCGGTCCACTCAGATTTCTCTGTTCCTGAACCCTCCTAAGTTTTGTGTTATCTGTAGATTTGAAAATTATCGCCTATACACGCAAGTCCAAGACATTCATGTATATTTAAATAGAGCAGTGGTCCCAGAACCAACCTGTGGGGGAGGCTACTGTACCTACTTTCCTCCAGTCCAAAACATAACCTTTTATAATAAAGCTAATTCACAAATGTTAAATTGGAATAGATATCCGCAATTTGCGCGTGACTTCAACCTTAAACTATATATTTGGATGCATAAGTTACCATAACTATTATTTCAAGTAATTGCATCTTGGAAACTCACAGTTTTGCAGAACTTGAAACCGGGACAGTTACCAATGATACAAAACCTAACAGAATTTTACTTCTGTTAGGATTTTTTTAAAAATTGGACACCTGTAGTAATGAGTAGAATAATTTAGTTAATTATAGTATATTAGTTTCTTATATTTTTGTGCAATTTTGCTAATTTCTGTTTCTCCCAATATAATTAAACATAGTTAAACAATTCAAGCAAATGTTAAAAGATTTACCTATTAATTTATATCATTTTAATTTTTGTACATTTTTAATTTTGATTCTTCCATTTCTTGTCCTTCACATTTTGAATTGTCCATAAGCTTGCCATAAATGCAGACGTTCTTGATTCTGGGATGTTATTACAGGTGTGATGCTGTCTAACCCACTTTGACCCAGCTATAATTATACACACGGGGATGACGGCTTTACCTGTATGCATCTAAATTTAGAAATTTCCCCTTTTATAAATGTTTTGCAAAAAGTTGTGTTGCTCATAACAAAAATGTAAGAGATTCTGCAGATGCTGGAAATCCAGAGGAACACACACAAAATGCTGAGGAACTCAGCAAGTCAGGCAGCATCTATGGAGGGGAATAAACAGTATTTTGGACCAAGGTCCTTCGTCAGAAACATATTTGTGAGGTGTAATATTATTTTATGGGACATCAATTAATCTAAAGACTGGAAGTGGAATTCATGAGTGGTACTTGACAAAGCAGGGTCAAGAGAATTCAAATCTGTCACTGATAGTAAAAGTGATCTTAAAAGTCATTCCAAGGAATTGTGACAAAGATATTGAAATATCTATGAATATATAATTATCTGAATTACACATGAGGTTGGGTAATAAATGATTCATTGGTAAATATTTACTTGAACTGTAAGTCTGTACTAAATTATGCTTGATATGCTAGTTATTTTGTCCCCTTGTTTTCTTGCTTTATTATAGACAAGTAAATGAACAGAATTGCACAATTCGCAAAATATCTTCACGATGAATAGTGCCATTAATTCAAGAGTATCTGAGAATAAACTAGCAGGCTGTATTCTGATCGTGTCCAAGATATCTTGAAGTGGGAGGGTGAGGAGCCAGAGGTCGTGGTACATATAGGTACCAACGACATAGGTAGGGAAAGGGAAGAGGTCCTGAAAGGAGAATATAGGGAGCTAGGAAGGGAGTTGAGAAAAAGGACCGCAAAGGTAGTAATCTCGGGATAACTGCCTGTGCCACGCGACAGTGAGAGTAGGAATGCGATGAGGTGGAGGATAAATGCGTGGCTGAGGGATTGGAGCAGGAGGCAGGGATTCAAGTTTTTGGATCATTGGGACCTCTTTTGGTGCAGGCGTGACCTGTACAAAAAGGACGGGTTACACTTGAATCCTAGGGGGACCAATATCCTGGCAGGGAGATTAGCGAGGGCTACTGAGGTGACTTTAAACTAGAATAGTTGGGGGGTGGGAATCAAATTAAAGAGGCTAGGCGAGAGGAGGTTAGTTCACAACAGGGGGATGGGAACCAGTGCAGAGAGACAGAGGGGTGTAAAGTGAGGGTAGAAGCAAAAAGTAGTAAGGAGAAAAGTAAAAGTGGCAGGCCGACAAATCCAGGGCAAGCATCAAAAAGGGCCACTTTTCAACATAATTGTATAAGGGCTAAGAGGGTTGTAAAAGAGCGCCTGAAGGCTTTGTGTGTCAATGCCAGGAGCATTCATAACAAGGTGGATGAATTGAAAGTGCAGATTGTTATTAATGATTATGATATAGTTGGGATCACAGAGACGTGGCTCCAGGGTGACCAAGGATGGGAGCTCAACATTCAGGGATATTCAATATTCAGGAGGGATAGACATGAAAGAAAAGGAAGTGGGGTGGCGTTGCTGGTTAAAGATGAGATTAACGCAATAGAAAGGAAGGACATAAGCCGGGAAGATGTGGAATCGATATGGGTAGAGCTGCATAACGCTAAGGGGCAGAAAACGCTGGAGGGAGTTGTGTACAGGCCAGCTAACAGTAGTAGTGAGGTCGGAGATGTTATTAAACAGGAAATTAGAAATGTGTGCAATAAAGGAACAGCAGTTATAATGGGTGACTTCAATCTACATGTAGATTGGGTGAACCAAATTGGTAAAGGTGCTGAGGAAGAGGATTTCTTGGAATGTATGCGGGATGGTTTTTTGAACCAACATGTCGAGGAACCAACTAGAGAGCAGGCTATTCTAGACTGGGTATTGAGCAATGAGGAAGGGTTAATTAGCAATCTTGTCGTGAGAGGCCCCTTGGGTAAGAGTGACCATAATATGGTGGAATTCTTCATTAAGATGGAGAGTGACATAGTTAATTCAGAAACAAAGGTTCTGAACTTAAAGAGGGGTAACTTTGAAGGTATGAGACGTGAATTAGCTAAGATAGACTGGCAAATGACACTTAAAGGATTGACGGTGGATATGCAATGGCAAGCATTTAAAGATTGCATGGATGAACTACAACAATTGTTCATCCAAGTTTGGCAAAAGAATAAATCAAAGAAGGTAGTGCATCCGTGGCAGACAAGAGAAATTAGGGATAGTATCAATTCCAAAGAAGAAGCATACAAATTAGCCAGAAAAAGTGGCTCATCTGAGGACTGGGAGAAATTCAGAGTTCAGCAGAGGAGGACAAAGGGCTTAATTAGGAAGGGGAAGAAAGATTATGAGAGAAAACTGGCAGGGAATATAAAAACTGACTGTAAAAGCTTTTATAGATATGTAAAAAGGAAAAGACTGGTAAAGACAAATGTAGGTCCCCTACAGACAGAAACAGGTGAATTGATTATGGGGAGCAAGGACATGGCAGACCAATTGAATAATTACTTTGGTTCTGTCTTCACTAAGGAGGACATAAATAATCTTCCAGAAATAGTAGGGGACAGAGGGTCCAGTGAGATGGAGGAACTGAGCGAAATACATGTTAGTAGGGAAGTGGTGTTAGGTAAATTGAAGGGATTAAAGGCAGATAAATCCCCAGGGCCAGATGGTCTGCATCCCAGAGTGCTTAAGGAAGTAGCCCAAGAAATAGTGGATGCATTAGTGATAATTTTTCAAAACTCGTTAGATTCTGGACTAGTTCCTGAGGATTGGAGGGTGGCTAATGTAACCCCACTTTTTAAAAAAGGAGGGAGAGAGAAACCGGGGAATTATAGACCGGTTAGCCTAACGTCGGTGGTGGGGAAACTGCTGGAGTCAGTTATCAAAGATGTGATAACAGCACATTTGGAAAGCGGTGAAATGATCGGACAAAGTCAGCATGGATTTGTGAAAGGAAGATCATGTCTGACGAATCTCATAGAATTTTTTGAGGATGTAACTAGTAGAGTGGATAGGGGAAAACCAGTGGATGTGGTATATTTGGATTTTCAAAAGGCTTTTGACAAGGTCCCACACAGGAGATTAGTGTGCAAACTTAAAGCACACGGTATTGGGGGTAAGGTATTGATGTGGATAGAGAATTGGTTAGCAGACAGGAAGCAAAGAGTGGGAATAAACGGGACCTTTTCAGAATGGCAGGCAGTGACTAGTGGGGTACCGCAAGGCTCAGTGCTGGGACCCCAGTTGTTTACAATATATATTAATGACTTGGATGAGGGAATTAAATGCAGCATCTCCAAGTTTGCGGATGACACGAAGCTGGACGGCAGTGTTAGCTGTGAGGAGGATGCTAAGAGGATGCAGGATGACTTGGATAGGTTGGGTGAGTGGGCAAATTCATGGCAGATGCAATTTAATGTGGATAAATGTGAAGTTATCCACTTTGGTGGCAAAAATAGGAAAACAGATTATTATCTGAATGGTGGCCGATTAGGAAAAGGGGAGGTGCAACGAGACCTGGGTGTCATTATACACCGGTCATTGAAAGTGGGCATGCAGGTACAGCAGGCGGTGAAAAAGGCGAATGGTATGCTGGCATTTATAGCAAGAGGATTCGAGTACAGGAGCAGGGAGGTACTACTGCAGTTGTACAAGGCCTTGGTGAGACCACACCTGGAGTATTGTGTGCAGTTTTGGTCCCCTAATCTGAGGAAAGACATCCTTGCCATAGAGGGAGTACAAAGAAGGTTCACTAGATTGATTCCTGGGATGGCAGGACTTTCATATGAAGAAAGACTGGATGAACTAGGCTTGTACTCATTGGAATTTAGAAGATTGAGGGGGGATCTGATTGAAACGTATAAAATCCTAAAGGGATTGGACAGGCTAGATGCAGGAAGATTGTTTCCGATGTTGGGGAAGTCCAGAACGAAGGGTCACGGTTTGAAGATAAAGGCGAAGCCTTTTAGGACTGAGATTAGGAAAAACTTCTTCACACAGAGAGTGGTGAATCTGTGGAATTCTCTGCCACAGGAAACAGTTGAGGCCAGTTCATTGGCTATATTTAAGAAGGAGTTAGATAAGGCCCTTGTGGCTAGGGGGATCAGGGGGTATGGGGGGAAGGCTGGGGCAGGGTTCTGAGTTGGATGATCAGCCATGATCATAATAAATGGCGGTGCAGGCTCGAAGGACCGAATGGCCTACTCCTGCACCTATTTTCTATGTTTCTATGTTTCGATTCTGCTGGCTGGGCATGTTACCCTGAGTCTCAAAAAAGAATCACTCTCTTCTGGAGCACCTAGACAAGAGCAAAGAATACAATATGTCAGGCTGGTGTTAATCAATTACAACTCAGCATTTAATGTCATTAAACCTTCGGAATTAGTCACCAATCTTCTAAACCTGGGCTTCTGTAGACTGCTGTAAGACCATAAGACATAGGAGCAGAATCAGGCCATTTGGCCCATCGAGTCTGTTCCGCCATTTCATCAAGCTGATTCATTTCCTTCTCAGCCCCAATCTCCTGCCTTCCCCTGTAACCCTTCAGCCCGGACTAATCAAGAAACTATCAACCTCTACCTTAAATATACGCAAATGACTTGGCCTCCATAACTGTCTGTGTCAACAAACTCCACAGACTCACCGCTCTTTGGCGAAAGAAATTCCATCTCATTCTGTTCTAAAAGCACGTCCCTCTATTATGAGGCTGTTTCCTCTGGTCTTGGACTCCCCCACCAAAGGAAATATCCTCTCCACATTCACTCTTATCAAGGCCTTTCAACATTTGATAGATTTCAATCAGATTCTCCCTCATTCTTCTGAAATCCAGTGAGTACAGGCCCAGAGCCATCAAACACTCATTTTAAGTCTGTCAATCTCAGAATAATTTTTGTGAACATCCTTTGAACCCGCTGCAATGTCAGCACATTATTTCTTGGATAGAGAGTCCAAAAGCTGCTCACAATACTCCTAAATGAGGCCTCACCAGTGCCTTACAAATCCTGAACATTTTGGGTCTGAGAACGCTCAAAATTTTTTCCCATATAAATTAATGGTACAGTAATTGCTTCTTCACTTTACGCCATTTTGGCACAAAAGGTTTCATAGAAACGCTCTACCTTAGCGGGGGAAATATGGGATAAGGTCAGTCCCGTATGGGACAAACCAATTTAGCTCAATATACGGGATGTTCCGGCAAACACGGGACAGTTAGCAACCCTATGTTTAAGTTCAACAGTACGTGACAGGGAATGGGGAAAGGTGCAGCTGACTCATATCGTTTCCTCGCGGCCCGGTAGCACATGCTTTGCAGCCTGGTGCTGGTCGGCGGCCCGGTGGTTGGGGACCGCTGCGAGGGTCACAAAACTAGCCATCTCCATCTTGGGCACAATACTCCCTACTATCGAGGACGTCTTGAGTAACACTGTCTACCATCGAGGACATCTTGGGTGACACTTCTCTACTATCAAGGACACCTAAAAGACATTAAGGACTTTCACCATCTGGGACATGCCCTCGTTTTGTTACTATCTTCAGAAAAAAGGTCTAGGAGCCTAAAGACCCACACTTAATAATTTAGAAACAGTTTCTCCCACTGCTTTTCAGATTTCTGAACGGTCTATGAAACCTACCTGATTAATATTTTTTGCACTATTTATTCATTTTGTAATTTTTAGTAACTTTACATCTTTTCGCTGCTCCTGCTGCTGCAAAACAACAAATTTAGTGTCACAGAAGAGAATGATGATAAACCTCATTCTGATGCTGGTGTCCAGAAGTTTGCGTTTACCTGTGCTGGTCTTGGTTTTCTGCAGCGTTTCGGTATTTATTTCAACTAGTCCACAGATGATGAAGTGTCGAGCCTCCAACCTGGAGCATCCCTGACAGCAGCTGATGCTTGGGGCATTGCCTTCTTGGAAAGAAGTGTTTCTTCTTCTCACACGGTTTTCTCTGATTTTTAGGAGCTTCTAAATGGCCACATTTAGTTAATAATAGCATTTTGTATATCTTGACCCAGATACAACACGGTGCAGACTCCCAATGATAATTCAGAGACAATCTAGTAGATTCAGCATCCAGTATGTCAGTAAGCTTTAGACTTTCAATGCATAGTTATATGTTTGGAAACATCTTCAATTGAATGTGAATGGCTTTAGTTCTGACTGCCAGAATGATTGGGCCCATAATATTCAAAATAAGGATAATTTGTAATTAAGTTAAATTATCAGAGACACTATGTTCAAACATTCAGTTATCAACACTCCAAATGCTTGTCATTTTTGTGTAGTCTCTGTACCCTTAGTTTATTTTTCAAAATCTGTTTGCAGAGTGTGGACTTCCCACTGGTAATGGCAGCATTTGTTGCCAATCTCTAATTGCCATTTACATTAATGGGTTTGCATTTGTGTACAGACAAATCTGAGTAAAACTAATAGATTTCTAATTCTGAAGGAGTTTTACTGAACCTCCTAGGTTTTGTATCAAACTAGTGTAACCCAGGTTAATTAAACCCAAAGTTGTAATGTTAGACAGTTCTGCCTGCTGAGGGATGAAAACGAGGTTTACCAATTTTTAAAAAAAGAGAGTTTGAAAAAGACGCTATGCAAGAGTGGGGTAAGTTGGACACAGGATGGACAAGGAGAGAAACGCAGCAATGATTAGAAGCTGAAGACATGAACTGTTAAGAATGGAATTAGCAGTGAGTATCTATACCCTACTAATTTGAAACCCTCGGTGAAACCCCTGGAAGAGAGACAATAGCAATAAAAGATTTATTGAAGCTACAGCTGTAACATTCAGCAGCTTTAATGAGAAAATATTGGCAGAGGCGAGTATCCAAAATCCCTACCGTGTAGTCGGGGATTAGTTCTGCAAAATCATACCAAGGCATTTGGTCAAGTTTTATACAAGTTTGTGAATTGACTTTCTGTGGATGATAAACTATTTCATTCCAACGAAACCAAGACACAAGATGGCGAGCCACCCAAGGTGATCAACCAGCATGGAATGAAATGTGTAATGACGCCGAGGATTTAATACGTTTGGATGTATAAGTTTATTTTCATTCGAAGAATCCGAATTTGATGTTCTGCAAGAACTGATTACTTTTGCAAAGACTTTAAGTTACTAAATGAGATTTACTTTGTTTAAGAGTTGTGATGTTGGAGAATTGTCGTGAAAGGAGTTAAACTGTGTATATATAATTTTTGAATTGGAATTTAAACTTGTAAATATATTGCCTGGAACTGAAACTGAAGTTAATTATAATACTTGAGAATAGGAATTATATTTGGTTTTCTAACTAACTATGGATAAGTAAAAAGGAAAGTTTAGTCTGTAAACTTTTAAATAGGGAATAACACCAGATCAAATTAGTTAGAGAGATTAGGGTAGTAAAGAAATCTCACTGATTCTAATTAAAAAGGAATTTGTTTTACTTTGATATCTAGGATTTGAAACCTAAACAGAATGTTTGAATTTTGAATTGTTCTTGCTCATGTAAATATTTTGTACATATTCACAAGGAAATCTGCAGATGCTGGAAATTCAAGCAACACACACAAGAAGTGCTGGTGAACGTAGCAGGCCAGGCAGCATCTATAGGAAGAGGTACAGTTGATGTTTCGGGCAGGGATCATCCGTCAGGACTAATATCTCTTTTTTCAGTTAGTCCTGACGAAGGGTCCTGGCCCAAAACGTTGATTATACCTCTTCCTATAGATGCTGCTTGGCCTGCTGCATTCACCAGCATTTTTTTGTATTTTGTACATATTGTTTTTTTCCTTATAAACAAACCCTATTTCCAGAAGTGTGTGGTTTCTATTCACTGCCTCCTTCTGATACCTAGAATCTTCTGATGGCCTATTAGCACCTAGTGTAATTTGATTTTCTCAAAAGAGTGCGGCAACTAGTCACACGTGATGAGGCTTGTGCTACACTGATGTCACACTAACACCTGGTATACCAACCTGAGGTCCACAGACCGCTTAGTTAAAGGTAAGGGTCCATGGCATTAAAAGAAAGGGTAGGAACCCCTGATCCAGCAGTTTTGAGGTTACTATTAGAGTGACTATGCTTTAAAAAATTCAAGTAATTAAAATAAAGTTATAATCTTCAAAAGGATCGCGTGCTTTCCTGAAGTATTTGAGCATAAACTCTTCTCGGGCTTCTAGCTAGGTCCAGCTGTGATTTTAACCGATGATTTGATGGCCATCTCTGCCAACTTCATCAGGGATGTTGCTGGAGCATGTCTAGTACGGTGGTGTACATACTCAGCTCCTGTCATCCGTCCTTCCTGATTGGCTAGTCCTCAACCAGTCAGGTTTCCACTGTCTCACCTTGTTTAAAATCATATTTTAGTTCTTAGTTAAAGTGAGACCTTTGTCTTTGTTGAAATTCTTATTCTCTAGTGTACTTCAATGGCTTCCTTCACTAGGCGGGTCCAGAAGCCAATGGCATGGCATAGTAGTGCGTAATGTTCAGTTCTTTAGATGTTGTGGTGGGGTTCAACTCATCTTTTTTAATTCTGAATGTTAATACAGGTATTTAACCACTGTGCTATTACACCTAATCATATAGTTATATATTCCAAGTACCCTCTTTGGGTAAGATGTTCCATAGGAGTACTAGGGGGAAAAATAATGTTTCTGAAGATAATTCTATGTTAATATTTGCTCTGGATAAAACTGATAAGGCAACATTTGTTTTCTGTCCCAGTTCCCAAGAGGAGGTGGAATGAATTTTCTCCTTAAATCCCAAGAATAATTGTGATGATGAGGCATTGATAGGAAAATTCCAGAATATTAATTCAGCAATGAAAAGAGAATAGTGGTACTTGTTGGCCTGATGTGACACTAGCAGAGGAATTTTGGAAAGAGTCAAAATTAACATTTCACGCCCAAGATGGTGATCAGACAAGGTTCAAATGCAAGCTCTCAACCCTGATATGTTGACTGGTTTCTCTTTCCATTGATGCTAGCCATCTTCAGCATTTTCTGATCTACTTTCAGATTCCCACTGCCTGCAGATATTCCTTTGATTCTCATTTCCCTGAAGTTATTGTTCTTGGCTTCCTATGCAAGAGAGTGGTTGGGAGGTGCTGTTGAATTAAGCTGATGAGTAGCTCTAGAACTATCTGCAGCTGCAGTAAACTAGAGTTAGAAGGTTTGAGCAGAAAGGCAGAGATGCTGCTTAAATAGATTGCTCTATTATGAGATCTTTGAGTTTCTTTGCACGAGAGTTTTTTGTACACATATTGTTTTACATGTGAAGAGTTGCTCATTGTACAGCAGTCAACCAGCACTCTACTGTTGTTAAAGTAATCCGTTAGTCTTGCGAGACCGTGGATCTGCGCCTGGAAAGTCTTCACTCTCCAGGGCGCGGACCTGGGCAAGGTTGTATGGAAGACTGGCAGTTGCCCATGCTGCAAGTCTCCCCTCTCCATGACACCGATGTTGTCCAAAGGAAGGGCAATGGCCAATGCAGCTTGGCACTGGTGTTGTTGCAGAGCACTGGGTGGTTAAGTGCCTTGCTCAAGGACACAACACGTTGCCTCGGCTGGGGCTCGAACTCATGACCTTCAGGTCACCAGTCGAATGCCTTAACCACTTGGCCTCCGTTGTTAAGTTGTGGGTATCATTAGTCCTGTTAAATTTCAGACCAGTAAGTTCTCTCTGGATGTAAAGGAAATGTGATGCAGCTGGTGTTGGAAGTGGTCAAATAGTTTCTTAATGGAGATGATTCTAGTATAGCCGAGCCTGATTCACTGAATGAACACTGAATAATAAACATCCGATAGTTCAATGCAAATTTTTTATCAGATTATGTATACATCACTACACGTTACCCTGATAATGCCTTGTAGTGATTCACAGTAGAATAAATAAATAAATACAATAGAATTAGAGAAAAAGTACACACAAATATTGACAAACACCCAATCTGCGAAAAAAGACAAACTGCTAATACAAAAAAAGACTAATAAATAAATAAATATATAAATACGTTTTGCTGGGAACATGAATTGTGGAGTCATTGAAAGTGTGTATGTCATATCTGTAGATGGTAGTATTGCACGAAGTGTAGATGATGCCTGTCTCCAACTGATTGTGCCACCACAATCACATTGAATAGAATAGATGGAGAAAAGATGTAGCAAAAAGAAATATGATGCACTTCATGCCATCACCAGAGGTAATACTTCTCTGCAGTGATTACAGTCAAGCTGGGGAGCAAACCAGATCCAATGAAGAGTGTGACAGGCTTCTCAGGAGCAGCATCAGGTGCTTAGGTTGGTGCTACGTAGTGAATGAAATGTGCTGTAGGTGGGACTTAGTTATCCCATGAACAGTGGTTAAGTTTGGAATTCTGCATCCCGCCGTACTCGGTCATGAGTAGTACTGAGTAATTAAATAGGTTGTAGGGAATTTGAAGTACAGTGCAAACATTTTCAACTATCTTCAGCCAACAGAACCAAGTGGGGCTCCAAGTTGAGTCCTTCCTTAGATATGACCCCATGCAGAAGACAGTCCATCCAATACTCCGCCTAATGTCAAGAAGTGGCTGAGTGCACTGGATAGAGCACTTGTGGTCTTTCTGAACACCAAGGCTTCTGAATGAGCTGCACTTTTAACAGAGTTGGTGTTGTACAGTTACCTGCCTGACAGTATGATAAATTACTCAGGTGCTTCTGGTCCACTTGAAACAATGCAAGTCTAACTAGATTATTTGCCACTTCTTTGTTCTAGCATTGATTATCAGTGAAAGGATGGAATATGTTGCTGTATGAGGAAGCTCTTATTCGTAATCTGCTCAACACTGCTCAGGTTGCATTCTAGCAGGACTACCCTGCTGAAAATATCATTACAACCTGGCTGCAAACAAGGACAGAACAATGAAATCCCGAGGCAGGGCAAGAGCGACTGCCTTTTGACATTAAGACAGCATTGAAGAATACTGGGTAAGCTGAATGGGAAGCATGAAGACAATTCTTCACTGGCTGAAGATATACCTCACACAAAGGAAAATGTTTGCAGTGGTTGGAGGCTGATTAGAACTAGTGCTTTGCCGCAGGATTTCCTCGGGGCATTGAACAGAGCTTGATTATTTCAGCTGCTGCTTCAATAAATTTTCTTCTATCATTTAGACAGAAGTGGAACCATTCAGAGATCTTGAAGAGTGATCAGATAGACCACGGCTAAGGGAATGTGGCGAATAGGTTCCAGAATTGGCTCAAATGTAGAAAGCAAATTGCTACTGGTTATTCGATGCTTCTGACCAGTAGGTTATTACAGGATTAGTTAACTCAGCTGGAATGCTGCACTCATTTCTTGTCATCATGTTAACTGGAGAGGTGCATTTTGTACCAAAGAAGAGATTTATGAAGCTAATGCCAGAGCCAGAAACTTGTAGCCAAGAGCATAGAGGCACAGTTTCTTGTCCTCTGTGCTCTTGTTCTTTCATTGATCCTGTTTACAGTTGCTATTCTATAGATTTTCTGAGTATGCCGACAGAAAAAAAGAATCTCAGGGTTGTATGTGGTGACATATATGTATTCTGTTACTATTACTTTGAACTTTGAAATATGGATAGCTGTGTTGTTTTCTTTGAACAGGGAAAGCTACAGTGAGACTGTTTACATTTGGTGAAGGGCCTAAGTAGTGTCAACCATAAGGATCTATTTCCCTTAGAGAATCAGGGTGGTGTTTGACTTGGAAAGGAATCTGTAAATTCTCATGCACCTGCTTCCTTTTTCCATCTTGGTGGAATGTTTGGGAGGCAAAGTCAGGCTATCAGTTACCTGGGCAAGTAATGATGGTGACAATCAAAGACAGGGAAGAGGGTGATTAAATGCTGCCCTTGCCAACAAAACCACCCGCCTGTGAAGGAATAAAAACAAGAAATCTTGCAAATGCTGGAAATCCAAAATAACGCACACAATGCTAGAGGAACTCAGCATGTTAGGCATCATTCATGGATGGGAATAAACAGTCAACGTTTTGGGCTGAGACTATTCATCGGGCCTAAGCATGCCTAAAATTTGCTTTTATGAATGTAACTACAATTTTCCAATATTATTGACAGTTGGCTGTTCATGAATATTAATAATCTCCTTAATGGTGAATTAAAGGTGAACAGACTTTGTGTGACCCAGGGCCTGTCTTTGAAGCAGTAGCTGAAACTGAGTCTAAAGAAAGAAGTGTTTCAGTTGTAGGATAAGTAGTTTTAGTAGATCAAGTCTCAAAGAATATTCTAGGTTTCTCTGTTGTCCTCACCTTTTAATGGTTTAAATATTGCCAGATGTTATTGCCACCATTTTCTTTCAAAATGCTATGATGAGGAGTGTGACTATCAAATCATCTATAGCATTTTGTTTACATTATTTCTTTATGAGGAATGTGGCAAAATCAAAGGACACATTGTATTAGCTAAATTGAACTGGGAGTTACATAGGGGTTGTTGGATGGAACAACTGATTATTTTCTTCTGGTAAGTGGAAAAGAATTGGTTTTGTAATACTTGTCCAACTTAGATTTACGGGTGTTTATGTGAACAATTATTTCTGAGATGCTCCTCACGTTGCTGTGCATGTATTGGTATCATAATGGTTCTGGAAGAGTGACCTGCAAGCTGCTTGTTTTTGTGGTTAAGTACAGTTAAGTGCTCTGGTGTACTCAGCTATTTTCATCATCAAGATGGAGTGGACAGAAATATCAGGATGTTATTCTACATATTGTTGAAACAAGATCTGCAGGTGCTGGAAATCTGAAATAAAAAACCCAAAAGAATTTTGGAAAGCACCAGATATTCAGAAAGAATTGAAGGAGAGAGAAACGGGTTAACCTTTCAGGGTGAAGACCATTTGAACATGCTCTAGGCTGAGATATTATTCATTGGTCTGGAGCTCCTTTATATCTTGAGAAGGAAAGCAAACTGATGTAATTTAAGATCAGGCAAGTGTTTTACTATTATGAAGAAATCTCTAACTCGCATAATCAAATCACTAAATCTTGTAACTAAGGAGGTCATTTGGTCTTGGGTCTTTCTGGTGACCAAAGTCCAGCTAGACTGTCCAATCCCAACATCTGGCTCTTGATCATTGGCCATGATATCCTTTTAATCAAAATCTTCAAATCCTTGTCCCCTGGTTATTGACCACTTTGCCAAGGGAGATAACTCCTCCCTATTTACTTCACCGAGATGCTCCCCCCCCCCCGCTATAATTGTATATAGGCTGATCTTGGGAAACAAATGGGTTCTGTTTATACAAATATCCACATGGATATTGTCTGTAAGTTGTAAAATACACAAAAATCACACAATATTGTAACCATTTCTCCACTGTTTTTTATTGAATGGCATCAAAAGCACAGAAATGATGAGAAACAGCAATTATTAAACATGGGGAGAGAGAGAGGAAACTAATTCTGCCTTTACAGAAACAAACCTACAGTAAGTATATACATTGTAAGTTTTAACGTTGTGGAAGCTTGATCATATGTATGGTGTGTCCATGGGTCTGGCATTCTTAACCTGGGGTTGGTCTGTTCTTCCTCTTCTTGGGCCCATAGCTCCCAGTGGAGCATAGGCCATTGATGATCTCATTGTCCAAAGTTGGTGGTGTGGCTGGAGTTCATCAATGTTTCTGTATTCCATTGTATTCACTGTTCAGGGGTGAGCCTATACAGCTTCACCAGAGCCCTGTTGGCCAGCATTACCCGTGTCCACCTCTTGCAACAGGGACATAGGGTTGGACTTCGAGAGGCGGGAATAGTCTGTAAGTGGCAGTCAAATTAAATTTGCTCTTAGACTCAATTTGTAATATAGAAGAGGCCATCATTAACTAGAGTTTTCCTATCCTGGGACCTTTCTTCTGAATCTCCCCTACACCCTCTCCTCAGCCTGTAATGTGGTGACCAGAATTGTGTTCTGTACTCCTGCAGTGGCTTAGCCACATAGTTCCATAATAAACTTCCTGTTTTTATATTCAGTGTATTGGCTGATGAAGGAAAATACACAATCTCTATTCCTTATCATCCTAGCTACCTTCAAGCCATACATTTCAGTTCTCTACATACTTCTGATTGTGTTTCCCCAAGCTTGTTTGCCTTTGAATGTATTACCTCACATTACTGTAATTACAATCCTTTTGCCTCCTTTATATCTATCTGATCTATCAATTCATATCGTATGCTTTGTATTTTTATTTTCCTCACTATTAAATACAGTTGACCTTCACTAATCCGACTACCCGGTTCCTTCGATAATCCAGCACTGATTATGCTTAATGTGATCCTTCTGTAATTCGGCATTTTCACTAATCCAGCACTCCTCAGGTCCCAATGGTGCCGGATTAGTGAAGGTCGACTTGTATTTGGTTTGTGTTCTAACATATGAAAATCTCTAAATCATATTCTTCTTTTTAATGTTTTACAAAAAGTATAAACTCTCGAAACCTCAGTCTGAACAGTCTTTCAGTAACATAGTGTCTATGTTCTTGCCAGGGGCCCAATTTTGGATCAGGATTATTACTTGCCACTAACCTGGATTTTTACTTTGCTCACTAATTTTCTGTTTAAACCCTTAACATGCACCTTGTAAAAGTCCATGTAGACCATGTCAAATGTGCCAATTCATCGACTGTTTCTCTCTCATTGAAAATTTCAGTCAAGTTTCCCTTAATAAAAAACATGTCAGCCGTTTTAATCTATGTGATTATCAACACAGCAACATAATGTTTTGTAGTAATTTTCCCACAGTTGGTTGTTGGCTGCTGGATATAATTATTTAGTGTAATTCCCTTGCCTTTTTTAAACCGTATTAGTAATCCTCCAGCACCACAACAATAGCTACAGAAAATTATGCTCAGAGCATTTGCTTTTTCCTCCCTGGCTTCTTTTAACATCTTAGGGTGGATGTTGATCTAGTTTTGTGATCTTTCATTTCTTAAAAGCTTTAAGATATACCTACTTAAATTTCCTATTATGTTTACCTCATTCAGCACATTGTAATCCCCCTACATAATTAGAGTATTTGTATTGAATCCCAATCTTATGAGTTCCGATACAAAAGACTCATGACGAGCCACTTATAGCCATCCACACTTCTGATCTGTAAGCATCCTAGCCCTTCACTTAGTTATTTACTTGCTCTTTCTTTATTTATAAAATAGCACTAAGGTTTCTTTGCTTTCACTTGTGTTATTTCACATCTCATTATTTTCCCAATTTCTTTACATCTCATCCTGTACTTTCCAGGCTTTCTGGTGTGAAATGGAAAATACATTATCTTGCCTTTGACCTTGGAATTACATGGTTAAGATGTAGGCAGATGAATGCTGTGCTCCTTCCTTTCCCTGTGACAACAGCACAAGAATGAACCCATTTCACTCGTACTTGGCATTATGCAAAGATGCACACAATATAGAAATATAAATATAATAGTTACTCAGTCTCAATCTGAAATTTATTGTTAGTGATGCTGCCAACTGCTTGAACATATCATTTAATGTCAAAATTATCTCCACCTCATGTAAGAATATACACCCTCCTTTGCACTCTGTGGTTTAATCAAATGACCATCTAAGTGGCTATAAATTTTCTGTTTCAATCAATGATTTTGTTATTGTACAGGACTGTATATTAGTAGATTGGTTTATGATTTTCACATATACCAAGGTACAGTGAAAATCTACTGTTCATACCATTCATACAGATGAATTCAATACAATAGTGCGTTGAGATAGCACGAGATAAGATATCAACAGAAAAAAGGTGTGTGTGTATATATGTATATTTTTTTTAACTGCATTTCAATTTTTTCCCCTGTATTATCATGTATTGCATTGTACTGGTGTCACAAAGTTAACAAATTTCATGCCATATACTGGTGATATTAAATCTGATTCTGAGTTGCAGGTAGACATTAAGGTACATGTTCGTAA
Organism: Mobula birostris; assembly: GCF_030028105.1. NCBI lineage: Eukaryota > Metazoa > Chordata > Chondrichthyes > Myliobatiformes > Myliobatidae > Mobula > Mobula birostris. Next base: position 71,228,303 of record NC_092383.1, read on the forward strand.
TAAGGCAGACTGCAAGGTGAAGGATCTATCTATGAGAACTAGTTCAAATGAGTTCAATAGTGTTAGGACTCCAGGACAGAAGCTGTGCTTGAGGCCAGTGGTATATGCTTTCAGGTTTTTGTAACTTCTGCCTGCTGGAGAGGGCGATAAGAGAGAATGTCTGGGTTGGGTAGCATCTTGGATCATGCTGACGACTTTACCGAGGAGTGTAGACGAAGTCCTTTAGAGGGGAGGCTAATGTGATGAGCTGTGTTCACAGTCCTCGGTGGTTTCTCGCAGTCAGGGGCAGAGCAGTTGCCTTATCAAGCTCTGGAGAGGATGCTTTCTACGGTGCAACAATCAAAGCTGCTGATGGTTGACGGGGACATCCAAAGTCTATTACATTTTATCTCGAGTTAAGTTTCCAAACCCTGCCTCTCCTCATCGTTTTCATCAATAATATCATCTTCTTTCAACACTGTATATTCCTTCTCCCTGACTCTGCTTAACTTATCCTTTTCAGCTGTCATCTATGTGTTCTCTATATCTATTTTGTCTCTCTCAAGCATTCTGTTCCTGATTTTTTTTATATTAAGTTGCCCATCCAAAACTGACCGATTTAACTGGCACAATCTCCTTTCATGCCTTGCTGTAGGGTGCTGATCTATATTGGATCTGGGTTTGTCATCACCTTGATTTTAGAATTCTAATCGTTTTTAAATCAGCCCACAGCCTTGCCCTCCTCTGCTCAGCAATATCCTAGGTCTGTGATTCTGGCTGCAATATTTAACATATTAAATACACCATATTAATGATTTTGGATCTCCCCCCTCCCCCACTTTCAAATCTCTTACTATCTCTTCCTTCAGTTAGTCCCATCGAGGGGTCTCGGCCCGAAACGTCGACTGTACTTCTTCCTATAGATGCTGCCTGGCCTGCGGCATTCCACCAACATTTTGTGTGTGTTGCTTGAATTTCCAGCATCTGCAGATTTCCTCGTGTTTACCATATTAATGTAATTGTTTTGCAAAAGAAATTGAAGCCTCTTTTGTACTAGTGGATATTGTTTACCTCTGTAGCACAGAAACAATTAAAATGCACTCTCGACAATTCCTGGTTCTAATTTTAGCTTACCTGCATTCTTCACGCATGAGACAAAGTAATGTGAAATAAATTAAATAAAATATCAACAGTCATTTCCTATATTTCTGGTCTTGAATTAACCCGACTTCTATGCAGCAAAATGATAAGTAACTAACAATGAAGAAAATCTCCCAAGAACATTGGTAATTAGTGGTTTAATTGACCCAAGGATTAAATAAAACACCCCAGAGGATTGTCTTGCACTTCGATGAATCCAGGATTAATCTTCTGGAGAGCTGTATTGGCAATCCATTAGAACATCCAGCTTGTTTTTATTTGAATTTTTTTAATGGCTGCTTATTAGTTCAAAGTTTATTTATTATCAAAATGCAACTTTGAGATTTCTCTCCTTTCCCACAGCCACAAAACAAAGAAACCCGAAAGAACCCATTTTAAAAAAGACTGTCAAACACCTAATGCGGAGAGGGAGAGGGAGGGAGGGAGGGAGAGGGAGAGAGGGGGGGAGAGAGAGAGAGAGCGACAGCGCGAGTGGGAGAGAAGAAAACAGATCATGCAAACAGTGAAAGGAAGCAAATAACATTCAGAACTGAAGTTTTATGAAAGACACCACAGCCAGGCATCACGACATCTGGAGCAGACCACAGCTTCAGTTCAGCACAGAGCAGCAAGCAGAACCGGCCCTCCGCTCCTTTTTAATCTGACCTGCTGCTTAAATTGTCCAAATGCTGGGTCGTTCCCCGCTGTCAGGGAGCTCTGGGGCCTGGTCCCCGCTGCCACAATTTGGCCCGTATCCAACCTTTCCAATTCAGCCCTGTGCTTAAATCAATCAGACATCAGGACTCCACTCCCCTCAACTTACCTCCACCATGCCGCTTCCTCTTCTCACCTAGCCTCACCTCTGTTTGCCTCCCCATTATTACTGGTGATCATTATTAATAAAGTGATTAGTAATGTCATTGGAATTTGGAAAGAAAGTATTAAAGCTTTATGGCTGGTCAGACCATATGATGAATCCTTCAGAAATCTACTGCCCGGAGCAATAGCTTTCTTTGTTTTTAAATGATAATATATGTTTTTCCTCTGAAGTAATGACTACTTCCACCAATCATATGAATTAAGAACAAAATCAGAGGGCCGGCTGGTGGCGCAATGGAGGTTCCCGGGTTCGAACTCAGTCGCTCTCTCTCTCTCGCTCAGTGTCTTGTAAAGGCATGAAAAAGACATCGTCCTGCCAACATCGCACTTGCCAAAAAATAAGAACAAAATCAGAAATGGGTTTCTTATCACACTTCATATGTTGTGAAATGTTTTGAAGCAACAGTACATAACAATTACTGAAGATTACAATAAGAAATATTAAAAATAGTGCAACAAGAGAACCAAAAACCAGGTTAAGTTGGTGCTACCAAACATGTGTAACAGCTCACTAGTAGTTCAAAAGGCAAGAGATTTGACTAAAAATATCACTAGAAACACCTTTTCTGAGGTAATTTGTGTTAAATTATCACTGTAAACAGAGGGGCGAGCGACGGCAAGTTGAGTTCGGAGGATGACCGGAGATGATGTGTTGCAGAATCGATACAGGTGGAGTGAGCCATTCAGAGTGAAGGAATCCGGCCAGCGGAGTTCTGATACCTGTACAACTGGCCCGTATGTGAGGTTGGATCACTCTGGACGTTGTGAGGAGAGATCAGGGCAGAGGAGTTCCAATGACTGTAAAACTTGGCCCAGGTGCAAGGTTGGATTGTTCTGGGCATTGAGCGATTTGAAGAGCTTCAGGCTGGGTGGCAACATTTGGGCCCAGCGTGAGTCACTGAGTGATGTGGTCTAGGCCCTGAGCCCTTTGTAGTAGCCCTGTCCTAGTGCAAGGTAAGATCTGCTGCTTAGACATTTTAATGCCAGCCTCAGATTGGAAGCAAGAGCTGATTTCGATTACTCTTCGCGATGTTCACTCCTTTCTCCAGGGCGCTGGAACCTTTTGCTGTTCTGTTGTTTGGTCAATTTCAACGGCAGCCCGGATAGACTGAGAGGACAGCGTGTCAGGATCCAAGACCAGAGCCGATTTCATTTGCTGTCAGCAATGGTCACACCTCTCTCTATGAAGACTGCACCAGCTGCTGTGCTCAGTGCCCGCTAATATGAAAAACTGAGAAGCAAGGCTTTGGGCTTACTCTGGGCTACTCCCGGATTCAGATCTGAGGACTCAGTTAGGTTCAGAATATTGTCATTCACTTCAATTGTTTGCATGATATTTTTTTCCTTTCACTTGCGCATCAAGTGTTGGTCTTATAGTTTTTTTTTATTTGGGTTCTTTTTGGTTTCCTGCTTTGTGGCTACCTGTGAACAAACAAATCTCAAGGTTATATAATTTATACATTCTTTTATAATAAATGTGCTTTGAATCTTGGATCCTAAATAGTGTGGTAGTGTACATGGACCATTCAGAAACCTAATGGGGAGGAGTGGAGGATGTTCCTAAAACACTGAGTGTGCACCTTCAGGCTCCTATACCCTCTCTCTGCTGACATGACAAGAGGGCATATCTTGGGTAGTGAGGATCCTTAATGATGGGTGCCACCTTCTTGAGGTACTGCCTTTTGAAGGTGTCCTTGATGGTGGAGTGGGTGTAGAGTGTGTGTAGCCCATGATGGAGACGGCTGAGACTACAATCCTCTGCAGCTTTGTCAATCCTTTGCATTGGAGCCTTTGTACGGAGTGGTGATGTAACCACTCAGAATGCTCTCTGCAATATATCATTAGAAATGTGCTAGAGACTTTGGTGATATTCTAAATTTCCTCAAACTCCTCGTGATGTATGGTGTGCCACCTTTGTGATTGCATCATGTTGTACCAAAGATAGATCCTCTGTGATGCTGATGACCAGGAATTTGAAGCTACTCACCCTTTCCACTGCGGACCCCTCGGTGGGGACTGGTCTATGTTCTCCTGACCTCCCCATCCCAAAGTCCACAATCAGTTCCATGGTCTTACCAATGGAGAGTGCAGGAGTGCAACATGAGAGGGAGCTCCTTCACTCAGAGGGTGCTGAGAGTGAAATGAGCGTCCAGCACAAGTGGTGGATGTGGGGTCAATTTCAGAGAAATTTGGATAGGTACATGGATAGGAGGGGTATGGAGGGCTATGATCCATGTGCTGGTTGATGGAACTAGGCAAATTAATGGTTCGGCATGGAGTAGGTGGGCCAAGGGGCCTGTTTTTGTGTTGTGGTGTCTTTATGACTTTGTTATGATGCCACTCAACCAGACAATCTATCTCACTCCTGTACGCCGTCTCATCACCATATGAGAATCTGCCACAACAGTTGTAACGTTTGTGTATTTATAGATGGCCGCTCTATTACAAGTAGGCTGCTTGGCCTTTCAAGACCGCTCTGCCACTTAAATAGATTTGATTGCTCTGTTTGTAATCTCAATTTCGTGTTCCCATTTACTCCCTTTTTTCTCAAGCAAATATCCACTTCTAACTAAAATTATGCAATAACTTTGCTCATTGAAGAAAGAATTCTAAAGGCATACAAACAAAATCCCTTATTTTTATAAGTGAGCTCTAGTTCTAGATTTTTCTATAAGAGGAAACATCCTCTCCATGTTTACCCTGCCAAAGTCACTCAAAATCTTGCTTGTCTCAATCAGGTCCCTTGTCAATCTTTAAGAAGATACAAGCATAGCCTGTTCTACCTTTCTCATAAGATAGCCTGTTTGTTCTTGGCATTAGTCCAGTAAACAATTTCTGAATTGCTTCCAGTAAATTATCACCTTTCTTTCAATAAGCTGACTAATACTCTACAAATACTTCAGACGTGTCTCGTCTATACCCTAAATAATTGAAGTAAAACATACTTTTGCATTCAGTTTTCATACCATTAATCAGTAATATTTTCACTTTGCTAATTACTTGCTGTATCTGCATACTAGTCTTTTACAAGTTGTGCACTGGGATACCAATATTATTTACTTTTTTTCTATCTGTCATCATTTAATTTTTTTTCATTTTTCCTGCCGAAATGGATAGTTTCACATTTTCTTATTTGTACTCCCTCCGTTTGCTGGTTGTGTGTGTGTCCATCTATCCCTTTATAGCCTGTGGTTCTCTTTACAATTCACTTTTATGCTTACCTTTGTGCCATCCACGATTTGGAATTGTTATCTCTAATGTTTTCAAGCTGGTTATTTATAAAATTGCAAAAGGTTATGGCCACAAAAACCAGCGCCTATCGCACATCACTTATTGCCTACCAGAATAGAACACTTCATGCGAGTTCTCTCCTACAATTCCGGGAAGAGCACTTTGAAAGTTGCCTTATGAAGAACATCATATTCTGTTCTTTCAAAATAATTCTCAGTCCAGCATGAAATTTTGCTTTTCAGAAAAGGAGAACAATGTTTGTACTCCATTAAAAATAGGAAATCCGAGAAATAGCAGATAAAGCAACAGGTGTGGAGATAAAATGAAAGAGAGAGAGAGAAAAATGATTTAATGTTTAAAGTTGAGGATTGCATATGAAATTTTGGACAAAAGCTCACTGCCCTTAAACATTAACTTATGTTTCTCTCCACAGATGCTGCCTTGCTGCTGGGTCCATCTAGCATTTAATGTTTCACTTTCAGACTTTTAACATCCATAATTTTTTTTTTGCTTTTCAATTCTTATGTTCCATTTTTTTTTGTTTGGAGAATATTAGATTAATTATGTAACCAAAATAAAGCTTATAACATAGACTCCAGGCTGAAATGCACATAAGCATTCAGTAAGTTCTTCTTTGTATCTGTTCAAATTCTTAATGCAAAAATCACAAGTGTTTGATTTGGCAGGATTTTTTATTTTTCATTTTCTGTAACAGAGATGAATTTAATTACGTTGATAGAGGGGTTGCTGTTGAAATTGCACATTTCTGAGCTGAATATAAAGTAGGATGGAAGGGGAAAGCATTTTGATATTATATGAAGAATAATTCCCTCATTGCTGTCTCTGCAACTTAAACTAAATTGGTTTCATGCTATTTTTCTAGGTTTGGTAATGCGTCCTTCACAAAAACATTAATTCTCATTAACTCCTTTTGTTTGCAACATACACAAAAAGCTGGAGGAACTCAGCAGGTCAGGCAGCATCTATGGAAAAGAATAAACAATCAGCATTTCGGTCTGAGACCCTTTATCAGGAATTTCATCAGTCCTGATGAAGGATCTTAGCCCAAAGCGTTGACTGTTCACACTTTTCCATACATGTCGCCTGACCTGCTGAACATTTTGTCTTTTATTTAGGATTTGCAGCATGTGTAATTTCTTTTAATTTCATTTGAAGAAAGGATAATTCATGATGGTGTTATTTGGAAAAAGACTGCTCTCGTGTGCTCCCCTGTTAGTAGCTCCCCAACGAGTAAATATATCTCAATGCATACTCTGCAATCTTATATGTATGAATAAAGTTGTCCTTCATTCTTCTAAAATTTAAAGAAACTATATACCCTCTTTTAATAGGACTAACTCTCTCATTTTAGGAATGAACAGAAAAATAGGATATCTCAGCAACACATCAACAAAGAATTAACCGCACAAAAATTACAGACATATAAAATACTGGATTGATAAGCATGCAGGATAAAAACAGTCGGTTTTAGTATTTAAAAACGTAGGAGATCTATTCTCTCCACAGTAATCAACGGGCACTATTATCAGTTCACATTAAAAGATGATAAATATTTAGTTCTTACTAACTATTGATTTGCCCTTCTGCGAATGTGAAGCAACTTTCATTTGAATTGGTAAACTATCAGTGGTATTTAACTTAGTTATTTGAGAAGAATGAAAAGTTTACTGATTTGAAGATTGACGAGGCCAAATCTAGAGATTCTGAGCACCTACCTGCATTAAGGGTATCAATAAGCTTGAAAGAGGGCAGAAGAAAATTACACAAATTTTGCTGGGATTTGAGGACCTGAATTACTGGGAGAGGTTAAATCGGTAAGGATTTTATCCCCTGGAGTGCAGGAGAATGAGGGGAGATCTCATAGTGGGAAATAAACTTATAAAGGTATAGACAGGGTGAATGTATGCAGGCTTTTACCTTCCGGCAGTGTGTGACTGGAACTACGGATCATAGCTTATGGTGAAAGGTGAAATATATAAAAGGAATCTGTGGGGGGAACTACTTCACTCAGGGAGTGGTGAGAGCGTAAAATGAGCTGCCAGCGGAAGTGGTAGATGTGTGTTCAATTGTAACATTTAAGAAATGTTTGGATAGGTACATGGATGAGAGAGGTATGAAGGGTGCAGATAGATGAGCTTGGCAAAAAAACAAACCAGCATGGACTAGAAGGGCTGAACAGCCTGTTTCTGTTCTGTAGTATCTATGACTATGATTTGTATGTGAGACCTGTTGATGAGGTATAGAATGTATTGCACTGGAGATCTTAATTCAACAGCATAAAAATGTCAGCAGAGCTCTAGTAACTGGAACCAAGCTCTTCAAATTATTTTATTTTTAATTAGTGCTGCTAAAGAGTAGTTTTTATGATGTGGAGCATCACACTTTTCACTTAGAAAGGACTCCGAGGTTACGCTGGAATACAAGCTTTACTATAAGTCAGCTATCACATTTTCTGCTTAATTCTCCACCACACTGAAAAATCTAATTTTGGTATTTGCTATCCAGTTTGCTAATTTTAGTTCAATTAATTTTCTGTCCTTCAGCAAAAGAAAACCTCAGTAAATTTTCATTACTGCATTTAATAATATTGATAATTATATCATTGTTTACCACCATATTAACCATTGGAAGTCTGCTGAAAGCCTTGATGGTTCTTCTGATATTCCATAGAAATTGATATCAGGCAATTATTAATAACAGTTGCCAAACACAACATATAGAATAAATGTAATTTATTCTGTTTGTTTATTTTACATACATTATGTTGCAATTTAATGAAAAGTGTCCACCTCCCTTGCCATTCAGAAAAAAATCGGTCTTTTTTCATAATGTATTGATATCATTAATATGGCCAGTGCCATTGTAAAAAGGGCAGTTTATTAAATTAATAGCTGCAGACATCACCAAGTGCAGCTTCTCATGTCTTAGAAAGGAAGAAGTAGAATGATAAAAAATGGTTCCAATACATTTATTTCAAATTCCTCTTCATAAACATCAATGGCATTAAAATTCTAAATCATGCTGAGTAGTGATTTTCTATCTGCATGTGGGTATTCGGAAATTTTGATGAGAAAATGGCAAGCCGTTCAAATGCAGTGGAGCACTGCGTGATGGAACAGCCTTTTATGACAATCCTGCTGTCGGTAGTGAAAATATTAAAATCCTTGAAGATGTTGCAATATAAAATTCAAGATCAATAATTGTTTGCCATTCGTCAGTACACAAGTGTAAAAGAGAACAAAATGAATATTAATCCAATGCTCTGGATCCAATGCAGTATATAAAAAAACATATTAAGAATACAATAAAACACAATGAATATAAATACGTAAGATTAGCTTATACACATAAACTGTATGTACATAAAGTGATGCTAGGCACAGGAGTGTCTGTACATAAGGTGACTCTGACAGGAATTGATAAAGTAGTGGTGGTGGGGTTGTGGTGGACAGGTTAATGGCGGAGGTGTTGATCAGCCGGAGGGCTTGGGGGAAGCAACTGTTTTTGAGACTGGTGGTCTTAGTGTGCATGCTGTGTAGCCTCTTCCCTGATGAGATTGAACAAGCAGTTCATGAGCAGGTTGGATAGGATCCTTCATGATATTGCGCCATTGAGTACATCTGCAAGGAGAGCTGTCGTAGGAACGCAGCATCCATCATAAGGGTCCCCCACCACCCAGGGTGTGAATTCTTCCCATTGCTGCCATCAGGAAGAAGGTATAGAAACCTCAGGACTCTGACCACCAGGTTCAGGAACAGTTATTACCCCTCAGCCATTAGGCTTTTGAACCAGAGGGGACAACTTCACTCAACTTTATTTGCCCCATCACAACCACAACCAATGGACTCGTTTTCAAGGACTCTTCATCTCATGTTCTCGATTAATTATTGTTTGTTTGTTTGTTTATTTATTTATTTATTATTGTTGTACTTGCACAGTTTGATGTCCTTTACACAATGATTGTCTGCTCTGTTGGTGCAGTCTTTCATTGATTCGATTATGGTTATTGGATTTATTGAGTATGCCTGCGTGAAAATTAATCTTAGGGTTGTATATGGTGACATATCTGGAGTTTGATAATAAATTAACTTTGAACTTTGAACTGTTTCTGGCATCTTTCTGTACATATGTCCTTGATGGCAGGTAGGTTGGTGCCGGTGATGTGTGGGCAGTTTTGACCACCCATTGTATTCAGTTTCAGTACCATATAGTGGGGAGCTTTTGGTCAAGGTGATGCCTGCATACAATGCTCCTTCAACATCTGGATAGATCATGAAACCATATTTTTCACTTTTCTAATGCATTTTATGTCTGTGTTTTTTTTTGTCTTGGATGTGATTCTGGAGCCTGCGATTTGGTGTTTGGAGATTGTTTGTGTGTTCCAGCTCTCTGCAGCCTCCGAGAGAATTCTGGGAGGCAGGGGCGGCATGTGCAAACCTTGTGGCGGGCAGGCCATAGATCAGGGTGCGAGCCGATTAAAGCTTCCTTTGTTCACCAATTAAATCAATGAAGGAGATTGAAACACTGAGGCAAATGAGGAAGCTTAGAGATCGTTTGAGTGCTTCAGTGCCCTTCAGTCTGCGAGAGCATTCCAGGAGACAGAGGTAGCGTGCACAAACTTCATGGCGAGAAGGCTATGGGACAGGATGCAAGCCAAATAAAATCTTCCATTTTTTGTCGATTAAAGCATTGAGGTTAATGCCAGAGGCTTTTTCCCAGGGCTGAAATGGCTAACATGAGGGGACATAGTTTTAAGGTGCTTGGAAGTGGGTACAGAGGAGATATCAGGGGTAGCTTTTTCACACAGAGGGTGGTGGGTGCATGGAATGCACTGCCGGTGACAGTGGTGGAAGTGGATACAACAGGGTCTTTTAAGAGACTCTTAGATAGGTACATGGAGCTTAGAAAAATAGAGAGCTATGTGGTAGGGAAATACTCAGCAGTTTCCAGAGTAGGTTACATGGTCAGCACAACATTTGGGCCGAAGGGCCTGTAATGTCCTGTAGATGTCTGTGTTTACGAGTCAAGTCAATTCAAGTCACTTTTTATTCACATTTCAACCATAACTGCTGGTACAGTGCACAGTAAAAATGAGACAATGTTTTTCAGGACCATGGTGCGACATGAAATAATACAAAAACTACACTAAACTACATAAAACAACACAAAAACTACACTAGACTACAGACCTACCCAGGACTGCATAAAGTGCACAAAACAGTGCAGCCATTACAATAAATAATAAACAAGACAATAGCCACAGTAGAGGGCAGTAGGTTGGTGTCAGACTAGACTCTGGTGTATTGAGGAGTCTGATGGCCTGGGGGAAGAAACCGTTATATAGTCTGGTCGTGAGAGCCCGAATGCTTCGGTGCCTTTTGCCAGATGGCAAGAGGGAGGAAAGTTTGTCTGAGGGGTGCATGGGGTCCTTCATAATGCTGTTTGCTTTGCAGATGCAGTGTGTGGTGTAAATATCTGTAATGGAGGGAAGAGAGACCCCGATGATCTTCTCAGCTGACCTCACTATCCGCTGCAGGGTCTTGCGATCTGAGATGGTGTAATTTCCGAACCAGGCCGTGATGCAGCTGCTCAGGATGTTCTCAACACAACCTCTCTAGAATGTGGTGAGGATGGGGGGTGGGAGATGGACTTTTCTCAGCCTTCACAGAAAGTAGAGGCACTGCTGGGCTTTCTTTGCTATGGAGCTGGTGTTGAGGGACCAGGTGAGATTCTCCGCCAGGTGAACACCAAGAAATTTGGTGCTCTTAACAATCTCTGCAGAGGAGACGTCGGTGTTCAGCGGAGAGTGGTTACTCCGTGTCCTCCTGAAGCCAACAACCATCTCTTTTGTTTTGTTCACATTCAGAGACACGTTGTTGGCTCTGCACCAGTCCGTTAGCCGCTGCACCTCCTCTCCGTATGCTGACTCATCGTTCTTGCTGTATGAACTCATCGTTTATGTTGTATGCGGAAAATGAACACCGGCTCCTGTCTTTTAATTGTGCTGTGACCTGAGAGGGGAGACCCTGCTGCTGTGCCTGGAGAATGTTGCCCAGGTTTTCTGCACTTTGGATGTGGACTTGGACTGTAGAATTTTTTTTTCGATCTTACAGATATTTTGTATTCTGTGCTTTTCACCAGACCTTTCTTGTTCTTTTTGTGCGGGAGGAGGGATTTGGGGTTGATCTGCCTGTTCCACTTTGTTAATTTTTTTTGTGCAGGAGGAAGGATTTGGGGTTTGATGTGCCTGTTCCGTTTTGTTTGATCTGTAAACTGTTAACAAACTTGGCAAATGCAGATATAAATAAATAGCAATAGATAACGAGCATGAAAAAACAAGATGAAAGAGTCCTTAAATGAGTGTAGCTATCCCCTTTTGTTCAAAAGTCTGATGGGTGAGGGGTCGTAACTGTTCTTGAATCTGATGGCAGCAGCAAGAAAAGAGCATGGCCTGGGTGGTGAGGATCTTTGATGATGGATGCTGCTTTTCAACGGTAACATTTCCTTCAGAAGTGCTCAATAGTTAGGAGGGTTTTACCTGTGATGTACTGGTCTGAATCCACTACCTTTTGTAGGATTTTCTGCTCAAGGGCATTGGTGTTTGCACACCAGGCCGTTATGCAGCCAGTTAGCACACTTTCCACCACACATCTATAGAAGTTTGCCAAGTTTTTTGATGACATGCCAAATGAAATTGACCTAGGCACTTCCATTTGCAATTCTTTGGCTCATGTCTAACATTTTCCTGTCACCTAACACATGCCTAATGATATTGCTAGTCATGCACTGCATGTTTCCTCCCTTGTAGAAGTGTTAAGTTCAACCTATGAAGGACTTTGGGGCAACAGATGATGGCATATCCATCTCTGAAGAAACCAATCACCCCTGACCCCAACTCTTGGTCTTCAGAAACATTACATCAGTCGAAGTTAAAAGTCAAGTGGAGTCAATTGTCAAATGTACAAGTACATGTGTGTATAGGTGCAATGAAAAACTTGCAGCAACATCAGAGGCATCTCGCATCAGGCAAGCTACATTCACAAGAACATAAAGATTTTTACCGGAAAGAACACAATCAAGACAAAAAGTAGCAAAAAGTCCATTTTAGTACAGGGAGATCAAAGTGGTCATAGTGAAGCTAAACTCTCGTGATCAGTGTTGTGTGCCAGTTGGTTCAAGAAATGACTGGTTGAAGGAAATTAGCCACTCTTGAACCTGGTGGTGAGGGACTTCAGGCTTCTATATCTCCTGCCTTTGGCCTTCTTGGTTGAAGTTACTGTTGTCTCTAAACTGCACAGGTGTCCGGTAGCTCAAATGCTCCTGCGCGCATAGCCTTTGTTGCCACACAGCTGGAATTTTATGTTAAATAACATTTTTCCAAGAGCTGCACAGTTTTTAGGCCATCTAAACATTTCCTGCTCAGAGCAATGGTTGTAAAGAAAAGAAATATGACGGAGATTTGGAAGAGGTAATAGTACAAGAATTTCAATCTAAGTAGCCTGGAGAAGTTATTGCATTACATTTAATAGATGTTACACACTGCAACCACGATGGAGAGAAATACTGATCAGGATGGGAAAAATCCAAGATAAAACAAATCTTAAACAGAAGAACATCTGCAGATGCTGAAAATCCAAAACAACACACACAACTGCTGTTTTGGGGCTGCACCTTTCTCAGGCAAGTAGGAAATGAGTTATCAGGAGCAAGAGAAAATCTGCAGATGCTGGAAATCCGAGCAACACAGACAGAATGCTGGTGAACTCAGCAGGCCAGGCAGCATCTATGGAAAAGAGTATAGTCAAACTTTCAGGCGGAGACCCTTCAGCAGAGTTATCAGGTTTTAGGTGCGTACTTTGTTGTTGGAAGAAAGCCTTTGAGGAGCCAGAAGACCCTTCCATTCTTCATTTAAATAAAACCCTCAAGATTGCCTTTTATTTCCTTTTCCTTTGTGCATTTCCCTTGAATAAATTAAATCTAGTCACCTTTCTAGTCCTTGTGATAGTGCGTGTCTATTCTAACGAACAACTCTGGTAGGTTAAACAAGTTCCTCATTTCATTTATTAGTAGCTGCCCTAGTGCTGGACTTCCCTACAAAAGGAAGTGTTCAAGCTGATCAAATTCAAAATTCATGTGTTCATTTCTGGGAAAAATTACACAACCTACTTAATTAATCCTGGCAACGATAACCTCTCAGTCCTAAACTGGTTTCAGTAAATATTGTCTCACTTTGTCAGGGGTTATTTATCATCCACGAATGAATTGTTATCTCATAATTGAATGAAAAACTCTGACTGTTTATCTATTATCATTCATATCTATGCAAGTGCTGATTGGCAATTACATTTTTAATTAAAACATTCATCCTAGTCCAGCATTATGAAAAAAATTATGATCAGTATCTACTTGCAAAGAGCTGAATCCATTTCAAGTTGATGTAAAGCTTATTTTAATATCCATTTATCAATGATAAAAATGCAACAGTCCATACTGTACCTAATTTGACTTTAATTTGCTATCTTTAATTGGCCAAGCTGAATAAACTGCCCACTGATCTTTGTTCTAATTGATGTTCTTGTTTAATTTGTTTTTCTTATGAACACTGCTTATGTGGTGCCGTGTGCCTGTGATGCTACTGTGAGAAAGCTTTCCACTATGCCTGTGCAAACATGTACTTGTGCAAATGACAACTTGACTTTGACTTTATAGAACTTTATTCCATGAAGTGTAATAGACTGAAGGGTGACTTTATAGGTGTGTAAAATCATGAGGGGCATAGATAGACTGAATAGTCACAGTCTTTTCTCCCCAGGGAAAGAGAATTAAAAAAAACTAGAAGGAATAAGATGAGAGAGGGAAGGTTTAAAAAGGACCTGAGGAACTACCCCTTCATTCAGAAGGTGGTGTATATATGGAATGGTTGGCAGAGAAAGCAATTGAGGCAAGTACACTAATAACATTTCAACAACACTTGGATATTGATTAAGGGTCTCGGCCCGAAATGTCGACTGTTCACTCTTTTCCATAGATACTACCTGGCCTGTTGAGTTTCTCCAGCATTTTGTGTGTACAGTGGCATGCAAAAGTTTGGGCACCCTGGTGAAAATTTCTGTTACTGTGAATAGCTAAGGGAGTAAAAGATGAACTGATTTCCAAAAGGCATAAAGTTAAAGATGACACATTACTTTAATATTTTAAGCAAGAAAGCTTTTTTTATTTCCATCTTTTACAGTTTCAAAATAACAAAAAAGGAAAAGAGCCCGAAGCAAAAGTTTGGGCACCCTGCATGGCAGTACTTAATAACACCCCCTTTGGCAAGTATCACAGCTTGTAAACACTTTTTGTAGCCAGCTAAAAGTCTCTCAATTCTTGTTTGGAAGATTTTCACCCATTCTTCCTTGCAAAAGGCTTCTAGTTCTGTGAGATTCTTGGGCCGTCTTGCATGCACTGCTCTTTTGAGGCCTATCCACAGATTCTCGATGATGTTTAGGTCAGGGGACTGTGAGGGCCAAGGCAAAACCTTCAGCTTGTGCCTCTTGAGGTAGTCCATTGTGGATTTTGAGGTGTGTTTAGGATCATTATCCTGTTGTAGAAGCCATCCTCTTTTCATCTTCGGCTTTTTTACAGACGGTGTGATGTTCGCTTCCAGAATTTGCTGGTATTTAATTGAATTCATTCTTCCCTCTACCAGTAAATGTTCCCGATGCCACTGGCTGCAACACAAGCCCAAAGCATGATCGATCCACCCCCGTGCTTAACAGTTGGAGAGGGGTTCTTTTCAAAAAATTCTGCACCCTTTTTTCTCCAAACATACCTTTGCTCCTTGCGGCTAAAATGTTCTGTTCAGAAGGTTCAAAGGAACATCTAAACAAGCCTCATGCATTTTGGAATCAAGTCCTGTGGACTGATGAAGTTAAAATAGAACACATTATACTGATTGGAAAATCGGAGAATATGTCGCCAAAGCCAAATTTGAATTGTCTAGCCTAAAACATTAAACTATCAGAAACTATCAGAAGCCACCAGAAATGGCAATCTGAGGGACCGATGAAGAATATAGTGATAATTAATAAAATTAACATGTATTTGAAAACTAAGCCTGGTTGGTAAAGTTTATTATGAAATTATAATGGAATGTGGCAGGCATTATAAAAGACACCATCCATCTAAAGAGGGAGAAATAATAAAGGAAAGTGCTTCAGAAGAGGCAGACTGAATTATGAATTGGAGAAATACCCTCAATTGACTCCAACTTCTTGCATTGCTTTTCATCACACTTGTGTTTTCTGGTTTAATATGGCTTTACTGAAGATGGGCAATAGTTTACTGCTGGTTCAGAAAGCAAGAAATACAACTAAATACTTTATTAATGACACTTTTTTTTTGTGGAAAATTGTCGTAAATGATCACCGCAAACAATGAAGAGGCAAGCAAAGGTGTAGCTGACTCGAAGGTAGAGTCGTGCATGTGCAATACAAAGTTGGAACGAGGTTAAGGTGTGTCGGAGATGGATTTGGAGCGAACGAAGCAAAGAAAAGTCAGAGTGCAGGAGTTTCGACGCCCAGCCACCTAAACCGGGAGAGAGGTTTGATCAACTTAAACTCCGGGTTGAATTGGAAAGGTTGGGTACGAGTCAGAGTGTGGCGGCGGGTGCAGGCCCAGAGTGCATCGAAGCAACAGTGCCCAGATCCTAGTGCGAGGACAAACTGGTGCTTGGATAATATAAACGCCAGGGTGGATGGATTGAAAAACTCGGGTGTCAGGACAGGAGTCGAGGGTCGAGATGGGTCTGTTTGCTGCTCTGTGATGTTTACTTCGCTCTCCATGGCACTGAACCACTGCTGTGGCTGCTCCAGGCTTCATGTCTCTGAGCACCGTTTTGCTCCACTCTGTGATGAACTGAGGCTAAGGCTGTAGGCCTGCTCCAGGCTTCATGTCTATAGACTCACTTTAGTTTCGAATGCTGTTGTTTGCACAAATTGTGTTTGTTGTTCCCACTCTGTGCAGTGGGTGTTTGTTAGTCTTTTCTTTTAATGGGTTCTTATGGGCTTTTTGTTTTGTGGCTGCCTATAAGCAGAGGAAACTCAAGGTTGTCTAACTTAAACATACTTTGAAAATAAATGTACTTTGAACTTTGACACATGCACAAACACATTTACACACAATTAACTCAACTTTAGTTAAATTCCTCAACTTTCTGCTAAACTTCATTCACTTCAGCTGAGAGATACTGTGACCTGGCACCGAATCCCAGCCACGCCTTTATTTCCTCATAGGGCATGATGCATCTCCTGTGTTCCTAGATCTTTTGTCATTTACACCTTGTTCTTTTGTTGTCTTTCTGATCAGGGTAATTTCACTGGCTGTACATAATATTTACAACAATAATTTTTGCAAACTCACTGGAGTTCTTTGAGGACATAATGAGTGCAGTGGATAGAGGGGAATAGGTGGATGTCGTATACTTGGATTTCCAGAAGGCATTCGATAAGGTGCCGCACAAGCGACTTATAAATAAGGTATGGATGTATGGAGTTGGAAGAAGTGTATTGGCATGGATAATGGATTGGTTAACTGATAGAAGGCGGAGACTTGGTATAAATAGGTGTTTCTCCAGTTGGCGGTCAGTGGTGAGTGGGGTGCCGCAGGGGTTGGTGCTGGGCCCACAGCTGTTTACCATTTACATTGATGACATGGAAGAGGGGACTGAGTGTAGCATAGCAAAATTTGCTGATGACACCAACACAAGTGGAAAAACAAATTGTACAGAGGATGTGGAGAGTCTGCAGAGGGATATAGATCGGTTAAGTGAGTCGGCCAAGGTCTGGCAGATAGAATACAATGTTGGTAAATGCGAGATCATCCAATTTGGAAGGAATAATAGAAGAGCAGATTATTATTTAAATGGTGAAAGATTGCAGCATGCTGTTGTGCAGAAGGACTTGGGAGTGCTTGTTTATAAATCGCAAAAAGTTGGCTTCAGGTACAACAGGTTATTAAGAAGGCAAACGGAATGTTGGCCTTCATTGCTAGAGGGATTGAATTCAAGAGCAGGGAGGTCATGCTGCAACTATACAGGGTGAGGCTGCACCTGGAGTACTGTGTGCAGTTCTGGTCTCCATATTTGATGAAGGATATACTGGCTTTGGAGAAGGTGCAGAGGAGGTTAACCAGGTTGATTCCAGGGATGAAGGGGTTAACCTATGAGGAGAGATTGAGTTGCCTGGGACTATACTCTCTGGAGTTCAAAAGAATGAGAGGGGATCTTATAAAAACATACAAAATTTTGAAAGGGACAGATAAGATAGAAGTAGGAAAGTTGTTTCCATTGGTAGGTGAGACTAGAACTAGGGGACATTGCTTCAAGGTTCAGGGGAGAAGATTTAGGATGGAGGTGTGGAGAAACTGTTTTTCCCAGAGAGTGGTGAACCTGTGGAATTTTCTGCCCAGGGAAGCAGTTGAGGCTTCCTCACTAAGTATATTTAAGAAACAGTTAGGTAGGTTTTTACACAGTAAGGGAGTTAAGGGTTATGGGGAAAAGGCAGGTTGATGGAGCTGAGTTTACGGACAGATCAGCCATGATCTTATTGAACGATGGGTCAGGCTCAATGGGCCGGATGGCCTACTCCTGCTCCTATTTCTTATGTTCTTATGTAGCCCTGTTTGTTGCAAGGTTTCCAGGGCTCTCCACTATGGACAGCATGAAGAAGGATCCTGTCTGAGACACCAACTCTTGACCTGCTTGATGTACTGTCTATTTATTGAAGTCATTTTATTTTAATTAGTAAATTATTTTTAAAAGAATTTCTTCTTGTAATTGAGTTTCTAGCTTATATTCGCCTTCCTCTGGTTTGGTATGTTGTACCTGCTGCTCATGGCACAGTAAACTCTGCAATAGGAACATATTGTTATAAGACTAAAGAATTTTGTTCATAACTGTGACATTGAGGTTCTTGAGACTGTCATTTTAACTTCTGCATCACTGGCCTCCTACTTTCTTTCAATGATGCATGGCATAAACTGACAGTCATGTCTTGTCTTTGGTGTGCACATTGCCTACACTGACTTGAGGTAAGTCATTTTGAAGCCCTGTTTTATACTTGCAACTTACTGCCAGATTGTCTCATCACACCCGTTTTGTGGTATTTGCCTGTGATCTATTATCTCCTTAGCTACTTTATTTTTTTTAAATGTCATATTGCTTCTACTTTGACTGGAGTGGTTATTAATTTAGTCTCCTGAAGCAATTTTTATACATTTGCCCATCTTAAGTATATTGTTTCTATGTTGATTGCATTATTTTGTTGGTTTTAACGTGGGTTTGCAGTGCAAGCACTTTTTGTCCACTCTCGATCCATGTTGCTTTTTATTCCGTGATAAAATGTTTTGGGTTAAGTATTGCATACTAGAAATGGCCAATTAGATGTTTTCTTTACTTTTTTGTTTTAATGTAGTAGGGAAATATTTTGGCTCAATCAACTTTAATCCCCTTATCATTCCTATCAAATCAAATGAAGAGCACTGATGCTAGTTTGTACAAGACTGAAGTAAAAGGAATAACAATGAAATCACTTAAAATAAAAATCATTGGCTAAAGTAACATTTGGCCTTTTTAAAGTGTTCTTTGTAACTATAATTACATTTTTTCCAAAACATGTATTTAAATTTAGCAATTTTATTGAATACACTTCAAAATTAGTGCACACAATAGTTTCTTAATATGCTGCATTTACAACACAAATACTCAAAATTGTACAGAACTTGCTTGTGCTTTCAGCACATTGTCGTCCTCTGACATTAATAACGGGATCCACAATAACAAAAAAATATGAACATTGTAAAATGGATTTCGTACTAGTAGTGCAATCTCTCAAGTTGAGTATGATGCTCTCCGAAGGGGCTGCATGCTCAGGTGCTGTAGAGGCTGATCTGGGATTCATATATTCTGGTGCGGAGTGGGCAAAAGGAAATGGTGACTATGGTTAGTGTTTGGGTCTTTTGGTTGTTCAGCCTCTCCTTTGACAGCTGCTGCTTGTTTCCTGTGGCACATCAGATTTTGATACTATCTTTGAAGTGTTTCCTATGTCCATTAGGGGCTCACTGACTTTCCTTCAACTGGGAGTAAAGGATTTGTTTGGAGAGACGTGAGTTTGGCATCCAGATGACATGACCTATCCACTGGAGTTGGTAATCCTTGCAACCAATTCCTTCTGTTGTCTGAAGAAGTACTCACTGAATTGCAGTGTGATTCCTGCACATCTAGGGGTACAGCATTTCGTAACATGCGAGTTAAACGAAAAATGACATGAACGAAGCCAGGCCCTTGGATTTGGCTTTCAAAGATTTGACAAAGCCACTTGATACAGTAGATGATCATGCTCTCTGGCATATACCATCAAGACATGGCTGCCCTGACAAGTACAGGTTGACTACCCCTTAACTGAAATTCCAAAATCGGATTTGTTTTTGAGCGTCGATATGACATCACAAATTGAAAATTCCACAAGCTGCTGGGAAGGTTTCTGTAACTGCACCGGTCCAATGTAATAATGCCCACGCAACATACAGATGTCCTTGAAGATTTATTTTTATTTCTCTCTCTCTCTCTCTTTCTTCAGTAGACACCATGAAAACTACAAGAAAATAAAGGACATAAAGTTTGAAACATGCATCCCTCAGTCTTTTAAAGTCTCTCAAGCTAGTGTCCGCCGATAAACAGGCCCAAACGCATTAGCGCATCAGAAGTGTGCTGAAATCAAATAAATCACTAAAATGTATCACACTGTTCATATAAAGACACCTCAACAACATTATATAAAGCAAATTAAGAAAAACGGTTACCATGTGTATCTCTTGGACCACATGCAGAATGAGGTTATTTTAGGGCCATGTGTCTTTCTCTGCTTCCATGTTCATTCTGACCCATAATACCACAGTCATGCTTTTATCAAACTCTGGTCATGTGACCTGTTAACTCTGGTCATGTGACCCATTAACTAAACCTTACATTAAATATTTTAAGGTGATAAATTAATCATGAATTTATGACAAAAACATATAAAATAAACATTTCAATGAAACATGCTACAGTTTCCATGTGAAGCACAGGTCTCTCTGCGCACCACAGGTGGTTCCGAGAAGGGGCCTTACGTATGTAGTGAGCAGGTATTTAATGAAAACCAGAAAAACATTGCATAAAGTGGATAATGAAGATCTCGATCATGTGTCATCAGTGTGGAGTGAACATAATGGAACCCTGATCATGAAACGGACAAAGATCTATCACAACGATCTGGAAATTGAAGGTAATTGTGAATATTTAGAAGGCTGGTTGCAAAAATTTAAGAGGAGGCATAGCATTGCATTTTTAGTCTGCTGATCATGAAAATCTAACACCAGAAAAAGTCTATGATACTGATTGTTTTAATACTTTTTATAAAACATAAAGAAAAGTAAAATACAAGTACAGTGTGCTGTAATGTTTTAATCAAAGCATGGCATTGTAGGTGGTGACTGAATGCCTGCCATTGTTTGTTGTTGTTCAATAGCTGATTCAGGTATTGTCCCGATGCCGCTGTGCTGTTTTGTTACCCTGCACACATTATATATTATATTAATGTTATGTAATAATTTTTACTGTTAATTACATATGTGTGATGAATAAGTGTAAGCCAAAGCCTGCTTATGGTAGTCCCTAAATTCAGAGTCAGAAATTACTATCTCATCTCTATATATATATATATATATATATATATATATATATATATATTCAAAAATCAGGGAAAATCTGAAAACTGAAACACTTCCAGCCCAAACCTTTTTGGATAAGGTGTACTGAAACTGTATTTATAAATACAGAAGCTGCTGCTTGAATGCATGCCAGCCACAGCATTCAGCAAGAGTGGCGCTGAATTTCACTGTTAAGAAGAAGTCAAACAGGGCTGCATCATAGTACCATCCCCTTCCTCATTTTCCATCCTTATTGCTGCCCCTTCCTTCACCTCATGAGCCAAGATCTGTGCCACAGGGAATCCAAATTGTGTATAGAAAGGATGTCAGTCTTTCCAGCCTCAACCACTTCAAGGCCAAAACAAGGTCAGCACCACCACCAATATGTGGATTGCAACATGCTCTGAATTTCTTTACTAAGGCATATAGGGTCCTGGGTCTTCTCTTGAGTATAAAAAAGTTACATGTCCCATATCAGCCACCGCCCAACCAGTCACTTATCCAGCCCTCCATAAAAGTTGACCATATTGCTCTTGAAAATTTAGACCACTTTCCCTCCCTTGGCAGCATCCTCTCCTCAAAAGCAGACATTAACTCAAAGATCAACCACGGCCTGAGTAGTGCTAGTGGAGCCTCTGCAAGATTAAAGAAGAGTCTTTGAAGACTGTGACCTACACGTCCGAACAAAACTTCTGGTCAAAGAGCAGTTTTTCTGCCTATGTTACTGTGTGGAGTTGAATCATGGACTACCTACATTAGGCACCTGAGAGATCTGGAACACTATCACTGAAGATCCTGACAAAAGATCTTGAGGATCATCTGGAAGGACAGGCACACTAACATCAGTGTACTAGAGGTGGCCAACATGAACAGCATTTCCATCATGATAAAGCAGCAGCAACTCCGATGAATAGGCATCATCAGAGACCTATTCTGATAGGTCTCCCCAAACAGATCCTTTACTCCCAATTGAGGGAAGAGAAAATGGAATTATTTTAATTATGATATCATAGTTTTAAGAACTGCAGAATCTACTTTATAAATGTTACCATGTTTTAAATAATTTAGTTCTGGGTAGTAGCAATGTTCTTGTACAGTACTAGCAGAATAAGAATATCTTCCATGAGGTTTATGACTTCAAAAAAGACATGTTTTCAAAGGTGAGACTATGTGCCTTAATCTCATCACCTTTCAGAGAATGCATTAGGGTTCAAATGTTTGTTGCTGTCATTGTCGTTAGTGACAGCAATCCCTCAAGCCCTAAGAGTGAAATGGTTCTCGGATAGACAAACTGAGCAATAATCAGTGGCAAATAGGTCATAGGTCAAGAATTCATTAAGTACAAAATATCTATATTTAGCCACAGACAATAGTTAATGAGCAGTCCACAGCTTTTGTTCCCTTGGGCCTTTTGTACACAGTGATGTTGTCTTCAGCCTGTGCTCCGTAAACCTGTCGTCCATCAAATTCTTATGCTTATGTGAATTTCATCCACGTACTTGGCTTTATCCCTCAATCCTCAGGCACACTATTGATTCTAAACCATTCTTTCTGCAGACTTCTGATATTGTGAACAATTGCATATAACCTCCAGTGAAAAACAAACTGCTAGCGGAGCATCACCTGTGGAGGCAGAGGGGTGCCTGGTGTTTTGGGTCAAGATCTTGCATCAGGTCTAGTCCTGTGTATGCATTGTACTCATAACCTCTTGTCTCTGTCCATTTAATAATCATATAGGTTTGCTTGGGCTCATTTTTGTTTAAAACAAAGTTGATGCTTTCACTGTTTTGTTGTGAGAGTTCATAGTTCAAAATTTATTATTAAATATATGTATGTCACCATATGAGACCATAAGATATGGAGCAATATTAGGCCAATTTATCTGCTCCACCATTTTGTCATGGCTAATCCAATTTTCCTCTCAGTCCCAATCTCCTGCTTCTCCCTGTATTCCTTCATGCCTTGACTAATCAAAAATCTATCAACCTCTGTCTTAAATATACATTAAGACCTGGCCTCCACAGCTGCCTCTGGTAAAGAATTCCACAGAGTCACCACTTTCTGGCTAAAGAAATTCCTAATCTTCTCCAGTCTAAAAAGTTGCCCTCTATTCTGAGGCTGTGTCCTCTGGTCTTAGACTCTTCTACCATCGGAAACATCCACTCCACATCCACTCTATCAAGACCTTTCACCATTTGATAGGTTTCAATGAGTCATTCTTCTGAATTCTTTTGATTACAGGCCCAGAGCCATCAACCACTCTTCATATTTCAGGTCATTCAATCCTGGAATAATTTTCATGTACCTCCTTTGAACCCCCTCCAGTTTCAGCACATCCTTTCTAAGATCAGAGACACAACCTGCTCACAATACCCCAAGTGAGG
Source organism: Mobula birostris (assembly GCF_030028105.1). NCBI lineage: Eukaryota > Metazoa > Chordata > Chondrichthyes > Myliobatiformes > Myliobatidae > Mobula > Mobula birostris. The sequence goes on from NC_092383.1 coordinate 71,251,666, forward strand.
CCTCACCAGTGCCCTATAAAGTCTCAGCATTACATCCTTGCTTTTACTTCTAGTCCTCTTGAGATGGATGGTAACATTGCACTGGCCTTCCGCACCACAGGCTCAACCTGCAAGTTAACCTTAAGGGAATCCTGCACAAGGACTCACCTCAGTTTTTTGTATTTTCCTTCTGTTTAGAAAATAGTAAAGCTTTTATACTACTCTAAGATTTATTTTCTCACAGCATTCACAGTAGAACAAAGAATCTGAATCAGGTTTAATATCATCGGCATATGTCATGAAATTTGTTAACTTTACGGCAGCAAGTACAATGCAATACATGATAAAAGAGAAAAAACTGAATTACAGTAAGTGTGTGTGTATATAGGTATATATATAAATAATTAAATTAAACAAGTTGCGCAAACAAATGGGAAAATTAAAAAAAGTAGCAGAGTCATGTTCATGGGTTCACTGTCCACTCAGAAGTCAGGTGGTGGAGGGAAAGAAGCTGTTCCTGAGTTGTTGAGTGTGTGCCTTTAGGCTGCTGTGCCTTCTTCCTGATGGAAGCAATGAGAAGAGTGCACGTCCTAAGTGGTGGGGGTCCTTAGTGATGGATGCCGCCTTTCCGAAGCATCACTCCTTGAAGATGTCCTGGACACTACAGAGGCTAGTGCCCATGATGGAGCTGACTAGTTGTGCAGCTCTCTGCAGCTTACTTCGAGCCTGTGCAGTCGCCCTGCATCTCCCAATCCCAGACGGTGATGCAGCCAGTTAGAATGTTCTCCATGGTACATCTGCAGAAATTTGTGAGTGTTTAAGATGACATACTAACTAAATCTCCTCAAACTCATCATGAAATATAGCTGCTATATTGACAGCCTGCCCCAGTATTCCTAGTGGCCAGCGCAATTCTTGTTTGAAATGCTTTTGTGGGCTAATGGTGGGATGATCAAGTTCATTTATATTATTTTAGTTTATTTTAGCTCCGTTTATACAGTTATTCACTTGTGTGTTTGTGGGTCACCCTGACTGTAACCGGGGTGTGTAATAATCATCCCACCTGTCTGTATGTGACTGAGTGGGTTCTCTCCCCAGATCTAGCACCCAGTCTGTATTTGTGCTTATCCCAATAAAAACAGCAGTTAAGTTAAGTGAACTTTTATCGTCTGTCGTCATCGCTTGCCACATTGGTGTAGAAGTGAGATTAGAAATTGACGGTGAGATTGAAGAGCTGCGACGTCAGATGGAGCACCTTAAAACCTGGGGAGCAGTATGCCTCGCCTGCATCTCCAGGCCGGGCTCTCAAAGGCGGGACACTGACCTGGAGGGAGGATGTGGGATCCGAGCATTGTGCCTTCCCTAGGAACCCCGAAAGAGCAAGTGTAACCAGGCTCCCGAAGCCCGGGGACACGGCGGAACACATCACCCACCTCATCATGGCCCCCACCAAGGAAGCCAAGACGCCGCAGCCATGGGAGGGTGGGCATTGTGGCAGGCACCAGTGATGCCCCTAAAGGGTAAGACCAGCTGGCCTAAACAATTAACACAGGGTGCACCCTGAACCTCCCCAGATACAATGATACCAGCAGCCCGGAGCCCTACCTGACGCAAGGCAAACTTGCTGCGACCCACCGATTCAGTGGTGCACTTTGCCCTGTCACTGGAGGGGGATGTCCTACAGGCTCTCTTCAATCTAACGCCGGCTAAACAGCGTGACTACGGGGCCTCATAGCAACTCTGGACTGGCATTTTGAGCAGAGGCCTTTGAAGGAAACAACGAGGGAAGAACTGGGCAGCAGATGGCGCTGTATGGGAGCAATCCTGGTGGCACTCACAGCAGATCTCCGCCACTGTGCTTGGCATAGCTACCCCCAGTTCTTTCCTGTGATCCGGGAAGAGCTTGCCTTCCACTCCTTTGTAAAGGCGCTGATGCGGGAGCACCTGAGGTTTCATGTTCTCCTGACATCACCATCATCGCTGGCAGAAGTGGAGAGGGCAGAAAAAGTTTTAGCCTTCCAAGGCGTTACAGCATCACCCCACATGCCACAAGCCCAGGCTTGTGTAACTGGGACAGAGGAGGAGCTTGTGACACCAGCACCACACCTGCCCCGCCACGTGCCGTGGGCGACGTCTGTTGCTGGTGTGGTGGGGAGGCCACGTGACCTGGGACTGCCCTACACCAGTACCACACCACAGCCCAGTGCAGCCATTGGGAAACACCGAGCGGGTGGCGCTGCCCGAGACTTCCAGCAGAATGCCTGCGTTGTTGCCTCTCCGGGTGGGCTGTTTGGGCGAAGAGCAAGGCTTATATGTAGACTGTGTGCTAGAGGGCATCAGATGTTTTGCATTAGTGGATGTAGGGTCGACCATCACCATCATCTGTCCAGATTAGTGGCAGACCCAATCAATTCAAAGAGAGAGATCGCTTTGCACAGGTCGGAGAGAAGAGTTTAAGAAGGGAGCGTTTCGCGAGGATTGGCGCATTAGTGGTTGACTAATCAATTCGCGGAGAGAGTGAATTTCGCACAGGTTGGGGAGAAGAGTTTAAAAAGAGGAGCGTTTTGTGGGGATCGGCACATTAGTGGCAGACTAATCAATTAGAGATTCATTAGCAGGAGCAAATAAAAGTAAAGCAGGGTCAAAGCAGAATGGCCATTGTGTGAGGGGACCAGTGTAGGAGTGGGAACTTGAGGCTTTGGCGAGAGGCACAGGTATGTAGCAGGTAAGACTTTTGTAGTGGTTGAATAAAAAGTCACTAAGTTACATCTAATTAAATAAAGGTTTGATGTAGGGTCAGGTGATGTGCTGTAGCTGCATGATGTGGGAACTGATGCACCCTACTGTGATTCCTGGTGACCACATCTGCTGCAAGTGTTGGCTGATCGAGGAACTCAGGCTCAAAGTAGATGACCTGGAATCGGAGCTTTGCCACCTATCCCGCACCCCTCCTGTGGTGCACCTCCCTTGCCATTCCACATTGACAATTACTGTACTGTGCAATCATTTCAGGCACTCTAACTTAATATATCTGCCTAAGACTTTTGCACAGGTTTGTAGACATGTTCAGTGGTGGGGAGGACTTTACCTTTGATGGACTGGGCTGCATCCACTACTTTTTGCGGGCTTTTCCATTCTTGGGCTTTGGACATAGAACATATGTTTCCATACTAGGCCGTGATGCAGTGATGCAGCCGGTCACTATGCTCTCCACCTTGCATCTGTGGCAATCTTTGCAAACTTATAAGACCGTAGAGACGCTGCTGTGCCTTCTTTGTAATGACTCTGAGCTGGACCCGGGACAGGTCCTCTGACATGGTAACATTGAGGAATTTAACGTTACTGAGCCTCTCCAACTCTGACCCCTGATGAGGACCGGCTCACAGACCTCCAGCTTCCTTCTCCTGTCATCAGTAATCAGCTTTTGTTGGTGTTGAGTGAGTGGTAGTTGTTGTGGTACCATTCAGCCAGATTTTCAATCTCACTCCTAAATGCTGCTTCATAACCACCTTTGATTCGGCAGTGGAGTTGTCAGCAAATGTAAGAATGCTTGACTTCACAATCTAAGAAGTATACAGTGAGTAGAGCAGGAAGCAAAGCACACAGCAGTTTAACCCATTTAAATCTGAAGTAAAAATCTTAAGTGTGGTGATGAGTTGTATAAGAGCTGGGGGTAAGGAATGGTACTTTATGCCTGTTGAGTCCCTAATATGAACAATAATGTGATACAAGTGTTTACACCAAGCTGTTAGAGAGATGGATATCCCTATAATTCTTGGTTCTACCACTACACAGGTTGACAGAAACACAAAGAGATAGATTTTTAAACTGACAGGAAGTTTTTCTTTCAGTTCCATTTTTGTTCTCTAATTTGTGATAAAGCAATTAAAAGCTAGGCTTGTACAACCACGATTTTAATGCTGTGTTATAAATCTTAGTGGTCAAGCCATTCTGGTGCAGGTCTAGAAGAGTAACATTTCACACAATACAGAAGGGCACATTTAGAGAGCAGTTTCTTCAGCATTATTTCGCTATTGATTGCCTTTGTGCCATGGCATTTGGTAATATAACTGCACCTTCAACACGGGATTCTGCAGAATGACTAAAGCTTGACAATGTGAAGCAGTGTGCATTCTGCTACGACACCTATCATACAGCTGATCTTTGTTCACATTAAGCTATTTAAAAAGCATGGGGTAAAACAGTTAGGAGCACAGTGACAAAATGGTTTTCTATGCACGTTGAACAGATTCAGACCACAAATGTCACTCATTGTTGATGTAAGTGTGTTGGATGGATCGTAACAACAAGGTGTGAAGAGTGGTGATATATATGCCACCTCCCCCTCGTACCCCATCTGTTACTTATTTTTATACACACATTCTTTCTCTCACTCTCCTTTTTCTCCCTCTGTCCCTCTGAATATACCTCTTGCCCATCCTCTGGGTCCCCCCTCCCCTTGTCTTTCTTCCCGGACCTCCTGTCCCATGATCCTCTCGTATCCCCTTTTGCCTATCACCTGTCCAGCTCTTGGCTCTATCCCTCCCCCTCCTGTCTTCTCCTATCATTTTGGATCTCCCCCTCCCCCTCCAACTTTCAAATCCCTTACTCACTCTTCCTTCAGTTAGTCCTGACGAAGGGTCTTGGCCTGAAACGTCGACTGCACCTTTTCCTAGAGATGCTGCCTGGCCTGCTGCGTTCACCAGCAACTTTTATATGTGTTGCATATATATGCAGTATTCAGTTTTACGATATGACGATAAGTTTTTAGGTCATGGGTTGTCACAGTTGTGTCTGGGATGCTGGGCTTCAGGCATGACTAAACTGCCATTATACATCTTTCTTCATGCACTGTGAATGTTTAGCATTCAAGATTGAGGCCTGTTTCTTGAAATCAAGGGGTTTGTGGGTGCAGTGGGAGGTGTGGAAGGCCAACGGTTGGAGATCCAAATGGGCCCAGTGTACAGGAAGGATGGAAAGCATACCAGGCTTTAGCTATTTTAACCATGTTTTACAGGAGCGCCATTGAGAATGTCCTAACCAACTGCATCACCATCTGGTATGGAAATTGCAAGGCATCTGACAGCAAGTATCTACAAAGGATTGCAAGGGCTACTGACGGGATCATCAGGTCTCTCTACCACCTATCAGAGACATTTATCAAGAGTGCTGCATACACAGAGCCCTTCACATTGTCAATGATCCCTCCCGTTCATCCAACAATCTTTTAGACCTGCTACCATCAGGCAGGCAGTACCGCAGGATGCCGTGGTTTCACAAATGACAAGGGGGCGCCGAAGATTCTTCAAGAAATTTTAAACTTTAATTTGCAAAGTAAAGCTGAGGCAGACAGTGGATGGGCTGTGTAAGTCTGTCACTGACTGCCCATTTGTCGTTTTCACACAGCATTCTTTATAGCCCCCTTCTGCGTTAACAGTATTAGCAAATGCTGTAAATTACACTCTAGCTAAAAAATCAATTACTCTTATCTCTCTTACTTGACTACATTCGTTTTTCTCGAGGGGTTAAAAGTACACAGGTTTCATTCAATGGTTACATCCCAAATACCATAGTAATCCCATGCACTCAGTAACAGACACTTAATGCATAGTAAAGGCATGGTCAACATCTGAATAAACACCTGATACGCAATAAAAGCACACTTAACATAAACACTTAGAAAACAGAGGTAAAATGTTTTCCAATAAGGATAAGGACAAGAATTGTTGGGATGGGAAGCAGCTCCCTCGCCTGGGCTGGCAGACTAATGAACTCCCCATCACCACCCAGGTCTCATCACATATGAAGCACCAGTTGTGTTATATTGTTTACTTTTTAACCGGTTGTAATTGCACCTTATTATTTAATTAATTTATAGTAAATTATATGTACTGTGTGTGAGTTACATGTACTCTGTTGTGCACCTTGGTCTGGAGGAACATTGTTTCATTTGGTGGTATACATGTCTATGATTGAATGACAATAAACTGAGAGTCCCAACAATAACAATAGGGAATCTGGTCTCAGGTCGGTGCCTGATTAGTTTTGAACCAGGACCTATGACTTCAATGGGAATTGTAGGGCTGTGGTCTAGGTTCCTTTTCAGTTGCATACTCTAGTTTGCAATTAATCATATGCATTACTGTATCAAACTCTGGTTTGGTAAAATTAAGTATTAATTTATTTCCCTTCACAGTTTTTAAATGTGCATCAGTGTCAGAAACTTCAGAGGTATTCAAGATTTTGAGGAGTAAATTTAGGTTTCAAGGTTTCATAGGTACGTTTAATATTAGAAATGTATACAATATAGATTATGAAATGCTTTTTCTTTACAACCATCCACAAAAACAGAGGAGTGCCCCCAAAGAATGAATAAGAGTTAAATGTTGGAACCCCAAAGTCCACCCCAGCTCCTCTCTTTTGCGCCTAAGCGTCAGCAAACAAAGAATCTCCCTCCCCGCACCAGCACCCACCACCAAGCACTCAAGCGTGCAGCAAAGACACAGACTTGCAGTACCACAAAGACCACTTGTTCACCTGGTATTTGACATACCACAGGCTCTTTCTCTCCCAATAAGGGAAAAAGAGAAGTGCCCATTTCACAGCAAGAGGGGAGACATAACAAACAACTGGCTGGTTTACAATGTTAAAAGTCTGTTGCATCACTTTTTCTGTGCTCTGTGCCCAAAGATCTCAGGTCTCTGGGCACACAGCCATAGATCTTCCAACTCCCACAACACATTGGTCTTCTGCCAGGACACCGACCTTCGATCTACCTGTCTCCAGAACCACGCGGTCTCAGACCCCCGAAGATGAGCTAAGCTCTTAGGCCACATCCTTGGCATGTTGAATAACAGCCAGTCGTGAAACCCCAAGAGTGGGTCCCATTCCTGCAAAGAACCAAAGTCAGCGTGTAACTCCAGATCAGGGTCTTCTAAAGAACCCTGAAAAGGGAAAACAGAGATATTAAAGATGGAAGTAGAGCTGTTTCTGAAGATGTGAGCAAAGGAGTCGCTATTTAGCGCCATCATGACTAAGCTCCGCCCTCCAATTTAAGACAGAGAATGAGGAGGAACCACTTTTCCTAAAGAGTGTGAATCTGTGGAATTCTTTGTCCAATGAGGCAGTGGAGGCTACCTCAGTAAATATACTTAAGACAAGGTTGGATAGATTTTTGCATAGTAGGGGAATTAAGGGTTATGGGGAAAAGGCAGGTAGGTGGAGATGAGCCCATGGTCAGATCAGCCATGATCTTATTGAATGGCAGAGCAGGCTTGACAGGCCAGATGGCCTACTCCTGCACTTATGTTCTTATAACAGTTGGCTTGTTCAAGAGTATGACATTGGTCGCTAAAGACATTCAGCGGCATTTCAAAGGTAGGACTCCAGCGTGCTGTTGGAATACCTACTGACAGTCAGATCTCACCAGTGTAGTAATCGTACACTTTGTGAAAATTAAATGGGTCCTGCACATCTGAGGTAAGTTGAGGCAATGAATGACCATGAATGGAATACCTATTCAACATTACCATTGTGAATGAAATTTGCAGATCTTAAGTAGTCACATTGAGGGTGAAACTTGATTTTTAGCAGTAATCCAAAACTGATGCAATTCAGTAAGTCAAGGAGCACCAGGACCGATTCAGACCAAGCCCCTTCATCAACTGTTATCTGTGTCTATGGATGGTGCCTAACTTGCTGAGTTCCTTTTGTGTTTTGGATGTGTTGCTCAAGATTTCCAACATCGACAGAATCTCACTAAGTTAATACGTACCCCATTTTGCACCCTATTCAAACTTCACATCACATCAGCCTTATTCTGATTTATTTTTTTCCAAAAAATCTCTAATTAATGCAAAAGAGAAAAATGATGAGAACAATCAGAAAGATGGGCTGCATAATGAGGAAAGAGAAACAGCCTTAATATTCAAGTCAAGTATCCACAGTTAAAACATCTTCAACCTGTAACATTAACATTGTTCCTCTTACCAGCGAAGCGCTTCCAACATTTTCTGCTTTTGTTTTAGACTTCCATTATCTATGATGTAAATAATCTGCAGCCTTAATTAACTTGTCTCTGATTCACAAATTATAGTAACTATTGTCATCAAACCACAAATGAATGAAGGCACATGAAAGCAACACACACAAAAACGCTGGTGGAACACAGCAGGCCAGGTAGCATCTATAGGAAGAAGTACAGTCGACATTTTGGGCCGGGACCCTTCGTCCAGACGAATCTCCAGCATCTGCAGAGTTCCTCATGAAGGCACATAAAAAATAAGAAAGGTGTACATGATGTCTGCAGATGCTGTAAATCCAGAGTGACACACACAGAGTACTGGAGGAACTCAGCAGGTCAGGCAGTATTTGTGGAAAAGAATGAAAAGCGATGGTTTGGGCCGCGACCCTTCTTCAGGACTGAGAAGGAAGGGAGAAGATGCCAGAATGACAAGGTGGAAGGAGGGGAAGGAGGCTAGCTGGAAGATGATAGGTGAAGCCAGGTGGGTGGGAAAGGTCAAGGGCTGGAGAAGAAAGAATCTGACAGAAGATGAGAGTGAACCATGGGAAGAGGAGGGGAATCCAAGGGGAAGGAATAAGCAGGTTAAGCAGAAGAAGTGAAAGGTCAGAGTGGGGAACAGAGAAAATTTTGCAAACATGAGAAAACCTGCAGATGCTGGAAATTCAAGCAACACACACAAAGTGCTGGTGGTACGCAGCAGGCCAGGCAGCATCAATTGGAAGAAGTACAGTTGACATTTCGGGCTGAGACCCTTTGTTAGGACTAACTGAAAGACGGGATAGTAAGAGATTTGACAGGAGGAAGGGGATATCCAAAATGATAGGAGAAGATGGGAGGGGAAGGGATGAAGCTGAGAGCTGGAAAGTTGATTGGCAAAAGGGATACAAGGCTGGAGAAGGGAGAGGATCATGGGATGGGAGGCCTGAGGAGAAAGAAAGGGGGAGGGGTGGCGCACCAGAGGAAGATGGAGAGAAGGCAAGGAGTTATTGCGAGAGGGACAGAGAGAGAAAAAAGAGAGAGGGAAAAAGGGATAAATAAATAAGGAATGAGGTAAGAAGGGGAGGAGGGGCATTAACGGAATTTAGAGAAATTAATGTTCATGTCATCAGGTTGGAGGTTACTCAGACGGAATATATGGTGTTGTTCCTCCAACGTGAGTGTGGCTTCATCTTGACAGTAGAGGAGGCCATGGATAGACATATCAGAATGGGAATGGGATGTGGAATTAAAATGTGTGGCCTCTGGGAGATCCTGCTTTCTGGGGTGGACAGAGTGTAGGTGTTCAGCGAAATGGTCTCCCAGTCTGCTTCGAGTCTCGCCAATATACAGAAGCCCGCACCGAGAGCACTGGACGCAGTATATCACACCAGCCGACTGACAGGTGAAGTGTCGCCTCACCTGGAAGGACTGCTTGGGGCCCTGAATAGTGGTGAGGGAGGAACTGTAAGGGCAGGTGTAGCACTTGTTCCGCTTACAAGGATAAGTGCCAGGGGGGAGATCGGTGGGAAGAGATGGGGGTCGAAAGGACAAGGGAGTCACGTAGGGAGTGATCCCTGCGGAATGCAGAAATTGGGGGGGAGAGAAAGATGTGCTTGGTGGCAGGATCCTGTTGGAGGTGGCGGAAGTTATGGAAAATTATATGTTGGATCCGGAGGCTGGTGGAGTGGTAGGTGAGGACAAGGGGAACACTATCCCTAGTGGGGTGGCGGGAGGATGGAGTGAGAGCAGATGTGTGTGAAATGGGAGAGATGCATTTGAGGGCAGAGTTGATGGTGGAGGAAGGGAAGCCCCTTTCTTTTAAAAAAAAGAAGACTTCTCCTTCGTCCTGGAATGAAAAGCCTCATCCTGAGAACAGATGCGGCAGAGATGGCGGAATTGCGAGAAGGGGATGGCATTTTTGCAAGTGACAGGGTGGGAAAAGGAATAGTCCAGGTAGCTGTGTGAGTCTGTGGGTTTATAGTAGACATCAGTAGTTAAGTTGTCTCCAGAGATAAAGACAGAAAGATCAAGAAAGGGGAGGGAGGTATTGGAAATGGACCAGGTAAATTTGAGGGACTTGAAATTTATTTTGCTTCCTGGAAACTAGCAATTTTATCCTGTGTTGTGGAGGAAGACCGCACCTTCACAGAAGAAATGATCTTTTCTTGCACTCATCTCCCTTGTGGTTTTTTTCTCAATGAATTTGGTGAAAGTAATCTAATATGCTCTGCAATAAAGTGGTGAAAAGCTATGTCTGCCATTGATTACAGAAGTGTATTCTCAGTAGTAAAGCCATTTTATTCAAATTCTGTCCTGATTGTGCTCTGAGATTTACTCCATCTGACTGCATTCCCCAATCAAGTTGCTATCTTATTTGATAATAAAGTAATTCTTTACCTTTCAGCTTATTTTTACAATTAACAATACTGTCCTTTTCTGCTTTTGGCATCCCTTTGTTATAATCGTTCCTTTAATGTATTTATTGATGTAGTTTTAAAAGTCTGTGAATTTTTGTTATCTTAAAATCACATGGGGAAGATCTTTAGTTTGTTGAATGTTATTTTTTTACATAAATTCTGAAAAAGTAATTACCATGTCTGCAATGAACAAGTGATACCGAGCAGTGATGTTTTCTATATTTCTTAATCACTCTGTAGGATACTGGAAAGATTAACTAAAACTATCAACAATTATACTTTATATACGAAGTAGTTAACCAAACTAATTAGCATCCTTAGTAGTTCTCTATCAAGCATCTGTCTATAACCTGCTATCCACCACTGTGTTGCACTGCCTGCCTGATGGTAATCACATGAAACGTTCCTTAAGTCAGAAAAGAACTGTTAATAGAGAAGTAATTAATTATTCAGGTCAGATTTTGATCAGTATGAAACCTTAATTCTTTTTATCTCACCTCAGATCCTGACTGGCCTCCTGAGTATTTCCAGCTTTTTCAGTTAATATTGTATCTTCGCAAGGTCCAGTTGACGACTTTGACTGCATTTTCCAAGATCGGCATCAATGCACCTTATTAGATCTTCCACTGATCTCACCATGAACACAGTTTTCCTTGAATAATAAAGTTTGTCTGCCAAGTAACAGTTATCTTCACCTTAAACAGCTTAAGCCTGATGGAAAATTTGAAACCATGTCTGCCTATCACAACTATCACAAGTGATTCTTTGCTTGAATTGCAGTGTGTTCTGGATGGTGGCCATCATAAAGAATCAGCTGAAATTTCATTCTTGTGATGTATTTTTCAAGCGTACAGAATTTCTTCATTGGAGCTAGCAAATCTTTCTCTGCCTTCTTGCCACAGTGAGCTGTAGGTTTACAAAAGCTGGGTGAAAGGTATTCTTGCTATCTCCCTCTTACACACTCCCATCGCAATGCATAATGTCATAAGTGGCTGGAGTTCCAATATCCAGGCAAAAATAAGATATTTAACTCTAATTCCAGACATAACTTCCTGGAGGAAGCATTTTAGGAAGAGTTCTTACATAAAATAAACCTATCTCTTCGGCGAGTTTAATGTGTTTCAGAATTTCTTTGTTTTTCTTTTTTTATTCTAAATACTGCTTCTTGCTTTGCACACCCAGCTATTACAGAGGTAAAATGTTAATTTTTGAATCATCACGTGGTAGCAGTTAGCTTTAAGCCACTCCAGCTATAAGTTTGGGGTTCAATTCCCACTGCTGTCTGTAAGGAACTTGTACGTTCTCCCGTGAATATGTTAGTTTTCTCCCGATGCCTCTCCCCACACTTCAAGGACGTCCGGGTTAAGGTTACTAAGTGTGACCATGCTGTGTTGCCGCTGAAAGCATAGCGACATGTGTGGGCTACTCCCAGTAAGTACCCGACACGTTTCACTGTGTGCATCGATGTACGTGTGACAAATAAAGCTGTTCTGGCCTTCCTTTAATCTTTTTAATTATATGAAAGATTTACTTGATTAGTTCAGTATCTGGTACTTAGGTGACTAGCAGTTGTAATTATTAACTACAATGCTGATTGCTGCTTTGGTGGTTTCTTGCTTTATTTTTAATCTTGTTACTTCCAGTAAATTCAGAGAAAATTGACTATTTGTAATCTTCTGTAAGCTTTGTAACAATTTGGAGGTCATTGTCAGACCTTCTAAAAAGATGTGACATGACACCTGTAAGACCAGGGATATTTATTAGAATATGCTTACCTTTCAAACATGTTTGTTTTTGAAGTTCCGATTTTCTTTGCAATGAATTATAAACTCTGCAAATGGCACTTTGGTGGATTTCTCTTTTTCTGAAAAATATTCTCCTTGGTCAACTTATTGGGGTCAAAGGTGACATGTTTGACTCAAGTTCTGTTGGTTCTGAGGTAGTCAGTATGGCCAATGCTCAGTCTGCAGACTCCCGAGGCAGGAGATGTGTGATGGTGTAGGTAGGTAGGATTCTGCTCTCCTGTCGCTAATTATGCTTGGTTGTCTCATTCTCCTGTTGGGGGGAAAAAAGTAGCTTCAAGTATTCTGCGCCTTCTATCAAGCTCTTTGTCCAATTTGAATCTTCATCGTTTTGGGGTACTCATGAATCAATAAGGATAATTCATGTTTTCCTGGTGCTTATTATCCTTGACATTTTTTCTGTTCACTTGGGAATTTCTAGCTGTAATGAAGTTCAGAGTTGGCTGCCTGATTTAGCCACTCTGATGTTTTGGACTACACTTTGGCTCTGGTTGAATGTGGTTAGTGTGCCTGAGGTTGTGGTTTATAAGGGGGTACTGGTGATGGCCACGAACGCTGCAAGTGGATTTAGAGAATTTTGCTGGGATAACATTAGTGGTACCTCTCCTGTACTTAGAGATCCCTGCTCTAAGTAGTCCATGTCTCTGAAGCATACAGGAGGATGGGATCATTACTGTCATGTAGACCATGAGTTGAATGCGTCATTGAGGTCTTTAAACACGAGAAATTCTGCAGATGCTAGAAATCTGAAGCAAAACACACAAAATACTGGAGGAACTCAGCAGGTCAGTCACCCTCTATGGAAATGAATAAACAGTCGATGTTTCAGGCTGTGACCCTTCATCAGGGCTGGAAAGGAAGGGGGAAGATGACAGAATAAGAAGGTGAGGGGAGGGGAAGGAAGGTAGCTAGATTGCGACAGGTGAGGCCTGGTGGGTAGGAGTGGTAAAGGGTGGAAGAGGAAGGAATCTTTAGGAGAGGTGAGTGGACCATCCAAGAAAGGGGAGGAGAAGCGAAACCGGAAGAGGTGATAGGCAAAGGTTAGGGGCCAGAGTGGGGAATAGAAGAAGAGTGGAGAAGAAGGGATTTTTTTTAAACTAGGAGAAGCCAATATTCACACCATCAGGTTGGAGGCTACCCAGACAGAATATGAGGTGTTGCTCCTCCACTCTGATGATGGCCTCATCGTGGCACAGGAAGAGGCCGTGGACTTGCATGTCGGAATGGGAATCAGATTTAAAATATTTAGCCACTAGGAAGTTCTGCTTTTGGCGGATGGAACAGAGAGGCTTTAAACACTGTTTCTTAGGCAGCCTTCAAATTCTGTCTCCCACAGAAACTTATCTGTGAGCCCGACATGTTTGTCCTGAGCAGAGATGTTCTTTGATGCATTCAGGCATGCAGTCCCAATACGTGACATGCATTCCACTTCACTGGGAATATGTTTCTGTAGCCTCTAGCATTTTCAATGCAGCTATCATTTAAGTTATTAAAAGAATATCCAAACCATTTCAGTAACTTGCACAAAATTTTTGTGGTAAATTCCTCCTTTGCACCTGAACAGTATATATTTCCTATGTCATATGCTAAACATCCTCACCATGTCTACAGCAACCCTCTTTTCCAGTTGTGGAGAAGGGTCATTGATTCTATTTCTGTCTACACATAAATGTCGCCTAACCTTTTGAGTATTTCTGATAACACACTGGTCTAAATATTGTGGTTGTTAATGAGCTAACGGTGTTCATTTTGATTAAGAATGAAACTGTTGCTGCTAGCTGCTGGCAGAGCGTTGCCTATCTGGTGACACCTTGGATGTATTTTTGTTTCAATTGTGTTTCTTTCTTGTAAAGATTCTGTATAATTTGTTTATATTGCAGAGTCATGTGTTTAGCATTACTCACTTCTGCAGCCTAAAGAGGGTAGCCGAAATCTGGTATGCCCACCAGTCAGAAAGATATTACCTCGGGCTTTGTCATATTCCCAGGACTTGGCTGAAATTGTTCAATCTTTTCAAGACGTTCAAACAAAAAAAATCCAGAGGCACCCAAAAAGATTCAAAGAATTCAAAAGGTAAAAAAAAGGTTCTAAAAATCTTAGACCCCAAGACATGGGGAGCAGAATTAGGCTTTCTGGCCCATCAAGTCTGCTCCGCCGTTCTATCATGGATGATTTATTCCAGGCGTTCTCAACCTGGGGTCCACGGACCCTTCGGTTAAACGTAGGAGTCCAAAAAAAAGGGTTGGTTTATTATCCCTCTCAACCCCGTTCTCCTGCCTTCTCCCCAAAATCTTTGACACCCTGACTAATCAATAACTTATCAACCTCTGCTTTAAATATACCCATTGACTTGGCCTCCACAGCCGTCTTTGGCAATGGAGTCTACATATTCACCACCCTCTGGCAAAAGAAATTCCATCTCATCTCTGCTCTAAAGGGATGCCCTTTAATTCTGAGTTTTTGTCCTCTGATCCTATACTATCACAAACCCATGACAGAAAAATATCCTCTTCACCTCCACTCTATCTAAGCCTTTCAATATTTGACAGGTTTCATTTTCATTGAAATTGCCCCCCCCCTCACTTTTTCTAAACTCTAGAGAGTATAGGCCCAAAGCCATCAAACCCTCTGCACATATCAATCCTTTTCTTCCCGGGATAATTCTCATGAACCTCTTTTGAACCCTCGCAAATACTGGCACATTCATTTTTGGATCAGGAGCACAAAGCTGCTCATAATACTTCAAGTGTGGTCTGGACAAAGCCGCATACCAAGAATCAGCATTACATAGTTGTTTTTATATCCTACTCCTCTCGAAGTGAATGCCAACAATGCATTTTAGATTAAATTAGATTAAATTCAACTTTATTGTCATTGTGCCGAGTACAAATACAAAGCCAATGAAATGCAATCAGCATCTGACCAGAAGTGCAAAAGAATAGTATTATTTACAAAATAACTGTGAATAAAAAGTCAGTGCTACAGCATACAAATATAAGAAACAGTCCAATATGGGTGCGATACTGCTTAGCACTGTGATGTGAGGTTCAGCAGGGTCACAGCCTCAGGAAAGAAGCTCTTCCTGTGCCTGCTGGTGCGGGAGCGGAGGCTCCTGTAGCGCCTACCAGATGGGAGGAGAGTAAAAAGTCCATGGTTAGGGTGAGATGCATCCTTGATAATGCTTTTTGCCCTGCCCAGGCCGTGTTTATGGTAGATGTTCTTAATGGTGGGCAATTGGGTGCCGATAATCCGCTGGGCAGTTTTCACCGCACACTGGAGTGCTTTGCAGTCTGATATGGGAGAATTGCCATACCACACTGAGATGCAGTTGGTGAGTATGCTCTCAATGGTACAGTGGTAAAAGTCCATCAGCGTCCTGGGACAGAGGTGAGCTTTCTTGATGCTCCACAGGAATTAAAGGCGCTCTGGCGCCTTTTTGATCAGGATGGAGGAGCTCAGGGACCAGGTGAGATCATCGGAAATGTGGACACCAAGGAATTTGAAGCTTGATACACACTCCACTACAGCTCCATTGAGTGGCTCCTAGCATGCCTGAAGTCCACAATAACCTCCTTGGTCTTCTGGGTTTTAAGAGCCAGGTTGTTGTCGGCACACCACACAGCCAGGTGCTGGACCTCATCTCTGTAGGCCACCTCGTCATCCCCTCTGATCAGGCCAACCACTGTGGTATCGTCTGAACTTGATTATGGAGTTAGAACCATGTACAGGAATGCAGTCATAGATGAAAAGGGAGTACAGAAGAGGGCTCAGCACACAGCCTTGAGGCCTTCCTTACCACAGATGTTAAAACTGTTTTAAATATTTTAATTATCTCAGGCATGTATACACAAAATTCCAAAAGTTATTTCTGTTTTGAACCCTTGCATGATCTAGGCTAGTAACCTGTTTGTAATTGTGGGAGGAAGAGACTCAACAAAATATTAAACAGAATCTATTCTTAAGAAAAAGTTGCAAAAATGTTTTCTGATGTCTTTGCATAAATTCTTTAGTTTTGGGACATTATAGGTGTGGGGGATCAGACAACTGCCAAGTAAAAGGAGAAAAGGAGCTGGGGATGTTATCACCATTTGTCTGAACTTGCATAAGCCTTTTTGGGAAAAAGACAAATATAGGAACTAATCTTGGTATTAATTTTTGTCTGATATGTACAGTATAGTGCCCTCCAAGATTATGAACGCCTGATTTATGGACACAGTACATATGAACATGAGGGAAACTTGTAATTATGTATTTATTACAGGTCTCATTAGAAAGAAACTCCTTCAGTCTTGCCTCTAGAAAATTTAAAACTTGCTTTTCTAAATGCCATTTATATTCACAGGGAAAGCACCTATAAGAATTCTGAAAGCATTTGCATCAGAAGATTTTTTTAAAAATCCTAACTATGGATTTGTTAAAGGAAATAGAATCGAAGGATGTTGAGAGTGACAGAGCTTCCCAAACTATTCTTTAGTGCTTCCCCCTCCCTCCACGTGAGTGGGATTTGTTTTCTCTGAAGCCTCCACTCCCTGCTGTTCTCCTGTCAATTTATACGCATTGAATAAAATTATCCAAAGCCATCTCAGCGCCACCTTTACAATGCTCTCTTTGAGGGGTGCATGCCCCAGTTTGCAAACCTTGTATCTATGTGGATGCATTTAGAATTTGGGGATAATTGCAGAAGAAAATCTTTCACTACCACTAATTTGGAAGTTTGCCAGTCATATATGCATCACTAAAATATCACTTAAGCAAGAATAATGTACAACAGACATGTTGCCATTTTCATGTTAGTATGCTTCCATTCCAAATTTGCCCATTTAGGTGTGCCCTTTTATAAGTGAAAACGTTTGCACTTGAAAACAATGTATGAAATGAGAATCACATGACACCTTAGAAAGGTTAGCAAGGTTTTGAAGAGGGTACAGGGATTTAGTCAGGGACTACAGGAATACGGGGAGAGAAAAACAAACTGAGGTGGTTCTCCTCAGAAATAGAAATTTTTAGGAATATTTAATATAGGCATTAAAAGTGGTGAATGTGTTTTTGATGGAGGAACCCCATCTGTATTGTGGAAGTGATGACATAATTTTAAATTAATTGGCAAATGAGCCATGGATGATATGAGGGAATCTAATTACTCAGAGTTGTAATTTGAAGTGGTATCTTGCTGAAGCAGATTGGATAAAAAAAACTTTCAAAAGAGAATTGCACAGATAATTCAAGGGGAGAGATTTGTGACGGAAATGGGCAGGGGAGAGGACTAATTCAATAGCTGGTAATTTGACAGAGGCAGAGTAGGCAATCTCATCTTCATGAAAAATCTAAATTGCCTGTAGATATATGGTTAATCGTACATTCTAATATCTCTCCTTGTTTGAAGTGCAACTGACTGAGCAAACACATAGTCACCCTGAGAGGGAACTCCTTTGTTCAGAGGGTAGTGTGAGTGTGAAGTGGGCTGCCAGTGGATGTGGGTTCAATTGCAACATTTAAGGGAAGCTTGGATACGTTCGTGGATGGGAGTGAATTGAGGGCCATGTTACAAGTGTGGGTCAATGGGACTAGGCAGAGTAACCGATGGGCACAGATGAAATGGGGTGTAGGGCTTGTTCCTGTGCTGTAGTTCTCTGACTTCATGACTCAAGAGAATGGTGGGTAAGCATTCTGCAGCTGTTGTTTGTCACGCATAATCAGAATCAGGTTTAATATCACCAGCACATGTTGTGAAATTTGCCATTTTTACCACAGCAGTACATTGCAATACATAATAGAGAAAAAAAAGATGTGTATTAGATTAGATTCAACTTTATTGTCATTGTGCCGAGTACAGATACAAAGCCAATGAAATGCATTTAGCATCTGACCAGAAATGCAAAGAATAGTGTAATTTACAAAATAACTGCCAATAAAAAAAGTGCTACTGCACACAAATATAAAAGTACTGAGACAGTACAATATGGATGCAATACTGCGTAGCGCTGTGACGAGAGGTTCAGCAGTGTCACAGCCTCAGGGAAGAAGCTCTTCCTGTGCCTGCTGGTGCGGGAGCGGAGGCTCCTGTAGCACCTACCGGATGGGAGGAGAGTAAAAAGTCCATGGTTAGGGTAAGATGCATCCCTGATAATGCTTTTCGCCCTGCCCAGGCAGCGTTTATGGTAGATGTTCTCAATTACAGTATATGGTGTATGTGTGTGTGTATATGTGTATGTATAAGTGTGTGTTTGTGTGTGTATAATAAATAAATTCGTGCAAAGATAAAAAAAATTAAAAGAAATAGTGAAGCTCATGGGTTCAATGTTCATTCAGAAATCTGATGGCAGAGGAGAAGTTGTTCCTGAATTGTTGAACGTGTGTTTTCAGGCTCCTGTACCTCCTTACTGATTCGTCTAGATTTAAATTGTCTATTAAGCTACGTAGCTACAATTTTAGTTATCTCGAACAACAGATTTTAGATCTAATACTTGCCCTACTCTTGCAGCAATTGTCACTATTTGTTCAGATGTTACATTGTAGCTTTTGGACCTCATGATAAATCAACAGTGTGAGAGTAGTTACTAGGCATCCTGCTCCAAGCAGTTATCCAACCCTATGATGGCTTGTGTTTCATTTTTTTTGCTTCATTAACAAGTCCTTTCTTACCCTGAACTCACAACTTAGCTTTTGTTGGGAAAATGTTTTGTGCTTTTTGCCAAGACCAACACAGACCACACTGACAGGTTTACATTCATATAAATGGCAGTTCATTGTATCATTAATCTACAGCTAGTCTTAAAGGCTGAGTAGATTCAAATCAAATCCTACTTGAGAGGCACTAATATTGAAATAATATTCAGAGCATCCAAATAGCACAGTAGAACTCAAAGTATAGAATTACTATGGAAACATTTAATGACTGTGTTATCATTTGCCATAGAGTATTTTCACAATAATTCTGATGTTTTAAGAACCACTGAACTACAAAGTTGCTTAGAATCTATGGCAGGAAAAAGGCTTACTGGTCATTATTGGCTTTTATGATCCACGGGGACTCTTCTCACTGAAGCATATAAATATATTTCTGACTCTACATATTACACATTTATATTTGAGTTAAGTATAATTGGCATTTGAATGTTAGAAACTAAGAACTGTGGTATTGCAAATGATCAGAGGGTGGCTTTGTATCCCTTTACCTTAATAGCTTTTTTTCACCATAACTAAGATTTTCTTTTGGAATCAATCATGTAACTCGTTTCCGCACTATCTCCAGCAGCTGAATGTCTCCCTTGTTTGTCAGGGTCACCATTTGTTCTGACAAGAATGCTCTCCAGTTTAATTGTGCTTGCATTGTCTTTTTGCATTTTCACCTCTATTGATCAATGGGCAAGTTAGGAGTGCTAAGTGTTGAATCTAACATTCTTTGACTCTCATTTCAGTTTCATTTTTAAATGTTGTATGTCATTCATAAAATATGCCTATATTTGCCTATTTTCATTCCTATCCTCAGTATTTAGTGATGAGCTGCTCCAAATCTAGTTTGATTAATTCACAAGTTTACATACTTTCATCATTCATTCAGGTGCCTTGCCGTTTTGGCGTGGGCGATCATGTCTCTCCATCCATCACGGTCTCTGACCCTCCGAATTGTATTTGTTGCCTCCCCTGTTTCTAACCATGATGTTATTCCATCTATCATTTTCATTCTCTGTCTGCCTCTGCTCCTTTTCCTTCCAGCTTTCCAGTTGTAACTAAATGTTCTAATGTCTCTCTTCGCATGATGTGTCCAAAGAATTTTGATTGCTGTTTTCTGATTTTTTTTACGTAACGTATGTTTTGTTTTTGTTCTCTGAAGAATTTCTTCGTTGGTTATCCGGTCCGTATGTGATATGCATAACATTCTTCAGAGGAACCACATCTATGCTGCATTGATTCTTTTCTACTTCCATTAATTTATTTACATACTACTTCCATTAATTTCATGCTTTGTCTAATTTATTAATGAGAAGTTCAACCAGTTTACATTGTGTCGGAATCGAGTCATTTGTGGAAACAGTAATGATTCACTTAGAGAGTTAGAGAATATAATCATGGCTTTAAATGCTCCCTAATCGATGTTTTGTGCATCATTTGGATGGCATTTCATTGAAATAACTGTGGTGAGCACAGTGATACTCGACTTATAAGAACACAAAGAGACTTGAGATGCTGTGGCTATACTCAGAGGAAAAGAGATTGCAGAGAAATTTACTTTTAAGAAAGAGACAAATTCTTACCTCTGGCTGCCATCAATTAAAATAGTTAATTTAAAATAGTTGCTTGCCACTGAGAAAAGTTTGGAGAAATTCATTTAATTCAGTTCACTTTATTTTCCATGAGGAACTTAGTTTGTGCAGAGGTTAGGACAACATTATGGAACTTAAGATACACAGCACTACACTACATGTAGTTAAACACAATATAAAATACTCCCAATAGATAATAAATACTACGAATGATTTCATGTGATTTAAAATATAAATACATATAGGAAAGCTGACTGTTCTTACTGTCAAAGGTGTTATGCATACTATATATTCAAACTTGGGTGTTGAGGAGGTGAATGGAGGAAGGCGCAAAATTGAACAAGGCTCTTAAGGTGCTGATGGGCAGGGACCTGTAGCAGCGTCCAGTTGGTATGAGAGTGTATTATGTGTGAAGTGTATGTGTAATGTCTTCTACAGTTTGTTGAGCTTCTTTATTGTCCATCTGTTATGGATGCTGTTGAGTGATTCTTGTTCCTGGCCAATGATTTTACTACTTACTCTGACAATTCTACTGAGTGGGCTGAGGCTGATAGTGCTCATTCTCCGAACCATGCTGTGATGTAGGTTAATGTTGATTCAATAAAGCATTTATAAAATGTCTGGAGAATCAAAGGCCAGACCTGAAATTTCTGCATCTCCCTGAGGAAAAATAGCCATTGTTGCCACTTAGAAAATATCAATCCACCACTGGTCTTCAAGGAGATTTTGTTATCTGTAGTTATGGCGAGTTACTTGTATTCTCCGACACACTTCCAGCGACTGGGTACTTATTTCCAGGGTTGGGTCAGTGTACTGTTGTTTTCTAAATTTGATTTCTGCATTACACAAAAGTTTACAGGACCATTGATATTTTGGCTATTGAAGTTAGACAAATTTTCAGGGGGATAAAAACCAGAATAATTACTTAATGTTGAAGATGATGCAAGGCAAATTTGAGAAGGTAGGAGGTGGTGTGGACATGGATGCAAAACAGGATTATTTTGGGATGGCTCTAATGAAGAGCAGTTACTGACAAAATCGGTCAAGTCGCTCCTCATGTCCCACTGTTGTGGTTCTAATTAGTGCCATCTATCTCATTTTGTTTCACTATCCTATTGCTGTGAGCTCACACTTCAGGATTTGAAGTTTACATTAGTAGAGCTACTAGGACTTGATGTTTCAATCCCTATGGTAAGTTGGCACTCTCGATGTTGGCAGTGGGTTTGGAGTGGTGACAAGGAGGGAGGGTAGGTACATCATCAGGGTCGTCAGGTGGGCACCTTCCTTCTTTGACTTTTCGTTGATAAGCCCACAATGTCTCCAGAGGGCTCAATGGTGCTACCTGGCGTCCCTGATACACCACCCTCAGTTCTATACCCTCATGTCTTCATCTTGCAGCCCAGTTGTTGTTTTTCCTTTTAATCCAAATCCAATTGCTGCTTTCTTCTGCTGCATTTGACAAGGACTTGATTGCTTGTTGGAGTTCCAATGAAACACAGCAGGAGTCTGTGAGTCTACTTGCACAGGCATTATTAAGTAAATGAATCTCATGCTTTTGTTGACTAGTAGGTAATGAGAGTCCTTAATCCTCATTTCAGTATAACATGTTTAAATAAATGGGTTTTGGAGAATTTAGTCCTTTATTTTCAAACAAAAACTGATGTTTTTTTTATTAAAATAAAATCTGGCCATCTTAGATCTCCCTGTTTTGTTTTTATTTATTTTTGTGATTTTTGCCATCAGCTCTCTTTGGGTATCAGTAATAGCCTTGGGAAGATGGCGGTGAGCTGTTGCCTTGAACCACAGAAGTCCTTCCAAGTACTGCAGGGAAGAAGTTCTAGGATGTGGAGCCAGTCACAATGAAGGATCAGCAATATGTTTTCAAGTCAGGGGTGTGTGCGACTTGCAGGGAAGCCTGCAGTGGAATCTTGATAGTTCTTGGTGTGAATGGTAAATATTTCAGATTCCACTGTCAGTGAATGTTTCCTGTAAAGGAGCAACACTTATTGTAATGATCCTTAAGGGGGCAACGATAACGAATTGTCACTGTCACAATGACACCATCTTGACAAAATTTTAATGAGATTTTAGAATGTAAGCAATTTTAAGGGCAATCTCTCTGCAGCACTGAATTTCTGTCAGCAAGGCTAAAATACACTACTTTCAATATTGCAATTAAAACAGTCAGGAATTGAATTGTGGTTCCATAATTAAGTGCTTTTTTATTATTATTAATGAGCTAAACAGTATAATGTAACACACACAGAATGTTGGTGAAACTCAGAAGGTCGGACAGCATCCACGGGAAATAAACAATTGGTATTTCAGGCTGAGACCTTTCATCAGGACTGCAAAGGAGGGGGGAAGGAGCCAGAATAAGGAGGTTGGAAGGGGGAAAGGAGTACAAGCTGGCAGGTGAAACAAGGTGAGGGGATGTGTGGGGGATAGATGAAGAGCTGAAGTAGGAGGAATCTGATAGGAGAGGAGAGTGGATCATGTGAAAAAGGGAAGGAGGAGGCCCACCAGAGGAAGATGATGGGCAGGTAAGGAGAAGAGCAGGGATGAGAGGGGAGCCAGAATGGGGAAGGCATAGAAATTACTGAAAGTCGAAGAAATTGATGTTCATGCCATGAAATAGGAGGCTACCCAGACAGAATATGAGGTATTGCTCATCAGGACAGCAGAGAAGGCCGTGGATCGATGTATCAGAATGGGAATGGGAAGGCAAACTGAAATAGGTGACCATCAGGAAATCCCACCTTTTTGGCAGAAGGAACGAAGGTGTTCCATGGCTCCAAGATGTCTGCATTATGTGCATCAATCAGCCTTCTCCTGCTGAAGGCTTCAAAAATGTGATGGGTTATGTTTACGTTTTGCTACTGTTTGATGGTCAGACAGGAAGGTGTGCTACTTCCCTTGAAAATGCACAAGTGCCTTCCGTGGATCATCTGATATTAACCAGGTTGGTTCAAGAGTATGCTATTCAGCCACCATTCAGTCAGGTTGTATCTAATATCTGACCTGCCTTTTCCCCTTAAACCCTATTGATAGATCTTTGACAATCAATCTTAGATCAAAAATTAACAATTAATCATACATTAGTTTTGGAAAGGAGTTTCAAATGTTTAATCTTTACTGAAAGCTGATGTTCTCTAACCTGTCCTGAAATGCTAACATCCGGAGGAGGTACAAGAGCCTAAAGACCCACACTCAATGACAAGGAAATATACTTTTCCTCTCCACCATCGGATTTCTAAACAGTTCATAATCCCATGAACATTACTTCGTTAATTTGTTTTTTGTTGCGCTATTGTTTATCTTTAGACTTTATTGCTGAAACCCATACTGCCAACCAACAGTAATGGTTTGCCTCTGTCTAACAAACCAGTTCCCCTCAATATTTTGAAAGCTTTGATCAAATCAGAATCACAGTTTATTGTCACTGACTTGTTTTATAGCAACAATACATTGCAAAGAGACAGAATTACTATAAATTATAATAATAAATAAAGAACAGTGCAAAACAGAAATAAACAAGGTAGTTTTCATGGGTTCATGAACCATTTAGAAATCTGATGAGTATCATAGGAAACATGGATAATAGTGCTGAAGATGGGGCAGCTGGTTTACATACAAAGGCAATGCGTAGTAAGGAGAGGCTGTTGATAGGGCAAAATTGCAGTCAACAGGATGAGTTGCAATGTAAAAGCTGGACAAAATCGAAAAGGGTGAATACAGGGCTGTAGTTGTATTTGAATGTGCGCAGCATAAGGAATAAGGTTGATGAACTTGCAGCGCAGTTGCCGATTGGCAGGTATAATGTTGTAGGCATCACTGAATCATAGCTCAAAGAGGATTGCAGCTGGGAGCTTAATGTTCAAGGATACATATTGTATCGAAAGGACAGGCAGGAAGGCAGAGGGGGCGACATTGCTCTGTTGGTAAAAAAAAATGAAATAAATCATTAGAAAGAGGTGACATGGGGTTGGGAGGTGTTGAATTATAGTGGATTGAGCTAAGGAACTGCAAGAGTAAAAAGACCCTGATGGGAGTTGTATACAGATACCCCAACAGTACTAAGGATGTGGCCTACAAATTACAACAGGAGATCGAAAATGCATGCCGAAAGTGTAATGCTACAATAGTCATGGGAGACTTCAATATGCAGGTAGATTGGGAAAATCGGGATGGTGCTGGATTCCAGGATGGGGAGCTTTTAGAGTGCCTAGGAGATGGCTTTTTAGAGCAGCTCATGGTTGAGTCCACTCGGGGATTAGCTATTCTGGATTGGGTGTTGAGCAATTTGAGAGCTTAAGGTAAAAGAACCCTGAGGGGAGAGAGAGCATAATATGATCAAATTCTCCCTGAAACTTGAGAAGAAGACGCTGAAGTCAGATGTATCAGTATTACAGTGGACTAAAGGGAATTACAGAGGCATGAGAGAGGAGTTGGCGGGAATTGATTGGGGGAAAAAGAAACAATGACAGGGATGATGGCAGATTAGCTAGAATTTCTGAAAGCAATTTAGAAGACACAGGATATATACATCCCAAAGAGGAAGAAGTATTCTATAGGAAAGAAAACACAACCATGGCTAATAAGAGAAGTGAAAGCCAATGTAAAAGCCGAGGAGAGGACATGTAATAGAGCAAAAATTAGTGGGAGGTTAGACGTTTGGGAAGCTTTTAATAACCAATAGAAGGCAACTAAAAAGTTGTTAAGACAGTAAAGATGGAACACGAAAGTAAGCTAGCCAATAATATTAAAGAGCATATCAAAAGTCTCTGCAGATACAGGTTTCCCCTGCCATCTGAAGGTACAGTGTTCCTATGAAATGGTTTGTAAGCCGAAATGTCGTAAAGCGAAGAAGCAATTACCATTTATTTATATGGGAAAATTTTGTGAGCGTTCGCAGACCCAAAAATAACCTACCAAATCATGCCAAATAACATATAAAACCTAAAATAACAGTAACATATAGTAAAAGCAGGAATGATATGATAAATACACAGCCTGTATAAAGTAGAAATACTTTTCCACAATCATTACTGAACTGTTCTCCATAGCGAAAATCTCACGCAAGCGCCGTCGACAGAAAATCTCACACAAGCGCTGTTGGTAAAAACAAGGCGCAAGCACTCTCCAGTAAACTTTAAGCTATGAAGCTGCCAAATCATACCAAATAACATGTAAAAATACACAGCTGATATAAAGTAGAAATAATGTATGTACAGTGTAGTATCACTTACCGGAATTGGGAGAGCGCCAAGCACACTGATGATGGTGTGTTAGACTGAGTCGTTGCAGGTTGGCTGGTGCAGTGGCCCCCACCCTCCAGGCCGCCAACTAATACTGAACCGCAAAGCATGCAGGGGTGCAGCGGTAGCTGGGAGGCACACAGCATATCTTTAAGAAAAAAGCTGAAATAAATATGCCCATTTCCTCTACCAGTTTCATGTCGGCCCAGATCAGTGCCGATTTCCGATTGCGTCGTCTCTGATCTGGGCCGACAATTACATGCTGGGCGGCACCTAATTAATTAGATGTTTATTTCGGCTTTTTTCTTAAAGATGTGCTGTGTGCCTCCCGGCTACTGCTGCATTCTCCGCGAATCGGTACAGTATCTGTCCACAGCCTGGGTGTTGGGGTGGTGGGACTCTGGGGTGTCAACTTGTCGTCTGTTTCCATTAGGGCAGGCAGCTCATCTTCTCCTATGACTGCCCGCCTCGATGTCGAAGGTCGAGGTTTGTCGTCTGCTGTGGCTGATGTGGAACGCTTGCTTGACTGCTGAGCCTCGCGCATTTTTCTATCATACAGTTCTTTGTAAGGACTCAACCCATCTTGCAAATATCCCCTAAACCTACGTATCCTTTCAAAATTATAGTGAATTGCAGTGAAAATCTCACGTAGTTGCTTCACTTTCTCTACTGCATTTGGTTTTGATTGTTATCCTTTCCTCTTCCAATTGCATCTATCAGTTCTTGGTCATGGGATGCCAAAACCTCTTCAACATCATCTTCATCTGCTTCCTTAAGCCAAACTCACCTAGTCCTTACTTCATTCACCACGATCGAAACGCTTAATTATGTCTAGTTTTACGCTAAGTGTAACACCCTTACGAGCTCTTTTAGGCTTTTCCGACACCATAGAACTCATCTTGCAAACGGCTGCTCACAGGCACGGGTTTAAGCAATGCCGTTCCGAATCCATGGGAGAGCGGCTGCTCGGGGTGCGCGCTGCCTTTTATTGCGCGCTGATTTTTTTCACGCACTGAATTTTTTATCGCGCGCTGATTTTTTTTCGTAACAGTGAAAACACCTTCTGAAAGCGAAAACAGGGTACTAATGTAGGTCTTTCGTAACAGTGAGGTTTCGTAAAGCGAACGTTCGAAAAGCGAGGGACACCTGTATATAAAGTGAGGCAAGAGTGGATATCGGACCACTGGAAAATGTTGCTGGAGATGTAGTAATTGGGGACAATGAAATGGTGGACGAACTGAATAAGTATTTTGCATCAGTCTTCATTGTGGAAGACAGTAGTATTATGGAGGAAGTTGCAAGTGTCAGGGGTCATGGAGTGTGTGAAGTTGCTATTACTAGAGAGAAGGTTATTGGGAAACTGAAAGTTCTGAAGGTAGATCAGTTACCCAGACCAGAAGGTGTATCCCCAGGGTTCTGAAAGAGGTGGCTGAAGAGATTGCGGAGGCATTAGTAATGATCTTTCAAGAATCACTAGATTCTGGAATAATTCCAGAAGAGTGGAAAATTGCAAATGTCATTCCACTCGTCAAGAATGGAGAGAGTCAGAAGAAAGGAAACTATGGACTTTTAGTCTGACCTCAGTGCTTGGGAAGATATTGGAGTCGATTATTAAGAATGAGGTCTCAGGGTATTTGGAGGCACATGATAAAATAGGCTATAGTCAGCATGATTTCCTCAAGGGAAAATCTTGCCTGACCATTCTGTTGGAATCCTTTGAAGAAATAACAAGCAGTTGAGACACGGGAGAATCAGTTGATGGTGTGTAATTGAATTTTCAGAAGGCCTTTGACAAGATGCCACAAATGAGGTTGCTTAACAAGCTATGAGCCCATGATATTGCAGGGAAGATTTTAGCATGAATAAAGCAGTGGGTGATTGGCAAGAGGCAAAGAGTGGGAATAAAGGGGGCCTCTTCTGGTTGGCTGCCGGTGACTAGTGGTGTGTCACAGGGGTTCGTGTGGGATCGATTCATTTATGTTATATGTCGATGACTTGGATGATGGAATTGATGGCTTTCTTGTAAAGTTTGTAGACGATATGAAGATAAGTGAAGGGCAGGTAGTTTTGAGGAGGTAGAGAGGCTCTGGAAGGACCTAAACAGATTAGGAGAATGGGCAAAGAAATAGCAGATGGAATACAATGCTGGGAATTGTATGGTCATGCACTTTGGGAGAGGAAATTGAAGTGTTGACTATATTCTAAATGGACAGAAATACAAAAACCTGAGGCACAAAGGGACTTGGGAGTCCTTGTGCAGGATTCCCTAATTTTGCAGGTGAGTCTGTGAAGAAGGTAAATGCAATGTTAGCATTCATTTCAAAAGGACGAGAATATAAAGACAAGGATGCAATGTTGAGACTTTATAAAGCACAGGTGAGGCCTCACTTGAAATATTGTGAGGAGTTTTGGCCTCTTATCTTAGAAAGAATGTGCTGAAACTGGAAAGAGTTCAAAAGACGATCACGAAAATGATTCCAGGATTCAATGGCTTGTCACATGAGGAGTATTTGATGTCTCTGGGACTGTATTCAATGCAGTTCAGAAGAATGAGAAACTTATCGAATAGTGGAAAGCTTTCAGAAAGTGCATGTGGAGAGGATGTTTCCAATTGTGGGAATGTCTAAGACCAGAGGCCACAGCCTCAGAATAGAGGGATGTCCTTTTAGAACAGATGAGGAAGAATTTCTTTAGCCAGAGAGTTGTGAATCTGTGCAATTCTTTGCCACAGGCGCGTGGAGTCCAGAGGTTGATAGATTCTTGATTGGCCAGGCATGAAGGAATACAGGGTGAAGGCAGGAGATTGGGGCTGAGAGGAATAATTGATCAGCCATGATGAAATGGCGGAGCAATCTCAATAGGGAAAATAGCCTAATTCTTCTCCTATATCTTATGGTCTTGTGGTTTTACGCTGTTTTCATGGGGTACTTGCTAAATTTCAGGGTATAAATCCTTGTTTTTTTTAATTTGTTAATGTTCCTGAATGTAAAGCCAGTATAAGCCACCCATCCTTATTTTTCCAGAAGAAAATAATGTTGTCCCTCTTTCTTGAACCTTTGCTATTTTATTGATACTACTCAATGCTGTTTGGTCAGGAGTTCAAAAATTTTGATCCTGCCCCAATGAAAGAAATGCAACATTTTCCAAAATTGAGATATTGTGTCGCTCAAATGCTGGCTAGAGAGAGAATAGGTCCCCTCAAAGATCAGCAGGATTGCCTGAATCTTGAATCCCAGGGGATGAGTTTCAATTTTCAACAATCTGCTGTGGAGAAAATCGTTTTTGTTGAAGAAGTAAGGACAACAAGTGTAGATGTTTTGGAGGACATTCATATTATCAGGGAGGAGGTATTTGCAGCCTTACTGCACATTAAAATGGATAAAACCCCAGGGCATGACTAAGTGCTTCCTCAGACTTTGTGGGTGAGTAGAAAAGAAATTGTGAAGGACCTTGTGGAAATATTTGCTTCTGGAAGACTGAAAAGTGGCTATAGTTGTTCCATTGTATAAGCAAGGGAACAGCAAGCCCGTCAGCCTGACATCAGTAGTGGAGAAGTTACTGGAGGGAATTCTGAGAGATAGGACCTACCAGCATTTGGATAGACAGGATCAGATTAGAAGAAGTAAGCATGACTTTGTGCATGAAAAGTCATGTCTGATGAACTACTTAGAGTTTTATGAATAAGTAACCAAAAGTGTAGATGATGGTAGGACAGTGGCTGTTGTCTGCTTGAACTTTACCAAGGTCTTTTACCACTTGATGGGCTGGTTTGGAAGGTTAGGTCCCATGGAATCCAGGGAGAACTAGTTGGGTGGATTCATAAGTGCCTGGAAGTAGAAAAAATGGGTTGGAGGCTGCACTTTATGCAGTCCTGGGTAGGTCTGTAGTCTAGTGTGGTTTTGTGTTGTTTTACGTAGTTCACTGTAGTTTTGTAGCACCATGGTCCTGAAAAATGTTGTCTCATTTTTACTGTGTACTGTACTAGTAGTTATGGTCGAAATGACAATAAAAGGTGACTTGACTTGACTTGACTTGACTTGAAGGATGAAATAGAGGCCGGTGCCTAGTGATGGTACAGGGACTGGTGTTGGAATCCTTGTTATTTATGCATATGATTTGGATGTGAATGCACAAAGCTTGAATAGTAAGTTTGAGAATGCCACAAATTGAGAGGTGTTGTTGATTGTGAAGAAGATTCTGGCAGATTAAAGGGGGTCTTGATCAGTTATGGTAGTGGTCTAAATAATGGCAAATTAATTTCCATAGTGATAAGTATAAGATGATGCATTTTGGATGCTCCAACTAATGTAGAAGCTGTTCTGTGAATGGCAGGGCACTAGGAATTGTAATGGAACAGGGGGTTCTGAAGTTGAAATTATATAGGCAAGTGGAAGAGATTTGATCTTACTCCAAACTTTTGGCTCATAATGTCTCAAAGTATTTGGGGTATTAGAAGCTGAATCATATTGCAGAATACCCAGCCTCTCATCTCCTCTTACACAGAAACTCAACTGGACCAATGGTGAGCCCCAAGGTACCAATAGTGGGGCTAGTTTCATTGAATGTTCGGAGTAGGTGGTTGCTATTCATTAAAGATCTCTAACCTGAAACAATAAGTTTCTCTTTCCACAGGTGCTGCATAATGCTGAGTGTTTCCAGAATCTTCTGCTTTTATCATTCTGGGAAATTTATGTTTTTTTGAATGCATTATGAATTTTCAAGCTATTTTTGCAAATTTGATTTTTTTTTATCCATGAAGATTAAAGCCTAAATTATTCATTAACACCCGATTTAAAAATTACTGTCTTGATTAAACTTCCAACTGTCTAACTGTTTTAGGTGACTTTTATATGTATTTCCCAACGGTGTTTTGTCTTGTTCCAACACTCCTAATATTCACAAATTGATCTGCTGCATATTGATATCTCATCTTCATCAGTTTTCCTCTCAGACCTCACTTTGTGTGTTAATAAAGCTCTCTTTGTGTTCTTGGATTCTGCTCATATTTATCTCCATCAACTTTTCTTGATAGCATGTTCTCCACCAGCTGTTCTCTTGTTCTTTTTATTCGTACAATCCTATATGATGAGTTCTGCCTCAGTGTATAAACTGTCCAGAGATGCGTTGAGTTGCTGAGTGATTTTTTTACTCCATTGTCAGATTTGAGCAAATCTGCAGCTTGCCCTCGTCGTCCATTCAGTTAAGCACTACACAAAGTAAAGGTTGATTATTATCAGTGTAAGTTCCTTTTTTAATGATGGCAGTTATGTTCATGCAAAATGTCAACCACTCCAGCAGTGCAGTGTCACTGTTACAGGTAAAGAAGTACATTTATAGATTTAGAACATCTTCATTCTTTTTCTTATGTTTCTCTCTCATTCATACTTTTTTCCTCCATTCCCTAAATATACAGGCAAAACTCAACAAATGCTGGTAATCCATAGTAAAAACAGAACATGCTGAAAGTATTCAGCAGGTTGAATAATACATTTGGAGAGAATACAGAGAGATCATTTCAGGTTGATTATGCATCATCGGAGTCATGGAAAATTTATAAATCATCAGATATTAAAGGATAAGGTGGTGGAATCAGACAGAAGCAAAGTTTTCATTACAGAGTTCTTCATTAAGGTAGCCAGCAAGAGAAATGACAAGTTTTTTTGTGCAAGTCTAATGTGGCTGTTGGCAGAATAGGTAAGGCAGCAAAAAGTCGGTCTGCAGGCAGTGTAAATGGAAGAAGCAGAGTCTTGAGCAAATGCTAGAAATCTGAAATAAATTACTGAAAGTAATGATATCTTAGAGTACTGAACTTGAAATTGAGTTCAGCTTGTAATCATCTGTCTAACAAAAAGATGGGTTTGCACTGAATTCACTGGAACAGTGTAGGTGGCAGGGAGATCAAAGTATGAAAGTGAAATAGAAAATCAGCCCCTTTATTTGTTTAACTGAATGTGATTTACTGTTAATTCACTCTCCTGCTCCCTTGTTTCCATCTCACTTAGCTCAGTAAATTGACTGCCAATTTCCTATCTGCCCACATCACCCTCACAATGTCAATATCAACTAATGCTTCTGGTAACATTTGAGACAAAGCTTGTGGGAATGGTAGGACGGCACGGCAATACTGCAGGTCATGTTTATCTTCCCAGTTCCAGTGGCAGAGATTTGATCTTGGCTTCTGTTGCTGTGAATATGGAGTTGACATGTTGCACTTGCAATCATGTGGGTTTCCACTGAGTGTTTTGATTTCCTCTCTTATGGTAACATCATTATTGTCATATGTACAGAGATACAATGAAAAACTTTTATTACTATTATTACTGACATGTTGTGAGATTATTGCAATCCATTGCAATACCTAAAATACACCCCAAATTACAATATATATTTATTATATTACTATACAGGTCAACCTTCACTAATCCAACTACCTGTAATTCGGTTCCTTAGATAATCCGGCACTGATTATGCTTAATGTGATCCTTCTGTAATTTGGCATTTTCACTAATCCGGCACTCCTCAGGTCCCAGTGATGCCGGATTAGTGAAGGTCAACCTGTACCTTCTATATGTAATATACAGTATATATTAATGTGTGCAAAAAGAAAGGGAAAATATTGAAGTAGTGTTCATTGATTTTGGACCATTCAGAAATCATGGCAGAGGGGAAGAAGCTGTTTCTAAAACGTTGAGTGTGTGCCTTCAGGCTTCTGTACCTCCTCTCTGGTGATAGCAATGAGAAAGGAGCACGTCCTGGGTGGTGAGGGTCATTAATGGTTTATGCCATCTCTTTGAGGCATTGCCTTTTGAAGGTGATCTCGGTGCTGGGGAAGCTAGTGCCCATGATGGAGCTGACTGAGTTTACAACTCTCTGCAGCTTATTCCGATGAGTACTGGAGCCTCCATAGCAGAACGTGATGCAACCAGTCAGAATGCTCTCCACGGTAGAAATTTACACACTTGTAGAAATTTGCTAGAGTCTTCGGTGGCATACCAAATCTCCCCCAACTTCTAATAAAATATAGCCATCGTCGTGCTGCCTTTGTAATCGCACCAATATGGTGGGTCCAGGACAGATCTTCTGAGATGTTGACGCTCAGGGACTTGAAAATAGCCACTGTTGACTCTTGGGTGAGGGAACCATTCAGAAGTCTTATAACAGCAGGATAGAAGCTCTTCTTGAGGTTAATTGTACATGCTTTCAGGCTGTTATATTTTCTGCCTGATGACAAAGCCAAAGCAAGAAAGCTGGCTGCTTTACTGAGACGATGAAAAGTGTAGCTTGATGTGCTGTTTGCTAGGTTATTTAGCCATTGTAAATTGCTCTTTGTGCTGGTGGGTAGCTGGAGGAATGGAGGGAGTTAACGGGCATGTGGGAAAGAATAGTTTCAGGGAAATAAGTGGGAGAATGGGAATTGACAGGAATGCTGTGAGAGCAGACATTGATTCAATGGACCAAATGACCACTTAGGATAGAAGGGAATACAATAATAATGAGGAAAATGTAATTAGTCCAACAGCAACAGACCCACTGTTCTGATTAATTCTTGGCTATACCAGTGTTCTGTACAACGTAATTTTATTTGCGATGATTAATATAGCTTTGGAGTTTTAATATTGAATTCAGATGAAGCAGTTCCAGAAAGATTTGTGTGCAATGTTAAAATGATTAATTTGTCTTCATGTACCTGCGGTATCAGACCTTTTGCGAATACATCATCCATTAATTATTAAGTTCTTGGCAATGACCCTACAATATTGGAATGGCGGATGTGGGAATTTATTTTCTGGAAGCAAACATCTGACCATGGAGTGGGCAGTTGCACACAATTGATTGGATTTTGTTTTTTTTTTGGAATCTATATTCATGGGAAATAAACCTTGCTATCAGTTCAGATATTAAAGCAGAGAAGATTATTACAAGTGGTGACTGTGAATGCTTTTTCTACCTGGATTGGATAAAGGTGGCAGATTTCAGTTCCTGCGGAGCATTAGTGAACTAGACAGGCTAGTCTTTTACATTATGGATTTAAATTCCACAGCCGCCCTCAGAAGATCTAAACTCGTTTCCCTTTGTTATTGGTGCAGATTTCTGAAATGCATAGTTCTGGAAACTGAAGATCAATCCTATGTAAAAATATGCTGGATGCTCTCAGCAGGTTAGATAGCAAGGAGCAACAGTTATGGTTTGAGATCTGAGACCCTTCATCAGAAACGTGTCCTTGTGAAGGGTCCTGGAGCTAAAACACTGTTTCTCCTTCTACAGATGCTGCCTGACCTTCCGAGTACTTCCTATGTTTTTGATTTTTGTTTAAGATTTCTGGGATCTGCAGAATTGTGATGATCAGTCCCACACCTTTAACAATGTTAGAATTGTGTTCTAACAATGTTAGAAATGTGACCTGGATTCAGGTGTGATTGTGTGAGTTTTATTATATAACCTTCATATTCAGCAGTGGAAGGGATGAACAGATTCAAGTTCCAGGACGTCAAGATCTCAGAGGATCTATCTTAGGCCTAGCATATTAATGCAATCAAAAAAAAAGGCACAACAGCGGCTCTTCTTTAGGAGTTTGAGGACATTTGTAATGTTACCAAAGATGCTATGAAATTTCTACAAATATACTAGGGAGAGCATTCTGACTGGTTGCATCACCATTTCATTTAGCAGCTCCAATGCGCTAGATTGAAAGCGACTACAGAGGGCTGTAGAATCAGCCACATCTGTTATCGGCACATGTCTCCCCAACATTGAGGACGTCTTCAAAAGGCAGTGCCTTCAGAAGTCAGCATCCTTTATTTAGTGCTCTTACCAGTCAATACATGTCCTCTTTCTCATTACCAAGATCAGACTGACAGTACAGGAGCCTGAAGACCCACATTTTGGAAACAGCTTCTATCCCTCTGCCATCATATTTCTGAATGGAAAATGAACTCTACCTCATTTTTTCTTTTTTTACAGTCTTTTTTTAAATTTTTATTGTAACTTGTAGTGATTTTTATGTCTTGCATTGTATAGCTGCCACAAAACAACAAATTTCATGACTTATGCCAGAGAAAATAAACCTGATTCTGATTCAAACATTTGTAGACTTACAATCCGCTGTCACTGATCTCAGTACATGAAGACCAAGAAGGACACCACGTTAACTGGGACACCATGGAGGTTCTGGTACAGGCAAACATGAAGCAGGCATGAGAACTTTTAGAAGCATGCTTCTCTCCTGATAACTCTGTAAACAAACATACTGAAACATTCGCCATCTATGAACCCCTAAGAGTTAAAGAAACACGAGCCAATAGAATTCAAAGGTCAACTGAATAGGTAGCCAATCAGGACCGAGGCAAGCGAATGGGGTGCTGTATAAATGCGAGCACTTCCAGAGAGAAACACCAACAAGTGCGCACTGAGAATGTCACCTCGACTGGTGATGAAACGTTTGCAAGCTAATGGCCAAGCTTGGCGAACACTGCAACATCAAACAGGTGAATGCAGCCCCATTAACAGTCAAAATGCTGAATATCTTCCAGCCTAAGGTAGCACATTCCAGGAGCATCGTTGTCATCTTGCTGAATGATTCCTGCTTCTTGCCTAACAGCTACAAACTGAACTACAAGAACGGCTTCTTTGACAAACCATTGACCTGCTTCCTTGGAGGTCAAGGGTAGCTAATGCGTCATAAGCAACACACACAAAATGCTGGAGGAACTCAGCAGGTCAGGCAGCATCTATGGAAATGAATAAACAGTTGATGTTTCCGACCAAGACCCTTCTTCAGGATTGGAACGGAAGGGGCCAGGATGAAAAGGTGGGGGTAGGAGAAGGGGGATAGCTAGAAGGTGATGGGTGAAGCCCGGTGGGTAGGAAGATAAAGGGTAGGAAGATAAAGGGCTGGAGAGGAAGGAATTGGATAGGAGAGGAGAGTGGACAGTAGGAGAAAGGGAAGGAAGAGGGGACCTAGAGGAGAGGTGATAGGCAGGTGAAAAGAGGTAAGAGACCAGAGTGGGGAATAGAAGAGGAGGGAAGGGGGAGGGAATTTTATTTTTTTTTCCTGGAAGGTAAATGCTTCATAATACTGACATTTGTACAATTCTGTTCTAGGGACACTGGTTTAAGTCCATTGTCAGGACAGGTGGAGTTTTAAAAAAATGCCCCAAATTAGTAGAGGTTTGGAATTCATTGAAAGGGGTGGAGAAGCTGGAACTCCAGCAGACTTAATGGCAAAAGAAAACACCTGCAGATACAGGAAATGTAAAAAACTGAAAACGCTTTAAATACTCACCAGGTCAGACTGCATTGAAAGAGAACAGGATTAATATTTCTGGTCAAACGCTTCTGAGAAATGGCCAAGTTAGTTCCAATTCTGATGAAGCATCTCTGACCTGAAACATTGATGTTATTTCTCTTCCCAAAGATGCGTCCTGACGTGCTGACTTTCCAGTGTCCTTGTTATGTTCAAAATGGATATGGCTGAGCATTTGAAGAGCCTCAAACCTGAAGACCTTAGATCAAGAATAACCAAAGTAGCCTTGTTTATAGCCAGTGTATACACAATGGGCTGAAAGGCCTTCTGCACTGTGTGTTTCTAAGAGATGAAGTCTCATGCTATCTTGATGCAGCAATGCTTTGCTGCTCCTTATTCATCACAGGCTTAAAGGTCCTGGAGTAACTTATCCACCAACCTTGTATTTTCACCCCACAGACTTGAGGGATCCAGGTGGTTTACTGCTTTCTTCCCAAGGCTGAATAGGACATGGGCATCAAATGCCAACATTATCAGGAGTTCCTGTGTGTGTCCCGAGAATATAAAATGTAGATTAATGAAAGACGATGGCCTACAGTAGATGCCAAATTAAAATTTCAGTGTAGAATGAGGTTTTTTGATAGCAAGTGGTAAAATGAAACAAAATAGGTCATTTATCAGAAATGTGATTTCTTGTGATTCCTGAAAATAATCAAGAGATGATAATTTCTCCATATTATCTAGAATTTAAAAATTTGTTTGACACTTAATTAGCTACTTTAAGATTCATAGTTTATTTCATTATGTAAATTTAACTTCATTTCAAATGCTAGAAAAGATCTTGTTAATTTTAAATGTTACTAATCAACATGTTTTAAATTCATGCCATTGCCAATGTGACAATGTTAAATGTTATAGTGAATGTTTTTATTGGTATGAAGCAGATATCATTCTAAATTTGCAATCCTTCCACTAATGCGTGTTACAGCAATACCAAGGAATTATGGCACAGTTCTTTGTCATGTTATCGGTGTGTTAAATTCTACAAGAGGAGTGATAAGGAGGTATAAACTTCATTACAACAAATTTTTCCAATAAGGTGAAAAAAATATATAAATGTTGCCATGTAGGGACTCTGCATACTAGTGAACCATATCAAGTATGTTCAGTTAATCTACATCATTAGGAAATTATTGGAATGCCAAATAATATTGAAAAATTACTGATCTCTCTGTGCAAATCAAGAAGTCGAGGGCTAAAGGTCAAACCGTGATCAGTGAGTGCTAGGGTCAAGGCCTGAAGGTCAAACTCATGATAGGCGAGTCCTGGGGTTGACCCTCTCCCACCACCCCCGAAACAGATGATAACCAGAGGGCAGAGCTGAAGGTTGAAATCTATATCTTGGTAAGTCAAGAGGTAGAAGCCAAAAGGTTGAAGGCTGAAGTCAGAAAGCAAGGAGGTAGAGGCCTGAAGGATTCACCTGGGCCTGTGACCCCCCTCCAGGTCACCAGGATTAGTGTTTCGTCTGAATCCTGAGCTTTTGCTCGAAGATCAAACCCATAATGAACTGAATTCTGTTAAGCCCTGAGCAGAGAGAGGTTGGTGAAGTCTGGTGAGAGGCTTAACGTCTGTGCCTCCTGGGCCAAAGACTGGAGGCCCGAAGAGGGGCTGAACTGGGGCTGGAGTGTGGGATATGAGCTTGTTGTTGTTGTTTTGTTTTGTTGTTCTTGTTGCTGCTTGGGTTGTATTGCTGAACATTGTGGGCAAGCTATGCTGGTGCAAAAAGTGTGGTTACATTTGGGGGTTACTTCCAGCATATCCTTGATTGTATTGGTTATTAACACAAACAACACATTTCACTCATTTTTTTTATGTATATGTGATAAATCTGAATAATGGGGCAGAGATGCTATGCTTATACAGTACACTGCTTCTTGAGTATCTGTAAATTTGTTATCCTGAAATTATAAGACAAATTTCCATGTAAATATTTAGTTGGAGATCGATGTATTGGGGTGAAGAGCTGTGGCAGATGCCTGAGTGGGATCCTAGTAATACTACAAAATATTATAATTGATATAAGAAATCCAGAATTATTTTCAAGATGGACTCTAGTCACAGAACTAGAACTAGTGACAGATGTTCTAACAGATGAAAATCAAACTTGAGGCAAATGCTAGAAAGAATTTCATTGCAGGATCATCAATACTTGAAAATAATTTATGATAGGATTTGTAGAAATGAAACCTTTGATCAAAATGGAGTTGGGTGGAAGTTCAAACTGGGTGATCCACTGTTTGTTGAATATTTTTTCGTGTCCGTATTTCACACAAAAAATTCTTTCAATAATTAGCTTAACTCATTTTAGGAGTATACTTCCCTGAATGTGTAGATTCGAAGCCGTTTTTAAAGAGTTGAATAGTTTAAGTGGATAATTTTAATTTGTTACTGAGCGTATGCATTGTTGTGATGTGTGAGCTGTTAAGCTAAGAGTGTAGCTGAATGCTCAAGAGAAATGAGATGACTCCATGCCAGTGTTTAAAAACAAGGACAGGATTCTTCTGGTTTCCTGCCTAGCATTCCTCTTTTTTGTGCCAGAGAGCTAATTTAGTTGGGAAGCATACAGTCGGAGAACATGGAAGCAGTTCCTTTAGCTCATTATGTCCATGTTGACTATCAGGCACCCTTTTGCTCTGCCCCATTCCCCACCCCACCTCTCGAAAGAATCTACCATTCATCTATACAGTAGCAGCAGTTTACAGTGACTGTTAACCTGCAATGTGCATGGTCCTTGAAGTTTTGGAAAATGAGGGGTAATTTTGATCGAGCATGTAATATCCTAAGGAGGCTGTGACATAGACATTATCCCCTTGAGTGAGACTTGATGTGTAGGAGATGCCTGGTTCAAATTACAATGTGATGGATACACCTTCCGGAGGGACAAACCAGAGACAGACATCTGTTGTGACTGTGAACGAAATCACTGGAGGGACACTGAAGCAGGTGGATATTGAAGTCTTTATTCAGCCAAACAAGCAGGCATCACTCTTGGAAGAAGAGGTTCCCTAAGCAAATATTAAGTGACATTTTTATATGCTAAAGATCAAAATAATGGGAGGACAATTCTATAGTTACAATGTATCTACAATGCTTCCTTTGAATTACAGATAATTTTCAGACACCTAGAGCTTGACATCAACACTCCAGACACCCAAAGTAAATGTTAATCACCACTGTCTTTGTGTTGGATTCATGCATATGCAGACATCTCAGGTCAATGAGGTGTTTCTTGGTTTGCAATCAACCCCAAACTGCAGCTCTAGGAACACCATTGTTCTGAGCTGCATTTTAACCCCATCTGCAATCGACATTCAGATCTGAAGACCAGTTGCTGTTGACATTAATATTTGGTATGCTCCATAACTCCAGAATATGCCCCAACAACAACATTTTACAAAGTGTGTGCTTTACCACCATGAATTGGATACCCTCGTGTTACAGTAAGCCCCCCCTCCCCACACCCCTGCCCCCATGGCACAAATGAGTGCCTCTTGGTCATTCAGCTCACTCTAGTACAGACCAACACACTATAGTCATTATAAAACCCAACTGTGGAAGTCATGTATGAGGTTCAGGAGGACTTCTACACCAAACTGGAAGCAGCTTTGGCTCTAATCCCAAAGGGAGACAAACTGTTCCTTCTTGGTGATTTTAGTGTAAGGATGGGAAAGAAATAAGTTACATGTCAGTCGTGATCAGCATCCTCCAAGAGGACCACAACCTTGTCATGGTTTGGAGGCTTGCATGCCTCAATGACCCTAAAGCTATGTTGGCTGGAGTCAGGGCTTTATGATCTTGGTAGGATCACCCATGCCAAACAGGGCAAAGGGTAGAGGACAGAATAAGAGTGGTCCACTAGTCCTTCGGAGTTGGGGGGTCAGCTCAGGGCTAACAACTCTGACTGGTAAAACAAAATTGTTACAGAAACAACAATGAAGAATCCTACATCTGACTGTGACAGTATTCATGAGTCTCCACCCGGGATATGAATGACTGAACATAGTGAAAACTGAGAGGAGTCCACTGACACGATGAAGGAAGCCCTGAACACCGCCAGAGATGGAGGACCCTCATTGCTGCCCTAAGTGTCAGTGGCATAACAGGTGACCTAATTGGCTGACTGACATGATCAGCTGGGAAGGAATAGAGAAGATTAATGCCAATTGGGTTTCTCTCCTGATAAAATGTTTGGAGCATATTTTTGTCGAGATGAATACTCTGTTCAGAAGGAGAAGCACAAACTCATGTGGAAAGATGCTAAATAGATTAAACTACATAGAGATCAATCAGTTTACACTTGGGTTTGGATAAATTTCATCTACTGGAGGATAGCGAATCAAGATTTATTGATGAATATGTTAAATACCAAATAATATTTTGGAATGTGGAAAATGCAAACCATTATTAAAGGCCTAAAGCCTTAACAATATACAACATTTCAATTATTAGTTTGAGGAAATTAAGAATGGATGTCATGACTAATCACTTTTTTTTCATCTCGGAAAAACAGAGGTAATTCCAATCTAGTCAGATGACCTGTGTGCGTTCCTTCAACAGAAACTGCATAGTTCTCTTTCTGAGTTTCATCAGTGTAAAATATGCTTCTCATTGATGTGGGGTCACAGCAGAACAGTGTTAAACTCAAAATTCAAAGTAAATTTAATATCAACGAGCATACAGTACATGTCACCATATACTATCCAGAGATTCACTTTTTGCGGCATTCACAGTAAATACAAAACACAACAGAATCAATGGGAAACCGCACATGACTGAGACTGATAAACAAGCAATGTGCAAAAAGACAACAGACTGCGCAGATTCAAAAAGAGGGGAGATTTGGTAGAGGTATGCAAAATTATGAGGTATAGATAGGGCAAATGCAAGCAGAGTTTTTCCACTGAGGTTGTGTGGGACTACCACTAGAGGTTAAGGGTGAAAGGCGAAAAGTTTAAGGAGCACATGAGGTGAAACTTCCTCACTCAGAGGGTCATGAGAGGGTGGAATGAGCTGCAAGTGCAAGTGGTGCAAACACACTCTTGATTTCAGTGTTTAAGAGAAGTTTGGATCGGTATATGAATGGTAGGGAAAGCTATGGTCCTGGTACAGGTCCATGGGAGTAGGCAGTTTAAATGATTCAGCACAGACAAGATGGGCGGAAGGGCCTGTTTCTGTGCTGTACTTTTTAAGGACTATAACTATGATTTTAAAAGAAAATAATAATAAATAAATAAGAAATAAATATCAAAAACACTAGTCCTTAAATCTGAGTCTATAAATTATGTGTTCAATTCAGTGTTGGGGTGAGAAAAGTTATCTTCTCTGGTTTAGGAACCTGACAGTTGAGGGGCAATAACTTCATACAATTAAGCATAAATTGGCACTTTTAGTGAGAGAAGCCATATGCTGACTTGTTTACCAAGTGGAAAAAGCATGTTGTGTATAATGAAGCAATGCTCATTTGTAATTAATGACAAGGATTTGATGCTTGACAAATCCCAAGTATAAATATTTACATAAAATATATTATAAAACATTCAAAGAACCCTTTTTCTTTTTGGTATTCTTTCATCCAGTTTATCCTTTGCGTCCTCTTCAGAAATAGCCATCTTGTCTAACGGATGGTGGTAAAACATGAATTCCTCATCCAAGTGGCAGCTATTCATGAGGTCCGTTGACCTGTTTGCAGATTATTAAACTCATGAGCTCATCATAACCAGGACCACTGGCATATATTTAGTAGGAGTATTTGAATAACTATCAATAGGAAGGATTGAAACTGTATTTTCTCCTTCATCTTTAGCCTTGAGACAAATTGAAACACCTCTAAACTGACCTGGCTAGGAACACTAATTGGAAAATGAAATTAATAAAAAAAATCTGCATGTGCTGGAAATCTGAACTACAGGTAAACGAGACAAAATTAATGTTTTAGACCATCTGATTTTGAGTTATTGAACTGCAAGGTTCTCTGTGTCCCCTTCTTCCACGGATGTTTATTGACACTTTGAGTGCTTGCAGCATTTTTGCTTATTACTTGAGAGCAGTAATATTAGGAATTAACTACATCTGAACAGATTACTTAAGTGGCCTGCTAAAATTACTCTGAGATCACAGATCTGCATTAACTTGAATAGGACAATTTGGTCATTTGCCTACCGAAGATGTGAGTCCAGGACAGATATTTAAGTCTTTTGTTCAGTGCTGGGTGTTCTCACTCTTGGCATCCATTGATGGAAGATGCAAATGACTGCAGCTGCTGAAATTTGAAGTGGTAAATGACCTGCTGAGGAACTTAATGGGTCGAGTGGCATCTCTGGTGGGGTGTGGGGTGAGTTGTGAAAGAGGGTGTTGTGAGGAAGGAGTCACTCATATTTTAAAACTTTGGTAGTTGCACTGATTACAATCAGATTTGTAAATAGACACTTTTAAAGGAACTGAACATTTTAAGATTAGATAAATAGTGCAAATGAAGAATGCTCAAGATAATAGGTGAAAGTGGATTAAGAATAAAATTAATTATAAATAATGCATCAATTTCATACATGCTGGAGAAGTTACAATCAATAACTCTTAAAAAGCATTGCATTGGTTAGTTCAGGAAGAGAAATATAACAAGATTATCTTAATGTTATTTTATCAGTTTCAAAAATGATGTGTTAAAATTAAAGCGAGTTTGTTAAGTATTGTCTTTCTTATTCTATCATATTCTGCTGAAGTCATTCAAAAGATACAGGAATCACATTAAAATATGTTCATTTTAATTAGTACTCAATTCTTAAATATCCCATTGAATTTGGATGAGGCAGTCTATATTTTTTAAATGGGTTCAAAGAATTATGGTGCTTGAAATCTGAATTGACTCCCTGAAGAACATTGACATTAAGGCAGAGGTGGGTTTTTATTATCTTTTAGCTCTCACTTAATTCTTAGGTTTCACTGTCATGTCACCTGTGGTGCATTGTACTGTAATTACATTCTGGTATGTGGTAAATTTAGTGTTGCAATCAAATTTAATAAGGCACAGCTACCTATATCTTAGTTTTACAGTGTATTATTAAGAACTGACATTCTTCAACAGTTTAATTCATTAATAATACCATATGCTTTGGAACTCCCAGTGTTATAGTGCAGTAGTAAATTAAAAGCTGCGCTTTAGGAAGATAGGACACTGAGTCATAAAAACAACAACTTCATACCTCCTCATTCCTATTCCAACGTGTTGATCCATGGCCACCTCTTGTGCCAAGATGAGGCCACCCTTAGGATGAAGGGTATTATGTCTGGGTACATTCCAACCTGATGGCATGAATATTGATTTCTCCTTTCAGTGAACCCCCCCCCCCCCACCTTTCCA
Organism: Mobula birostris; assembly: GCF_030028105.1. Lineage (NCBI taxonomy): Eukaryota > Metazoa > Chordata > Chondrichthyes > Myliobatiformes > Myliobatidae > Mobula > Mobula birostris. The sequence goes on from NC_092383.1 coordinate 71,295,048, forward strand.
CTATTCCCCAATCTGAGCTTTTACTTCTCCTCACCTGCCTATTACTTCCCCCAGGTCCCTTCTCCTCCTCTTTCTCCTATTGTCCCCTCTCCTCCCCTATCAGATTCTGTCTTCTCCAGCCCTTGACCTTTCCCACCCACACAGCTTCACCTATTATCTTCCAGCTGGCCTCTCTCCCCTGCATCCACCTTTTTATTCTGGCATCTTTCCCCTTCCTTCTGAGTCGTGAAAAAGCTTCTTGGCACAAAACGCTAACTATTGACACTTTTCCATAGATGCAGCCTGACCTGCTGAGTTACTCCAGCATTTTGAGTGTATAACTTCATAATTTACTGTCCAAGACACTGGCAGCTGACTGTAAATATGGAAAGATGAATTGCCCATATCTCCATTTATTAACAGATGAAAAAGTGCAGCGTTGTCAGTTACAAGGGCTTCCTTGTTAATTTTTATCACTCAACTTCTTTAGAATCAGAAATGCAACATAAAGGTACAAGACTAGGAATATTCCAGCTATTCTCAGCAATAGAACTGAACTTTTTAGATTATGTAATTTATATCAAGTGTGACTATAGTTTCCAACTCTTTCATTTGTCTGCATTGCATGTGGAGATTTATTTTGATGCATATAAAGTAAACTGCTGGTTTCATCATGGTGAGCTCCAATCATAAAGTAATCATTTAGCATATTAGGATTGAAAAGAATTCTCAGGATATACTGATTTGGATCACACCTTTGTACTTCTGATCCTCAACTGGATGCTTTAACGTTCTGGAGGTCAAGAACCAAGGTGTTTGTGGACATATCTGGGGGAAATCTAAAAAGGTGAAGTGGAGGGAGAAAGACAGTGCATTGCAGGACAACTTTAAAGAAAATATTCAGAATTCAGTTTGCCAAATTATGATTCTCTTCAAATAATTGGTTTTGTGTAAGTTGATGAGAAGCACGCAATATCACGCTCAATAGAATTTTAGCAGTCTTGGTGCTAGGGAAACAAATTTTTCACTGTAATCTGTAATTTTAGACTTGACTGTTTTCCAGTAAATGTGATCTGATTTTTATTTTCTACAGGAATCTACTGGATAAAGATACATTCTCAAAATCTGACCCATGTGAGTACTGAGATCCTTATTCTTATGATTCATAGTAAGAGTGCCTTTGAATGACTATGACAAACATTGTTTATGCACTCAGGATTGGTCAAATAGTTTGCCTGAGTTGACAAATTCTCTCAATTGTGGTTGTATTGTCAAGCCAGGGCAGGGAAGATGCTTTAGATTTGGGACTTGTCTAAGTTATGAGGTGATGGTGGTAAGACGGGGCAAAACAGAATGAGGGACAATATTGTTCATTCTCCTGCAGAAACTGAAAAACTGTGTAATATAAGGTTTACGAAGTTCCTAAAATTAGGAAATTCCAAAGTACTATGGAAGAAATTTTAAGTAGTCTTTATATAATTAGCTCCATCAGAGGAAAAGACTTAATTACAAAAAAAAATACAATGGAGAAAAATTATCTCACAGATGAGCCAAACATATCATGACTCATCATCATCATCATTATTATATGCTGTGTCGTATGATGTAAGCAATCATGGTCTATAACCATGATTGTTCTTGGCAAATTTTTGTACGGAAGTGGTTTGACATTACCTTCTTCTGGGCAGTGTCTTTCCAAGATGGGTGACCCCAGCCATTATCAATACTCTTTAGAGATTGTCTGCCTGGCATCAATGGTTGCATGACCAGAACTTCTGATGTGCACCAGCTACTCATACGATCATCCACCACCTGCTCCCATGGCTTCACATAACCCTGACTGGGTGGCTAAGTAGGTGCTCCACCTTGTCCAAAGTTGATCTGCATTCTAGCGGAGGGAAGGAGCGGTTTGCACCTCCTTTGGTAGAGAAGCATCTCCACCCCGCCACCCAAATTTCATGACTGAACAAAACTTTCACAATATGAGCCCATTTTGTCAGCCAAAAGATAGGTTGCCAGAATCCAAAAAAAGGAGGGAAGTAAGCCTTAGTTGGTATTTTCTGTTTTATTACAACTGGTGGGAAGTATGGTTTATAGAAATAAAAGACAAGTGATGCTCAATGCTGCATATTTACCTGTGCATAAACAAATTCCCTTGCTGTCTAAAATATTAAAATTTCTCCACTTCCCCTAATTTCCAATTCACCCTTTGGCTTTGAAGCTTGCTGAGGCAACTTTGAAAACTGGCCTCTGAAAACCTTTAAATTGAAAGCTAAACAGTAGCACTTGTTTTCTTTCATGCTATGAGTCACATTTGAATCTGCTTATGGTTATGTAGAAAAAAAGATATGAATCAATGCATTGTTCTTGTTTAGTGCTTCACTTGATTAGTGATGAAGAACAGTTTCAGCAAAGAGAAATATTGAGAAAGTTTAATTGCCTATTCAGTTTTGAATACTGACTATTGAGCACATTTATATAGAGTGCTACCACAAGAAAACAGCATCCACCATCCAGGCCATGCCCTGTTCTCACTACTACCGTCCATGAGGAGGTACAGGAGCCTTAGGTCCCAGACCATCAGGTTAAGGAATCAACATGGCTAAAACTTCATTCATCACAACTCTGAACTGATTCTATATCCTACAGACTCTCTTTCAAGGATTCTACAATTCATGTTCTCAGTATTATTAATTTTTCATTTACACCATTGTCCTCTTTTGTACGAGTTGTTTATCAGTCTTTGTTTATGCATAGATTTTCATACATTTTATTGCATTTCTTTATTTTCTGTAAAAATCATGAATCTCAGTAGCATATGGTGACAAACATACTTCAAAAAAAATAGTACTTTCACTTTGATAATTGAAGTTATTTTTTTCTTAAGTGGACTATATAAAAATATAGGTTAGAAATTCTGATGTGCGTCACTAATTACCATCCTATCATTAATTAACTAATACATTGTTGCTCAGAATAGATCTTTATCTCTGATATGTCATGTTCTTGTATAATCTGGGATGTGCTTTGTGTCAAGTCAACGTTGTCTTTAGCTGATGGCAGTCTAATGTTGTTCTGTCCTCCCACGTCTCCAACTCTCCTAGTGGCTTCTCTTAGAAGTATTGGTTGTAGTACTGTGCCTGTCTTTTGGCTTCATTTTTTTTGTCTTTCTGCAAGATTTTTCATTTTTGGTTTTATGAAAACATTTGCATGGGTATCTGTCAGTTCTGCTGCTGAGGTTATTCCATGTTTCGGAGCAGTGCTCAGGATCCTGGCATGGTGTGTCTATCAAGCCCATCTGTTGTAGTGTACTAGGTCCAGATAATATGTGATAGCTTTCTGGGCTGCTTGGATGAACTTCAGATCAGAGCTCTAATGGATCTTTGGGTTCACGGCCTCCAAAGAGCATTAGTGTGGTCTAATGTATAAACAGCACATGACTTATTGGTTATAACTGTAATACCTTGCAATTGGTGGCTTGTTTCCAGGGGACATTACAGGTTGCTGCTTAGTTGAATTGAATGTTACTGGTTGCTCTTGCACTGAAATCTCGGTGTTGCTATATCTAGTGGGTGTATCTTGCAGAGACAAAGGTCTGATTTGGCACACCGTACATTGTGTCCAAATGGTAGCTTGAATTTGATCCTGTGTCTGTCACTGCTTGGCTCTCCTCATCCACTCCATGGTCTTCAGATGTCCTCTTCATTCAGCACCATTTGTGGAAATGATTCTCCATTCGACCTCGTTCACATATTTTTTTCTTTCTTCTTCAGTCACATATGTTGCTGAATATTTGCATCATTTGGCATTACATTGTGGGCTGAAGGGTCTGTACTGTGCTGTACTGTTCTGTGTTCTAGTTAAGCCTTCCTGCTGTAGTTTCTGGCAAAATCTAAGCCTTCCTACATTTTGCCTACAACTTCACTGAATACAGTTCTGTCTGTTGTCCATGCAACATGTTTTAGCCTGGCATGTTCATCTGCACTTTTCTGTTACACATAGGACAGGCACTTATATTCCACAAATAATCTATTCTCTGATTACAGTTTTGTGGATATGAGGTATTCAGTTATCTGCAAAAAGGATTTTCTCTGTTCAGAAGATATTAAAAGATTTTCCAAGGTCCTAGCTAGCTCTTTCATTTATGCAGCTGTTGCAATGTGTTTAGAATGCATCTGATGCATTCTCCAGAGTCTTACATGAGAATGTTATAGTATGATGCAGTTTTCTTCTCCTTGTGACTCATAAGGTATAGTGGTGACTTTTATTTGTTCTTGTTTGTCTGTTATTATCTGCTATTACCAGCCTTACTCCCTGACAGGCTGAAGGCCTTTTACGCCTGGTTTTATGCACAGAACAAAGTGCTGGCAAGGAAGACACCTCTCCCTCCCAAGGGAGCAGGCACTCCATCTGGTTAAAGCTGAGGTGAGAAAGACCCTGGCCAGAGTCAAACCATGCAAAGCTATGGGACCTGATAATATACCAGGTCAGGTTCTGAAGGACTGCAAAGCCCAGCCAACTGAGGTGCTGATGGATTTATTCAATATCTCTCTGGAAGAGTCCATTGTCCTCTTAGTTTTCAGGATGGCAACCATCATTCCAGTGCCAAAGAAGACGACAATAACCTGCCTAACTGACTGGAGTCCTGTGACATTAACATCAGCCATTATGAAATACTTTGAGCGGCTGGTCAACAGCACATTAAAGCCTTTCTCCAGGCTACATTAGATCCTTTCCAGTTTGCTTATTGCTGAAATCGATCCATTGACTATGCCATAGCCACTGCCCTTCACTCTCCCTTGTCCCACCTGAAAAATGTCGCCAGTTTGCTCTTCATTGACTTCACTTCAGCGTTTAACATCATCATACCTCAGAAACTGGTGGGGAAACTGTCCTTGCTGGGTCTTAATGCCTCCCTCTATAACTGGATCCTGGAGTTCTTAACAAAAAGGCCACAGTCAGTCTGTGTGGGCAACAATGTCTCTAGTTCCATTACGCTGAGCACAGGCGCTCCCCAGGGCTGTGTGCTCAGCCCGCTGCTGACACACAACTATGTCACAGGATCCAGCTCAAACCCTGTCATCACGTTTATGGATGACGCAGCAGTGGTTGGCCTCATCATGATGAGTTGGAGTATGTAGAGAAAATGGAGGAGCTATGGACTGGTGTGGGAACAACAACCTAAATCTGAACGTGGAGAAGACAGAGGAAATCATTGTGGACTTCAGGAGGCTGCAGACAACCTATACCCCTCAGCGAACACACGGCTTCTCCATAGAGAGAATTAAGGGCACCAAGTTCCTGGGAGTTCACATCACGGATGATCTCTCCTGGTCTCTCAATATCACTTCCCTGAATAAGAAGGCACAGCAGCGCATCCACTTCCTGAAGAGATTGAGACAAGCAAGTCTTCCCTTCCCCCACCCCACCATTTTAACTGAATTTTACAGGAGCACTATTGAGAGTGTACTGACAAGCAGCATCTCAGTCTGGTGTGAGAGCAACAGAGTGTCGGACTGGAAGTCCCTACAGAGGACTGTGAGAATGGCCAAGAGGATCGTGGAGTTTCCTTACTGTCCGCCGTGGACATTTATCAGGAACACTGCACCCTTAGAATTATCAAGGATCCCACCCATCCATCTAGCATTCTCTTTGATATTCTACCATCAGGCAGGAGACTCCAAAACACAAAGGCAAGAATGGTCAGGATGGGGAACAGTTCCTTCTCTCAGGTAATTAGGGTTCTGACTCCCTGCTGAATTGCATTCAATGTGTTGGTAGATCAGTTGTACTGTAACCCTGTAAGTTTTAATTTATGTACTTTACTTTGTTTATCTATGTGTAATTCATTTGCATCTTTAATTCTTACTTTCCTAAGTTATTGTGTGTTACATATGTGTTATGTGTACTACTGTGCTTTACACCCCGGTCCAGAGAAACATTCTCTTGTTTGGTGGTCTACATGTATATAGTTAAATGGCGATAAACTTGGCTTATCTCAGTAAAAGACCTTCCTTTTGTTAATTCCATTCTTTATGACAAGTTGCTGCCCTGGAAATGCAAAGCTTTAGGCATTTTGTTTGTTCTATAATGTACCTTTCAATGTTGGAATGACGCAGTTTGCTGTGCCTTAGCATACTTCCATAAATTAACAGCTGAGGGATCCCCTGCCTGGCTTTTGGGATTTGGGTGTGGTGTCTAATTTCCAATGTTTCGTAAAGCAAAACTTCTGACACCTTGTTTCAGTGTCTATTTCAGTAACTTATTAAGGTAAAGGATAACAACTAGTAAATGAAATTAAGAGCGATTTTCTAAACAAAAATATTTACAGAAATGCAGACATGAGAGACTGCAGATGCTGAAAATTTGGAGCAACACACATTACACTGGAAGACCTCAGCAGAAATGGACAGTATTTTGGGCTGTGTCTCTTCATCAGGACTGGAAAGAAAAAAGGCAGAAGCCAGATTAAAAGGGTGGGGAGAGGGAAAAGAACATAGCTGGTGGGTGATAAGTGAATACAAATTAGAGGGGAAAGGCAAGAAGGTGGGTTGGGGGGGGAATGATATGAGAAGCTGCGAGTTATTGGGGAAGAGGCAAAGGGCTGAAGAAGGAATCTGATAGGAGAGAACAAGAGACCATGGAAAAAAGGGAGGAGGTGGAGAACCAGATGGAGGAAGGTGTGGCTCTGGACAGGTAACTTTTCTGTGTGGCTGCACCATAGTTAAACTGATTCTGTTCAGTTCCACACTGGGATGTCTTTATCAATGGCTTCACACATGCTTCATTCCTTAAAGGGATACACACCGAATATTACATAAACTACACATGGTATACTGTCCGCTGTTTTTATTGAACAGAGGTCTCTAAATATGTGATCTCACTGTACATGATATATTGTACAAAGGTCTTTATTCTACTGTAGGGGAGGAGTGCAGTGAGTGGTCGCATAACCAGGACTTGTGATATGCACCAGCTGTTCAGATAACCATCCCCCACTTGCCCCCATCACTTCACGTTGCCCTGATCTAGGGGTGAGGGCGAGTGGGCTGCGTACATGCAACACCTTGTACAAGGGTGACCTGCAGGCTAGCAGAGGTAAGGAGTTCCTTATACCTCCTTTGTTAGAGATGTATCTCCACCTCAGGTGTGCATGGGGTGCATGGGAAGGGTAGCACTTCTAGATGGGGGGCTTGTGGCACTCCTTGGAGAGGCTCGTCATCTATTGGTCCCACCAACGCCCAGCTGTCACCTGTGGCTCCTCGTAGCTGTTTGCATGCGACAGCGGCCACACCCCGGGCAAAGGCTTCGACAAGCTGGCTAAACCAGGTGAGGGTAGCTGACGGGTCGCAAACCCTTGGTGAGATAGGGAGTTGTCTATCCCAGCATGCAAAGACTGCTTTGGTGGATCATGCGGAGGAAACCCCGGGGGTTCAGCGGCTGAGAAGGCGTTGCAGCAGCGCATTGTGGAGTGTGTAGGGCGTGGCAGAGCACTTGAGAAGATGTGGCCATCCAATGCAGCCAAGGAAGTTGCCAGACGTAACGATTCTTCGTGCCACTGGATCCTGACTTCTGAGGTCAAGAGAGTGGGATCGTCTCTGTGCAAGGCTTTTCCACTTTAATATCTGTCACGCACTGGTTACATTGTGCAAAAATGAGGTCGGCTGGTGGTGCAGTGAGATCAGCGCCGGGCTCGAGAACGGAGGTTCCGGATTTCGATCCAGTGACAGACTGCCCCCGAGCGCACTCTCCATCCGTGCCGGGTTGATGTCGAGCTCACAACACGTCCTCGTAAAAATAAAACACTTTCACCCTGCACAATGTAGTCTTCCTCGGACCCCGAGAGACAACCATTATCTCCACCTCGCCGCCCTATTGTAGATTCTTCCATTCATAAATGCCCTATGGGCAATTTACAGCGGACAATTAACCTGACAACCAGTCCATTTTTGAGTTCTGGGAGGAAACTGAACCATCGGGGTAATCCGTTCTATCTCAAAGAGAATGTGCAAATTCCATACAGCACTGGAGTTCTGGATTGAGCCTGGGTCACTGGAACTGTGAGGCAGCATCTTTGCTAACTGCAGTACTAATGGAGGGAAGAAAAAGGACTGAAGTTATGTGACTGATTTTTGTTTTGTCCGTAAGATTCTTTATGCTGCCAAGAATTTACACAACTCTAAGTTGTTTGCAAACGTACAAATTTTATTTAGCACATAAACAGCTTAAAACATTTTATTGATCCTATCAAGCTGTACAAAAGAAAACCTCTAGAGAGTAACTCAGTGGGTCAGGCAGCATCTGTGGAGAGAAGTGGATGGTTGAGCTGTCAGGTTGAGACAGTTTATTTGGACTGAGAGATAGAGGTGTGATAACCAGGTGGAGCAAGAGCTGGCAAGTGGTATACAGAGAAGGGAAGAGTGAAAATAGGAGATAGGCAGTAGAAGGTGAGGAGCAGGGTCAGTGTAGGAGGAACTAGGTTGATTAGGAGGAGAGAGCAAAGAGAAAAAAACATAATCTACTTGTCTTTCCTATCAGATACAATTATCTGCAGCCATTTAGTTGCTTCCATCCTCTGTCTTTGCCTCACTTCCCACCCTCTGTTTCCACTCTTCCTGCCGTGGTTGGATGCACCTCTCACTCGCCAGCTGTTACTGCAACTCTTCCCCTCATATCATTGTATTAACTATCAGCCCAGGCGAAGAATCTCAACAGGACACACTATTGTCCATTTTCCTGCACAGATGCTGCCTGAGCTGCTGAGTTCCTCCTGCAATGTTTTGCTCCATATTCCAGCATCTGCAGTTTCTTGTGTCCCCTAGCAAGCTGAGATTGATTTCCTCAGTGTGAGATTGCATTTATTCTTAATTTACAGTCGTGATGTCCAGATTTGTAGCTAGTAAGCTCTTTATAGATGACATGACATTATTGTTTATGATGATTATAAATTGATTGAGGCACAAATGTGAATTGAAAGAAGTTCATTATACGGCTGCATCAAAGAAGAAGATTTAAATTTATAACAGAAGATACCAGAAACAAACAGCAGCTAAGGCATACTCAGCGAACAGTGCTAACATTTACGATATTCTGAATATACTGATTAAACGATGGCCCAATTAACCAGAATCCACTGTGAGTATTGCAGACACTGCCAATTGATTATTGACAATTCTGTCTTGACAAAGAATTCAATCCCATTTCTGTTGTGATGGTAGCAAAGAAGAGGCTATTCAGCCAACTCTGTCAATTAAATTTTGGGAATTCTGAGGATGTCAGTAACTGTGTTCCCAATTAATACCTTTGTTCCCAAGTCACCCAAAGTCATAATTTTCTGTCAACTTTCTGTTGGTAAAATATTTTTCAATGTCTTTATTATCTCAGTATTATCTTGATTATTACAGTGTTTTCTGTAGGTCTTCCAGGATTTGATCTTCCAGTTTAGCTTATCCAGAATCCAATTGCCTTTATTTTGCCTTACTCTAAGTCTTCTGTGCACTACCTTACTTTAGTTCCATTCTTGCAATACCTCAATTGAAAATTCTTTACCTTGATTTAAAGAACTTATTTGACCTCTACCATTATAATACCTTAGAATTCAAATTAATGCTAGATTTGTCTAGGTTTTGGAATTCCCTTTGTTCCATTTGATCCTACCTCTCTGGCTGAGGTTTAGTTATAGACAATAGACAATAGGTGCAGGAGTAGACCAATCAGTCCTTCGAGCCAGCGCCGCCATCCACTGTGATCATGGCTGATCATCCACAATCAGTATCCAGTTCCTGCCTTATCCCCATAACCTTTGATTCCACTATCTTTAAGAGCTCTATCCATCTCTTTTTTGAAAGCATCCAGAGACTTGGCCTCCACAGCCTTCTGGGGCAGAGCATTCCATATATCTACCACTCTCTGGGTGAAAAAGTTTTTCCTCAACTCCGTTCTAAGTGGCCTACCCCTAATTCTTAAACTGTGGCCTCTGGTTCTGGACTCACCCATCAGCGGGAACATGCTTCCTGCCTGCAGCGTGTCCAATCCCTTAATAATCTTATATGTTTCAATAAGATCCCCGCTCAGCCTTCTAAATTCCAGAGTATACAAGCCCAGTCTCTCCAATCTTTCGACATATGACCGTCCAGCCATCCCGGGAATTAACCTTGTGAACCTATGCTGCATTCCCTCAATAGCAAGAATGTCCTTCCTCAAATTTGGAGACCAAAACTGCACACAGTACTCCAGGTGTGGTCTCACCAGGGCCCTGTACAGCTGCAGAAGGACCTCTTTACTCTTATGCTCAATTCCCCTTGTTATGAAGGCCAGCATGCCATTAGCTTTCTTCACTGCCTGCTGTAGTTGCATGCATGCTTTCAGTGACTAATGTACAAGAACACCTAGATCTCGTTGTGGCTTCCCCTTTTCCTAACTTGACTCCATTTAGATAATAATCTGCCTTCCTGTTCTTACCACCAAAGTGGATAATCTCACATTTATCCACATTAAACTGCATCTGCCATGCACCACTCATCCAGCCTGTCCAAGTCACCCTGATTTCTCATAACATCCTCCTCACATTTCACACTGCCTCCCAGCTTTGTGTCATGGACAAATTTGCTAATGTTACTTTTAATTCCCTCATCTAAATCATTAATATATATTGTAAACAGCTGTGGTCCCAGCACTGAACCCTGCGGTACCCCACTGGTCACTGCCTGCCATTCCGAAAGGGACCCGTTAATCGCTACTCTTTGTTTTCTGTCAGCCAGCCAATTTTCAATCGGTGTCAGTACTCTGCCCCCAATACCATGTGCCCTAATTTTGCCCACTAATCTCCTATGTGGGACTTTATCAAAGGCTTTCTGAAAGTCCAGGTACACTACATCCACTGGCTCTCCCTTGTCCATTTTCATAGTTACATCCTCAAAAAATTCCAGAAGATTAGTCAAGCACGATTTCCCCTTCGTAAATCCATGCTGACTCGGACCGATCCTGTTACTACTATCCAGATGTGTCGTAATTTCATCTTTTATAATTGACTCCAGCATCTTTCCCACCACCGACGCCAGGCTAACCGGTCTATAATTTCCTGTTTTCTCTCTTCCTCCCTTCTTGAAGAGAGCGACAACATTAGCCACCCTCCAATCCACAGGAACTGATCCTGAATCTATAGAACATTGGACAATGATTACCAATGCGTCCACGATTTCTAAAGCCACCTCCTTAAGTACCCTGGGAAGCAAACCATCAGGTCCCGGGGACTTATCAGCCTTCAGACCCAACAGCCTATCCAACACCATTTCCTGCCTAATATAAATTTCCTCCAATTCGTCCATTACCCTAAGCAACACTCACAACATGCTGGAGGAACTCAGCAGGTCGGGCAGCATCCGTGGAAAAGATCGGTCGACGTTTTGGGCCGGAACCCTTCGTCAGGACTGTAGGGGCAAGGGGCAGAGGCCCGACCTGCTGAGTTCCTCCAGCGTGTTGTGAGTGTTGCTTTGACCCCAGCACCTGCAGATTATTTTGTGGTTACGATCCATTACCCTAGGTCTTTTGGCCACTATTACATCTGGGAGATTGTTCGTGTCTTCCCTAGTGAAGACAGATCCAAAGTACCTGTTCAGCTCGTCTGCCATTTCCTTGTTCCCCATAATAAATTCACCCGCTTCTGTCTTCAAGGGCCCAATTTTAGTCTTAACCATTTTTTTCCTTTTCACATACCTAAAGAAGCTTTCACTATCCTCCTTTATATTCTTGGCTAGATTACCTTCGTACCTCATTTTTTCTCCACGGTTTGCCTTTTTAGTTACCTTCTGTTGCTCTTTAAATGTTTCCCAATCCTCCAGCTTCGCACTCGTCTTTGCTATGTTATACTTCTTCTCTTTTATTTTTATACTGTCCATTGCTTCCCTTGTCAGCTACGGCTCCCCTTACTCCCCTTAGGATCTTTCTTCCTCTTTGGAACGAACTGATCCTGCACTTTCCGCATTATTCCCAGAAACACTTGCCATTACTGTTCCACTGTCATCCCTGCTAGGGTATTGTTCCATTGAACTTTGGCCAGCTCCTCCCTCATAGCACCATAGTTCCCTTTGTTCTACTGTAATACTGACACTTCCGAGTTTCCCTTCTCCCTCTCAAATTGTAGATTAAAACTTGTAATGTACAATTGGGTTATTTGTCGTAAAATTCCCTTTGTTAACCCACCTGTGTATTATCATGGGGTGGTTGTATAAAGTGTAATGTAGATACAAATTGCTTCTGAAATCACTAATCCTACCCTTTTCTCACCACCCCTTATTATTTGTCAGATGAGAATCCATAATACTTCTAAATACTTTTGTTGGTTCCCATCTAGAGTTGTCTGTGGCAATCTACTCTGCTTTCTTAATCCTTTGAATTAAGTATGAATTTGGCTGAAATGTCACAGGGGCACATCTGATCACTGCTTTTTGTATACTTACTGATTTTCATTTCCATTAACCATATTGCCAATGTTGAAATTCTGAACATCCAGAATATCATAGTTATTAATATTCTGATATCCACTTTATCCATCTTGCATGATTTTCAATTTTACAGTGTTTAAAAAAATTGGTTTAGTTCTCATTTTAAGATCATATTTGTTAATCCCTGGGAAGTTCAATATAATAAAACATATCTTAATCTTTGTGAAATATTCACAGCTTAAAATCCCATGATTACCAGAAACTGTCAGTTACTGATACTCTTTTTGTCATGTTGAAGAAGTGACTGATTAAGATAGAAGGAAATTTATTTAGCAATTTAAACCTGAAGTAATTCAAATGGAGGCAGCACCTTAGTGCTCTAATACCATTAACGAACTCTGGAACATCTTCACTCTGATGGTAATCACTATCAGTGATTGCTTCAAGCTAAAATATGACTGTGTATGTTACTCCCTATTAATGTCACGTCTTGTTCAATGATTTACATTTGGAAATGGATCTGGTTTTCACAGATCTTATTCATTTAATCCTCAGATCTAATCATTTCCACACAACCCATTTCGGCAATGTCTCTGATCCCTGACAACCACAAACAGAAATTTAAATTTCAGGCCATTACTTATACAATTTAAGTAATGGCTCTGAAGATCACTCACCCTTTTGTTTGCTATATTACATAATTGTAACACGATCTACCCTTTGATTAGTTAGCACAGGAAGGCCAAAGCTTTGTAATACATTTCCCCTCAGTTCAAATTGCTCATAATCTCAGCAGCTAAAACTGAGTGGGGAGGAAGTGCTAAAACTTGCTTGGGTAGATCGCTTTTCAAATACTGGGCTCAATGAACAATATGTATGCACAAATATTTTTATGCCCTTATGCTAATTTGCTAATGTGACACTTAATTTAGCTAATTTAGCTAGAAGAAAGCAGAGAGATATTGATAGGATGCAGAAGTGGGCTGAGAAGTGGCAGATGGAGTTCAACCCGGAGAAGTGTGAGGTGGTACACTTTGGAAGGACAAACTCCAAGGCAGAGTACAAAGTAAGTGGAAGGATACTTGGTAGTGTGGAAAGATCTAGGGGTACATGTCCACAGATCACTGAAAGTTGCCTCACAGGTAGATAGGGTAGTTAGGAAAGCTTATGGGATGTTGGCTTTCATAAGTCGAGGGATAGAGTTTAAGAGGCGCGATGTAATAATGCAGCTCTATAAAACTCTGGTTAGGCCACACTTGGAGTACTGTGTCCAGTTCTGGTCGCCTCACTATAGGAAGGATGTGGAAGCATTGGAAAGGGAACAGAGGAGATTTACCAGGATGCTGCCTGGTTTAGAAAGTATGCATTATGATCAGAGATTAAGGGAGCGAGGGCTTTACTCCTTGGAGAGAAGGAAGATGAGAGGAGACATGATAGAGGTGTACAAGATATTAAGAGGAATAGATAGAGTGGATAGCCAGCGCCTCTTCCCCAGGGCACCACTGCTCAATACAAGAGGACATGGCTCTAAGGTAAGGGGTGGGAAGTTCAAAGGGGATATTAGAGGAAGGTTTTTTACTCAGAGAGTGGTTGGTGCATGGAATGCACTGCCTGAGTCAATGGTGGAGGTAGATACGCTAGTGAAGTTTAAGAGACTATTAGACAGGTATATGGAGAAATTTAAGGTGGGAGGTTATATGGGAAGCAGGGTTTGAGGGTCGGCACAACATTGTGGGCCAAAGGGCCTGTAATGTGCTGTATTATTCTATGTTCTATTTTGAATATATGTTTATTTATTTATTTGGTGATACAGTGCAGTAACTGCCCTTCCATCCCGATGAGTTTACGCTGCCTGATTCCACCCATGTGACCAATTAACCTACTAATCCGCATGTGTCTGGGTTGAGCAAGGAACCTGGTGTAGTTGAAGGAAGCCCCTGGGGAGAACATATGAACTCCTTACAGACAGCGTTGGGAACCAAACCCAGCTTGTTGGCACTGTAAAGCATAACACTAAGTTCTACACAACCATGCCACCCCCAATGTCGAGCAATTGCAGTTCTATGCCAAGGTCTTAGGCACTCGAGATTTTTCATATTGATGTTGTTTTCAGGTGTTTATTTTTTGTCTTCTGCATTAGCATGCCAGTAGAAAAGAAAGCATTTTAGATTTTCAAACATTTATTTTCCAAAAAAAAATTAAATGTTACAGAGAAATGTTTGTATTCATTTTAAGAAAGAAATTTTAAATAATTACCACTTTTCAAGTAAAACCTTGATTATTTTGTAGGTCTTTAACCCAGTGCATGATTAAACAAAGATAACAAACAGGATGCTAATGATCCATGCCATAATGTGTTGAATGAACTAAACTGGTTAACTGAAACAGAAATGGGTGTAGAAGGAATCAAATTGGGCAAAGGACAACCGAACCAAAAGGTGAGGGTGTGGCAGACACGACAAGTTAACTTTCAAATAATCAATTCTTACACCATGGCAAGAGTGAGCATAGCAACAAGGTGCAAGGTAGTCATCCTGCATCAGCAAGGTCCCTCCCAAGCAGAAATTTCATGGCAGACAAGAGTTTTGAGATGTGAAGTCCAAGCTCTTCTAAAGATGCACAAAGAAATGAGCAAGGTTGAGGACCAGAAACACAGTGGTCAGCCACAGTAACTGAATGCAGCAGATGAGAGATACATAAAACTGAGTCCCTACTAAATCAGAAGAAGTCCAGCACTGCTATCCACTCTGAACTCACAGAGACCACTTAAACCCAAGTACACTCCTCTACGGTCCGGAGAAGTCTTGCCAGAGTAGTCTTCATGCAAGAGTGGCGGCCAAAAAGCCACTTCTCCGTAGTGGAAGCAAAGCCAAGGGACTATGCACAGAAACACAGGGACTGCTAAACAGTGGCAGCAAGTGCTCAGGACTGACAAGCCAAAATTTGACAATTTTGGCTCATATGGGAGGCGTTCTGTCCGTTGAAAAGCTGGAGTGTGCTACATGGCTGAGTGAACAGTGAAACTCAGTGCACGTTTCCTGCAGGTTTGGGATTGCATTTCTGCGAATGGAATTGATGATCTGGTCAGAATTAATGGAATCTTCAATACTGACAAGTACAAGCAGATTCTCAACCATCACATAATACCCTCAGAGAGGCGTCTGATCAGTCCCAACTTGATTCTGCAGCAGGATAATAACCAATGTCATAAAGAAAAGAATAACAAGGAGTTCTTCAACAGATGGTATGGCCTTCACGAGGCCCTGATCTCATCATCATCAAGGCAGTCTGGGATTACCTGGAAAGACAGGAGTAAGTGAGACAGCCAAAGTCTGCAGGAAAAAGACTGGCAAGTTCTTCAAGATGCTTGGAACAACCTACCAGCTGATTTTCTTATAAGACTGCATGATGGTGTACCTTAGAAAATCGATGCAGTTTTAAAGGCAAAGGGTGGTTATATCAAATATTGAATTGATTTAGCTTTTAATGTTTACTGCTCTTTATCATTTTTTCCTGCAATTTAGAAACTTAGTTATTTTGAAAGCATCTTTGCTTTATAGATTTTTTTTTTACATGTGCCTAAGACTTTTGCACAGTACTGTGAATACTAATATTTTGTGAGTTCCCAGGTATGAAGGATTCTGGTTCCAGAATTCTGATTCTGAACGTTCACCTGAGTGAGAACCTCATCATTGAGGTGTCTTTCCAATTAAGCTGTTTCAATAGGTCTGAAAGTGAGTTGATCTCGACGGGGATCTAGGTTTTGGTCACTATCCCCTGAACACCAAGAGACCCCAATTAACTAAGGTGAAATTGATGGAAGTCCTTTGGCTTCTCCTAGAGCCCAAGCAGTTCAGCTTTAAAGCCTTTACTTTTCTATGTCCTGCCCTGAGGAATGTAGTGTATTTTTCAAAGTTCAAAGTAAGTTTATTGTCAAAGTATATGTATGTCGCCATATACAACCCTGAGATTCATTTTCTTATGGGCATACCCAATAAATCTATAGGATAATAACCAACTTGGATGTTCAACCAGAGGGTAGAAGACAACAAGCTGCACAAATGAAAAAAGAAGAAATAATAATAAATAAATAAGCAACAAATATCAAAAAACACAAGATGAAGAGTCCTTGAAAGTGAGTCAATTGGTTAGGGAAACGTTTCATTGATTTGGCAAGTGGAGTGAAGTTCTCCCCCTTTGGTTCAAGAGCCTAATGTTTGAGGAGTAATAACTGTTGCTGAACCTAGTAGTGAGAGCCCTGAGGCCCCTGTACCACCTTCTTGATGGCAGCAGCAAGAAGAAAGCATGTCCTGGATGTTGGGGGATCAATCTGGATGGTGGCTAATGTCGTAAAGGGCATGCAAGTTAAGCTTAAGACATTGTCTCTGCAATGATGTTTGAAGAAAAATTTTGCTTGCAGACTATTAAAATAGCCTCTATTCCGTTGTGCTGTTTTGCCTTTTGTGACTAAATGCCTCTTTTCTTCCACAGTATGTGTTCTGTATGTGCAAGGGATTGAGACCATACAGTGGAGGGAGGTGAGTAGGAGCTTGCAATTTCTATTAAAGTATTTGTTGAGTTAAAATTAGATTGTATCCCAGTTTTCTTTTTGCCTTTGGACAATTTGTATTATGCTTGCTTAGCTTTGTAATTCCTCCATTGAAGCATAGCTCAAGTATCTGCATTATATTTCCAGTAATTGAATAACAGCCAAAAGCTATAAACAAGATCATTAAATTCATATTCACTTCCAAGGCCACTGTAACCATTGGAACAGCTTAGTAAATTAATACAATTGAATACTGGACCTGGTATTCTGAGGTGATTGTCCATCCAAGTACTGACCGGGTTTGAGTTGGTGTGGCTTCTGAAATGCAGCATTTCCAGATTAATAGCAACTATACAACAAAATGTCAAGATAGATTGAGCAAAAGTGAAAGATATTCCCAAAGAAATGTCAAGTTCCTAACATTTCATGTCCTGATACAGAGTTTTGACTAAAACATCAACAGTTCCTTTCCCCCACAGATGCTGCTTGACCTCCTGAGTTCCTTCCAGCAAATTGTTTGTTGCTGCAGATTCCAGCATTTGCAGTCTCTTGAGTTTTCCTTACATAAACCAAGAGAATAACTGAAGCTGTAGCAATTCTCACTGTTGTAGCTTATCGATTCATAATTAAAATGTGGTTTTGCATTAAAAATTATTATATGCCACAATACATGAAGAGCTGACGGAAGTCTTTGAAGCACAGATGAAAAAGTAAACAACAATATTAATCAAATTTTTTTTTAAAAGTCTTTAAAAAAAGGAATAACTAATGAAAGATGAAGTTCATGTTGGAGTAAAATTATTATTTCTAGAGGCATAAAGTTGACAGGGCAATGAATAAGTGCGAATGATGGAACAGTTAGAACAATGCTGAGAAAGCAAGAAACTAAAAGAACAAAAAGCCTTGCCATCTGGTGTGCATAAGAAATGAGTTGCTCCTATTAAAGACACTGTCTTAGATATGGTATTCTCTTCAGCGTAAACAACTGACACATAAGTTACTAGTTCTATGGCTAAGTAGATAATAAGTCTGAAATTCATTTTGTTCTAGTTCTAGCTTTCTCAAAGTTTAGGACACTAAATATCTGTTTTTTCATATTCTAATGGGTCACACATCACATTACTTCCACAAGTTGTAACCTTGCTTTAGTTGCTGTCTCATTGCCCACCAGTTTAACACCGAAATCAAATGTTTCTCTGCAAGTGCTTGACATTTACTGACTATATAAGAACATTTTATTAAAGTATACCAAACACTAGGTGACCAGTAAGTCCCACCAAACCTGCAAGTTTGGTGTTTTCTTTTTAGGGATGATCCAGGAGATGGATCTAAAAACTATACTCACTGCAGCACCCATTTCTCAAATGGAAGTGCATCCAAGTATGTTTTCATATGTGTACTAACAAATTTAAAATGGGTGTTTGTTAATAGAATCTGAGAGAAAACCACGTGTTTTTATTACTTTCCTCACTATTGAGTTTTAGATTTCACCTCATTTCACCATCATTCATGTACATAGGTAACAGCATTTTTAAATGCATGGAAATTGCAAAGCTTCTTCAATTGTACATACCACTAACAAGAATTAAGACAAAAGGAAGAATTTCTTTTTCTGTGCTATGACAAAAGATATGTTTGTGCTTTGAGAGTGCAATCATTTCTTTCCTCTGCCTTGAAAGGAATATCCTCATCCTTGAAATATATAGTTATGGACAGGTGCTTGGGCAGGAGACAGGTGAATGGACAGATTTATAAGATTAAATAGGTATATAATTATTGTAAAGCAATCTGTGCCCTTGCAGTGTGTATCTACACAGCTATGCAGTGAGTTATACAACTTCTCAAAAATCACCCAGGTTGGAAGCTTTCTTCAGGATTTTTAATGGTAATTCTTACTTGTGAAAAGATATTGCTGTTTCAAAGACAAATAAAGAGAGGATGATAAATGTCTTTCCACCATGTGTTTCAAATTGAATCAGAATTAATCTGCACAAGAAATTATATATATATAAAAAAAAAGTTGCATACGGGAAATGATGTTCATACAACATTAATTGTGCCCCCAGAGGCCAGAACACTCCCTGTCTGGCATGTCAAACTGAACTACTGAAACTAATAGTCAAGTGATCACTTTATAAAGTCTTTGATTAAAGAAGGCTAATCTCAGAGACTGGCCTTTAAAACAACTGTTCTCTCTTTTCAAAAGTATTGGCCTTGATGACATTCTTGCTCATGGAAATATCTAATGAGAAGAGAGGTGATGTAGTGCTTACTCAGAATGATCATTAGGTGAGTTACCCTAAAGTGAGTTGTGCCTTCCTAACACATCCTCCAAATTGTGGTAGCCCATCAGATTCAAGAAACGGATAGAGTTTACTCAGGGGACTTTGTTTAGGGAGCGGTTCCTACTTTGTGACACACTGCAGTTCCTCTGCATAAACCAGTCTTTGAACAACAAAAAAGATTCTAACCTTTGCTGATTCTGTTGTTCTGTTGCTTTGTCTACTCCTGTAAAAGAATGAGAAATATGTGAGAGCCAAGCAATTGCTCTGTTAAGCAACTTCCAGCTTGAAAATGCTCGAAGTGTGTACTGACAAGTTGGAGCATGATAAATGAATGATGTTTGTCAGCACTTGATATATTTCTACATCTGGCTCTGGGTCAGCCTAGTCAGAAGTTTCATGTTGGTGATCAATAAGACATGTTGGACCAAGTTAACCATGAGGAGAGGGTAAGCTGATTATTTTGGAGCCATCTTGTGTCATAATCATCCAGGTTGAGATCAGCAGGAACATAGTTCCATTGACTCTGAGATGTTCGCCTGATACTTTGGATGTTATTATGTACATAAACATAGATTCCCCTTGTTTTATTAAAAATGTAACTGAGCACAACCTTACTGTCGGTAAAGGACTTGATATAATCTAGCTCTACATCGAGCACTTCAGTTAGCATCTCTGCCATTTCTACCGCTAGAACAGCAGCACTGACTTCAAACCTTGATACAGTGAGTTCTGATTAGGGAGTGAGCTTTGCCTTACCCGGGATGAATCTAACTTCACTATATCCAGTAGTACAAACTTCAGCAGCAATAGCTTTAGTTGATGCATTACAGAAGAAGCAGCCCTCTTTCTTTTGAGCTGTAGGTAGCAGAATTGTATCAGTTTTTGGAATCTTCAAACCTTTAAGATCCTGAAGGGAAGAACACCACTGTTGTTACGCTCATACTTCTCTTTAGGGAGTGGGACATCCCGTCCACAAGTGTTTAAGGTCATCTCTCTTAACATGAAGAGTCGCTGGATACTGACTGAAGCAGAGAATCCAAGAGAGTCAAATAGACTATCGATAGTCAATACTATGCCATAATCCAGATAGGATCCTTCAGTATCAGTGACCTGGAAAGTAAGTGTGTCGGTAATGAGGTCGCATTCAAGGCCCAGATTGTGTTGCATAGGAGGGAGGTCCTGCCCAAGATCATAATTCTGTAGACCTTTGGCTATATCTTCAGATGGGATATGTTGCATGACCTCAGCTCTGTTGGATGTGATCTTATGCAGTTTGAGATTAGCCTGTGCCAAAATGTCTTGCAATGTTTTCAGCCAGCTGACTGGTTTTCCACTAGAAAATGACTTAAGACCATCATCAACACAGAAAGGCCTTTATACGTACCCCTGTGCTTCAGTCCCAAATTCCTTCTCTCCCTCAATAGCTGTCCTCTTAAGGCATGGATTGCCACAACTGGTGCGGGGCAGTTACTAGTCCAAGAACTCTCATGCAGTGCTCCAGAATCTTGTTGTCCAGTTGGTGATCATGAAAACTCAAGAATCTGAGGCAGCACCGATGATCCTCTCTCGCTAAGAAGCTGTGAAACATCTGTTCAGTGTCTACCACCACTGCGATGGATTCCATTCTGAACTGCATGACTGTTATTAAGGTCTGAACACCGCAAGAGCACATTGTTCAGTGATATGCCTTTGAAATTCACACTTGAGTCAAAGTCAGTTTGTATTTCTGCTGGATTTTGGGGGTGGTAAACACCGAAGTTGGACAAATACCAATTTTCTTTGTTGGAATTTAATAGAGTCACAAAGTCAGCATGATTGTCGTTTCTGTAGAGTCTCTCCATGAACTAGACGTAAACATCTTTCACTTCTGGTTTCCTTCTCAATGTGTGACTGAGGGACACGAGTTGACTTTCTTGTTTGGTAGGTGTTGTCATGGAGACCTGAAAGAAAGGGGTGCGACCCAACTGCATGACTTATCTTAGCTAATCTCTTTATTCATGATTCAAAGGAAGACCACATCTTCGATGGAAGGTGCCAGCGGATAATCATCTTCAGTGTTACTGAAGTCCAGCTAGCCTAGATAGGGTTGAGGGGAGGTAAGTATGTCAGGGTGCTCATCTATGTGAAATCATCTCTTTCATACAGATTCTACTCTCTCAGGATCTGAAATTACTTGGGTGCCTGTTCTCCAGACATTGGTTTTAAATGCGCTGATACTGGGCTGATGAGCACCATGGAGACAGACTTCACCAACTGTGACCAAACCCAGGTCCAGTGCATTGTGCCGACCATTGTGCTGTTCACATACCTTATGTGCATGGATGGTGTCTCTGCCAAGCACCAGGAGAATGTCAGCAGAATAGTCAAGCGGGGGGGATCTTGTCAGCAAATGACCACGTGCAGCTTCAAATTTCATGCCCGGTTTTGGGAATATGGCCACCCTCAATGAGAGTTGGCAAGGGCAAACAGAGCAGACCTCCAATTGTCTCCATCACAAATCCACTGGCTCTTCTTCCAGAACATGTCTTTAGAATGTATGGGGAAACAGAACTTTGGACACTGAATATGTCAAAGTATGTTGAGGCGTTGAGCTCATCTTTAAGTGAAGCATCATGGCCACTCACAATGTTAGGTTTTGCTTTGTAGGAAGGATTGAAGTGCATCTGATTCCACCTCCAGCCTCATTCAGAATTTTTCATTTGCGCTTGAGACAGTCCTCCATAACTTGTACCTGGTCTTAATCCTAGGTTACCAGACTTGAATGCCACAGATCTAGCCCTCAGCAGGCTATGAACAACCACTGATTCTCTTTTGTCTACCCTGTGTGTTATTTCTTCAAAGAATTCCAACAGATTTCAGACAAGGAAATCATTCTGGCTAGGCCTAAATTATCATGTACCTTCAAGAACCCTGAGATCTCATCCTTAATAATAGACTCCAACATCTTCCCAACCTCTGAAGCCAGGCTAACTGGCCTAAAATTTCCTTTCTTCTACCTCCCTTCCTTCTTAAAGACTGAAGTGACAATTGCAATTTTCCACTTTCCAGAACCATTTCAGAATCTGGTGATACTTGGAAGATTATTACTAATGCCTCCACAATCTCTTTAGCTACCTCTTTCAGAACCCTGGGATGTAGTCCATCTGGTTCAAGTGACTTTTCAGCTTCCCATGCACCTTCTCCTTACTGATAGCAACTACACTCACTCCTGCCCCCTGACACTCTCAGATGTCTGTCACACTGCTGTTCTCTTAAACAGTGAAGATGGACACAAAATACCTATTACGTTTGCCCGCCATTTCCAGTGGTCCAATATCCACTCTTGCTTCTCTTTATTTCTTATAAAGTATATCTGAAAAACACTTCTGGTATCTACTCTGATTTTTTTGGCTGGCTTAAATACATATTTCATCTTTTCTCTCCTTATGGTCTTTATAGTTCCCTTTAGTTGTTTTTTTAAAAGCTTCCCAATCCTCTAACTTCCCATTAATTTTTGCTATATTATAGGCCCTCTCTTTTGCTTTTATTCTCTATTTGACTTCCCTTGTCACCCTCAGATGCCTCATCCTCCCTTTAGATTACCTGTTCATTTTTGGGATTTGTCTATTTGCACCTTCTGAAATGCCCTGCAGAAACTCCAGCCATTGCTGTTTTGCTGTCATTCCTGCTAATGTCCCCTTCCAGTCAGCTATGGCGAGCTTCTCACACATGCCTCTGTAGTTCCCTTTACTCCACTGATATACTGATATACACCCTATCCTCGTTATATGTGTCTTCAGACTATACGGATTCACAGTTATGCGAGGAACCTATTTCTACCAAGGTCTTGTTATATGTGTCCAAAATTCACAGTTTTGCGGGGAGCACTGCCTTCCCGCCGATACAAGTCACGTGTGCACGCCTCACAGTCTCACTGTTGGGATGAGAAGCACCGCTTTCCCGCCAATACAAGTAAGATGCGCACGCCTCACAGTCTCTGTCCCGCCACTCTTACGTTGGTTTTGGCAAGGTGTGGATGCGCAATCTTAAACGTTTGTTGGTTTTACCTACGGTGCAGTGATTTTGTGCTTGAAATATTTAATTATGCCTCCTAAGCATCCAATGTCATGTCTTGGGTCGTCAGCTGAGCAGCAGAGAACCACTTTAACACTTGAAAAAAAGTTGGAAATTATAAACAGCACAGCATCTACTGCCGGGAACAGAATCTTGCCTTTGAAGTTCTTTTGTTGCTTGACAATGCACCAGCCCATCCTCAACATTTGGAGTGCACTCATCCTAACATAACAGTGCGTTTCCCACCACATAACACAACATTGCTGATTCAACCACTCGACCAGTGTAATCCACATTCAAGGCGTACGTATTTTTTTTACGGCGAACTATCTCTCAGATGCTGCAAGCAACAGACGATTTTGAAAATCCTGGGAGTTTACCAACGGTGAGGGAACGGTGGAAGTGGGAACACAAATGGCGATGGACATGGACCCAAGTTTACAACGGAGTCAGCATTTCAGTCGTTCCCTGCAGTCAATCCTTCTTCCCTACAAGTAAATTTATGCTGAAAAACAGATCCTGCTAATCAAACAACCGTCACCACTTTATGCAAATCGCTTTAATCTTTCCGCTTCCGGCAGTTCTAAGAGTTCTGTGAGTCTTCCTTCACCCCTTGCTGTGCTTGATATTATCCTGACGACCACAACCGACCACCTTATCTATATAAAGCTGTCCGACACCACAACAACCACTCATCTCCCGGAGCGAACACACCTGCCACTGTTGGTGAGTACTGTACACCAGAGGATGTTAACTTTCTATGATTTATTATATTGAATATTACCTTAAATTGATTAAATATAATACAAATGTTGTCTTGTAGTACTGCTTTTGTGTCATACTGGTATAAAAGTGTGAATAAGTTACAGATAAAACATATTTAGGAAGCCCCCTGGAACACATCCCTATTTTCTCCATTTAAATAATTATTCACATTATGCGATTTCACATTATGTGTCAACTTTGAGGAACGTATCCCTCGCATATAACGAGGGTAGGGTGTATCTGACTTTATCTTCACCCTTTCAAACTGCAGGGTGAATTCTATCATATAATGATCACTGCTTCTCAAATCTGATTCATTACACAACACTCAGTCCAGTATTGCCTTTCCTCTAAGTGGGTTCAACCACAAGCTGCTCTAAAAAAGAACTGTCTCATGGTTATTCTACAAATCCCTTTGTTGGAATCCAGCTGCAACCTAATTTTTCCCATAGACCTGCGTATTAAAATCCTTCATGACTTCTGTAACATTACTCTTATTACATGCTTGTTCCATTTCTCATTGAAATTTATATCCAACGTCTTGGCTGCTGTTCGGGGGCCTGCATGAAACTGCCATCAAGGTCTTTTTACACTTCCAGTTTCTTAACTGTACCCACAATGATCTTTTGATCCTACAACATGACACCTCTTTCTAAGAATTTGGTTTCAGTTTTTATCAACAGAGCCAGCCCACCCCCTCTGCCTATCTGCCAGTTCTTTAAATTTAATATGTATCCTTGGATTTTAAACTCTCTACTATGATCTGATTTCTGCCAGATCTCAGTGATTAGATTAGATTCAACTTTATTGTCATTGTGCCAAGTACAGATACGAAGCCAATGAATTGCAGTTAGCATCTGACCAGAAATGCAAAGAATAGTGTTATTTACAAAATAACTGCGAATAAAAAGTAAGTGCTACAGCACATAAATATAAAAGTACTGAGACAGTACAATATGGGTGCAATACTGCTTAGCGCTGTGATGTGAGGTTCAGCAGGGTCACAGCCTCAGGGAAGAAGCTGTTCCTGTGCTTGCTGGTGCGGGAGCGGAGGCTCCTGTAGCGCCTACCAATGGGAGGAGAGTAAAAAGTCCATGATTAGGGTAAGATGCATCCTTGATAATGCTTTTCGCCCTGCCCAGGCAGCATTTATGGTAGATGTTCTCAATAGTGGGCAATTGGGTGCTGATAATCTGCAGGGCAGTTTTTGCCACACGCTGGAGTGTTTTGGGGTCCAATACAGGAGAATTGCCATGCCACACTGAGATGCAGTTGGCGAGTATGCTCTCAGTGGTACAGTGGTAAAAGTCCATCAGTATCCTGGGACAGAGGTGAGCTTTCTTGATGCTCCACAGGAAATAAAGGCTCTGTTGGGCCTTTTTGACCAGGATGGAGGAGTTCAGGAACCAGGTGAGATCCTCGGAAATATGGATACCAAGGAATGCCCATAGCATCATACCTGCCAATCTCTAACTGCGCTACAAGATTATTTACTTTACTTTGTATACTACATGCATCAAAATATAACTCCTGTATTCATCACCTTGTTTGATTTTCTCCCATGTTACACCACCTCACCCCACTGACAGGAATTTTGCCCTATCATCTGCCTATCCATCCTCACAACCTCACACTGCGTCTACCGGTATACCAATCCTCAGCTCAATCACCCCCTTTTCCCACCCCCTGCAAACTTAGTTTAAACCCTTCCCAACAGTGCTAGCACTCCTGCCTGCAACGATATTGGTCCCACCTGGTCTCAGGTGTAACTTGTCTTTTTTGTACAGGTCATACCTTTTCCAGAAGAGATCCCAATGATCCAGAAATCTGAAACCCTGCTCCCTGCACCACTTCCTTTTCTATTTAAATCTTTTTATTAATTTTTCAAAATTATAAACTCAATAACAAAGTTGGTACGAAGAGATTGGAATAATGTTCATCAGCATATATAAAATGAATTTTAAGCAACATAGATATAAATGTCTTCCAAACTCATAATGAAATTAATCATTTAAAAAAGGAAATAAAAAGAAAAAAAATATAAACAAAAAAAAAACCCAAAAGAAAAAGAGAAAAAAAACCCCAAAAAAAGCAAAACAGGGCTAGACCAACAGCTTGTATCAGACACGTTCAATAATGTTGTTAACTCCACTCCTCTCATCATATAATTTAAGTTTAGAAAAAAGATTCGGAAAGGTCAGATTACATCACATGAAAATGTTGCATAAAAGGTTTCCAAGTTTCTTCAAATTTAACCGAAGGGTCAAAAATATCACATCTAATTTTTCTAAATTTAAACTTAATATGGTTTGAGAAAATCATTGGAATGCCGCTGGAGGATTAGTTTCCTTCCAGTTCAACAAAATAGATCTTCTCGCCATTAAAGTAACAAAAGCTATCATTCAACAGGCTGAAGAAGACAAAGATCTATGTTCTACCATTGGCAATCCAAAGATTGCCGTAATAGGATGGGGTTTTAAATCGAAGCATAGAACTGTTGAAATAATATCAAAAATGTCTTTCCAATATTTTTCCAAAAGAGGACAGGCCCAAAACATATGAGTTAAAGAAGCCACTTCAGAGTGACATCTATCACAAGTAGGGTTTATATGGGAATAAAAAGGAGCTAGTTTATCTTTGGACATATGAGCTCTGTGTACTACTTTAAATTGTATTAATGTATGTTTAGCACATATAGAAGTACTAACTAATTGAAAAGTTTTTTCCCATTTCTCTATAGGTAGGGAAAGTTGAAGTTCCCTTTCCCATTCATTTTTGATTTTATCAGATGTACCTGGCTGTAATTTCATAATTATATCATAAATTATTGCTATTAATCCTTTCTGCAAAGGATTAAAACCTCAAATTTTATCAACCATGCACCACTTCCTCAGCCACTCATTCATCTGTACCATTATCCTATTCCTGCACTATCTAGTATGGTGTATTGGGTTTATTCCTCTGGCTGTGTCCAAGAAACTCATTTGTAGTAGGTAACACTCATTTTTAGCAGCTTGCAATTCCAACATAAGTTCTACAATCTCTTGTAGCTTCTGTGGTTCCTTGAATGAGAGCTTTGGAAAATTATTTTCCATTGAAAAGAGATTGTTCAATTGCCTCTGCAGAGCTATAGCATTTCTCTGTCTTCTGCCACAGCATGTAGCTAGATTACTGCTATAACTTTCCCTAACCCTTCTTGCATGTTGCACCAAGCTACGTATGGAGAAGGTCTACGTAGCTCTTTGCTAGGTTTGACACTTAGTTTGTCCATGGCATTGCGGAATCTTGACTTACAGAACAGGTAACTGGCAAACTGGTTGTCGAACACCTTTAATCCTACTGTGACTAGATCACGACAAGCTAGATACCAAGCTGTGGCTTCTGAATTAGGGCATTGTGGAGACCGGTTTGCCAAATGCTGTGTCCTGGGATGGATGGAAGTTCAGTCTGCTCATGTCTGCGTGGATAGGATTGACATCAGTGGACTGAGGTCTTTGCAGTGGTGGGACTGCTCTTAACCTTAGCTGTCAATACCTGGACTATGGGAAATGTATGCTGGTTGTGCAGTGTGGACAGCTTTTCCTTGTAGAGCTGGAGCACCATCTTTTATAAGCCAATGTGCATTTGGACATCTTTAGTAAGGTGCATTAGCTATTATGATAGCAATGCATGACTGATTTGGGTTGTAGAGTCACCACTGTTCAAGTCAGCTGCTGCCTCAAATACCTTTGCCTCTGCTGAGGCAGCCTCAGCTCCTCACTTTTCCTTGAGTACACTTAATGTAGCCTCCATACATGCTCTCTCCATGTCTATACGAACTTTCTCCATTTGCATCTCAACTTTGCACTTTGTATAAACCGCCCTTCTTCTTAGCCTTAAGCTCTAGCACAGAATCGTGTTGCAGCTACGCTAATTGTGGTTTCACTCAAGCATTGTGAAGACAGATTCTGACTTGACTTCCAGGTCTTAGTGAGTGATGTTGCTCAGGTCAGAAGCAGCCATTATTGTTTATGGAGTGCACCCAAATGTCTTTTCACCGTGTACTTCAAGTCAAATCAAAACTTACCAGTCCAGGAAGTTATATATAAAAAAAAGCTTACATACAGGAAGTGATATTCATATAAAATAAACTGTGCATCTAGAGACCAGAACAAGCAAGATATGAAAATTGCAGGATAGCGAAATAAACATAAAAAGTGCAAAAAACAATCATCAGCTTCCATGGAGAAAGAAATGGTTAAAATATCAACTTTTTCTGGCTGTTTGAGGGAATCAAGTAGTGAGACCATGGAAACTGTACAGATTGAAAAGGAGGAGGTGCTTGCTGCCTTGAGGAAAATTAAAGTGGATAAATCCCCAGGACCTGACAGAGTGTTCCCTCGGACCTTGAAGGAGACTAGTGTTGAAATTGCGGGGGCCCTGGCAGAAATATTTAAAATGTCACTGTCTACGGGTGAAGTGCCGGAGGATTGGAGAGTGGCTCATGTTGTTCCGTTGTTTAAAAAAGGATCGAAAAGTAATCCGGGAAATTATAGGCCGGTGAGTTTAACGTCAGTGGTAGGTAAGTTATTGGAGGGAGTACTAAGAGACGGAATCTACAAGCATTTGGATAGACAGGGGCTTATTAGGGAGAGTCAACATGGCATTGTGCGTGGTAGGTCATGTTTGACCAAACTGTTGGACTTTTTCGAGGAGGTTACCAGGAAAGTGGATGAAGGGAAGGCAGTGGATATTGTCTACATGGACTTCAGTAAGGCCTTTGACAAGGTCCCGCATAGGAGGTTAGTTAGGAAAATTCAGTTGCTAGGTATACATGGAGAGGTAGTAAATTGGATTAGACATTGGCTCAATGGAAGAAGCCAGAGAGTGGTGGTAGAGAATTGCTTCTCCGAGTGGAGGCCTGTGACTAGTGGTGTGCCACAGGGATCAGTGCTGGGTCCATTGTTATTTGTCATCTATATCAATGATCTGGATGATAATGTGGTAAATTGGATCAGCAAGTTTGCTGATGATACAAAGATTGGAGGTGTAGTAGACAGTGAGGAAGGTTTTCAGAACCTGCAGGGACTTGGACCAGCTGGAAAAATGGGCTGAAAAATGGCAGATGGAGTTTAATACTGACAAGTGTGAGGTATTGCACGTTGGAAGGACAAACCAACGTAGAACATACAGGGTTAATGGTAAGGCACTGAGGAGTGCAGTGGAACAGAGGGATCTGGGAATACAGATACAAAATTCCCTAAAAGTGTTGTCACAGGTAGATAGGGTCGTAAAGAGAGCTTTTGGTACATTGGCCTTTATTAATCGAAGTATTGAGTATAAGAGCTGGAATGCTATGATGAGGTTGTTTAAGGCATTGGTGAGGCCGAATCTGGAGTATTGTGTTCAGTTTTGGTCACCAAATTACAGGAAGGATATAAATAAGGTTGAAAGAGTGCAGAGAAGGTTTACAAGGATGTTGCCGGGACTTGAGAAACTCAGTTACAGAGAAGGGTTGAATAGGTTAGGACTTTATTCCCTGGAGCGTAGAAGAATGAGGGGAGATTTGATAGGGGTATATAAAATTATGATGGGTATAGATAGAGTGAATGCAAGCAGGCTTTTTCCACTGAGGCAAGGGGAAAAAAAAAACAGAGGACATGGGTTAAGGGTGAGGGGGGAAAAGTTTAAAGGGAACATTAGCGGGGGCTTCTTCACACAGAGAGTGGTGGGAGTATGGAACGAGCTGCCAGACGAGGTGGTAAATGCAGGTTCTTTTTTAACATTTAAGAATAAATTGGACAGATACATGGATGGGAGGTATATGGAGGGATATGGTCCGTGTGCAGGTCAGTAGGACTAGGCAGAAAATGGTTCGGCACAGCCAAGAAGGGCCAAAGGGCCTGTTTCTATGCTGTAGTTTCTATGGTTCTATGGTTCTATGGTTCTATGGTTTAATTATACATTTTGATATGCCATCCCGCATTTGGTCCCTAAGCTGGTTTGGACTCTAATTATGGATGTCTAAGAATGCAAATGTAAAGAAAAAAACTCTAAAATGGAATTAATATTTCCACTGAAAGTCAAATATATTATTGTAAACATTATTATGAGATGAATTTTGATTTTTCTTCAATGTTTAAAATTGTTTCACCTGTAAATTAAGACAGGGCCTCAAGGATATCATTTATGTAGCCAACAGAAATGAATTCCAATAGATTACTAGGACACAAGTCAACAATTTCCATTTGACATACTGCTACAAATATTGTTTGCAGCAAATTTTACGTGTCAATGCCAACCACGTACAACTACAGCTACAGTTGCAGTGTGATTGTTCAATATTTCTATTCCTTTCTCCTCAAGTATTTATGAGACAAAGGAAAATTGCTGCAATTATTTTCTTCAATGTATCTTTCAAATAATTTAAAGGAATTCTGGCTTTTTATAAATAAAAGATCTCGTACCTTTGACATTTTCTGGTGATGGATCACAATGTGTAAATTTGTATATTAGCGCACAGCATACAACGTGACTTCATTATAATTCATTGTAGAATGGGCCTAAACTGGAATTTAGAAGAATGAGAGATAATCTCATTGAAGCATAAAAGGTTCTGAGGAATCTAGACAATATAGGGAAGTTCCAGAAAGAGCTTCATCCCTCCACTACCAGATCCCTGAGCACTTCAGGAACCCATGAACACAACTCCTCGTTATTCCTTTTTTAGCTATTAATTTATTTTGGAATATATAGTCCTTGCACTTTTCTGCCCAAACAAGGACCTGGGCCCCCTGCAATTTGCCCATTACCACAATATGTCTATAATGGATGCAGTCTCATTGGCTTTCCACTCGACCTTGGGCCTCCTGGAGAATAGCAATACAGTATCTATGTCAGGATGCTGTTTATTGATAATTGCTCAGCGTTCAACAGCATCATAACCTCAGTACAATCTTCAAAACTGGGTGTCTGTACTGGATCTGCAAGATCTGCAACTGGATCTCTGAATTCCTCATCTCGAGACCACATTCAGTGCGGAAATAACAACTCCTCTTCATTGACAATCAACACTGGCACACCTGAAGGATGCTTGCTTAGCCTATTGCTCTACTTTTTCTACACCCATGAATTTGTGGCTAGGCACAGCTCAAATGCCATCTATAAATTTGCCGATCATACAAATATTGTTGCCAGAATCTCAGAGGTGTACAAGAGTGATGTAGATCAGCTGGTTGAGTATTACCATAGCAACAACCTTGCATTCAACGTCAGACCAACGAATTGATTGTGGACATCAAAAGTTGGGGGATGTTGAGGAACAGACACCAGTCCTCATTGAGGGATTAACAGTGGAAAGGGTGAGCAGTTCCTGGGTGTCAATATCTCTGAAGATCTATCCTGGACCCAAAATGTTAATACAGTTACAAAGAAGGAAAGGCACAGGCCATAATTCATTCAAAATTTGAGGAGATTGAGTGTGTCACCAAAGACTCCAGCAGATTTCTACAGATGTACCATGGAGAGCATTCTAACTGGCCTCATTACTGTCTGGTGTGGAGGAGCCACTGCACAGGATCAGAAAAAGATCCAGAAGGTTGCAAACTCAGCCAGCTCCATTATGGGCACTAGCCTCCCCAGCAATGAAGACATCTTCAAAAGTATATACATAGTGGATTCTAGTTTACTGAGCCTTTGGATAATTGGGCGGCCACTTATTTGGGCCAAACCTGAAAGAACAAAAACTATTTGAGAAAATAGATGGTATTTCCTTCATTTATTTGGGATACTGTGCCACTTAGTTCAGGCAGGAAACTGTTGCTGAACAGTTTTTAATTAGCATCAGTCATGGGCACTTGTGTGTGTTGCTATTAGAGTGAACAGATTTTAAATTGCATGTGTTCGTGTTCAAAAAGCAGTGATATTTGGTGAGAAATGAGCAGTAAGATAATTCAGAACTGTTTTGCTCACTGTAGTTTCAAGCATTCAGGGTTGGAGATGCGAGAAATAGTCATGAAACTATTTCTCTTCTTCAACAAGTTAGGAACTACAATGAATTTGAAGGTTGTCGACAAGCATCTTGAATGTTACAGTGAAAATGAAGATTTCGAGCAATCATCAAAAGCATTGTATGAAGGCAGTCCATTATTCTAGGTGTCTGCGCTGACTTATTTACAGTCAATCAAAAGAACATGGCAGTGTAATTCCTTCATTGCTAATTATCAGGAACTAATACACACTTTTATAGTACTTGCAGTAGTAAGGATAGTGTTCTAATTTGTTATGTATTTCATTTAAATACATAATTTATTACTCTGGTAAATGGTAGTTTGCCTTTTTCATACCTTTCGAACTATTTCCATGAAACATCAGCTAACTGGGGCAGCCATTTGTTTGGACCAAAATGTACTGGTCCTGATGTATCCTAATGAACTCGGTAGGGGGCATGTTTAAAGTGAGAGAGGAAACATTTAAAGGGGACTTGAGAGACATTTTTCCACACAGAGGATCATGGGTTTATGGAATGAGCTGCCTGAGCAGGTGGTAGAGGTGGGTATATTTACAGCATTTTACAGGTATTTGGACATGTACCAGGACAGGGAAGATTCAGAGGGAATGACCAAATGCAGTCAAATAGGAATAGTTTAAGAAGATGCTTTGGTTGCCATTGATGAGTTGGGCCTAAAACCGGAGCAAAGCTGAGGAGTACACTTGTTCTGGGTTCTGGTTTACATCTCAACATTTACTCTCCTGCTCATTCTTGACTTCTGCACAGCAATACACAGATGAGAAAGTCAAGAATGAGCTGACCCACCCACAACAACCTGCTGGCAGTTCACTTTGGGATCACAGGCTAAAATTCAGTATTTTAATGTCCATTCAAATACTACATGCATCTATTTAAATGGGAATGAGGAAATGGGCCAATGTTAAACTGAAAACATTAAAAGTAATCTACACTCAGTGGCCACCTATACCTAATATAGCGGCCACTTGTGTGCATTGTCGTGGTCTTCTGCTGCTGTTGCCCATCTACTTTAAGGTTCAAATGTTGTGCATTCATAGATGCTCTTCTACATACCACTGTGATTATTTGAGTTACTGTTACCTTCCTGTCAGCTAGAACCAGTCTGGCCATTCTGCTCCAACCTCTCTCATTTACATCTACAGACCTGCAACTCAATGATTTTTTTTTTTGTTTTTTTCCACTATTCTCTGTAAACTCTAGAGACTGTTGTGCATTAAAATCCCCGGAGAGCAGGAGTTTCTGAACTACTCAAGCCACACCTTCTGGCACCAACGATCATTCCATGGTCAAAGATCACATTTCTTCACCCTTCTGATGTTTGGTCTGAACAAGAACTCAACCGTGTAACCATTCTTTTATGCACTGAGTTGCTGCCACATGATTGGCTGATTGGATATTAACATTAATGAACAGGTGTATCTAATAAAGTGGCTACTGAGTTTAGATTACAAGTGAAGGTATACTGCAGATAATGAAATAGATTGGCCATTCAGGTTATGTTGGTTCTGACTAAAGTGAGAGAATCTGGACCATGAATTACGTTATAACATATGAAAATTTTAAAAAAATATAAATGCTGGAAATACGAATTAAAATCATACTGCAAGTACTCAGCGGGCTTGGTGTTGGAGAGATAAACAGTTAATATTTCAGGTTAACAATTTTCCTCAGAATGAGATGAAGATGAAATTCCAGAAATTTTCTTCTGATTTTCCGATTTAAATGCACTAATCTCACAAAACTTGACGTTTAATTTTATTATTCCAGGGATGTTGTTTGGCAGAGCAGTGATAAAAAATAATTTCAATTTAACAGAAAAGGCCACTTTGACAACTCACAGAGAGAAGTAAGAAAATCCAAATGATGATGAAGACCTTAGATCATATGCAGGAGAAAACTCCTGATACACAGTGGCAAACTGCTGTTTACAGTGAGATTCGTGCTGTGAAATGAATAAAATCTATGTCCCTACTTCATCTGGCTACACATCAATTGCCAGCTTGGAAGGGCAGTGATGATACATTAGATATGCCTCACAGCTGTATTCCCCATAGGCGGTTGGGCAGCCAGTGTTATTGCTGGTCATCAAGTAAACTTGATATCACTTTAAAACACCCGTACAGTTGACATTTGAGAAGAAACTGAGTGTACAGCTGTTCTAATGCTGACTCAAAGACTTAATTGCTTCTCTCCCTGAAAGGCAATTAGATTGGTGGTGGTTGGTGACCAGATGGCTTTTGAAACTTTTATTATCTTTCAATTCCCATGAAATTGAGTAATATTTTTATTTTACTTTGCGAAAAGATAAAATCATAGAAATTTTCAATTCTGGTGGAGACTACCTGACTAACAGAGAGTTATTTGTTGTAATCTTACTTCCAATTTCTCTGCCTTTATCTCTGTAAATTACAATGTTCCTGTTTCTCATCCACTATCCTCCATTGCCATGGTTGCATTTATAGTAATTTCACCACTGAATTACTGATCTTAGTGACATGAAGTATCTACTAAAGTAATTAACTTTCCTGGGAGGCTTAATTTGTAAGATGATCTGAAATTACCAGTCCTGATCTGTCTGGTTTCTTTATCTCCACCAAATTGGCTCACTAGGCTGCATGCATTTCCTTTGTCAAAGAATAGTTTTAAAGATTTCATTTTTTATTTAAACTTCAGTTTTAAACGTTCAGCCAAAGTCAAGTTTATTGTAAATTGCTGTTTCTTTCTGATTCCTTCACAGTGAAATACTTAGTTACCTCTGCAGGGCTATCAATTAATTACTATTAACCAGCACAATTAACGTGTGGAATTAACTTGTCATGTTAATCACTCCTGTTTACATTAAAAAGTAAATTTACAAAGGATAAATGCTAAACTAAATCATTCTGCTCACTCCTCCATTTTGGATTCAGCAGTTGAGAGCCAAGGCTGCCTCCAGTTGCTAAGCAACTGGATTGGGTCATCCTGATCAACCCAGGGCCTTGCTGTTGCCCCCAGCTGGATGCTCACAGTCACACTTGCCCATCGCAGCTGCAGAGGTCCCATCTTCCTGCTGGCTTTGTGACTATGGTTGTAAGATAGAGTGAGCTGCCAGCAGCACCTAAGGTGTAGTCTAAACCCCAATTGCTGGACTACTCTTTTGGCCGTTTGTACCATGAGAAAGAATTTTCCCTACTTACAGTTTTTTTTCCTGATGATCAAAGACTTATATACATTTAAGTAATTTTTAAAAGTAAAAAAAAGTTAAAATCACATTGTTGATTAAAAGTCAGAGAAAAAGCTACGCATTTTCACTCACCTTTTCAGTGAAGATCATTGACCCCATACATAGTGGTACACCATATGACTGGACTAAGCTGAGGGGCCAGGTATGAAGTGTACCCAGTGCTCAGCTCAGTATGTTTTGGTCTAGGGGCAAGATCTAATCTCCTGCAAAATCAGCAATTCTTCACCATTACATGCAGGTACAAATGTCTGTAGAGGGCTAACCACAAAATACTGGATAGTCAGAGGCTTTTACGCAGGACTGAAATGGCTATCACTAGAAGGCACAGTTTTAAGGTGCTTGGAAGTGGGTGCAGAGGAGCTGTCAGGATAGTTTTTTTATGCAGAGAGTGGTGAATATGTGGAATGGGATGCTGGCGACGGTGGTGGAGGTGGATATGATAGGATCTTTTAAGAGCTAAGAATAATAGAAGGCTATGGGTAACCCTAGGTAATTTCTAAAGTAAGTACATGTTCGGCACAACATTGTGGGCTGAAGGGCCTGTATTGTGCTGTAGTTTTTCTATGTTTCTATGTTACTTCAGCTCATAGCCATCCCAAGAGCGGAAACCATGCTCGCAGGAATGCATAAGCATGAACAAGAATCAATTCAGTGAATTAGAAGCAAAGCTGATAAAATGTTGACTGTCCCCAAACTGCTTTAAGGACTGCGTTAAACGGAACATAAAGTTTGTTGGGCTGTACTTAAGTGCCTGGGAGGAAGCTGCTTGTGATTGGAAATCTTGGCACCACACTATGAAAGAAACAAAATAAGCAATAGAACAACACATTGTGACACTTAAGAGGGACATCAACACTGGCTTTCCCTCACATAGTTCCTGAAAGGTGGAAGCGGCACTCACACTAAAATGGATGGGTGTTAAAATGCAAGACAGGAGGTTGGCTAGATGAAAACATTGAAGATATCTCAGTAAGAGAATTTTTACGCTTCTTGGGCGAGTAGAGGGAAAGGGGGAGGAAAAGGGGATGAAACAAGTGATACAATTAAGGAAGAACCTTTGTATAGCCATAATTATCATATATTAAAACAGATAACTAAGGTATGGTTTGCTGCTAGCTAGCAGCCATAAACAACAGCAGTGGTTCTGAAGGGGCAAATGATGTAAAATATTTCCAGACAGGAAGTTACTGTGCGTTACGGTGCCCAGCCAGGTTCCTGTTAATGTCCTTAATTTGTGTTAGGTTGGTAAAGCCAGCACACTGAGAATTGTACAAATTGGAGTGAGTTGCAGAGAGGACTGCAGGACAGAAGTTCCATGATATTTGCTTTGTTGTTAGGATTTGGATATTCTGCTAATAGATGGAGAACAGTGAGGAGACAATGGGAGGTAGATCTGTGTTAACTGGGGTGGCACGGTAGCGTCGTGGTTAGCACAGTACTTTACAATGCCAGTAATTTGGGTTCAGTTCTCATCACTGCCTGTAAGGAGCTTGTATGTTCTCTCTGTGACTGTGTGGGTCTCCTCTGGGTGCTATGGTTTCCTCCCACAGCCCAAAGACGTACCGGTTAATGGGTTAATTGGTCATTGTAAATTTAGGCTAGGGTTAAATTGGGGTTTGCCGGGTGGTGTGGCTTGAAGGGCCGTAATGGCCTACTCTGCGCTGTATCCTAATAAAATACAAATGAAAAAAAAACATATTCAGAGGTCTAGTGGCAGGTGGAAGTTGGTATAAGTATGATGGAGATGGCAAGGAAAATTTACTAACTAAAGACAAAGCAAGTGACTGATAGAGGAGTAAAAATACAGGGGATGTATAGAATTAGTTGTAGAAGCAAAAGGCACTTTTAAAAATGTAATTCATCACTCAAGTATTTCATTCAGATGTAGACACTAACTCGAGATTCCATAAGCAGGGGACCACTGATAACTCCTGCATGGAAAATCGAAGAGGAATTAATAACTGTGTAGTCCAAACATAAATCAAAGGTATTTTTGGATAAGCATTGCAGGCAGTTAAGTTTTAAAATGAACTGCAATGACCCAATTTAAGGGATGAATGGTTTCACACGAGAAATAATCTTTACACATAGAGTAGCTATTACTTATTCTCAAAATATATTATTTATAAATCTGAAATTTATGGCTCAGAGGTTTTGAAAGAGAAAAAATATTATTCAATTCTAAATTGACCCACAATTAGGCAGTGTAGGAGCCAAAATTTCAGTGTTTTTGTAAGGAAAAATGAAAATGTGTGTTTATCTTGAAACCTGGATTGTGTCTACAGATTATAGATAAAACAAGGATTTATCAGAGAAAAATATATATTAGAGATAGATTTATTTTCATAAATGCTATTTTATTTCTTAATACTCATGTAAATGCTGGTGCTGAAGGCATTGGCGGAGGTTATAGTAGACGCGTTGGTAATCATTTATCAAAACTCTCTAGACTCTAGGCAGGTCCTGGTGGACTAGAAGACAGCAAATGTCACGCCACTTTTTAAAAAAGGACGTAGGCAAAAGACAGGCAACTATAGGCCAGTTAGCTTAACGTCTGTAATCGGGAAAATGCTTGAAGCTGTCATCAAGGAAGAAATAGCGAAACATTTAGAAAGGAGTAGTTCCATTAGACAGACACAGCATGGATTCAGAAAGGGCAGGTCCTGTTTGACAAACTTACTGGAGTTCTTTGAGGATATAATGAGTGCAGTGGATAGAGGGGAATAGGTGGATGTCGTATACTTGGATTTCCAGAGGGCGTTCGATAAGGTGCCGCACAAGAGACTTATAAATAAGATACAGATGCATGGACTCGGAGGAAGTGTATTGTCATGGATAGTGGATTGGTTAACCGATAGAAGGCAGAGAGTTGGTATAAATGGGTGTTTCTCCAGTTGGCAGTCAGTGGTGAGTGGGGTGCCGCAGGGGTTGGTGCTGGGCCCGCAGCTGTTTACCATTTACATTGATGACATGGAAGAGGGGACAGAGTGTAGCATAGCAAAATTTGATGATGACACTAAACTGAGTGGAAAAGCAAATAGTGCAGAGGATGTGGAGAGTCTGCAGAGGGATATAGATAGGTTAAGTGAGTGGGCCAAGGTCTGGCAGATAGAATACAATGATGGTAAATATGAAATTATTCACTTTGGAAGGAATAATAGAAGAGCAGATAATTATTTAAATGGTGAAAGATTGCAGCATGCTTTTGAGCAGAGGGACTTGGGAGTGCTTGTTCATGATTTGCAAAATGTTGGCTTCAGGTACAACAGGTTATTAAGAAGGCAAACGGAATGTTGGCCTTCATTGCTGGAGGGATTGAATTCAAGTGCAGGGAGGTCATGCTGCAACTATACAGGGTACTGGTGAGGCCGCACCGAGTACTGTGTGCAGTTCTGGTCTCCATACTTGATGAGGGATATACTGACTTTGGAGGCAGTGCAGAGGAGGTTCACCAGGTTGATTCTGGGGATGAAGGGGTTGGCCTATGAGGAGAGATTGAGTTGCCTGGGACTATACGCTCTGGAGTTCGGAAGAATGAGAGAGGATCTTATAGAAACACACAAAATTTTGAAAGGAATAGATAAGATAGAAGTAGGAAAGTTGTTTTCATTGGTAAATGAGACTAGAGCAGGGGACATTGCCTAAAGGTTCAGGGGAGAAGATTTAGGATAGAGATGAGGAGAAACTGTTTTTCCAGAGAGTGATGAATCAGTGGAATTCTCTGCCCAGGGAAGCAGTTGAGACTTCCTCACTAAATATATTTAAGAAACAGTTAGATAGGTTTTTACATAGTAAGGGAGTTAAGGGTTATGGGGAAAAGACAGATAGATGGAGCTGAGGATCAGCCTCGATCTTATTGAATGGCGAGGCAGGCTTGATGGACCGCATAGCCTACTCCTGCTCCTATTTCTTATGTTCTTAAGCCTGCAAGTAAATGAAACTCTCAGCATTGTCATATGGTGAGATATGTTGACAAACCAATGTGCAAAAGAAGACAAATTGTGTAATTAAAAAATGAATGATTGAATAAATAAATAAATAAATAATACTGAGAACGAGTTGTTGAGTCCTTAAAAGTGAGTGTGTAGGTTGTGGAATCAGTTCTGAATTGAGGTGTGTTAAGTTATCCACACTGGTTCAGGAGCCTGATGTTTGTAAGGGCAATAACTGTTAAAATTAACTGAACTGGCTTTTAGGGACGATATAAGTAATGGTCTCTGGAGTCATGGTTGGTGTCCATCAGACTGTGTATGTCCTCAGGTGATTGAGGATCTTGATTCTGGATGTAGAAGTTCTTCATTAGTGGAGCATGATATTGTTGGGAAGTGAGATTTTCAACCCCATCTTCTTTCAGTTAGTCCTGACAAAGGGTCTTGGCCCGAAACGTCGACTATACCTCTTCCTATAGATGCTGCCTGGCCTGCTGCGTTCACCAGCATTTTTTGTGTCCGTTGCTTTTCAACCCCATATTGTTGTTGAGTAGCTCGCCGAGATGGCTTGTTAGCTTGCAGTTTGTTTAATAACAATTGCTTGTTCTAATGTTGTAGTCCACTGCTAGCCAATCATGTCTATGGAAAGGGGTTTTAGAATCAGATCAGGTTTATTATCACCGGCATGTGATGTAAAATTTGTTAACTTAGCAGCAGCCATTCAATGCTATGCGTAATATAGAAGAAGGAAAAAATACACTCTGCTGCTTCTTTAGGTCCTGTGCAGTAGCCCCTCCCCCCCATAGCAGACAGTGATGCAGCCTGTCAGAATGCTCTCCACTGTACAATTATAGAAGTTTTTGTTGACATACCAAATCTGTTCAAACTCCTAATGAAGTATAGCTTCTGTCTTGCCTTCT
The DNA here is from genome assembly GCF_030028105.1 of Mobula birostris. Taxonomy (NCBI): domain Eukaryota; kingdom Metazoa; phylum Chordata; class Chondrichthyes; order Myliobatiformes; family Myliobatidae; genus Mobula; species Mobula birostris. The sequence continues at coordinate 71,335,202 of NC_092383.1, forward strand.
TTATAACAGCATCGATATGCTGGGACCAGGTTAGATCCTCAGAGATCTTGACACCCAGGAACTTGAAACTGCTCACTTTTTCCACTTCTGATTCCTCTATGAGGATTGGTATGTGCTCCTCGTCTTACCCTTCCTGAAGTCCACAATCAGCTCTTTCATCTTACTGATGTTGAGTGTTAAGTTGTTGCTGCGCCTCCACTCCACTAGTTGGCATACCTCACCCCTGTACGCCCTCTCGTCACCACCTGAGATTCTACCAACAATGGTTGTATCGTCAGCAAATTTATAGATGATATTTAAGCTATGCGTAGCCACACAGTCATGTGTATATAGAGAGTAGAGCAGTGGGCCAAGCACACACCCTGGGGTACACCTGTGTTGATCATCAGCGAAGAGGATATGTTATCACCAATCCACACAGATTGTGGTCTTCAGGTTAGGAAGTCGAGGATCCAATTGCAGAGGGAGGTACAGAGGCCCAGGTTCTACAACTTCTCAATCAGAATTGTGGGAATGACGGTATTAAATGCTGAGCTATAGCTGATGAACAGCATCCTGACATACGTGTTTGTGTTGTCCAGATGGTCTAACCGTGTGGAGAGACATTGAGATTGCATCTGCCGCTGATCTATTGTGGCAATAGACAAATTGCAATGGGTCCAGGTTCTTGCTGAGGCAGGAGTTCAGTCTAGTCATGACCAACCTCTCAAAGCATTTCATCACTGTAGATGTGAGTGCTATCGTGTGATAGTCATTAAGGTAGCTCTCATTATTCTTCTTAGACATTGGTATAATTGTTGCTTTTTTGAAGCAAGTAGGAACTTCCCCCCGTAGCAGTGAGGGGTTGAAAATGTCCTTGAACACTCCCACTAGCTGGTTGGCACAGGTTTTCAGAGACTTACCAGGTACTCCATCGTGACCTTTTGCCTTGCAAGGGTTTACTCTTTTTAAAGACAGCCTAACATAGGCCTCTGAGGCAGAGTCATCAGGTGCAGCAGGGATCTTCACCGCTGTAGTTGTGTTCTCCCTTTCAAAGCGTGCATAGAAGGCGTAGAGTTCTTCTGGTAGTGAAGCATCGCTGCCATTCATGCTATTGGGTTTCACTTTGTAGGAAGTAATGTCTTGCAAACCCTGCCAGAGTTGCCGTGCATCCGATGTCATTTCCATTCTCATTCGAAATTGTCTCTTTGCCCTTGAGATAGCCCTCTGCAAATCATACCTGGTTTTCTGGTACAGGCCTGGGTCACCAGACTTGAATGCCACAAATCTAGCCTTCAGCAGACGACGCACCTCCTGGTTCATCTAGAGCTTTTGGTTTGGGAATGTACAGTAAGTCTTTGTAGGCACACACTCATCCACACAGGTTTTAATGAAATCGGTAAAAACTGCAGAATACTCATCCAGGTCACACATCTACTAGATGCGTGATTGGTCAACCTTGCTGCCTCTTATTCCATCTCTGCATTCCTCTCCCTCCAAATTAAATCAAATCAACTTCAAGTTTAATTATCATTCAACCATACACGAATACATCCAAACGAAACAGCATTCCTCTGGGCCCAAGCATAGACAGCACATTCAAAATAGCAAACAAAAAAAACCTAGTCACACAAAAAAAGCACACATCTTAACAGGAACCTGGCTAGGTCATTTTGCTCGTTGGGTGTAGGATTTTCAACCCCTGATTGATCACCTCTGCTCTATTTCAATATTGAATTAATAGAACTGATCTTAGAATAGCTTGCACTTTGATAGGCCAGGTGATTTAATGGTGAGTAGTTAGCAGTTTGCTACTCACAGTAGTATCTCTGTGCTCAAAGGCAATCTTGATCTGTTATTCTTCTGGCTGTCTTTGGAGAGCTGACCATTGGAGAGCTTAGAGGAGAGAATCTGATGAGCGAAGTGGTTGTTGATCATACTGTATGTGTGCAGTGGCTCAACATTTGTAACTTATTTCTCAAGAGCAACGTTTCACTGCTGTTGGGCACAGCTTTGAGGAGGACATCTGCATTGTTCTGTGGGAAGTAATGTTTTCAGCACTGCCATAGAGGGGTGTAACTGAAGTTCTCACATCTCTCTCTTAATATTAGAAAAGGGGCCAAAGCTTATGTATATGATATGAAAATTTTTGCTACTTCAGAAAGTGAAGGAACCATACGGTAACGCCATTTTGCAAGTGATGATGAATCTAATGGCCACATGTGATTAACCAGTATGAAGCAGATAACAACATATGCGATAGGGCATGGTTATAGAGTTATACAGCATGGAAACAGGGTGTTTGGCCCACTGGTCCATACCAATCACAGCGTTTACTCTGCTTGTCCTATTTGCCTACGATTGGCCCATAACCCTCCAAATCCCTCTTCTCTAAGTACCCTATCCAAATGCCTCTTAAATGTTACAATTGTACCCAACTCAAACACTTAGGCAGCTTATTCCAGATGCTCACTATTCTTTTTACAAAGAATTTGCCTTTCAGTATCTGTAAAATCTCTCCTTGCTGTTCTTATATCTATGCCCTCTAGGTTTGGACTCTTTAACCTTGGGTGGTGGGGTGGAGGTACATCTGTACCAAAAAGGGTTTAAGGCACTCCTTCCCTGCACTAGCTTGCAGCTTACCCTTGGGCCTGGTGTAGCACCTGCTCAGCACCCCCTTCCCCCCACCGATCTGGGTCACGTAAAGCAATGGGAGCAGGTGCTGCATATCATGGTTGTGCGATCATTGACACCAGGCAGACAATCTCTGAAGCGTATTGATAATTGCTAGTGTCACCTGTCTTGTAAAGACACTACCCACAAGAAGGAACTGTACAAGGGCAGGTGGAGTTCAACCCAGATAAGTGTGAGGTGGTTCATTTTGGTAGGTCAAATATGATGGCAGAATGTAACATTAATGGTAAGACTCTTGGCTGTGAGGAAGATCAGAGGGATCTTGGGGTCCGAGTCCATAGGACATTCAAAGCTGCTACGCAGGTTGACTCTGTGGTTAAGAAGGCATACGGTGCATTGGCCTTCATCAATCATGGGATGGAGTTTAAGAGCCGAGAGGTATTATTGCAGCTATATAGGACCCTAGTCAGACCCCACTTGGAGAACTGTGCTCAATTCTGGTCGCCTCACTACAGGAACGACGTGGAAACCATAGAAAGGGTGCAGAGGAGATTTACAAAGATGTTGCCTGGACTGGGGAGCATGCCTTATGAGAATAGGTTGAGTGAACTTGGCCTTTTCTCCTTGGAGCGACGGAGGATGAGAGGTGACTTGATAGAGGTGTACAAGATAATGAGAGGCATTGATCATGTGGATAGTCAGAGGCTTTTCCCCAGGGCTAAAATGACTAGCACGAGAGGGCATACTTTTAAGGTGCTTGGAAGTAGGTACAGAGGAAATATCAGGGGTAAGTTTTTTACGCAGAGAGTGGTGAGTATGTGGAATGGGCTGCCGGTGGCGGTGGTTGAGGTGAAAACGATAGGGTCTTTTAAGAGACTCCTGGATGGCTACATGGAGCTTAGAAAAATAGAGGGCTATGGGTAAAGCCTAGGTAGTTCTAAGATAGGGACATGTTCGGCACAGCTTTGTGGACCGAAGGGCCTGTATTGTGCTGTATGTTTTCCATGTTTCTATGAAATGGCAAACCACTTATGTAAAAAAAAATTGACCGAGAACAATCATCATCATAGAAAGACTATGATCGCTCACGTCATACGATACGCTACATAACAAATGAACAACTAGGGTAAAGACAATGACAGTCTATATCAGGGGTAGGCAACCTATGGCCCGCAAAGGTATTTTGACCAGCCCGTGAGCAAATATTGGGATACTATGCTTATCCAGCCCACGAGCGAGTTTTCCTTATTCTGAGTGTTTCACGTGACCACACTGATGGACATGCATGACATCTTGTTACACTGGGCCCTGGTTCCGTTTTGTTCCAAACCGAACACTGGTATATACAAATGACCAGAAGGCAGAGTACCTTATTAATATGTATTAGATACTCTCCGCGCACGCGCAGGTTTTTAGATGGGATTGTTCAAATTTGTAAACAGAGACAGCGTCACTGTGTTTTAATCAGAAGTCCACGCTAAATATCCAGATACTTACATGTGCTATGATACTTGTTGAATAACTCACGTTTCGAAATAGAACCAAAGAAAAAAGATCCAGGCATTTTTGTGAATATTGTCAAAGAATTGAGAAAAGAGTTTTTATCTCTTTTTGCTGAGTTCAAGCTGTTGCTACTCCATTTGATGTGGAAGTGGGCACTGCATCAGAAATTTTTCAAATGGAATTGATTGAGATGCAGTGTGACGACATACTGAGATCAAAATTTCATTCTGAAGATGTGTCAGTGCTTGACTTCTATAGCAGATATATTCGTCCAATATAATCCAAGTTGGGAAGTATCCTAACTTAGTGGACCATGCAAAAAAGATGGCATCATTATTTGGCAGCACTATCTGTGTGAGCAATTATTTTCAAAAATGAAGCACACCAAAAATCATTTGAGAACAAGATTGACTGATGCCCATCTGGATAATGTCTGAGACCCAATATTGAGAAGCTTTCAAGCAACAAACAGCATCAAGTTTCACATTGATTTATCGACTGTTTGCATTTTTTTTCCTTTTTCATTATACTTAATTTACTACCATTCAATGCATCATGTTGATACATTCTATGTTTAAAGATTCTTTGTGTCCTTTCAATAGATTCAAAAGACGCCTTGATTGAAATAAATTGCAACTAAACTGAGTTCTTTGATTACTAATTGTCATCCATGGTTAAGCACGAATGATTTTCTAGCATGCGTTATTCATTAATTTGTGGCAAAACATAACTAGATGTATTTAAATGGATAACTCCCATATTTCAAGTTCTTTTATGGCATTTATCTGGCCCACCGTCTGCTCATCAATACGCGATCCGCCCCACAGAGGCAAAAAGGTTGCTGACCCGTGGACTATATTATCCAGGCCCCTCATAATTTTATGAACTTGTATAAGATCACCACTCATTCTCCTGCACTCCATGAAATAAAAGTCCAGTGTAGCCATCCTAGGCTCTTTAGTACTGGCAGAATCATCTCCAATTTGATCACACCTTTCCTATAACAGATTGAACAAAACTGTACCCAGGATGCTCCCTAGATTACGACAAAGTCTGTTCCGGGGAACCATTCAAAACTCGAACAGCTTGGCAATTGGGAAATACGGCCCAGAATCATTTTCCCAGGCTTGCAGCCTGCAGCCCAGCACCAACTGGCAAATCCATCCTCTCGATCTCCCAATGGCGCATTTGTAACTCGGGGAGGACCTGTGTTTTCAACTGTTTTATAATTAGGAATCATAGCATAAAATCAAATTAATAAATAATGTTCTTTTCCAAAAGTTGGAGCTATTCCCATTTTGTATCCAGTCAGATTTGAAGACCATGAAATATTTAGATCTCTTTAGAATCATTTTGTTGGGATGTGAGCAACTTCTAGTCTAACTGCAGATTTGTACTAAGGAAAAAAAAACAATGACCTATAATTATGAATGATGTAATTGATTGAATGTATTATTTATTCATCTGAAATCTGTGAATATACCTGATTATTCCATCTTGTTCCAGTGCCTACTGTTTTTTTTATTTTGTTGATGAAGGTTGTACTCTGCTCAAAAGAACGGAGTGTAATCTGGAAGAAAATGATGCCAGTGAGCAACATGACCAAGGGCAGCACCCTTGGTTGTTCACAAACCTTCGTCTTTCACTTCTTTTATGTCTTTGTTTGCTTTCAAATGTGGTTCTGCTACCGTTGGAGCCTGTGATCTACATTTTGACGATGTGTTTTTGGGCCAACTGAATGATTTGGTTCTTTGCTGCTCTTGAGGGTGTTCATTGAGGTTTGGAGTGTATTGTGTGGCCTCAAAGCCTAGAGATGGGGTGTGAGCCCATGATCGACTCCATTCCTCGCTGATCGCACCGATTAAAGTGTTGAGGGAGATTAAAATCATCGAGGCGAGAACAGAAGGCGAGTGACTGAGACCTTGCCCGCTGCTGCCAGAGGAAGGTGTTTGCATGCGTCTGTCTCCCTCCCTCTCCCTCTCTCATGCTGCATGCAGAGGAAGGTCCTTGCATTCAAATAATCTCTCTCACTCTCTCCCCCTCAATGCTGTCGGAGGATGGTGCTGGAGTCCTGGGACCTGGGCACGGTTTAATCGATGCCACTTGTGGATTGGACTCTGTTGTTCACGTTATGATCAGTTTCTGGTTGCCCCTTTTATTGTTGCTATTTTGAGCAATTTTGATTGGGACTACCTACAGGCAACGAATAACACAGCACTATATTGAACTGAACTGAATATACCTCTTCCAATTTTGCATTTTATATTCTGTGTTTTTTGCTCGTATTTTATTTGCCATTTGCACGATTTATATTTTTTGTACGTGGGGGGGTTGTTGTTGATGATTTTCTTTGAACAAGTCCCATGATTTTTCTTTGTTTTGTTTCTGTCTGTAAGAAGAAGAATCTCAGGGTTGTATACTGCATACATACTTGGATAATAAATGTACTTTGAATCTTTGAAAATCATTTGGTCGTCATAAATTAAACACCATTGAATGAGAGTGGTGGAATTAGAAATTCAATTGCTTAGATAGATAGATAGATATACTTTATTAATCCCGAGGGAAATTTGGTTTCGTTACAGCCGCACCAACCAAGAATAGAGCGTAAGTATAGCAATACAAAAATCCCCAACAATAAAACACCAAAATGCAAACTATGCCAGATGGAAAATAAGTCCAGGGCCAGTCTATTGGCTCAGGGTGTCTGACCCTCCACGGGAGGAGCTGCACGTTCGATGGCCACAGGCAGGAATGACCTCCCGTGCCGCCAAGTGTTGTATCACGGTGGAATGTGGCCGAAGTCCAACAGTAAAAAGTTCAATATCCAGTCTGCAAACACGTTCCTCGATCGTAATATACCCTGGATTGCACCATCCGTTGTTAGCCAGAACAGTAAGCACCGAACTCCTTTACGCTTACCGCTCTCAGTGCACTTCCGGTCAGCCGGAACAGTATTACACACCAAACTCCTCTTCTCCAAAAGTCTCTGTTGTCTCGACCCAGTCCTCTTTCCTCGGCCTTGTGATCCCCCTCTGTGTGTTTTCCTCCGGATTTCAGCAGGTGTGTCCACCACTCTGTTCGCTAAGCCGGCTGGTCTTTGCTGGTCCGTGAAATACACAATGCAACCTTGCTTCTGTCCCATGTGTCGGGATGTAACCATTTCCAGCACTAAAGAAAACCCAAATAAAACTCTCTCTACCAACTTGTTAGAGAGGGTGCAGCTTTGACGTGTTACCGTGAGAAAAAAAATACAAAAAAATAACGTAAATTAAAAAGTAAGAATAGATCAGAACGGCTGTACCCGGCTGCATGCATGACTGGCGCATGCGCACTAAAACTTATTGCATTGACAATGGTTTTTATCAGATCAGGTGGTGAGCAATAAACAGGATATATTTTTGTTCTTTGTGGGTTCAGAATTTATAGAAAATGCATTGTTGGAGGGGTTGTAGAAAAGAAATTAGCATTCCTTTAGGACTTAGAAATGAAAGATAAAACTAATTGAATTACTTATCTTGGAAGGTAACAAGTTCTAAAGCACCAAGTTAAAAATAATAGATTGTTTTTTCAAAGCTCATCTCACCAACATCTAAACTTTACTATCAAATTACATTTTGAATATTTCTGTATAATTGCTCTCTGAGCAATTAATATAAGTATATGTCTTTCATTAGGCAAATAAGATTCAATAAACTGGTGTAGATTAATTTGGCAAATAAGATTCAACAAACAAGTGTAGAAGTTTATCCTCATTAGTCATTCTAAGTTTGCTCATTTATCTGTGTGGTTGGAGCAAGCAAATGAATTATGATTTTGTCTTACATTTTCCAGACCTAGTTTCCAAGTGTAATTTTTGTCTGGTGCATATAGGTAATGATGTTTATGCCTTATTGGACTAGCCCACTGAAAGGTTGCCTAATTGTTTGGATCTCTCACAGGAAAGGGAGGTGCTGAAAATCGAGCACTTAGCAACAGCAGTAATTAAGCAAGCAAAAATAAAATTCCTTTGAACTCTGAAATTTAAAAAAGGGATAGAAAATGCAGGAAATATTCAGCATCACAGGTATCATCTATGGAATAAAAATCAGAGTTAAATTTTCTGATTAATTCCTATGCATTAAAAGGTCTGTCTCTCCATAATGTTGCCCAACCTGTTGGGTATTTTCTGCATTTTGTATTTTTTGTTTTTATTGAACAACTGATGTGTCTTTAATTAAATCTAACTTCACTTCTGCTATTGCAGTTTATTATTGCCCATACCTTGCAGATGACAGTCATTTCTCCAAGTCTTACTCTGCTCTTAAACTCAGCAGAATTTGAAATCTTTGACCTTTCTCATAACTTTCCTCCATCCGACTGCCTGCTATACCACTGGTCCTCCATCTCTGATGGTGTTCAGGGCTTCCTTCATCATGTCAGTAGCTTCCTCTTGGTTTTCACTACTGCCAATCATGCAAGTCCTGACTGGGGACTCAGGAATACCATCGCACTCAGCTGTAGAAGGATTCTTCTTTGCTGTTTCCTTAATAATTTTGTTTTACCGATCAGGGTTGTTAGCCCTGAGCTAAACTGCCTAACCTGGAGAACTGGTGGACCACTGTTAGCCTGTTCCCTACCATTTCACCTGTTTGGCATGGGTGACCCTACCAAGAACCAAAGCATAAAGCACTGACTCTGGTCAACATAGCTCTCTAAGTCATTGAGGCACGCAAGCCTCCAAACCACAGCAAGGTTGTGGTCCTCCAGGAGGTTCTCATAACCTTCACTTGAGGATTAATCTTGTCATCTGTGGCACCATTTTAAATAAATATCCCTTTGTAGTATTGGACACAAGAGTTTCTGCAAATGCTGGAAATTTTGAGCAACACAAAATGTTGGAGGAACTCAGCAGGTCAGGCAGCATCTCTGGAGAGGGAAAAGCGGTTGATGTCTTTGGCCTTCTGGCCCAAAATGTTGACCTTTTATTCCCCTCCATAGATGCTGCCTGACCTGCTGAGTTCCTCCAGCATTTTGTGTTTGATACTTACAGGTGGTTTTCAAAATTCATAATGATCCCTTTGCACTGTGTGATATTTGATTTGATTCACTGCAAATATTATTTAGCAAGGTTTGACCCATCAAGTTTTATCATCTATTTTATGCTATAGTCACCAAATATAAAGTAAAAACCTAATTCAGCAATTTCAAAATATATTAAAATTTACTTTCTTTGTTGGTCATGAACTAAACATTGCTTATTAAAATTAAAACCATACCACTATTTAAGTATTTTGCATGCAATTGATTTGCAAATTGGGTCAATTATGAAAACAACAATTACAAAGATAGTTTAGTAATTTGCTAATTATATATTTTTACTGCTGAAAGCTGCATAATAGACTGATATAAATTAATGAGAATAAGAACCTGCCCGTCACAATCATGGTTAATATTTAACTCTCGCTCAGGAAAATTAGCAAACCATTTAGAGTTGCTTAGCTGCAGCAAGCTGCAGGAATTCAAATCAAATGCCCATCGCCAATTTTGTAAAGCAAGTAATTATTAAAAGCATGTGCAAAGCTTATCGGAGATGCCTACGTCCAAGAAATGGCTATTCACATAAGAAGTATTTTATTCCATAATTTTGTTTGCTTTTTTTTAAAGTTGTTGAACAGTAGAATAGAAATTACAAGTCCAGGAAAATAGCACTTTTTAAAAAAATTAACTAGGCTCTCAAGTAATAGTTTGTGGATAACAGAGCTTTTACTTTGTATATGAAATCATTTCAACATGTCTGCAAAAACTCTAATGAAAAATGCTGGAGGAACTCAGCAGGCCACCAGGCAGCATCTATGGAAAAATATAGCTGATGTTTTGGGCCAAGGGGTCTCAGCATGAAACATCAACTGTACTTTTCTCCATAGATGCTGCCTGGCCTGCTGAGTTCCTCCAGCATTTTGTGTGTGTTGCTTGGATTTCCAGCATCTGCAGATTTTCACTTGTTTATGAAAAAGTTTGTACTCAACTGTAATATTCTAAGTTTGCAATGTAATATTAAAAATTGTTGAAGTGCATGGATATATTTTGAACTATGGGTGTTATATCAGACCTTTGATTGGACTTTCACTTCAGGGTATATTTTCAGGTTTTACATTTTTATATATGGCTCTCTGCTGCTACAGTTCTATGCAGTGGCAGATTAGTACCATTTGTTGGTGTACTGATAGAAATTTTCAATCAGTCAAGCATCTGCAAGCAAGAAGCAGAATTTCATGGAAGTGCGCTAATTTTGAGCATTTTCAGGTGTATCTAACCAACCACAATGCAGTACAGTATTTGAAACTGGCAATTAGCCAAAGTGATACATGGGGCATTTAGATCTATAAATCCCCTGACAATATACCTTCATCACACTGTTACAGAAACCAGGTCGGCGAGTTAAATTAAAGTTGAATTAAAGCCATCTGATATGTGGTTAACTTGACAAGGTCATTGTTTTGGAGTATGTATATTACAAAGGCAACAAGACATTACTTTTAACCTACTGTTAAGCCAGAAGACATCTTAAACCTGATTCTGACTCTGATCTTAGAAGGGCCAGAAACTGACTTAAAAAGAATGCTCAGCCTTACCAAATACTTGCAAAGGTTCCAATTAATTAGTGTCTGACAACCAAATCCTTTGTTTAAGGAAATCCAAATTAATTACATTTTTAAAAAAAATCATCATAGCAAATAGAAAAGTTATTCACTCTTTTCAGAAGAAATTATTACATCCTTAACTAAAAACTACCTGAAGTCTGCATCAGGTTAGCTGTACTACCAGCAGTGTGCTATGCCAGAATAACACTGTTTTGCGTTGGAAATTGAAAGATAATGCTGCAAACAATAGAATTTGTGGTTTAAACTTTGAACTAATACAGTTTTTGCAATCTCTCTCCCCTTCTCCCTTCCTAATAATACCTGTGTCGACCCCTTGTTGTTAGAATTTGAAAATATGAACTTCATAGTTTTCGATAGCAAGTCAAGTGTTCAAAGGCAATTTAATTTCTTACTTTATTTCAGTATCCTGGGTTTGAAAGAATAGTTCCATATACTTAACGGAGGAAGCACATTTTAATTTAAAAGCAAACTTTGAAATGCCAAATGCAACACACGAAGGAGCTCAAAGAGCTCAGCAAGGAGGGAAATAGTCAATGTGTCAGCTTGAGTTGCTTCATCAGGACTGGAAAGAAAGAGGGGAGATGGCCGCTATTAAAAGGTGTGGGGAAAGGGTGCAGCAAGAACTTAGGGTTATAGGGCAATCCCAGTGAAAGAGAGGGGTTGATTGGCAGGATGGTCAGGGGGTGGGGCTTGTAGTTGGAATAATTTGAGAAACTGCAAGGTGATAGATGGAAGTAATAAAGAGTTGAAGAAGATGGAATCTGATCAGAGAGGACAGTGGAATAAAGGGAAGGAGGTGGGGAGGGGAGCCAGTGAGAACAATATGTGGGATATGATCAAATCTATAGGTGGGGAGAGGAAAGGGAGATGATGGGAGGCTAGTGGATTCAGAAAAAAAAGAGGAAAGGGACAGAGGGGAATTGTTACATTTAGAAACATCAATGTCCATGGCATCAGGTTGGAGACCACCCAGGGGGAATATAAAGTGCTGTTTCTCTAATCTGTGCCTGGCCTCGTTGGCAGTGGAGAAGGCTATGGATAGACATGTTGGCGTGGGAATGGGAAGTGGAATTAAAATTGGTGGCCACTGAGAGATCCCAGCTAGTCTGGTGGTTGGTTCGAAGGTGTTCAATGAAGCAGTCCCTCATTCTGCATCATGTCTCACTGATGTCGAGAAGGCTGCACTGGATACAATAAATACAAACCCCTCTACTGAAATAAGCCACTTCACAATAGTATTCTAAAAACTTCTGAGAACAAAACCAGGCTTTTACGAATTGCCTGTTCTATAAGAATATTATAAATAGCTGTTGGACACGTAGACACCTCAGGTGGCCAGACTTGGTAATTCCCACTGCACTCTGAAAGATTTGAGGGTTCTCCCTACAAATGGAGAGTTGCAGGCTCTGAAGAGAAGGAAACTAAGATGAGTGAAAATCAATTCCTTTAGAACATCGAAAAGCATAGACACTATAGCTTTGTTTCTATGTCAATCGAGTACATTCATTATCTCCTGATTTTAGTTCGTGTCCTATTTCTAAAATCTACTGTAGTGCAATAAGAATCAAATTTCAAAGTACATATACGTCACCACACACAACCCTGAGATACATTTTCTTGTGGGCATACTCAATAAATCCTTAGAATAATAACCATATCAGAATCAATGATTGATTGTGGCTGTAAGTAACAGGGTGTTTAAATAACAGGCACAAGGGGGCTGGGGGGAGGAAGTACTCTGATCTTGGGTCCTTTTACCTTTTATATAATATGATACAAACATTCAATGGACCTGCATCAGCAACAGATAATCCTCTAATACACTTTTAATAAAAATGTAACCAACTATCTGCTGGAGAATCTGAACACATAGGAGATGTATATAATTGAATAAAAAACCAGATGCTGTGTGAGCATGTTGTTCTAAGGCAAATGCAGCAACATCCTGTCAGTATGCTCCATATTATAGTATGTATATTAAAATGTTAAATAAACATCCTGGCATTGTCAATAAAATACCTTTCAAAGTTTGAAGACCACTTCATATTCTTAGCTGAATAGATTTTTTAAATTTTAAACTTCCATATGAGTTTAAGCACCTATGGAAAGGTCACAAAATTTAAAATGGGAATGGCAGTCACACGTGCCAACTTTGACAAGGTAATTATTCTATAAATAGTTATTTTGCATATCCAGTTAAAATGAGTCACAGAAGAGCTGCAATTTAAAGAAAATTGGAGGCATTTATTAAGAAGATTTTTTGACTTCATTTTTAGTATATACTCATTATGACTAAGGATATGTGGATGAAGAAACATTCATTAAAGGCAACGAATTTTGTTCTGTAATGAGGTAAAATCCATGACTGCTTGTGGAAAATTTAAATTTATTGTGAATCCTTTCTATATTGTGTTGTTTTCCAACTTTATTTTTTCCAGGTAATTAGGTAAAGGGATATTGGGAGACAGGTGTTTATCTTGTTTGAAATCTTTGTAGAAATCAAAATTGGGTGAAATCAGAGCCTGTGAATGGAACCCCATTTTCCATATTACACGCTCAAATTCAGATCTAGATTTATTTATCACATGTACATCAAAACATAAAGTAAAATGTGTCATTTGTATTAACAGCAACTCACCCAAGGGGCAGCCTTCGATTGTCGCCACACATTGCAGCACCAATATAGCATGCCCACACATCAATCAAAATCACTCAGAGGCGAATCAAAGTGTAGCCAGATATAGAATGAAGTTTCCTTTGCTTTCACAATGTGTCTCAGCTGCAGTTTTATAAAAGCATGGACCACTAAACCTTTGTGACACTTATTTATTTCCTTGCACCAGGAATCCCAGCATCTCACGGTTTGAGATTGTTGAAACCTTTGAGCTTTTCAGACCTTTCCAAGAAAGAATGGGATTGAAAACAAAAACCATTTAGTGTACGATGACATGGCCAACAGACAATTGAGACTGAATTTGAGCCTGTTCCCAGAGTTGATGGAGCTGTGCACCAAATGTTACACAGTTCATTATTTCAGTGGCTTTGGGAACACATCTGACATGTACAGAGAATCTAATGCTGTCAAATTTATTTGCAGTTTGGAAGAACAGAAGTGATCGACAATACCTTAAACCCCGACTTTGTACGGAAGTTCATCCTAGATTACTTTTTTGAAGAGCGGCAAAATCTCCGATTTGATTTGTAAGTTCGACCTTTGTTACCATTGAGTAGAAATTTCTTTAAGGGTGAGATATTACTCTGGAAGGAGTGAATGTGAAATCAAACCATATTTATCATTCAAATATTTACAGACCCTTTGTTTTAAGCATGTAAAATGTGTCCAGTGGATTTAGTTGGTCTTTTCATTAATATGTTTAATGGCCTGGAAGAGAGAAATGTAAGATTTTTTAAATTAGTTATTGTGTTAAAGTAAGTATAAGTACATTATTTTAATATTCTAATTCTTAATACTTGGAAGAACTATTCTGAGTGGCAGAGGCATTTACAAATATTTAAGCTGTTTGACAGCTGTGACAGGCTGCTCAGCCTGGTGGTGTGGCCTAGCCAGCTGTCAAAATCATCCAAGGGTACTTTGCGGGTCTGCCCCCATGAGATCAGAGTTGCCTTTGACAACCAAGATGTGTTGGAAGATCTGCACTGCATTGGTCTGGACCAAGCGTGGGAAGATGGCAGCTCCCACAAAACCGCTGAGTGTTTCTTCTGTGTTATAATTTAGAGTATGAAGTTTTCAAAGATGGATTATTTCCCATTCACAAAATACAAAATTGTTAGAGCCATGGAATCATAGAACAGCGCAACACAGAAACAAGCCCCTGGGTCGATCTAGTCCATGCCAAACTGTTATCCTGCCTAGTCCCAGTAACCCACACCTGGACCATAGCTCTCCCATCCACGACTTCTCTAAAATGTTGCAATCAAACCTGCATCCGCCACTTCCACTGGCAGCTCAATCTACACTTACACCACCCTCTGAGTGAAGAACTATCCCCTCAGTTTCCCTTTAAATAACTTTCACCCTTATCCCAGTTCTAGTGTTACCCAACCTCAGTGGAAAAAAGCCTGTTTGCATTTTCCCTGTCTATACCCTTCATAATTTTGGATATCTCTATCAAATCTCTTCTCATTCTCCTATGCTCCAGGCAATAAAGACCTAACCTATTCAATCTTTCCTTGGGACCTGGGTCCTCAAGTCCCATCAACATGCTTGTAAATTTCCTCTGTACTTTGTCAATCTTATTGATGTCTTTCCTGTAGGTGTGTGACCAGAACTGTACACAATACATCAAATTTGGCCTCACTGTTTCATACAGCTTCAACATAACATCCCCTATCCTTTACTCAAAAGTCTGATTTATGAAAGCCAATGTGTGAAAGCTCTTTGACCCTATCTGCCTGTAACACCACGTTAAAGGAATTATGCATCTGCATTATCAGATTCTAGTATTCTACCACACTTCTTAGTGCCCTACCGTTCACTGTGTAAATCCTACCCCAGTTGGTTCTCCCAAAAGCAACACCTCATCCTTGCATTAAATTCCATCAGTCATTTTTCAGCTTATTTAAGTTCAGCCCTATTTGTTGTTTTCAAATGAAATAAGCAACATTCAGCAGGTCACACTGCAACCGAGGAGAGAGAACAACAGAGTTAACATTTCTCCCAATGACCCTTCAGCATTCCAGTGAACGCTCATCAACCTGGGAAGTTATTTCTGTTTTCTCTTTGCAAATAGATTTTATTGGTTTTCAACTATAAATAGACGACAGGGTGAAATGCATTTAAATTTAATTCTCTTTGTTGTGCTGCGTCTCCAAGGAAACATCATTAAAATTAAGTTCATTGATCAAGTTGCAAGGAATATTCAGTCTGTCTTCCTACGTTCTAGCAAAGAAGAGAATAAACATGATGTTAGGAACTTGAAGTAGACTATTAGTGAATGTCTACGACAAAGATAAAGTGATATAAATGAAAGGAATATAGCCAACTTAAAAAGAAGATGGAAAGGTCTGAGAAATAGGAAGGAATGAGCATAAAAATGAAAAAAATATAATGTGATTGCATGTTTTATTTTATTTAGCAATACAGCACAGAGTAAGCAATTCTGCCATTCGAGCCACACCTCCCCAGCAACCCCACAACCCTGACTTACCCTAACCTAATCACAGGACAATTTACAATGACAAATTAACCTATCCGGTACTTCTTTAGACTGTGGGAGGAAACCAGAGCACATTGGGAAAACCCAGGTGCTCCACGGGGAGGAACGTACCGAAATTGAACTCTGAATTTTGCAAAGTCTCGAGCTATGTCATCAAGAAGATGATGCTTATAGCATGCATTGACTATTGCTTAGTTGACTTTCTTGTCAATAGCACTTTGGTTTCAAATAGAGAGGCACTTTGCCACTGCCCTGTGGCTCAGGTAATGGCATCCTTGCTGCTGAGCCAATCAATCTTGGGTTCCATTCTCACTATAAAGTCTTATCCCCAGATTTAGAACTCATGTTCCAGGGAAGTAAATTCAATATTAAACGAAGAGCCCTTCTGATTTCTCAGTGGGACTTAAAATATCCTTTTGCTCTACTTTAAAGAAGAGTAAGGCAGTTGGAACTACTCACTTGGCTAACATATCCAATACACCACATGGACAGATAATGATCCCAGAATAACCTGTGGGAGCTTACTTCAAGTAGATATGTTCCACAGTGAGCACACTCCATTGTTTATGAAGACTATTAGGATATACCAAACACTGTATAAGATGGTGTACACTAGCAGTCCTCCTCTCTGTTAAGCGACATGGCTAAGGTTTTATCTCAGCTTCACAATCAAGCTCAAAAAGACAAGACATTCTGCAGATGCTGGAAATCCAGAGTAACACACACAAACTGCTGGAGGCACTCAGCAGGTCAGATAATATTTATGGAAAGGAATAAAGAGTAGACATTTCATGCCAAGACCCTTCAACGGGACTAGTGTGTGCTAACAATCAAACTGATAACATTTTTTCTTTGCTGAGAATGATGATTGGAGAGAATATCCTTAAAGATGTAATTTCACTGATGTATAAAGCATACCCATGTAAAGATGGCAATGTGCACCTTGCCATAAGTATTGATATCCAAAGTTCTTGGTAGAATTCCAAGCAGATTTTGCAGAAAACAGATAGTTTATGTCACATAAAGTCTTAGTCATTCCTCGCTTTTACTGGTGTGACAAGCCCTTCGTAAGTAGACCAAGAAACAAGAGGTGTCTTCCACATTAACATCTGGTTGAATCAGAACAGATTCACATATCAACTTTAAAAGGGCACACATACACAGCTCGTCAACAGAACATGAATTAATCTTTCTATGTCCATGTACTAATCCTTATATGGCTTTATTTCAAATATTGTAATTTTATGCTTATACCCTTAGTTCTATTGGTAAGTTCAGTGAGAAAAATACATTGAAAAGTAATGTATCGCAAATCCTAAAAATCTGAAATAAAAACAGAAATATTGCAAGTATGAAATGAGTCAGGCAGCTATTGTGGAGAAGGAAAGAGAAAGCAATTAGTGTTTCAAGTTGTGACCGATCATCAGAAGGTACCTGACTTAGATGGGAGCCTGCCTATAGCCTGTTCTTAATTACTGTTGTAAATAAGAATGATTTTATTTTGCACGTGTAAACGGAAGCAGTTGTTAAGTGAACACCTCAGGAAAAATACTTAATGTGTTTATTTTAGTGAAAAATAATTTATTTTAGTGCAAGAGATATTTACATGGAAGCAAACAGATGCTAGGCAAAGAAATAAAAGCTGCTTAAGAACTGTGAGGATGTGAAAATTCCAGTGACACTGTGCAGATGGTAAATGTCATCAGAACTTTGAGATATTATCCCAGACTTGTAGTCAATGCCTATGTTTTTTTTATTATGTAAGATATAACTACTAAGGAGTGTTTTCTCTTTTTTTGCTATCATTTAACCTACCTAGTCAAGATTGTGGCTTCCTCCTGATGTTGAGGATGGCACAGAAATGAGATGGATAACTTGGGCTGAGGTGTCTCAGGCATGTTTTATCTAGGATTTAAACGTTACTCAAACTAAATGAGGCTGTTATAGATTGGAAGAAAACAAGAGAAAGTCTACAGATGCTGGAGATCCAAATCAACACACGCAAAATGCTGGAGTAAATCGGCTGGCCAGGCAGCATCTATGGAAAAGAGTAAACAGTCAGCAGTTCAGGAATGGAAAGGAAGGCGAGAAGTCAGAATAAGGTGGGGGGAGGGGAGGAGGAAGTACAAGGTGGCAGGTGGTGGGTGAAACCAGGGCAGGGGGAGGGGTGAAGTAAAAAGCTGGGAAGTTGATTGGTGAAAAAGATAAAGGGCTGGAGAAGGGGAAATCTGATAGGAGAGGACAGAAGACCATGGAAAAAAGGGAAGGGGGAGGGGCACAAAAGGAAGGTAAGACCATAAGACAAAGGAACAGAAGTCGGCCATTCGGCCCATCGAGTCTGCTCCGCCATTTTATCATGAGCTGATCCTTTCTCCCATTTAGTCCCACTTCCCCGCCTTCTCACCATAACCTTTGATGCCCTGGCTACTCAGATACCTATCAATCTCTGCTTTAAATACACCCAATGACTTGGCCTCCACTGCTGCCCGTGGCAACAGATTCCACAGATTCACCACCCTCTGGCTAAAAAAACTTTCTTCGCATTTCTGTTCTGAATGGGCGCCCTTCAATCCTTAAGTCATGCCCTCTCGTACTAGACTCCCCCATCATGAGAAACAACTTTGCCACATCCACTCTGTCCATGCCTTTCAACATTCGAAATGTTTCTATGAGGTCTCCCCTCATTCTTCTAAACTCCAAGGAATACAGTCCAAGAGCGGACAAACGTTCCTCATATGTTAACCCTCTCATTCCCGGAATCATTCTAATGAATCTTCTCTGTACCCTCTCCAACGTCAGCACATCCTTTCTTAAATAAGGAGACCAAAACTGCCCACAGTACTCCAAGTGAGGTCTCACCAGTGCCTTATAGAGCCTCAACATCACATCCCTGCTCCTATACACTATTCCTCTAGAAATGAATGCCAACATTGCATTTGCCTTCTTCACTACTGACTCAACCTGGAGGTTAACCTTAAGGGTATCCTGTACGAGGACTCCCAAGTCCTGTTGCATCTCCGAACTTTGAATTCTTTCCCCATTTAAATAATAGTCTGCCCATTTAGTATTTCTGCCAAAGTGCATAACCATACACTTTTCAACATTGTACTTCATTTGCCACTTCTCTGCCCATTCTTCCAATCTATCCAAGTCTCTCTGCAGACTCTCCGTTTCCTCAGCACTACCGGCCCCTCCACCTATCTTTGTATCGTCAGCAAATTTAGCCACAAAGCCATCTATTCCATAATCCAAATCGTTTATGCACAGTGTAAAAAGAAGCAGCCCAACACGGACCCCTGTGGAACACCACTGGTAACCGGCAGCCAACCAGAATAGGATCCCTTTATTCCCACTCTCTGTTTCCTGCCAATCAGCCAACGCTCTATCCACGTATGTACCTTTCCCGTAATTCCATGGGCTCTTATGTTGTTAAGTAGCCTCAAAGGCCTGCTGACAATCCAAATATACAACATCCACTGCTTCTCCCTTGTCTAGCCTACTGGTAATTTCCTCAAAAAATTGTAATAGGTTTGTCAGGCAGGATTTTCCTTTAAGGAATCCATGCTGAGTTCTGCCTATCTTGTCATATGCCTCCAGGTACTCTGTAATCTCATCCTTGACAATCAACTCCAACAACTTCCCAACCACCGATATCAAGCTAACAGGTCTATAATTTCCTTTTTGCTTCCTTGGCCCCTTCTTAAATAGCAGAGTGACATTTGCAATCTTCCAGTCCTCCGGAACCATGCCAGAATCTATCGACTTTTGAAAGATCATTGCTAATGCCTCCGCAATCTCCACAGCTACTTCCTTCAGAACACGAGGGTGCATTCCATCTGGTCCAGGAGATTTATCTACCTTTAGCCTATTCAGCTTCCTGAGTACTTTCTCTGTCGTAATTGTGACTGCGCACACTTCCCTTCCCTGCCACCCTTGAGGGTCCGGTATACTGCTGATGTCTTCCTCAGTGAAGACGATGCAAAATACTCGTTCAGTTCCTCTGCCATCTCCTTATCTCCCATTACAATTTCTCCAGCATCATTTTCTATCGGTCCTATATCTACTCTCACCTGTCTTTTACTCTTTATATACTTGAAAAAGCTTTGATATTATTTGCTAGCTTCCTTTCATCGTTAATCTTTTCCCTCTTAATGACCTTCTTGGTTTCCTTTTGTAAGGTTTTAAAAACTTCCCAATCCTCTGTCTTCCCACTAATTTTTGCTTCCTTGTATGCCCTCTCCTTTGCTTTAACTTTGGCTTTGACTTCTCTTGTCAACCACTTTTGCATCCTTTGTCCATTCGAAAACTTCTTCTTTTTTGGAATATACTTGTCTTGCACCTTCCTCGCTTCTCGCATAAACTCCAGCCACTGCTGCTCTGCCGTCTTTCCCGCCATTGTCCCTTTCCGGTCAACTTTGGCCAGTTCCTCTCTCATGCCACTGTAATTTTCTTTACTCCACTGAAATACCGGCACATCAGATTTCGGCTTCTCTTTTTCAAATTTCACAGTGAACTCAATCATGTTATGATCACTGCCTCCTAAGGATTCCTTCACCTCAATCTCTCTAATCACCTCCGGATCATTACACAATACCCAATCCAGTACAGCCGATCCACTAGTGGGCTCATCAACAAGCTATTCTAAAAAGCCATCTCGCAGACATGCTACAAATTCTCTCTCTTGAGATCCAGTGCCGACCTGATCCACTTGCATGTTAAAATAGCCCACAATTATCATAACACTGCCCTTCTGACAAGCCTTTTCTATTTCCTGTAGTCCACATCCCTGCAGCTGTTTGGAGGCCTATAAATAACTGCCATCAGGGTCCTTTTACCCCTGCAATTTCTTCGCTCAACCCATAAAGATTCTGCACCTTCCGATCCTATATCACCTCTTTCTAATGATTTAATATCATTTCTTACCAATAAAGCCACACCTCCCCCTCTGCCTACCTTCCTATCCTTCCGATACACCGTGTATCCTTGGACGTTCAGCTCCCAGAGACATGCATCCTTTAGCCAGGTTTCAGTGATGGCCACAATATCATACCTGCCAATCTGTAGCTGTACAACAAGATCATCCACCTTATTCCTTATGCTGCGTGCATTTAAGTATAGCACCTTAAGACCAGTATTTGGTACTTTTCGCTTTGATTTCACTGCAACTTTATTGCACTGCAACTCATCCCAATGGCTACAAACTTGCCCCATCACCTGCCTGTCTTTCCTGTCATTTTTACTGCTCACTATCTTAGATTTATTTCTGTTTTCCCCTTCCTCCGCTCTGTCATTCCAGTTCCTACCTCCCTGCAAAATTAGTTTAAACCCTCCCTAACAGCTCCATTAAACTTTCCTGCCAGGATATTGGTCCCCTTCGGGTTCAGGTGTAACCTGCCCTTTTTGAACAGGTCATACTTCCCCCAGAAGAGATCCCAATTATCCAAGAATCTGAAGTCCTGCCCCCTGCACCTGTCTCTCAGCCACGCATTCATCTGCCTGATCCTACTATTCTTGCCCTCGCTAGCACGTGGCACAGGTAGCAATCCCGAGACTACTACCCTGGAGGTCCTGCTTCTCAGCTTCCTTCCTAACTCCTGGAAATCTGTCTTCAGGACCTCCTCCTTTGTCCTATCTATGTCATTGGTACCAACATGTACCAAAACAACTGGCTGCTCACCCTCCCCCTTCAGAATATTCAGGACCCGATCTGAGACATCCTGTACCCTGGCACCTGGGCAGGTAAGGAAACAAGGTAAGAAAGGGAAACAGGAATGGGGAATGGTGAAGGCAGGGTGGGGGACAATTGCCAGCAGTTCTAGAAATCAATGTTCATGCCATCAGGTTGGTGGCTATCCAGATGGAATATAAGGTGTTGCTCTTCTAATGAGGTGTGGCCTCATCATGGCCATGGACTGACATGTCGGGATGGGAAGTAGAATTGAAATGGGTGGCTATTAGAAGATTCCGCTTTTTCTGGTGGACAGAGTGTAGTTACTCGGTGAAGCGGTCTCCCCATCTATGCTGAGTCTCACTGATGTACAGGTGGCCACACCGGGACCACCAGATACAGTAAGTGACCCCAACAGATTCACAGGTGGAGTGTCACTTTGCTTGGAGGGACTGTTTAAGGCCCTGAATGGTAGTGTGGGAGGAGGCGTAGGAGTCGGTCTGGCACTTGGTCTGCCTTCAAGGATAAGTACCAGGAGGGAGATGAAGGTGGATGTTTTCCTGGTGTCATGGATTCTTGATTACCTGACTGGCAGACCACAGTACGTGTGCTTGCAACACTGTGCCTGACAGAGTGATCAGCAGCACTGGGGCTCCACAGGGGATTGTCTTGTCTCCCTTTCTCTTCAGCATTTACACCTCGGACTTCAACTACTGCACAGAGTCTTGTCACCTTCAGAAGTTTTCAGATGACTCTGCCATAGTTGGATGCATCAGCAAGGGAGATGAGGCTGAGTACAGGGCTACGGTAGGAAACTTTGTCACATGGTGTGAGCAGAATTATCTGCAACTTAATGTGAAAAAGACTAAGGAGCTGGTGGTAGACCTGAGGAGAGCTAAGGTACCGGCGACCCCTGTTTCCATCCAGGGGTCAGTGTGGACATGGTGGAGGATTACAAATACCTGGGGATATGAATTGACAATAAACTGGACTGGTCAAAGAACACTGAGGCTATCAACAAGAAGGGTCAGAGCCGTCTCTATTTCCTGAGGAGACTGAGGTCCTTTAACATCTGCCGGACAATGCTGAGGATGTTCTACGAGTCTGTGGTGGCCAGTGCGATCAAGTTTGCTGTTGTGTGCTGGGGCAGCAGGCTGGGGGTAGCAGACACCAACAGAATCAACAAACTCATTCGTAAGGCCAGTGATGTTGTGAGGATGGAACTGGACTCTCTGACGGTGGTGTCTGAAAAGAGGATGCTGCCCAAGTTGCATGCCATCTTGGACAATGTCTCCCATCCACTACATAATGTACTGGTTGGGCACAGTAGTACATTCAGACAGAGACTCATTCCACCGAGATGCAACACAGAGCGTCATAAGAAGTCATTCCTGCCTGTGGCCATCAAATTTTACAACTCCTCCCTTGGAGGGTCAGGCACCCTGAGCCAGTAGGCTGGTCCTGGACTTATTTCCTGGCATAATCTACATATTACTATTTAACAATTTATGGTTTTATTATTACTATTTCATTATTTATGGTGCAACTGTAACAAAAACCAATTTCCCCTGGGATCAATAAAGTATGACTATGACTATGAGATCAGCGGGGAGAGATGAATGGACAAGGGAATCATGTATAGAGCAATGCCTGCGGAAAGTGGAAAATGGGGGGTAAGAAAAGATGTGCTTTGGTGGTGGGATACTAGTGGAGATGGTGGAAGTTACTGAGAATTATGTGCTGGACCGGTGGGATGGTAGGTGAGAGCAAGAGTTGTGGCTCAGAAGGGTGGGGTAAGATCAGATGTGTGTGAAATGGAAGAGATGTGGGTAAGGACAGCATTGAGGGTGGAGGAAGAGAAGCCCCTTTCTTTGAAGAAGGAGGACATCTCAATTGTTCTGGAATGAAAAGCCTAATCCTGAGCACTGATGTCGTGGAGATGGAGGAACAGAGAGAAGGGAATGGCATTTTTGCAAGTGACAGGGTGGGAAGAAATATAATCTAGATAGCTGTGAGAATCAGTGGGTTTATAAAAGATGTCCGTAGATATGCTGTATACAGAGATGAAGACAGAGAGACCGAGAAAGGGGAGAGAAGTTCCATTGTCAGAAATGAGCCAATTTAATTTGAGGGCAGGGTTGAAGTTGGAAGCAAAGTTGATGAAATCGATGAGCTCAGTATGGGTGCAGGAAGCATCATCAACGCATTTGCCGACGTAGCATGGAAAGAGTTGGGAAGTGATGCCAGTTAAGGCTTGGAACATGGACTGTGCCACATAGCCAACAAAAAGTCAGGCATAGCTGGAACCCATGTGAGTGTCTATGGCTACACTTTTGGTTTGAAGGATGTGGGAGGCACCAAACGAGAAATTGTTGGGGACAAGGACCAATTCCATCAGAGGAGTGTGCTGATGGAGGGGTACTGGTTGGGTCTGTTGTCCAGAAAGAAGCAGAAAGTTTTAAGGCCCTCCTGATGGGGGATCAAAGTGTATAAGACCTGGACATCCATAGTGAAAATAAGATGATTGGGGCCAGGGGACTTAAAGTCATTGAAAAGATCAAGAACATGTGAAGTGTCAGGAATATAGATAAGAAGGGACTGAACCATGGGGATGAAACAGATTCAAGGTATACAGACACTACTTCAGTGGGGCAGGAACAGGTAAAAACAATGGGTCTACCTGGACGAGTCAGGATTGTGGATCTTGGGTAGGATGCAGAAACAGGAGGTGAGGGGTAAGGGAACTATGGGATTGGTGGTAGTGGATGGGAAATCCCCAGAGTTGATGAGGTCAGTGATGATGCAGGTGACAATAGTCTGGTGCTCCTTAGTGGGGTCCTGTACAAGGGGTAAGTAAGAGGAGGTGTTTGAAAGTTTCTGCCTGGCCTCAGCAAAGTAGGGATCAGTACACCAGACTACTACAGCACTCCCCTTTATCTGCAGGTTTGATGGTGAGATTAGGATTACTGCTGAGAACAGTGCGTTCAGAAGGAGTGAGTTTGGAATTGGAGAGATGAGTGGTGAAGTCGAGATGTTTGATGTCTTGTCAGAAGTTAGGGTCAAAAAGATCCAGAGCAGGCAGAAGACCAGAACAACGTGCCCAGGAAGAGGAGGAGGCTCAAAGACGGGACAAGGGTCAAAGCCAGGAGAAGGGTCATCGGTGCGGGCTACAAAGAAGTAGGCACGGACATGGAGGCATTGGAAGAAGAGCTTGGCATCATGGCGAGTGTGGAACTCACTGAGTTGTGGGTGCAGGGGGACAAACATGAGGCGCTTATGGAGAACAGAACATTCTGCCTCAGAGAGGGGAAGGCCCATGAGAATGGGTGTGACAGCTGGGATCAGAAGGGGGGAAGAGAGTTGGTAGTGTCTGAAGAGAGAAAAGGGCTAACCTATTCAGGAAAGGTGGGTTGGGAAGAAGATGGAGGCTCCTTGGACGCAAGAGCTGACATTGGGGCCTGAGACACATGGGTTTGCAGAGTGGTTATGGGAGAATGGGAGACTGGGGTCCCAGCAGCAGCACATAACGTCTCGGCCTGGAGGTGGTGTCGGGCAAGGCCCAGGCTAGAGCCGGAGTTAGAGATTGCGCAATTAACAGTTTGAAGGTGTCCGGGGTCGTTGGAAGCAGTATTGAAGGTGGTGAAATCCAGGTTCTGAATCCGCTTGCCATCATTGGAACCAGTGTTGGTGATGTTAATGCAGATCCTGGTGGCCACCCATTTCAATTCTACTTCTCGTTCCCATTCCGACATGTCAGTCCAATGCCTTCCCTACTGCTATGATGAGGCCACATTCAGGCAGGAGGAGCAACACCTTATATTCCGTCTGGGTAGCCTCCAAACTGACGGGCTGAACATCGATTTCTAGAACTTACGGTATTTGCTTACCCCACCCTCCACCTCACTCCACCATTCCCCATTCCTGTCTCCCTCTCTCAGCTTAACTCCTTACCTGTCCATCACCTTCCTCTGGTGTCCCTCCCTCTTCCCTTTCTTCTGTGGTCTTCTTTCCTCTCCTATCAGATTCTCCCTTCTCCAGCTTTATCTCTTTCACCAATCAACTTCCCAGCTCTTTACTTCACCCCCTCCCCCTCTGCTGGTTTCACCTATCACCTGCCAGCTTGTACTTCTTCCTCCTGTCCCCTTACCTTCTTTTTCTGACTTCTCCCCTTCCTTTCCAGTCACGATGAAGGGTGTCGGCCCAAAACATCAACCGCTTACTCTTTTCCATCGATGCTGAGTTCTTCCAGCATTTTGTGTGTGTTGTTATAAATTGAAGATTTCTTCTCCACTCTTGACTGGAAGATTTGACCTGTAGAGGCAAAGTCTTTTTAGTGGCAGGAAAAACTATGTGTAACCTCTGGGAGTTTTTTTATTGCTGTAAACATTAAAGTACTTCACTTTATATCTTATTTTTTTATGTGAAGGTAATTACATTCATTATCATTGTGACTAAGTGGTACCACTCTCGACTGAATTGAAAGGTTCAAATTCCACAGCAGAACCTATGTACCTAAACCTATCTGATCAGTGCTGAAGGTGTACTGCTTTGCATATTTATTTACGAATGAGTCACTATCCTGAAGTATTCTTTGCTGATCTTTTTTTTGAGATCCTCTGGTTCTCTTTTATAATATAATCAGGAAATTTTCAGTGTGCCATTCATTCCTTGAGCAGCATCAACAAACCCACTTAATGACAATTGGCTCAACGTTGCTTCTGGTCTCTACTGGACTGTGAACTGTGTTTTTGCAAACTCTTCTTTCTCTGACTTCCTGCTCCACAATAAAATTGTCTCCTTTAACTAAATCACTTCCTGAGATTGTATGTTATAACTTCCACAAGTGCTGTCAAATGTTACAAACTAGATCACTTGAACTACTCTACCCCCAGTTCTTGTCAAACTCTTGAACGTATGCCAAAGATGAATTCTTGATCTTCTGATCTTCGTTGTAGCCCGTGAGCTCTATTTGTTTGGCTGCACTGCACTTTCTGCGTAATTCCAGCCCTATATTCTGTATTCTGTATTCTCTTAACTATTCCAAAATACTTAATTATGCATGAACTTTTCACTAAACTTCTACAATAAACCAGCAGCAATACCAATACTCAGTTTAGCTGTTGTATGTGGATGAATATTCCTCAGGCAGTCTAGGCCACATACATGTACTTGAGTTGACTAATTAAATAGGATTCTTCCCCGACTTCAGTTTGCCTGTCTCTGACTGCTGCCAACTGCAGTAATACCCACATTCCTACCCTTTATCCTTATTATCCATTGCATTGAGTGTGTGATCAGCAGCACGACTGGTTCTGGATTGGCCACCTGGGCCATGCTGTTCTTACTGATCTGTGCCATACTTTGTCATAACATTGTCATGTGGTCCTACTCTGTTAGGTTCATATGAATATTTTGTGACATATATTTATCAGTTCATCATTCCCTTATGACTTGTAAATTGTTCTTCTGTGTCTGGTGCTCCCAGTGCAGTTTCCTCTACATTGTTGAGACCCAGCATGGATTGGGGACCACTTTGTTGGGCATCTTCATTCCATCAGACACACCCAATGGATATCTATTTAGATTCCACTTCCTGTTGCCATTCCGACGTGTTGGTCCATGGCTTTCTCTCTGCCGTGATGTGGCCACTTGAAGGAGCGAAAACTCATATTCTTTCCAAGTAGCCTCCAACCTGATGGCATGAACATTGATTTCTCTAACTTCTGGTAATTTCTCCCCCTCATCCATCTCTCTTTTTCTCACTCCTCTTTCTGGCTCCCCTCTTACCCCTTATCTTCTTCTCACCTGCCCATCAATTTCCTTTAGTACCCTTCCTTCCCTTTCTCCCACAGTCCACTCTCCTCTAATAGATTCCTTCTTCAGCCGTTAATCGTTTCCACCTGTAATTTCCCAGCTTCTCACTTTATCGCCCCCTCACCTGGTTTCACCTATCACTTGCCAACTTCCCCTCAACCCACCACCTTATTAGGGCTTCTTTACCCTTTCTTTTCAGTCCTGATGAAGGGTCTCGGCCCAAATTGTTGACTATTCATTCCCCTCCTTAGATACTGCCTGACCTGTTAAGTTCCTCCAGCAATTTCTGTTCATTCCTCTGGATTTCCAGTATCTGTGGAATCTTTTGTGTTTATGTCTTCTAATATATTCTGCATTATTTAACTGCAGTTTTACCTTCAAAGCTGTTCTCTTAAACTATTTTTATACGGGGGGATAATTTCACAGCAGATACTAGGATAAAAATATGAACTTAATTGCTTGCACTAAACACATAAAATATTAACAGCTGTGCACTGTATCCTGTTTTCAGGATTTGATAATATTACAGCTAAGTTCCTTTGGTTCCTATGGAAGTGTAATTCGGGAACACAGCATAAAGTATAGCTGTTATTGCATTACTGTATTGCCTTTAACATAGCTGACTGAGCTTGAATTTTTACCCGAATAAGTACTGTGTTTGCTGCCAAATCAACAATGATTACAATTTTAAAGGAACATATTCAATTGTTTGTGAGGAGTTTTAGATTCAATAGGTACATTTAACGTCAGAGAGATGTATACAATATACATCCTGAAATTCTTTTTCTTTGCGAACAGCAATGAAAACAGAGGAGTGCCCCAAAGAATGAATGACAGTTAAATGTCAGAACCCCAAAGCCACTCAGCTCCCCCCTCCCATGCATAAATAGCAGCAAGGCAACGATCATCCCCCTCCACCAGCAAAAAAGCATCGGTGCATCCCTACCGAGCACTCAAGCGTGCAGCAAATTATCAGTAAAGACACAGACTTGCAGTACCCCGAAGACTACTGGTTCACCCGGTAATTTGACATACCACAGGCTCTCTTTCTCCTTCACAGCGAGAGGGGAGACATAACAAACAACTTGCTGATTCATGGTGTTAAGAGTCTGTTGTGTCACTTTTTCTGAGTTCTGTGCCTAGAGAGTCAGCCCCAGGGCTTAGGTCTCTGGACACACAGCCCACAGCAGCTTATCCGCTGCCCCTGATGTTCCATGTTTTCCCGCGACGCCTCAGTCAGGGGCACTGACCTTGAATCAGCCCTTCTCCAGAACCATGAAAATCCGGCACCCTAAAGGTGTGCTAGTCTTCCAGGCCACGTCCTTGGGAAATCAAAAAGTGGCCCTTCGTGAAGCTCTGAGAGTGGGTCCCATTCCCCCAAAGAACCAAATTCAGAGTGTTCAGACCAGGTTAGGGTCTGCAAAAGAACCTTGAAAAGGAAAAAAAAAAGAGATCTCAAAGACAGAAATTGTGCTGTTTCCGAAGATGCAGCAAAGGAGTCGCCGCTTAGCGCCATCTTGACTTTGCTTCGCCCCCTGAGTGTGTGCTTTGACAAAGTGAGAGCCACTATATCAATGTGATAACTTATTTTCTTCATTATCCAGATTATGGCCATCAAGAATCTAGGAATGTAAGTGTAGCCTGGGGAAAAGTACCCGCTCAGGATAGCAAATACGTTTTCAGGTTTTAATTCCTTTATCTGTTTTAGATGTTTTAGTGCCGGAAGAGGGCCTCAAAACAAAACAAACGAATTTACAACCAGTTCCTGCCATTACAATCTCAGTTTAAATTTCGATCCACACCCTTGTGTAGCGATGAATTGCGTTTGCAGTATAAAAATACATAAAGCAAACCGCACGAAACTAATACAGTAGTGGCAATTCTGAAGGAACACAATACGAGCAACATTAGAATCCCACCAACCCTGTACCTTATACATAGCAGCGACAATGTAAGCAAATACATCTCATCTAAGACGTCTACTCCCTTTTAGTACACACGTGCTTAACTTCCAAACAGAGACTAAACATTCACGTTACACTGTTACATTCACAATCAGTCATGATACAATGAAGTTAGACAAAAGGTACACTTTGGCACAACTTTTACAAGGAAGTTGTAAAATTACAGGAAGACTGACCTAATTAGCCGGTAAGGAACTTTGCACAAGCCACGCTATCCAGCGCCGATGCCTTCACTCATGAAAATCTAAAGCATCCACATGTAAAACATGTCAAATTACTGAAATTCTCAATTCCCCAACAAGCATAAATGAATTCACATGGATTTCGTCAAATAATGCTCACTGTTCCTCAACATGTCCAGTACCTCTGGGAGGAACTTAATCCCAAAGCCCCACCAGCTTCTTCTGCAGAAAACAAAAATAGTCTCCCCACTATCCCGCGCGTGTGTAATGACATCACTGTCTCCAGTTAAAGGCACAGACAACTATTCTATCATTACCCAGATGGATGCCTAAGTACACTTTTAACAATAATGAATAAGATTCAACGGTCACCCGGTTACATAAGAAATATAAACAAAATTATACCATGTGGCAACTTGTGCCTGCTCAGCTATTCAATAGGATATGTCTAATCTTTTATCAGCACAGTCCTGCACAATTCCTGTATCACTTGATTTCTACAATATTCAAAAATCTATAAATGTCTGTCTTAAATACACTCAACAACTGAGCCCCTACGATCTCCTTGGACAGAGAGTCCAGAAGTTCTGCCTCAGGATCGATCTGGTGAACCTAATTGTACAGTATTCCTTCTGTCAGAAGTGGAATGATCACTTTCTCATTAGTTAAGTTGCCATTTTGTCTTTAAGATTGTGCTTTTCTCTGAACTGATTTTTCTCCTACTTTCTTCCTGGTCCAAATTCTTCTTGAACAAATTCATCCAAACAAATAGTTTGGCCACATTTTTTTTCAGGAAGTTGAACAGGTTGAGGCTTTTATCATTGGAGCGTAAGAGAAAAAGCAGAGATCTTGAAGAAGTGTATAAAATTATGAGGGGCATTTACATGGTAAATGTACATGTTATTTTCCCCTTCAAAGTTCGAAGTAAAATTTATTATCAGAGTACATACATGTCACCATATACAATACTGAAGTTCATTTTCTGCAGACATACTGAGCAAATCTATAGAACAGCAAGTATAAACTGTAAACATCAGGAACTTGTTAACTAGAAACAAATTGTGCAAATGCAGATATAAATAATTAGCAATAAATAATGAACTTGAATTAACAATATGGCAGAGTTCTTAAATGAGTGTTGCAATCCCTTTTGTTCAAGAGCCTGATGGTTGAGGGGTAGTAACTGTTATTGAACCGAGTGGTGTGAGTCCTGAGGCGCTTGTACCTTCTACCTGATGGCAGCAGTGAGAAAAGAGCACAGCCTGGGTGGTGAGGATTGTTGATGTATGCTGCTTTTCTATGGCAACTTTTCATGACGATATGCTCAATGATTAGGAGAGTTTTACCTGTGACGTACTGGACCAAATCCGCTGCCTTTTGTAGGATTTTTCACTCAAAGGCATTGATGTTCCCATACCAGGCCATAATGCAGCCAGTCAGCACACTTTCCATCACACATCTGGAGAAATTCGCCAAGATTTTCGATGACATGCCAAACCTCCACAGACTCCTGTCGAAGTAGAGGCACTGTCATACTTTCTTCACAATATGATGGTTCCAGAACAGGTCCTCTGAGATAGTGACATCCAAGAATTTAAAGTTACTGACCCTCTCTACCTCTGATACTCCGATGATTCCTGGCTCATGGACACCTGGTTTCCCTCTCCTGAAGTCTACAATCAGTTCCTTGGAGATGTTTTTGCCAGTCCAAACTGACTATGGTTGAGGAAATCCAGGATCCAATTGCACAAGGGGGTATTGAGGCCCAGGTCTTGGAGATTACTGATTAGTTTAGAGGGGATGATGGTGTTGGATGCTGAGCTGTAGTTGATAAAGTGCATCCTGATGTGTGCATCTTTGCTGTCCAGATGTTCCAGGGTTGTGTGAAGAGTCAACAAGATAGCATCTGCTGTAGACTTGTTGCTTCAGGAGGTGAATTGGAGCCGATCTATGTCACCATTCAGACAGGAACTGATGTGCTTCAACACCAGCCTCTCAAAGCACTTCATCACTGTGGATGTAAATGCCATTGGGTGATAGTACAGGTTACCATGCTCTTCTTGGGCACCGGTACAATTGAAGCCTGCTTGAAGCAGGTGGGTACCACACACAGCTGGAGCAAGAGGATGAAGTTATCTGTAAATACACAGCCAGTTGGTCAGCACAGGTCTTCAGTACTCGGCCGGGTACTCCGTCTGGACCAGGTGGTTTCCTTGGATTCAGTCCCATGAAGGCAGCCCCCATGTCATTGTCAGATATTGAGACCAAATGATCATTGGGAGACATGGGGGTGCACGGTGTTTCCTCCCTGATCTGGGCCTAGAAGTTATTGAGCTCATCAGGAAGCGAAGCTCTGCTGTCTCCTATGTCGACCGATTCAGCTTTGTAGGAGGTTATGGAATTCATACCCTGCCACAGCTGTCGAGCATCCCTTGCTGATTCCAGTCTAGTCTGGAATCTCCATTTCACCTGTGAGATGGCTTTCTGGAAATCATACCTGCACCTCTTGTAGCATTCTTGATCTCCTGGCTTGAATGACTCTCAGCAGATTTCAGATTTCATTGTTCATCCAGGGCTTCTGATTGGGGAAAACCTGAATGAGTTCATGGGTACATACTCATCCACAGCTGTTTTAATAAAGTCTGTAATGACCCTGGTGTAGACATTCAAGTCCTCTGATGAGTTCTTGAACACGGCCCAGTCCACTGACTCAAGGCAATCCTGTAACCGTTTCCCAGCCACCCGCGGCTACCTCTTGGTTGTCTTCATCTCTGAAGCCTTGCTTTTTAGGTTCTATCTGTATGGAGGTAACAGAAGTCTAATTGAAACATATAAAATTATTAGGGGATTGGACAAGCTGGAGGCAGGAAACATGTTACCGATGTTGGGGGAGTCCAGAACCAGAGGCCACAGTTTAAGAATAAGGGGTAGACAATTTAGAACAGAGTTAAGGAAAAACTTTTTCACACAGAGGGTTGTGGTTCTGTGGAATGCTCTGCCTCAGAAGGCAGTCGAGGCCAATTCTCTGGATTCTTTCAAAAAAGAGTTAGATAGAGCTCTTAAAGATAGCGGAGTGAAGGGATTTGGGGAGAAGGCAGGAACAGGGTACTGATTGTGGATGATCAGCCATGATCACAGTGAATGGTGGTGCTGGCTCGAAGGGCTGAAAAGCCTACTCCTGCACTTATTGTCTATTGTCTATTGTCTAAGTCCAGCCAAATGATCCGACTTACCAAAATTCGGTCTCAGGAAAGAACCACAGACATTCTTTATTGTAGTGTAGCCGTGGTCTAGTGTGTTGGGACCTCTGGTGCAACAGGTTATGTGCTGGTGAAAACTAGGCAGAGTTTTCTTCAAACTGGCCTGGTTAAAGTTGCCAAATATAATTTGAAATGCATCAGGATGGGCTGTTTCTTGTTTACAGACAGCATCGTGCAGTTTTGCGAGTGCTTGCTTATAATCGGCTGGTGGTGGTGTATAGGCTATGGTGAAGATCACAGAGAAGAACCCTTGAAGCAAATAGAATAGTCTACATTTAATTGTTAGTTGTTCTAAGTCAGGGAACAAGAAGTCGATATAACCCCAACTTCCGTGTACCAACGAAAATTGGCCAAAAAGCATACTCCTCCATATGTTTCCTTGCCAGAATCCATTCTGAAAATCATAAAACCTTCTGGTCGAATAGCTGCATCCGGTGTGTTTGCTGTTTACCAAGTCTCAATGCAACAAGCAACTGAGATCTGCCTTATCTGCCTCTGAAACAGCAGCCTTGCCCTGAGATCGTCAATCTCATTTTCAAGTGACTGTACATTCACCAACAAGATAGTAGACAGAGGATGCCTCACTCCCCCTGTGCTTCAGCCTCATTTGAACCCCGGCTGTCCTGCGTGTTTTCGGCCTTGACCTTGAAGGTGCCACACTTTAAGTGCCCTCATTTAACTGCTCCATATTTAACCATCAAACATGAAATCTGAAGACCAATGTTGGGAATAAAGAACTAGAGGGCATAGATTTAAGATGGGAGGTGAGAAATTTAATAGGAATCTGAGAGGCAATTTTTTTTTTATCCAGTGTGGTCAATATATGGAATGTGGATTTTAATTTTGATTCCATTTCCCGTTCGAACATGTCATCTTGTGCCAAGATGAGGCCGCTATCAGGGTGGAGAAGCAACACCTTATATTCCATCTGGGTAGCATGAATGTCGATTTCTCCTTCCCCCCCACCCGTCCCCCACTCTGACCTTTTATCTCTTCTCACCTGCCTATCGCTTCCCCCTGGGTCCCCTCCTCCTTTCCTTTCTCCTATGGTCCAACTATTCTCTGACTGACCTTTCCCACCTGTCCGGCTTCACCTATGACCTTCCAGCTAGCCTCTGTCCCCTCCCCACACCTTTTTATTCTGGTGTCTTCCTGGGTAGTGGGTAGTGGCTCCATATGTCACTACTACAGGGCATGACGACCCTGTCTTACACGAGTCCCGGGCTCAGCTGGCTCCGGCTGACAGTACCCGGTATGGTTCCCTATCCAGGGTTACTGGTCCCACTTCCTTGTGGGTATCTTCGGGAGAAGCGAAGGCTAAGGAGTAAACCCTACACAAATCCGGAGTGGAGCCCCTAAGGCGGTTGGATGACGTATCACATCACCTCCCGGCAGCTCCTGCAGCCAAGCTGATGCCAAAAGTACTGCTCCACATTCCTTTGGACCACATCCGCAAGGCCGAGAGGGGAATCTTGATGTCTGGGCAACCCAGGATCTCCATATTCATTGCCCAGGTCTGCGCCCCAGAACTAAACTAGGCACATCCATTGTCTAATTAGACAGGTGGAGTCATTGCATTACCTCCTTCCTTCTCAGTCCTGAAAACAAGTCTTGGCCTGAAACATCAAATTATTGACAGAAAACCATTTGTTTACCACTGCGATTATCCTGCTTGCTGCAATTTGGGCCAGGATATGGCAAAGGAGACTGCACTGTGGATCTGGACTAATTGAGCTACAAAGAATGGAATTGGAATTAGTTTGTTATTGTCATATGTGACAAGACAGAGTGAAAAACTTGTCTTGCGTACTGTTCATACAGATCAGATCATTACACAGCACATTGAGGTAGAACAAGATAAAACAATTACAATGCAGAATAAAGTGTAACAGCTACAGATAAATTGCAGCACACTAAGAGGTGCATGCTCCTAATGAGGTCGATTGCAAGGTCAGGAGTCCATTTTGTACTTTAAATAGTCTAATTACAGTGGGATAGATCTGTTCTTGAGTATGGTGGGTTGTGCTTTCAGGCTTTTTAATCCTCTGCCAAGTTGAAGTGGGAAGAAGCGAGGATGACGGGGCTGGGATGGGTCTTTGATTATGCTTGCTGCTTTACTGACAAAACCCATTGAGGGGAAGTTGGTTTCTGTGATATGTTGAGCTGTGCCAACAACTCTGTGCAGTTTTTCTTACGGTCACATGCAACGCAGTTTCCATACCAGGCCATTATGAATCGAAATAGTATGCGGTCTTTGATGCATCATTAAAAAAGTGGTTAAGGTCAATGGGGACATGATCCCACCACTAAGCACATCTTTCCCTCCTCCCCTCTCTCAGTTTTCCGCAGGGATCGCTCCCTATGCGACTCCCTTGTCCATTCGTTCCCACCGATCTGCCTCCTGGCACTTATCCTTGTAAGCGGAACAAGTGCTACACATGCCCTTACACTTCCTCCCTCACTACCATTCAGGGCCCCAGACAGTCCTTCCAGGTGAGAGGCGACACTTCACCTGTGAGTCAGCTGGGATGATATACTGTGTCCGGTGCTCCCGATGTGGCCTATATATTGGTGAGACCTGACGCTGACTGGGAGATCGTTTCGCTGAACACCTACTCTCTGTCCGCCAAAGAAAGCAGGATCTTCAAGTGGCCACACATTTTAAATCCACATCCCATTCCCATTCTGATATGTCTATCCACGGCCTCCTCTACTGTAAAGATGAAGCCACACTCAGGTTGGAGGAACAACACCTTATATTCCGTCTGGGTAGCCTCCAACCTGATGGCATGAACATCGACTTCTCAAACTTCTACTAGTGCCCCACCTCCCCCTCGTACCCCATTCGTTATTTATTTATATACACACATTCTTTTTCTCTCTCTCCTTTTTCTCCCTCTGTCCCCCTCACTATACCCCTTGCCCATCCTCTGGTTTTTCCCCCCTCCCCCTTTTCCTTCTCCCTGGGCCTCCTGTCCCATGATTCTCTCATATCCCTTTTGCCAATCACCTGTCCAGCTCTTGGCTCCATTTCTCCCCCTCCTGTCTTCTCCTATCATTTTGGATCTCCCCCTCCCCCTCCCACTTTCAAATCTCTTACTAGCTCTTCTTTCAGTTAGTCCTGACGAAGGGTCTCGGCCCGAAACGTTGACTGTACCTCTTCCTAGAGATGCTGCCTGGCCTGCTGCGTTCACCAGCAACTTTTATGTGTGTTGCCAAATTTATTTAGCCTCTTGAGCTTGTAGAGGCATTGGTGAGCTTTCTTGGCCATAACGTGTAAATGTTTGGACCAGAATAGGCTATTCCTGATGTTCACTTCTAAGAACTTGAACCTCACTATGAGTTGACAGAAATGATAATACTTGGGAATTTTGTGATTTTTGTGCACTTGTTTATAGAATATTTGCAGCTAATTAAAGCTGAAATGTAGATTTATCAGAAACCCGGTCTTAAACAAAAAAAAATATCATGGCAGTTCATACCAGTTTGTAAGGACATTGTTTGTTTTAATGATAATGAATGAAATTCAGTGAAGTTATTTTAGTATTATTTTGACGGCCTTCCAAGAGATTTAATTAATCCGTACTATATTAAAAAAATCATGAATAAAGATGGTGAAACCAAACCCCAAGAGATACACCACAAATTTTCCCCGTAAGCATTTTAATATTCTAATTATTTTCTGCCGAAGCTGGAGACAGTTACGGCAAATCATTTGAAATATGAAAGCAGAAGCCTGAGCACAGAAACCTCAGCTGCCAGTTCAGTATAATACTAAAGGAGTGCTGTGCTGTTGGAGATGAAACTTTTCAATTGAGGTGATAAATGGTAGTGCTTTTGGATCTGTCTTGTTACTTCACCTGACGTGCCAATGTTTATCTCTCAATCACTTTGCACAAAAAAAAACAAATTTATCTGGTCATTACCACATGGTTGAAAGCATGTGGTGCAGAATGTTGGCAGCTAAATG
Organism: Mobula birostris; assembly: GCF_030028105.1. Taxonomy (NCBI): domain Eukaryota; kingdom Metazoa; phylum Chordata; class Chondrichthyes; order Myliobatiformes; family Myliobatidae; genus Mobula; species Mobula birostris. The sequence goes on from NC_092383.1 coordinate 71,371,997, forward strand.
CCCTACACTGTGAAGGGACTGCACAGCAGAAGTGTTTCATTGGAAGTAAAGCTCTTTGAAACATTGTGTAAAGGGAAGTATAAATGCAACACACACAAAATGCTGGAGGAACTCGGAACTCGGCAAGCAAGGCGGCATCTATGGAGAGTAACAACATGCACGGGTGCTGATGATGGGTCTCAGCTCGAAACATTGACTCTTTGTTCCTATACATGGATGCTCCCTGTACTGCTGAGTTCCTATTGTATTTTGTGTGTGTTGGTCTGCATAAAAGTGATTCTGCAGAATCTCTTTTTTCTATGGAGGAGAATAAACAGTTGATCTTTTGGACTGAGCCCTTTCACCAGGATGATAAATGCAAGCATTTTATATTCTGCTCTCCAAAATTTTCATGATGAGGGATTGGAGGCTGTGGCATGAAGTTTAAGAAAAAGCAGCATTTTCTTTCTGTTCATTAATTTCATTGCACATTTAATTTAATATATTAGTAAAAGTAATAATTTCCACTCCTCTTTAGGTACGACGTCGATTCAAAAAGCCTGGACTTATCTAAACATGTAAGTGTTAATTTTGTTTCTACTTCTGAGTGACATTCTGTCATTTTAATGTTTATTAATATTAAACCTCAAGGCCTTGAAGTTTCGTAGTGTACACAAAGGATTAGATATTTGCATAAGTGCGATGTTTTGTTACTGCAAAACATAAAATTAATTGGAAGAAAAACAAGGGAGTCCAGAACGTGAGTCTAACTTTTTTAAAGAATTTAAATGAAGCATATACATTATGATGTGGTGGCTTAGTGATGTATGCCATTCATGTATTTTTGCATATAACCCGTAAAGAATTATTAAGCAAACTAAGAAAGCTTTATCAAGCCATGTATTTACAATATTGCTGAAATATTAAATGCACAACACTCCTCCCTGCTTAGCTATAAACCCCAACTTAATATAGAATACATCTCAACTATATACACAGTATATTATATAATACAACTACCAAATACAGACATCCACAGCATAGTAAGTTTAAAATTGTCCCATTCCAGCTAAAGATTTAATCACTGTGGAGGATATCTTACTCTTGTGGGATAACATCTTTTGCGACAAGGGTGGTCATGCTGCTTGGCAGGTGAGATTTGTGGCAGTGAAACAATCTCCCATTTGGGGCCTCCTCTGTGGTGTTTGTAGGAATTGTCTCTGGGGCCCCAGGAATTGGTTCTGACAGCATTGGACACCCTTCTTCTTTAACAATTTACTCTGCTCTCCTCAAATGATTGATTTGTCATCTCCAGATGACATCAGATGCAATTTCGGATGTCCAGTTCTACCCATAATCTTTCCAAGCACCCACTTTTGATCACCCCTGTAGTCCCTTGGCAGAACTGCTTAGTCCAGGAGTGAAACATCAAACCTCCTTGATTGAAGAGCCTTGAGTCTGTCTCAGCCGTTTGTCCTGCATACTCCTTCTTTGATTGAGTTTGAGGAGATTCAGGCATGAATGCAAAGAATGACCCAGGAACAGCATAGCTGGCCAGTTGTTTGTGGAGTGTGCAGCATTGCGATGTGCAAAGTGGAAATTGGCGATCTTCTGACTCAGTGTAGGGTGTTCTGCTGACATTGCTCGCAGTATGTTCTTTCCACCAAGCCAACTATAGCTAGGTGCTATGGTACAGATGTAATACATCTTATTCCATTCATTTTCAGGAATGACTGAAACTGTTCTGCAACAAACTGTGATCCATTGTCACTGACTAAGTGAAACACCAGTCATTGAGAAGAAACTTTTCAACACATAAATAGTTTCCAAGTTCATACTGGAAGCTATTGGGAACACTTCTGGCCACTTTGTACCTTCATCCACTAATACCAAGAAATTTGTGTCCATGAATGGTCTAGCAAAATCCTCTGCCAGGGCAATACAGGCTGTTCTCAGGAACACTTACAACCCTCTGGAGGAACTCAGCAGGTCAGGCAGCATCCATGAAATGATCAGTCAAGAAGGGTTCCAGCCCGAAACATTGACTGATTGTTTCCACGGATGCTGCCCGACCTGCTGAGTTCCTCCAGTGTGTTGTTAGTGTTGCTTTGACCCCAGCATCTGCAGAGTATTTTGTGTTTAGGCTGTTCTCAGGGATGGAAAGGTGCTGCTCTTGGATCTTCTGGATGTGTTGGCATCCCAAACAGTGCATGGCAAGTTGCTTGATCTACTGATAACCAATGCTTTGAGCCAAGACTTTCATTTTGACCATGCCCAGATGACCTGCATGTAGCTCCTCCAGCACTTCCACTCTCAGCATGGATGATACAACAACTCTCAATCCCCACATACGCCAACTCCCATCAAGGGCAAATTCATCCTGGGTGGTGGTAAAATTGCGGGGAACTGTTGCACGTTCCAGCCAGTTAGTGTGGCCATGTAGACCTGAGGTAGTGTAGGGTCTATTATGGTTTCCCTTTGAATCATCTCTGCTGTAACATGGAGACTTTTAATTTCCATTAGGAAGAAACGTCGGGAGGAGTATCCTCTTTTGTAAATTTTTCAAGTAATTTCTTTTCCAAGGGTAAATGGGACAATCCATCAGCATTTTCATGTTTTGTGGTCCTCTTGAATTCAACCTTGTAACAGTGTCCTCCAAGAAACTGAGCTCATCACTGTATTCGTACTGCTGCTGTCCATGGAACAAGGCAGATTGAAAATGGACAAAGTGTTTGATGATCAGTAACGAGGGTAGACTCTTACCCATACACGTACTGATTGAAATGTTTTACACCCCAAACCAGACTCAAAACCTTTCGGTTAATCTGAGCATAATTTTTCCCTGCAGTGCTAAGAGAAAAAGATGCAAAGGCTGTGGGATGTTCAGACATGACTGCACTTATACCATAAGGCGTGGTGTCAGAGGCAGGCTTCACTGGACTAAGCGGATCATAATGTGTTAGCCAGTGCCTGATGTCACCATTTCCTTTACCTTTTGGAAAGTGACCTCACACTGCCTTGTCCATTGCCATTTCTTCCCGATCTGTAATAAAGAGTTCAAGGGGTGATGCACAGTAGCCATGTTTAGTAGGAACTTGTTATAGCAATTGACATATCCTCAAAAAGGATCAGAATGGTGATACATCCTTTGGCCTTAGGGTATCCACCACTGCTTGAACTTTTTCAGCACACTTGTGTAATCCTTGTGAGTCAATGGTGTGACCAATATAAGTGATGCTTGGTATAAAGAATTCACAATCATTGCACCGTGCTCTGAGGGCATAATCTTCTAATCTTTTTAACACTTAGAGATTTTGGAGATTTTGCTTGCCAACCAGGTAACACTGAGTGCCTGGACAGCTTTGCACTACCTGGTCCATAGCTTTCTGCAAGACTGCATGAGCAAAAGCTATTACTCCAAAAACATGCCTATTATAGTGATTAAGCCCTTTGTAAGTGTTTATGGTGAGAAACAATTTTCACCCTTCTTCCATCACCCTCTATAAGTAGGCCTTAGCTAAGTCCACTTTGCTGAAGTGTTTTCCTCCAGAAAGGTTTGCAAAAATGCCCCTTTTCTGTACTGGGTTGATGGAGACCTTAAGGCAGGGGTGGCCAACCTTTTACATTCCATGCATCAATTTTTTCACTCACAAGTTCAGATGTGTCATACAACTCTTGTATACAATTCAATTCTTGTAAAAATATGTTAATATAGAACTTGTGCGTGAAAAAATCGACGTATGGATTGTAAAAGGTTGGCCACCCCGCCTTAAGGTAACCACAGATCCTCACAGACCCATTCTTCTTGGCTACTGAGACCAACAGCATTGCCCCTAGGCTCAACTCAACCTTGGAAAGTATTCCTTCAGCCTCCATGTGATCTAGCTCACTGGCTACTTTATCAAAGATGGTATAAGGAACTAGACGTGCCTTATAAAAACTGGGTGTGACATTTTCATTTAACACTATTTTACCCTTGATATGTTTCAGTTTTCAATGCCATCATTTATCACTACTGTGGCATCATCCAGTACCTTTTCAAATTCGCATTCAGTTGACTCTATTACATGGAGATATAGCATGCAAATATTGATGGATCTCCAATCAACTTGTAGTTGTCTAAGCTCCACAATGCATGTCCTTCTGTTTTTACCACATACAAGCCCATTATGCTTTGTTGGTTATTGTATTTCACTGTTCCAAATGTCATTCGCACATGAGTAATCTTTTCTCCAGTGTAAGTTCTTAGTTGGATATCTGCAGGCTTCAAATGCCGTTCAAACTAGTTTTGTGGAATGACTGAAACAGCAAAGCCAGCATCCAATTCCATTTTAATTAATATGGTGTTCATTTCTTGTGTAGGCCATATTGCTTGTCTGTTGTCAATTTCACTTGCAAAGTAAAGGCTATCCAGTCTGGCAACACACATCAAAGTTGCTGGTGAACGCAGCAGGCCAGGCAGCATCTCTAGGAAGAGGTACAGTCGACGTTTCAGGCCAAGACCCTTCGTCAGGTCCTGTACCTCTTCCTGGAGATGCTGCCTGACCTGCTGCATTCTTGAATTTCCAGCATCTGCAGTATTCCTCGTGTTTGCTATCCAGTCTAGTGTCATTCCCATCATTATCAATTTTCTCATCAACAGCATGTAGATTAATGCTCTTTTTGAAACTGCTACTTTACTTTCTATCTTTATCTCTTCCCGGTGAAGTCCATTTATTTTTGTCTGTCCAACATGTTCTTTGTATGTGTACTGCTTTGTTGCATTTTCTACAAGCTTCGCCTTTAACCTGCATTGTTCTGGTGTGTGTGAGCCCCTGCCTCAACAATTTGTTCTGCCAGGCCAATTTCTGTTTAGACTTGGCAGTTTTGTTTGCCCTCACTTTCACCTGACTGTCTCTGTCTGCTGTTTTCATTGATACAGCTATTTCAACTATCATCTAAGGCTTTGGACAGAGGTTGAGCTATGCTGAATGTTGCAACAAGAAACACAGGATGGAAATGTTTAGCAAACTGCACAATTTCACTGCAGCATACCAATTTAAGCATCTTTTAATTTCAAAGTTGTTACCCTCTTTAGTTGAATCAGCCTATGATTATCATCGATCTAATTAAAAAATGCTGTAATGTTGCAAATTTGGATACAGCGAAAGAATGCAATACTGAGCAGGGAAGGCAGCTCCCGATGAAAGAGAAATAGAATTAACATTTCAAAGTAGGTGACCTTTCTTATGACTAAAATGATTTCTCACTTTTTTCTCTCATAGATGCTACTTAGTGTTTTTTTATGAATAATACTTTGTTTTTGAAACATATTTTGTTTTTTTTAAGTATGATTGTCATTATCCATGATTTTGTGCAATTAAAACTTGTGACAGCAAGTAAGCGTGTAGAATGGGGGCAGGGGGAAGAGAAAGTTAAGTAAGTTAATTAGTAAGTTAATTCTAATGATCACCAAATTGTTGAACAAGCAATGTTGAGTGCATTAGTCATCTAATTCCTTATGGGGAAAATTAGCTTTGCAGTTGTTTATTAAGTTTGGAAAGTTTAGCAGTTTACCTCCTTTGACTTTGTATAATCAGCTCTGTGTACGTGTGTGTGTTTGCATATTCTGTGCACACTTGTGTTTGCCTGCATAAATGTGTGTGCATGCATGTAACTTGTGTTAATATGAATTCTTTCTTTTGTAGGATTTTCTGGGTCAGATGTTCTGCACCTTGGGGGAAATTGTAGGCTCACCAGGGAGTCGACTGGAGAAACCATTAACGTAAGTGGAACATGGCTTGTGATTAATGCATCCAGGTACTCAGAAATATTGATGTATGACCGGTGTCATTGCTGATATAAAGTGGAGATACCTATCCACTTTATATCATTTGAACCTATTTGAAAAGGTTCCAATGGAATAGAAATGCAAAGGAGAGATGGGAACAAAGATTGAATCAAGAAAAGATTATCCGCATATGAGATGCACAAAGTGTTAGTTTGCTGTTTGCTCATTGACTGATTAGCAAGAGTCCTTTGTGAAAAGGATTTGGCTTGTCCAATTCCAGTTTCTGCCAAATACAAACTCAGTGTGCATTAACTGTAATACATATGGGAATTCCTCATTCCAAGTCTATAAGAACAAGAATGGTGGGAATTGTAATCCCCTATAAGTTGCATCAAGAATCCTGCAACTTTCTAGAGAACATTTCTGCTGGCTGAATATCTCAACGCTGGCAGTAGTACAGAGATGAGCAAACCAAATGGTATCCAACTTTAGACCTGGAGTTTGGGAGGAGAAGCTTAAACTCCAAAGGATGTTGTCTTTCATGGAGAGATGCTGAGGGAAGAGGCCATCCAAGGACTTAAGGGACCAGATAGGATATATTTTAATTAGGATTCTTTCCACTGAGATCTGTATTGGATCTGCTGCTAATGGGTTGGTAGCTGCGACATACCTTTATTGCTTGGTTGGTCTCCTCAAAGAGGTAAGCATGATCATAGGAACTGGCCCAGATTTTCCAGCTTTCAGGCTGTGAAATCTGCCTATTGAACCAGCTATCTGGCTCAAGGGTAGCGAGCCTATTGAAATTCATGGGAGAAACCTTTGAAACCAGCTGTCAGGAGAATGGTAAGTAAAGGTTTTCATTTGGTTTAATTGCTAGTTTTAAGCATGAGTATGTTTTCACTCACAATAAGAAAGAGAAATAATGTAAAGTCATTTTATCAAAAAAAGTGTAAGCTCAAATTTAAGGGCCCTCTGTTCCTTTAATTATTTTGTTAGACAGTGCAATTTGATATTTTCATTCTCAATGTTCTGCCCTTCTCCATATTGCTGAAGACATTTACCAAGCATCATCTTTATAATGACAGTGTTTAATTCTAAATTTCTGACATTTTGGCAGATGATGTTCCATTCTGTAATGTCATACTTCACTTCAAAACTAGATTGCTTAAAATCCATATTGGCATCTATTTTACTGAAAAAAATTCTGATGGAAGATCATGAACTGCTTCTGAGCAGCAACATCCATGGCTTTACTACCAAGTCATTTGCATTTGCATACAGAAACTGGACATCCATAATAGCATCTGATGAAGTTCTGGACATCACTTCATCTGCATGTGTTTCATACATGCCATCTGCCAACCATTCTTACACATTGTTTCAGTGTACTTTAAGACCATAAGACAAAGGAGCAGAAGTTGACCATTCGGCCCATCGAGTCTGCTCCACCGTTTAATCATGAGCTGATCCATTCTCCCATTTAGTCCCACTCCCCCGCCTTCTCACCATAACCTTTGATGCCCTGGCTACTCAGATACCTATCAATCTCTGCCTTAAATACACCCAATGACTTGTCCTCCACTGCCGCCCATGGCAACAGATTCCACAGATTCACCACCCTCTGGCTAAAAAAATTTCTTCGCATCTCTGTTCTGAATGGGAGCCCTTCAATCCTTAAGTCACGCCCTCTCGTACTAGACTCCCCCATCATGGGAAACAACTTTGCCACATCCACTCTGTCCATGCCTTTCAACATTCGAAATGTTTCTATGAGGTCCCCCCTCATTCTTCTAGATTCCAAGGAATACAGTCCAAGAGCAGACAAACGTCCTCATATGTTAACCCTCTCATTCCCGGAATCATTCTAGTGAATCTTCTCTGAACCCTCTCCAACGTCAGCACATCCTTTCTTAAATAAGGAGACCAAAACTGCACACAGTACTCTAAGTGAGGTCTTACCAGTGCCTTATAGAGCCTCAACATCACATCCCTGCTCCTATACTCTATTCTTCTAGAAATGAATGCCAACATTGCATTTGCCATCTTCACCACTGACTCAGCCTAGGGGTTAACCTTAAGGCTATCCTGCACGAGGACTCCCAAGTCCCGTTTCATCTCAGAACTTTGAATTCTCTCCCCATTTAATTAATAGTCTACCTGTTTATTCCTTCTACCAAAGTGCATAACCATACACTTTCCAACATTGTATTTCATTTGCCACTTCTTTGTCCATTCTCCCAATCTATCCAAGTCTCTCTGCAGACTCTTTGTTTCCTCAGCACTACCAGCCCCTCCACCTATCTTTGTATCATCAGCAAACTTAACCACAAAGCCATCTATTCCATAATCCAAATCGTGATATACAACGTAAAAAGAAGCGGCCCAACACGGACCCCTGTGGAACACCACTGGTTACTAGCAGCCAACTAGAATGGGATCCCTTTATTCCCACTCTCTGTTTCCTGCCAATCAGCCAATGCTCTATCCACGTATGTAACTTTCCTGTAATTCCATGGGCTCTTATCTTGTTTAGCAGCCTCATATGCAGCACCTTGTCAACGGCCTTCTGAAAATCCAAATATACAACATCCACTGCATCTCCCTTGTCTAGCCTACTTGTAATTTCCTCAAAAAATTGTAATAGGTTTGTCAGGCAGGATTTTCCTTTAAGGAAACCATGCTGAGTTCTGCCTATCTTGTCATATGCCTCCAGGTACTCCATAACCTCATCCTTGACAATTGACTCCAACAACTTCCCAACCACTGATGTCAAGCTAACAGGTCTATAATTTCTTTTTGCTTCCTTGCCCCCTTCTTAAATAGCAGAGTGATATTTGCAATCTTCTAGTCCTCCAGAACCATTATTGACTTTTGGAAGATCATTGCTAATGCCTCCGCAATCTCCACAGCTACGTCCTTCAGAACTCGAGGGTGCATTCCATCTGATCTGGGAGATTTATCTACCCTTAGACTATTCAGCTTCTTGAGTACTTTCTGTGTCGTAATTGTGACTGCACACACTTCTCTTCCCTGCCACCTTTGAGTGTCCGGTATACTGCTGATGTCTTCCTCAGTGAAGACTGATGCAAAATACTCGTTCAGTTCCTTTGCCATCTCGTTATCTCCCATTACAATTTCTCCAGCATCATTTTCTATCGTTCCTATATCTACTCTCACCTGTCTTTTACTCTTTGTATACTTGAAAAAGCTTTTAGTATCCTCTTTGATATTATTTGCTGGCTTCCTTTCATAGTTCATCTTTTCCCTCTTAATGACCTTCTTAGTTTCCTTTTGTAAGCTTTTAAAAACTTCCCAATCCTCTGTCTTCCCACTAATTTTTGCCTTCTTGTATGTCCTCTCCTTTGCTTTAACTTTGGCTTTGACTTGTCAGCCACGGTTGCATCCTCTTTCCATTCGAAAATTTCTTCTTTTTTGGAATATATCTGTCTTGCACCTTCCTCACTTCTTGCATAAACTCCAGCCACTGCTGCTCTGCCGTCCTTCCCACTAGTGTCCCTTTCTAGTCAACTTTGGCCAGTTCCTCTCTCATGCCACTGTAATTTCCTTTCCTCCACTGAAATACCGACGCATCGGATTTCGGCTTCTCTTTCTTAAATTTCACAGTGAACTCAATCATATTATGATCACTGCCTCCTAAGGGTTCCTTCACCTCAATCTCTCTAATCACTTCCGGTTCATTACACAATACCCAATCCAGTACAGCCGACCCCCTAGTGGGCTCAACAGCAGGCTGTTCTAAAAAGCCATCTCGCAGACATTCTACAAATTCTCTCTCTTGAGATTCAGTGCCCACCTGATTTTCTAATCCACTCACATGTTAAAATTCCACACAATTATCATAACACTTTCCTTCTGACAAGCCTTTTCTATTTCCTGTTGTAATTTGTAGTCCACATCACTGCAGCTGTTTGGAGGCCTGTATATAACTGCCATCAGGGTCCTTTTACCCCTGCGATTTCTTAGCTCAACTGATAAAGATTCTGCACCTTCCGATCCTATGTCACTTCTTTCTAATGATTTAATATTATTTCTTACCAATAAATCCATGCCACCCCCTCTGCCAACCTGCCTATCCTTCCGATACACCGTGTATCCTTGGATGTTCAGCTCCCAGAGACATGCATCCTTTAGCCAGGTCTCAGTGATGGCCACAATATCATACCTGCCAATCTGTAGCTGTATGACAAGATCATCCACCTTATTCCTTATGCTGCGTGCATTTAAGTATAACATCTTAAGACCAGTATTTGGTACTTTTCGCTTTGATTGCACTGCAACTCATCCCAATGACTGCAAATTTGCCGCGTCACCTGCCTGTCCTTCCTGACATCTTTACTGCTCACTATCTTAGATTTATTTCTGTTTTCCCCTCCTCTGCTCTATCATTCCGGTTCCCATCCCCCTGCCAATTTAAAAGATACTTTAAAAGGTATCTGGGCACGCCAGGCAGCTATTTCATTAAAAGTGTGTGTGTGTGTTTTCCAAAAGGTGATGGTGGGAAATATTGGCATTAGTGTGAGTGTTGTCATTCACCTTTTAGAAGCCACATATACCACCTTCACTTTATTCTGGGTTCTATACACAGTCACACAATCTCCGCTTAGCCCCACTCTCACCACTGAACTCGATTTCATGTTTTGCATCTTGTCCGAACAAAACAATCAGTGGATAATCCTTTAACTACATATGACCTTTTCAATACTGTACCTCACAAAGCCTTGGAGCCTTGTATTATTGAATTTGCAATGGTGGATCACTGACAGAACTTTTGCTGGATCCTTATAACCCACTGACCCCCCCCCCCAAAAAAAAACCTGAAAAAAGCCAAAATTTCTAACCTGTCTTCATTATGTCAACATTGCATTATTCTTTTCATATTCTGGATTTGGTGTTACCCCATCATTCTTTTCTTCTTGGGGGCCCTGAGTTCCACCACTCAGTTTATTATGACCAGCCAGGTGTGTGCTCTGCTCATCACTCTCAAACTACAGGAGGCTTCTACCTTAGTGCTAAGTTTTGTATAAATAGCATGCAGCTTAGTGTTGAATTGGAAGAGCCTTTGAAGATTGGCTCTTTCCTGATTATCTTCCCTCCACCCACCCTCTTCCCAGGACTGTTAGGTTTCCCTGAGTGGACACCTAAGCATTATTATGTTCTCACATTGCTTTTGATTGCTTCTTGGTACATAAAAGGGCCATCCCTTTTGTTGGTAGTTTGCCAAGTAATCAATACTCACTTTCTGCGTAATTGCTTTCCCAGAATCATATTTGTTGTGGGCTTAGTTAAACCTGAACATTAAGCTTCTTCTAAAAATGTTGTTTGAGAAGCATAATACCTCATCTATCTATTACAAATGTGGCTAAATGTAACAGCAACCCCACTGCTTCTTTAATCATCTTTTGTGACTGCTCACCAATCTCAAACTCAACTTTTAATTGAAACTCCAAATCTGCTTCTCTTGCCGCCTACCTCCCATTTGCTCATCCGTGATACATGCCTGCTTCAAATTCCATGTGCCCCCATTTTGTGAGGAATGTCCAGTGCCTGAATAAAATGCTGGTAAAATATACTTTGCTGGTAGCCAAATGCATTCAGGAAGGAATTCTATCATGTTACTTTTGTATGAGTCATCTTTACAAATACCCTACCTTAGTTAGCATAATAGTTGGAAAGTTTCTATGCCATTTATAATCCTGTGAGATCAAATCTAGATGGTCCTTTCAATGCATGTTCGTCGATTTACAACATTGCACTCGGGTTCATTGAGGAGGTGAAAAATTCCTGACTGATCATTTTCGTATGAAACTAGGGCCTCCTTAAAGCTATGAGAATTGATTGAAATTAACTTTGTGCTGTTAATGGCTTCTATTATCATAATAATTTTGCAGTGCTGCTTTATCAGCAATAATGCTTATGTGCAACTCTATGTATTGTACCCGAGCAGTTACTACTGCCGTAGCCTTGGATATTTCCCATCTCCTGTCAGCAAAACAAATGAACGTGGATAAAAGTCATTTAAGAACATTACAGTGTTGTCAACTTTGTAAAATCGACACGTAAAGCATAGCCGTTAAATTGAGGGCAGTGGAAGTTAAATCTCCTGTCATTTGTGAGTCCGTGTGCAGTGCCTGGATTATTACTCAAATCAAATGCAATGCAGACAGTTTTTACTGCAAAGGTTCATGTTGTCACTTTCTATCGAAATGCAGTAGTGCTGGATGTAGATTCTAATCATTGCTAAAAGAAAGTGGATGATTAGAAGGATTCGTCATACAATACATTCATTTGTGAATCTTCCTACACTGCACACATTTTGAAATCAAAAGAGAAAGTAACTGATCCACTCCCAATTCTCCATTGTTACGCAGTTTTCCCAACAGTGCTCATGCTTCAGCAATATATTTGACAATAGAAATTTATGCTCAGTCATTTATAGTAAACTGTTCCGTTGAAGTCAGCACAGGACGAATTGCTTGGTGCCTGGGCAGCAGTTTTCTCTTGCATCTTATTTGAGGTTTTAATCCAGTTTTGTGCCTTCTCTTTTCTACTGGAAAACAATTTATTTCCAAAGTGTTGCTTCCTCAGATTTTTTTTTTGTTTGAAGCTGAACACAAATATTAAGTTCAGGCTACTTGTAGCACGTAGGAATTTGAAAAAATAAAAGTTTAACTTGTATTGAATATAATGCATTTAATTGCATAACAGTGCTGATGCTTTGCAGTACTTCAACTAAGCTAAAAATGTTTTGTTGATGTTTTTCATTTGTATTCAGTGTCTGAGGCTTCTCGCTTAAATGTCCAACAATAATCAGCCAGCATTGATGGATTCCAGTTGGCCTGATGCTGCTTTTCCATGACCACAATGTCCTGGTAAAACCTTTCACCATGCTTGGCACTGGCAGAGCCAAGATTTACAGGGAAGAAGTCTAAACGGGAATGCAGAAAATGAATCTTCATTTTGGATCTCCACCCTCCCCCTCCCACTTTCAAATCTCCTACTATCTCTTCTTTCAGTTAGTCCTGACAAAGGATCTCAGCCTGAAACGTTGACTGTACCTCTTCCTATAGATGCTGCCTGCCCTGCTGCGTTCACCGGCAATTTTTATGTGTGTTGCTTGAAATTCCAGCAGCTACAGATTTCCTAGTGTTTGCGAATGAATCTTTAGTGACATGTTGCACCTCATGGTTTTGTATGCCTGAAGCATGTTGTCAACCAGTTGAACATAGTTTGGTGCTCTGTCGTTACCAAGAAGATTTTCAACAACATCCTTGAATGCTTTCCATGCAGTTTTCTCCAATCTCACTAGAAGTTCTTCAAATTACCTTCACTGATGACCTGTTTGATTTGTTGACCAACGGAATCAAACAGGTCAAAAGGCAACAAAAATGCCTTCCTTAATCTTGGCATCAATTATTCTGACTTGAATTATGAATTGAAGTAACAAATATAGGCAATTTCAAAAAAATGTTGCATGATAGGGAAATTTCATGGTGATTTTCATGAGTGGCAGCAGAAAGTCCATAAGATACACCTACAACTATTCTGGAAGCAAAATCTTTGTTGTCCACCGTTATTTAGTATGTGGTAGAAGGAATATGTCAAATAAAAATCTTGAGTGAGCATGGGAAATGACATTTGATAAGCTGTATGCCTGAAAAAAATGTTCATTATTGAGTTTTATAATTTTACTCAATTCCTTTTACCCACTTTCCTTCTCCCTTAATTTTTGATAATTGGTGTTATGTAAGCTGCCATTTCTTCTTATGAGGGAGTAATTATCATTATTTCATTGTCTCTGGTCAAACCTTCACTTATTTCCCAACCACTGGTGAATATCCATAAAGTGCAACATATTTATTCAACAAGACTAGTCTACTGGCATTTTCATAGCCAACAAAGACAGCAGGCACGTGCAAGCACCACCAATCTAGACTCCTGTTTAAGTGACACAATATCTTGATTTGAAAGTATATTACAGAGGACGCCGGAATTGAACTTCAAACTACAGCGTCCTGAGCTGTAATACCATGGTGCCCCATGAGTGATGCTGTTTATTCATTGTGACTGGCTGCCTACCTGCCTACCATCACTTCAAGGACTTCAATAGCTCAAGGAAGTGCCTTAACATCATCTTCTCAAGGGCAATTAGAGAATCAATTGCTGGCTTTTACAAATGACATCCACATCCTTTTAGTGAATGTAATTTAAAAAAGAACATAGATGCTTGCTATCAACCCACATTTCCTTCACCATAGCTTAAGCTTTTGCTTTTTGTAAAACTAAGGAACAGGGTTTGGAAGATAAAGTAGAAGGTAGCTGATATGAAATGCAGCATAGCATTTTAAAAATGTGCTTCAGGCCACAGTTTCTGCTTTCCCATCTGGCTTCTCAGAAATCCATTCCAATTCACACATGGGGACCATCATTTCAATTTTCAGTACAAGTTTCTATGCCAGTGACATTATTGCCATGACCTGTATCAGATCTTGAAATGATTTCTAAGCAGTGAGGGCATTTTCTGGGTATAGACTGGAATGGTTCATTGGTATTTTCATGGAGTCCTTTATATTGTTGGTCCACACTTCACAGTAGGCAATGACATTGCAAATAATTTAAAAGATTGACATCACATCATGTTCTGAAGAGCCTGTGGTTGTGCCATAATGTTCTAATATATAATTCAAATATGCCCCTTCATGTTTCTTGATAATTTGAGTTTTGGTCACATGACTAGAGTGCTGTCAAATATGATCATAGAATTAACATTAATCCCAAAAATTTCTAATGAACTAAAGTCATAATGGAAATGCGTTCTGACGTCATTTTTTTCCTTCCCTCCATATCTGATGAACTTTAAAAATGCTATTTGCAAGTTGTTTTCCTGAGCTGTATCCTGAATATAGATGTAAGATTGTCACAAATTTTAAACATTGGGTAGTTATGAAATCTTTTGACTAAGAGAAAATGTAAAGCTTCTGGTTAGTTAACATTAATCTAATCTGAGGGTAGGGGGTGGGGTGACAATTACCTTCTTTGCCAGCTGTTTCGCAGATAGGACCTGTTCTTTATGACTATCTCTCTTCTCACCTGCATAACATTGAATGGATTGTGCTCAGTACCTCGTGGCCTGCTATTGAAGTTTCAACTAATCTATGAGTGCAAAATGATGTTAAAATGGAAATTTTGTTCTTGTGGTGTCGAGATAGCTAATTTCTGGCTGATATCAAGTTTTTAAAATAATATTTCATATTTTTTCTCAGTAGATATGTGTCCCTTCCCATCTCCTTTAAGGTTTTAATTTAATCTTTTTCCACTGCTTTTCTTCTTCAGTGCTTCATTTTTCTTTTTTTTTACTTCCCAGTGCCTGTAGAGATTTATATCAGAAATTTGAAATACTAGCTGGAAAATTACATAGCCACAACAGACAAGATATTCTCTAACCTAATCTGTATTTCCCTATGGTGTGATTGTACTCTGAATCCAGAGCTCAGGAGCTGGGTGGGAAGAGTGACATGAGTTGGAAATATAAAAGAATAACTGACAAGAAAATTGAAAATGAGAGGTGAGGGCAGAAAAGATTAGAAAGATAAAAAATAACGAAGCAAATTGAAAAAAAATTAAGACTCGAAAAAGGGAGATGAGAGTGAAGAAACTATATAACAAGCAGCCACATAGAAAGATAGAGACCAAAATAAGATATGACACATAATTTGAAAGCCTAACAGCTGGTAGATAAGTCAGAGAGAAAACAAAATACAGATCCATATAAAGTGGAAGCAAAGAAGACGTGAATATTAATTTTTAACAATATCACCACCTCAGTCTTTAATCATCCTTCTGAGAGTTTTGTATATTTATATTGGTTTAAATTAATATTTTCTATTTTCTGATTTACTGTTCTGTGCAAAAGTCTCAGGCACATATAGCTGGGGTGCCTAAGACCTTTGCACAGTACTGTATTTGTTAACGTAGAGTGGAGAGCAAATGTAGATCTAGCAGGAGCAAAGATGTTGGCAAGGGTGGAGCACCGTGGGAGGTTGGGACAGGTGGCAGAGAAGAAATGCCGGGGTGGGATGGGGAGGAGGTGAGTGGCAGGGGTGGAGACACATAGCCATGCGACACCAAGCAAAGTCATTTGATGCCAAACAATTGGTTTATTGATCATTACAGAATGTCTCTCTGGTGCCTCCTGCTCTCTCCCTCTCCCTTCCCCTTTTTCCAACCATGATTCCCCTCTCCCGGCTCCTTTCCTACTCTCAGTCCTCAGTAGAAATCCGTATCAGAATCAGGTTTAGCATAACTCACAAAATGTCATGAAATTTCTTTTTAGTTGTGGCAGCAGAACAGAGCAATACATAAAGTTACTACAGTACTGTGCAAAAGTCATGTATTTGGCTTACACGCCTAAGGCTTTTCCACAATATAATTGAAGATAGAAATAACAAATTAATAAACAAAGATATTGCAGCATCTGCAGATGTTGCATTAACCTACTGTCTTTCTCAAACTCAGAAAGCTCAAAATAGCTTCACTGCTGAAGAAATCTTTTTAAAATGAAATTACAAATTATATTTCAGGGAAATGCATCTTCCAGTTGGTGAATGCTAAGTTTGTAGAAGCAGCAATTAAATAATAAATAGCTCATTTCTATTAATGCATTTGATTGATAAATATATGTTGGTCAGAGCATGGAGAGGAGGAAGGATGTTGCATCAAATTGAGAAGTTGGAGAAAACAAGTGTGGAGTCAATATGTGGTATTACATTCCAACCGTGGCTTCTGATGAAGGCTGAAGGCAATTCATTTAATTAACAATTATAGCTAACACTAGCCGTGCTATTTGTTGGTTGCATGCCTCAGCAAGTATGCACCACTTAAGTTATTGCAAAGCCTATGTTTCTTAAAATGGAAGATGCATTGTGGCTGGTGCAGACGCTGAAGCTTTTTGACTGGCAATCAGCTATAAGTTACACAACACTGGAGATTGGGATCTCTGGTTCTCAACTCTGAAGGTTTTTCTGGAGAAGCTAGCA
This sequence comes from Mobula birostris, assembly GCF_030028105.1. NCBI lineage: Eukaryota > Metazoa > Chordata > Chondrichthyes > Myliobatiformes > Myliobatidae > Mobula > Mobula birostris. The sequence continues at coordinate 71,388,800 of NC_092383.1, forward strand.
AGCTTCTGCAGAGGTTGAAAAGTCCACTGGACAAACACTTACAAAGTAATGGCAGTCATTGAGAACTTTACATGAAGTTCACTAACCCTTGCAGTCAGTTTTTGAGTGGCAGATGCATCTGTTAGATCCACTAGCTTGTCAGTGTGCCACAATCCCATAATTCACCTGACAACAATCCATCAATCAAGCCTCATGCTTCATCTTCAGCCTCGCCCTTCAGTGTCATGCACACAGCTCACAAAGGAGGCCATTAAACTGTGAAAACCATGTCACCCCAGCACACTCTCCCTCACCCCTCCCTACTGGACAAAGTGGGAAACAACCAAGGGCGACAGGGACTCTGCAAACTCCAAACTCTGTGGAGAGAAGTGGGCCACCATTGTACAAATGGCTGTTGCCCAGGTGCTAGTCAGTAATGGGGTAACACCAATGCTATCTGTTTCCAATTTCTCCTCCTCACATTCTCACAAACTACAACTGATAAATAAATACTATAAAGGATGCAGGTTATACTCAATGGTCACCGGCTGAAATACATTCACAAGAACACACAAAAAAAGGAGTATGAGTAGAAATAGTTTCCCAGGCCTTCAGGCTTCTCTGACCATTCAATATGATCATGGCTGATCTAAACTAGCCTCAACTCTTTTAATGTGTCAGTTTTCTACAACCATTAATCTTTCAAGTACACCATGGTAGCGTAGTGGTAAATGTGATAATACCACAGATCAGCGCGTTGGAGTTTGAAGTTCAATCCCAGCATCCTCTGTTTGTACGTTCTCTCCGTGGAATGTGTGTTTTCCCTTGGTGCTCTGGTTTCCTTCCACAGTCAAAAACATACCAATTCAAAGTTCAAAGTAAGTTTATCATCAAAGTACGTATATGTCACCACACACAACCCTGAGTTTAATTTTCTTGCAGGCATACTCAATAAACCCATAATAGAATAATTACCATAATAAAATCAATGAAAGACCACACCAACTTGGGTGTTTAACCAGTGTGCAAAAGTCACAAACATTAAATAATAATAAATAAATAAGCAGTAAATATTGAGAACATGAGATGAAGAGTCCTTAGAAGTGAGTCTGTAGGTTGTGGGAACAGTTCAGTGATGGAGCTATGAAGTTATCCCCTTTGGTTCAGAGTCCAATGGTTGGGAGCCAATTACTACTCCTGAACCTGGTGGTGTGAGTCATGAGGCTCCTGTGCCCTTTTTCCTGAATGGCAAAGTGAGAAGAGAGCATGTCCACTACACAGCAATGGTGGTGGGGGTCCCTGATGATGGATTTTACATTTGTGGACAACCTTTGGTGTAGATCTGCTAAATGATGAGGAGGGCTTTACCCCTGATGGACTGGCCCATATCCACTACATTTTTTAGGATTTTCTGTTTTCTGCTTCTTTACGAGGCTGATACCACTAATAGATTAATTGATCATTGTAAATTGTCCCGTGATTAGGCTAGTGTTAACTCGGGGGTTGCTGGCAGTAATATTTAAAGATAGGAGCCTATTTTGTGCTTTATCTTTAAATAAATATGAATGTATAAATCCTCACCTTAAATAGATCTAATGACCTGGTCTCTCTCTACCACCCTCGGGTGGGGTGGGGGGGGGGTGAGGGGTGCGGGTGGTGGTGGTGGTGGAGAGGGTGTAGAGAATCCCTGAGATTAACTCTTGCATATTGTGCTATGCCAAAGCAAATATGATTGTGAATGACAGAAGGATTCAGGAAGCATAACAGCAGGCCTTTACCTTTTTGCCATTCATCAGCCATTTTTGCCTTGATTCTGAAAATGGACTTAATCTGATCAATCTAATGCATTCTAGTTAGCCCTCCCCCCACCATTTATTATTCTTGTTGCTACACAGCAACGTAAACAATTTAAACCACTTTTTAATAATACTGTTTGCATTGTAAATACATGCAGGTATACTCAATAAATCTAGAATAGAATAATAACCATAATAGAATCAATGAAAGACCACACAATAATATGCCATACGCCTTCAGACAATCCTGGAACATCTGGACTGCAAAGATGCAAACATCAGGATGTTCTTTATCTATTGCAGCTTAGCATTTAATGCTGTTATCCCCTCAAAACTAATCAGTAATCTCCAAGACCTGGGCCTCAATACCCCCTTGTGTAATTGGATCCTAGACTTCATCACTTGCAGAGCCCAGTCAGTTTGGATTGGCAAAAACATCTCATCGGCTACTCCATCAACACAGGAGCATCACAGGAATGTGTACTTAGCCCCCTGCTATACTCACTTTACACTTATGATTGTGAGGCCAAGTACAGCTCCAACACCATATACAAGTTTGCTGCGGGAGATTGAAAGCCTCGCTGAGTGGTGTAATGACAACAACCTCTCACTCAATGTCAATAAGACCAATGAACTGATTGTAGACTTCAGGAGAGGGAAACCAGAGGTCAATACACCAGGAATCATCAGAGGATCAGAGGTGGAGAGAGTCAGTAACATTAAATTCTTGGGTGTCACTATCTCAGAGGACCCGTCCTGGACCCATCTCATAAATATTATTGTGAAGTAGGCACGACAGTGCCTCTACTTCCTCAGGAGACTGCGAAGGTTTGGCATGTCATCAGAAACTTTGGCAAACTGCTATGAATGTGCGGTGGAAAATGTGCTGACTGGCTGCATTATGGCTTGCTAAGGGAACACTAATGCCTTTGAGTGAAAAATCCAACAAAAGGTAGTGGTTTGGGCTCAGTACATCACAGGTAAAACCCTCTCAACCATTGAGCACATCTACATGAAACGTTGCCATAGAAAAGCAGCATCCATCATCAAAGATCCTCACAACCCTGGTCATGCTCTTTTCTCACTGCTGCCATCAGGACTGGCACCAGCAGGTTCAAGACAGTTACTACCCCTCAACCATCAGGCTCTTGAACAAAAGAGGATAACTACACTCATTCTATTTCTGGTGTTCCCATAAATGATGCTTTCACTTTAATGACCATTTAGCTTGTTATTTCATGCTTTTGTTATTTACTGCTAGTTATTTATATTTGCATTTGCACAGTTTATTGTTTACTGATCTTGTTTACAGTTACTCTTCTATAGATTTGCTAAGTATGCCTGCAGGAAAAAGAATTTCAGGGTTGAATGTTGTACCTACTCTGATAGTAAATTTTACTTTGAACTTTGAACTTTGGAGTTTATGTGGTTATGCACATTTTATTCCATGTCTGTACTTTAACATAAGGAGCATGCCTTATGAGAATAGGTTGACTGAACTTGGCCTTTTTTCCTTGGAGCGACGGAGGATGAGAGGTGACCTGATAGAGGTGTATAAGATGATGAGAGGCATTGATCGTGTGGATAGTCAGAGGCTTTTTCCCCAGGGCTGAAATGGCTAGCATGAGAGGGCACAGTTTTAAGGTGCTTGGAAGCAGGTACAGAGGAGATGTCAGGGGTAAATTTTTTTAATCAGAGAGTGGTGAGTGCGTGGAATGGGCTGCCGGCAATGGTGGTGGAGGCGGATATGTTAGGGTCTTTTAAGAAACTCCTAGACAGGTATATGGAGCTCAGAAAAATAGAGGGCTATGGGTAACCCTGGGTAATTTCTCAGGTAAAGACATGTTCAGCACAGCTTTGTGGGCCAAAGGGCCTGTATTGTGCTGTAGGTTTTCTGTGTTTCTATGTTTAACATCTAACTTCATTTCTATATAATTCTTTATTCACTATAATTGTTGAATCATGTTTTTGTTGTATATTATGCCGACCTACATACCACAGCAAATTCCTAATATATGTAAATGCATATGGTGAATAAAGTTGATCCTTATTTTCCTTTTGTTTCCCCATCAACTTCCCAATTCTCAATTGCCTATCAGTCTACCAGCCCAATTTGTATTTTGCACAGGGGGTGAATCTGGAGTGCCCAGGGGCAACCCTTGTGGTTGTCGGGAGAACACACAGCCAGCCCCAGAGGGCAGAAAACAAGTTACTTTATATTACAGAGACCGTGAGTTGTGTGTGGTGGGCTGTGGTTAGTGTGACACCGAGTTAGTAGGGTGATGGGGATGTGGAGGAGGCATTGATGGTCAGGTCAAAGGAATGGGGCTGATGGGGAATGAGCTGTGGATGAATTCATCTCATTGCTGAGTCAACGAGGTGAATTTGATCTAGGATAAACAAAGAAACATAGGAGATGTGAAATAAGGGCAGTTATTTAGTTATAAAGGCACAAACAAAGCAACATAAAGGCTGTGAAATGCTGAGCTGTAGGAAATTCCCAGCATATCGAATTGTGCTAGTGAAGAGAGAGCTAGCCTATATTATTGGTGGATGCCTTCTCATACGGCTGACCAGTTCTGATTCATTCAGGAAAAATATGTTATCTGAAGTTGCAGAATTTGATCTTGAGACTTGAAGGCAGCAACTTATCTGGACAGGATTATACCCAATTTTCTTTGCTCTAATTTAGTTGACCAACTTTCTGTGCAGGTTGTTAATGAAAACCTCTCAAAGCCCAAAAATATCACATCAACCGGTTCCTTCTGATCTTTCCTACCAGCCGCATCCTCAAAGAACTCCGGCAGATTAATCAAACATGATTTCCTTTCAGAAATCCATGCTGGCTTTACACGATCCACTCTTCTTGTGAAGGTTTTCTGTTGTTACACTCTTGCCTTTAGATTCACTTTAGAGGGAACTGTCATGATGTTGAGCCAACTTTTTAATCTCTTCCAAGATCAATCTAACCCTTCCCTCCCACATACCCCTCTAATTTTCTTTCATCCAGCTGCCTATCTAAGAGCCTTTTAAATGTCCCTAATGAATCTGACTCTACCGATAACCCCCAGCAACATGTTTTATGCACTTACCAAACTGTATTAAAAAAAACTCTGACATCCCCATTATAATTTCCTCCAATCACCTTAAAATTATGTCCTCTTGTAGTAACCATGCTGCTCTGAGAAGAAAAGGTGTTTGTTGGACACTTATTATCTAATACACCCCCTATCAAGTCACCTCTCATCCTCCTGCTCAATCTTTCCTTGTAAGTCATGTTCTCTAATCCAGACAGCATTCTGGTAAGTCTATACTGCACCCTCTCTAAATCCTCCTTGTAATGAAGATTTCACACGCTTCCTATAATGAGGCAACCGGAGCTGAGCACAATACTCCAAGTTTAGTCTAACTACAGAGTTATAGAGCTGCAACATTACCTTTGAGGTTCTTGAAACCTCTCCAAAGACTAATGACCACCAACACATCGTATACCTTTTTAACCACCCTATCAACTTGTGTACGTGTGAGCACGTGGCCAAGTGGTTAAGGCATTCGACTAGCGATCTGAAGGTCATGAGTTTGAGCCCCAGCCAAGGCAACGTGTTGTATCCTTGAGCAAGGCACTTAATCACACAGTGCTCTGCGACGACACTGGTGCCAAGCTGTATGGGTCCTAATGGGTCCCAACATTGGTGTTGTGGAGAGGGGAGACTTGCAGCATGGGCAACTGCTGGTCTTCCGTACAACCTTGCCCAGGCCTGCGCCCTGGAGAGTGAAGACTTTCCAGGCGCAGATCCATGGTCTCGCAAGACTAACGGATGCCTTTACTTTATCAACTTGTGTGGTAACTTTGAAGGATTCATAGACGTTGACCCTATAACATCTCTCTGTTCTTCCACACTGCTAAGCATGCGACCACTAACAATGCACTCTGCCTTCAAGTTTCACCTTCCAGAGTGTATCACTTCACACTTTTCCAGATTAAACCCTATCTGCCACCTCTTAGCCAATCTCTGCTTTCTGTCAATGTCCCGTTGTAAGCTTCGACAGCTTTCTACACTATTCAAAATCCTGGTAGATGATTAATTGAAAAATTGAATTGTTTCTTTCTTTCTTTTTCTGTCTTGTTTTAAGAATTTTGTAATTTGGAGGAAACTGTCTGAAGCTGTTTCATCACCGTAAGGCTACATTGAAGAAACAGGTACGTTTATGCTACAGAGAGGAAAGGCAGTGAGTGAGCAAGATGCTGCAGTAACTGCAGGTGTTATTTAGGAGAGCCTGAATTGGCTTTGGGGAAGATCATTTGGGATACCTCCCAATGGAATACGTTTCCCAATTATTTTTATATCGCCAAAGCAACATGAACACTTAAGCAGAGCTGGCAAAACTGTGCTTTGTCATATATAGATAGCTTAGTTCCACAATTTAATTTAACCTAATCAAACCTCGCGCCAAAGTAAAATAGCATCAAAATTATATTGTAGACATACACTGTAAAGCATCACATCATTATAAAAACTTTAATTTTTAAATGTATTTTTCAAACCTAGGTCATGAGTCTCATTGTTTGTCATTAGTCCCCAGCTCTCTTGCATTCTTCATAAGCTGGGTTTGATCTTTGGACAGAAATGGCCGAATTTAGATTGCCTCAGACCTTCTGGCCCTTGTCCCAGATCCCAATTAGCTTAGCCTTATTCTGATGCGTGCCATGTTCCTTCATTCAGGTCTTTAAATAGAACTGTCCTGAGCCCCTCTTCCTTACAGTATTCTTTCATATACTTCCCTGCATAGCAGTGGAGAGCAGGTGCACCTCCCCACAGCACTATCCCATGCCAAACCATTTGCTTCACTAGCCAACTTCCCATACATTGGAAACTAATTAGACTCTTCAAGTTGCAAACATGTCTGTCCAATTTTGAGCACACCTACATTGACTGCTGTCACAGGAAAGCAACATTCATCATCAAGGACCCCCATCATCCAGGCCATGCTCGTTTCTTGCTGCTGCCATCAGAAAGAAGGTACTGGAGCCTCAGGGCCCACACCACCAAGTTCAGGAACAGTTATTATTATAGGCATCCGTTAGTCTCATGAGACCATGGATTTGCGCCTTGGAAGTATTACCCCTCAACTATCGGGCTGTTGAACCAGAGAAGATAATTTCGCTGAACTTCACTTGCCCCTTCACCGACCTGATCCTACATCCTATGGACTCAATTGCAGGGACTTCATCTCATGTTCTCAATATTTATTGTTTATTTATTACTATTAAGATTGTGTTCTCTCCTTTGTATTGCACAGTTTGTTGTTCTTTTCACATTGGTTATTTGTCTATCCTGTTGGGGGCAGTCTTTCATTGATTCTATTGTGTTTCTTGGATTTACTGTGTATGCCTGCAAGAAAATGAATTTCAGGATTGTACATGGTGACATATATGTACTTTGAAAACAAACTTACTTTGAATACTCCTTACCTCCTGCTCCAATATTTTAAAAGTATTGCAAAAAATAATAAAGGAAAGTTAAGTACCTCATCTTTCCAGGTGGTCAAATCTTGAAGGCTTCAGGACAAAGCCTACAGACTTGATAGTCTATTCTTCGTTATACTCAGTGTTAAAAGCATCACCAGTGGAATGTTGTAAAGAATTATATAAAAAAACAAAGAAAAAGCAGGAGAGGAGCTTAATGCCTAGGCATGTGTAAAATACAGTACAGAGTTTTTAATTCTCTCCTTACCACCACGATGGATTCCAGTTATTTGGCACATCAGTTAATTGGCACAGCTGCTTATTTGGGACAACTCTTAAAGAACAAAAACTCATCAAGAAAACAGTTGGGATACCCTTCATTTATTTGGAACACTTAATTGGGGCAGGAGACACAACACCATGCTTCAAGTGAACAGTTTTTTTAAAATAGTACCAGTTGTGTGTATTCTTATTCAAAAAAGCAGCATTTTTTTTTTGTCATTGATAGTTGGCGGGAAACGAGCAGTAAGACAATTCACAGCTGTTTTGCCTACTGAGGTTTCAAACATTCAGGTTTAGAGGTGCCAGAAAAGGCCAGGATTGAAAGTGAAAACAATTTTACTACAATTTAGAAACTATGAAGAATTTGAAGGTATTGACAATCATCTTGAATGTTAGAATGAAAATGAAGATTTGAAAGTTGCAAATTAGTATTGTGTGAAAACAGTGTATTGTCTACACTAGGTGTCTGTGCTGATTTTGTTCATTTACAGTCAAAAGAAGGTGACGTGGATGATTTTGTCCATCAATAAGCATTGAGAACAAATAGACTATTTTATAGTACTGCAGTGGCATTGGTAGTGTTCTAATTTGTTGTGCATTTCACTTAAATACATAATTTGTTACTTGGTTTATCTTTTTGTACCTTTTTAACTGTTTCCATGGAACTTTGGCTAACTGGGGCAGCTGCTTACTTGGGCCAAAATGTACTGGTCCCTTTGTGTCCCAATCAATTGGAATCCACTGTATTTGCAACAGTATAAATGAATGGTATCAGTTGTGCTGAACATTTTCTGCTCATGTGAGTTGATTGTCAGTTTGCAAGTTCCAGCCAGCTAGCTACTTATGTGATTTTTATGTTGTTAACCTGCAAGACTCTCCTGGAAGAGGCTGCATACAGAATATCAAAATCACCTCGGCAAATGAACTGCAGTATTTTTCGTACCGGGGCAGTAGTTCAATTTATTCAGTAAATTGTGCAAGATGGATTGCATAGTGCTTGCCACCATGGCCAATCAATACTGTACAATAGGATGGTAGAGTATTAAAATTATAAACAGGAGAACACTAATCAACCTTTCAGAGAGTACTGCCTCTGAGGCAAATATAAATAAGAGGACTAAAATTGTACACATTATTCAAGGTCTGGATTTTGTTAGCAGAATTAGTCTTTTATTCCATCATCTTATTCTTCTTCATTACCTTTTCATACAGTAAAGGTAAAGCACATAAGTAACAATAGAAACTTCTATTGTGTTCTTAATTACTTGATTTACCTTCACATTAAGAAAAGGTAATGCATCATGCTGACTAGTGCATAGCCTATGCATTAGTACAGTAGTTTTTTTTTCATTTAACATTGCGTCGACAATGTGACTGAATCTTAAAGTACACAGAGTGTATTGATTCTTTTCAAGTGGTCTGACATCTCCTTATTCATGCTGACAGGCTTAAGGAAGTTCATGTTGTTGTAGAAGTTCATGAAAAGTTGCCTCTTAATCTGAGTTTAAAAATTCCGAACCCAACTGGAACTGTTGAAAAATGTTTTGAGAAAGATGTTTGAAGATCATACCAAATTATCTTTCTTCAGAGTCAGAATCCGGTTTATTATCACGTGAAATTTGTTAACTTAGCAGCAGCAGTTCAATGCAATACATAATCTAGCAGAGAGAGAAAAAAATAAGTAAAATAAAACATAATAAATAAACAAGTAAATCAATTACATATATTGAAAAGATTATTAAAAAATGTGCAAAAACAGAAATACTGTATATTAAAAAACTGTGGTAGTGTCCAAAGCTTCAATGTCCATTTAGCAATCGGATGGCAGAGGGGAAGAAGCTGTTCCTGAATCACTGAGTGTGTGCCTTCAGGCTTCTGTATCTCCCACCTGATGGTAACAGTGAGAAAAGGGCATGCCCTGGGTGCTGGAGGTCTTTAATAATGGACGCTGCCTTTCTGAGACAGCGCTTCCTAAAGATCCTGGGTACTTTGTAGGCTAGTACCCAAGATGAAGCTGGCTAGATTTACAACCTTCTGCAGCTTCTTTCGGTCCTGTGCAGTAGCCCCTCCATACCAGACAGTGATGCAGCCTGTCAGAATGCTCTCCATGGTACAACTATAGAAGTTTTTGAGTGTATTTGTTGGCATGCCAAATCGCTTCAAACTCCTAATAAGGTACAGCCGCTGTCTTGCCGCCTTAATGACTACATCAATATGTTGGGACCACGTTAGATCTTGACACCCAGGAACTTGAAGCTGCTCAGTCTCTCCACTTCTGATCCCTCTGTGAGGTTTGCTATGTGTTCCTGGCACTCAACATCGCCTTACTGATGTTGAGTGCCAGGTTGTTGCTGTGGAACCATTCCACTAGTTGACATATCTCACTCCTGTACGCCCTCTCGTCACCACCTGAGATTCTACCAATAATGGTTGTATGCTTCTTTTAAGATCTGTGTAAAATGAGAGTGTACATCTTCGGCTGAATGAAGTAACTTCCTCTACCAATCAATCTTTGAAGCATTGCCATTTGATTGGCATCTTAATAAAACAAAATCCCTACTCCAGCAGATTTACATGACAATTATGATGACTTAAGTTTTCCATAATGGAAATACAGGTTAGAGATATTAGATTCAGAACAGTTGCTACTTATCATAATTGAGAACAATATCCATATCTGTAAGAGCGCACACCTACTGTTTCTTTGCATTCTCATCACACTGCCCACACTCAGCCACTTCTTTATGCAAATGAACCACCATATCCAAAGAGCTGCATCTGCAAAGCATAATTTAGACGATGTATGGAAGAAATGCCTCTCTGGCCACCAGTGTTAAGTAGCATCTTGTGAGACAATGCACCAGCTATCAGGAGGAGGAAGTACAACCAGTTGTTAATAGTTCCAGAGCTGTCCAATACTAATCACCAAAGAAATTCTTCAATTTCAAGCAGAAAGTCCCATTCTGTACATGGAAAATGGAAGTTTGTTCACAGAGGCCATAATGTTCCAGATGTAAATATATTGAAAAGTTCAATCTTGCTGCCTAAAATTACTTGAGAGCAATGCTGCAAGATACAAGTGCTCCTTTATGGTCATGCTGATGCCACTCTTAGGTTGAAAGAGCAACACCTCATCTTCCATCTGGATATCCTCCAACCTGATAGCATGAACATCAATATCTCTAATTTCTGGTAATTTCTCCCACCTTCCCACTTCTCTTTTTCCATTCCCATTCTGGGTCCCGTTTTATCCCTTTTCTTCTCTTCACCTACCCATCTCCTCCCTCTGATGCCCCTTCTCCCATGGTCCACTGTCCTCTCCAATCAGATTCCCTTTTCTTCTGCCTTTTACTTTTTCCACCTATCACCTCCCAGTTTCTCACTTCATCCCCTGCTCCCCCACTACACACCTTCCCCCTCACCTGGTTTGACCTATCAGCTGCCAGCTTGTACTCCTTCCCCTCCCCCTACCTTCTTAGCTTGTCTTCTTCCCACTTCCCTTCCAGTCCTAATGGAAGGTCTCAACCTAAAACATTGATTGATCTGCTGAATTTTCTGGCATTTTGTGTATGTTGCAAGATACAAAATACTCTTTTAGAAGACTTTCATTGCAATAGGTAAGAAGGTATTGAACTGATAAAAGTTATCCTTTTCATTGCAGCTTGGATTATGGTGAGTAACATAACCAATTTGTTTAGTTTCATGTCTCCCCTTTTTAATGTTGAAGTCAGGGTACCAAGAAAACGTTGTATTTTGCCAGCAATATCTTGGAAACTATAAACAGTTAGTATATAAAGTGTTAAAGAAGTGGAAACTCAGGGTTAGATAGTTTTCATATTTAATCACTAAAAATGTGCACAGTTTTTGCAGCAATCTCACAAATGAGTACTTTTTGCTTTGTAGTTAGGCCGGAAATAACAAGTGATTTCATTGTAAATAATGAGCTGTATTTTGCATGTATAATGACATCACTTAGCTGAAAACAATTTGCAGTTTATCACCTGGGATTATGTGGCTGACATTAATTATATTAATTGTGACATTTTATATGTAGGAGTGGAATATAGTATTATTTAACTAAAAATAACTGGACAGACTGTGGTAGTTGATTATTTATCTGTAATTAGCAGCATGCTTATGAGTGTTCTTCAGCCACAGTATGTGAAAGACTCCACTGAAAAAGTCTGAATTTGGTTTGTTAATGTATATTTTAATCTTGTGGTTTGCCAATTACAGATGCTTAATCCTGACATTGCCTTACATACACAAGGCAAAGCTTTCACTGCTTGGTGGAAAAAAAATTCATTTGCCTTCTTTCCCAATTGATTTTTTTTTCAATTTTTCTCTTGAACCAAGACTGCCAAGGTCTAAATAAATTCATCCTGATTGTCGTGAAATAGCTTAAGCATTAGCTTGCTCAGCAACAACCTTGCCTTTTTGAACAGTGTGTGATCAGGATAGCAAAGAATGCCATAATTTTATAATTTAGTCTCAGGTCATGAGTTCCATTTGAAAAGCCGTAGTTTATGGCAACTGCTTGTATGGTGAACAGACGTGTTCAGCTGTTTCAGTGGGTATATACTGTTTTGTAAATGTAATTCTGTGTAGAGCAAGCGTATTCTTTCCAAAAGAATGTATTAGTGCACTAAATGAGAGTCTGTTAAGGCAAACTGAAGCTTTATTCTTTCTTTTAAAAGCCAACAGTCAATATCATGTGGTGAAGTGCTAATATATACTTCCGGAAGGAATTTTCTCAGAAAATGCAATTGTAAACTCAATTAGGTATTTCCTGCACAATCATAAATTTCTTTCTGGTCCTCTCATCATAAGATAACTACTGCACGGAGGTGGCTGTACATGTCCGGTTTAAACTCACTGCTGAGTAACATGCAAAAAAACTGCAGATGCCATAAATCTGAGATTAAAACAGAAAATATTAGAACTACTAGCAGATCAGGCAGCATCTGTGGAAAGAGAAAACTTAACGTCTTCTGTCTGAGAGTAGTATATACTGGATGCCTAACTGTAAAATACACTGGTAAATGTATGAACTGTTCATGGAATAGGTCACTTGTGCAGAAACACATTTCACAACACATACAGTAGACAACCAGACAGTACTTGTAGTATATGGTGCCAGTGAAGCACAAGTTCCACTCGTTGATCGTTCCTACCGGGATGGAGAGAGTAAGTATCGAGCTTCCATAGCTGATGAAAAGTAATTTCCATGAAATGTTAACTACCTTTCTCTTCTCAGCATTTATTATGAGAGATGAAAGGAGGTTTCTTCACATGGAGAATAGCAAATCTTTTTACATTCACTCGCCAAGTGGTTGTGAAGCATAGTTGTTGACCATTTTCAAAACAAGGATTAATAGAGTTTTAGACATTAAGTGAATCAAGGGATTAGTACAGAATTATTACAGTGAGGTAAAAGGTCAACCACAATATTATTGAATGGAGGGCAGAGTTGAAGGACTGAATAGCCTCCTACTGCATTTCTTATTGTCTTTAGATTCTTACCAGATCAATGAAACTTGCTTCTGGAAAATTTAATGGGGGAGGGAACCTTCCTGTGCAGGCTGGAGAATAGGATTTGTCCCCTTTAACTAATCTGTTCTCTTCTCCCTCTTGAGCACCCCACCATGGCAATAGACCCTAAGTACTCCAAACTCAGTTGCTCAACCAACTGCTCTCCAAATGAAATGCCACCAGTCCTAGCTATTTGACCTAGCTATTGGACTTCAGTTCAGAATGCTACTTGCTTGCATTTAATGTTTTCAAGGTTTGTTTTTTTTTCCCCTCTATTTCGGGTGTTTGACGGTCTTTTCAATGGGTTCTTTTAGTTTTCTTTGTCTTGTGGCTGCCTGTAAAGGAGACAAGTCTGGAGTTTTCTATAATGTATACATACGTTGATGATAAATATACCTTGAACCTTCCAGCAACTTGTCATCATCCCAAGTGTTCCACTTGCCAATTGGAACTAAATTCACTCTTCCTACCCTCAAACAATTCCTTAGTTTTTCTCTGCCCAAATAAGCCCTCGCCCTCGAAACATCGACTGCTTATTCCTTTCCATTGACGCTGTCTGAACTGCAGAGTTCCTCCAGCATTTTGTGTATGTTGACATTCTTTGTTTGCTCAACGGTACTGAAGCACAAATAGAAAAGGCCAGGTCGTGTGAATGTCTTTGGATCTTGCATTTGAATGTCTGTCTGTCTAGGTACCATATCCGATGTGGACTTTGGTGACCATGGTTTTCCATATAGATCTATCCTTCGTTTTTTGGATGACTTCCGTTTCCTTGGTGTGTAGCCACCTGGCTATGCTTTTGATGTACATAAGTCAAGGTCTTCCTCAAGGTTTACTCCCCTCAATCTTTCCAGAGAGTGTGAGTTTTTCTAGTTCATCTTTCCGCATGATGTGTCCTAGGAATCTGAGTTGTCATTCTCTTATTGTTGGTATGAGTGATCGAACTGCTTCGGCTCTTCTGAGAACTTCTTCATTTGATGTGTGTGTGGTCCTTGATATTTTTAACATTCTCCTGTGGAACCATAATTCAGCTGCTTCTAGTCTCTTTACCATTGCTGGAGAAATGTAATTCAGGAAATTATCTCGAATTTGAACATCTTTGTTCAATCATTAAAGGCCTTTCAATTCTGAATCCTACCTGTTATTGGTGTCCAATTTTTTGTGTGTTTTGTAATAAAAGAGAGAGATCACATGTTGTCTACTCCCAGTGTTTTTATTTTGAACTGTTTTGGAGAGAAACTTTATATTTCACAATGGTTAAACAATTGCACACCATTTGAATTAATATGCCAGTCTTGTTTCTGTATTCTAGAGTGGTACATTATTGTTACATGCATTAGAAAAAGAATAATGAACATCTTTCATTAGATTCCGGTTTTTTGTCACTGTTTATTTTTAATATTTGATTTTATTAATTGTTTTCTAGTTTATATCAACTGGAGTTGTGGTACTGTTCATGTTTTCTGTTAATCAGAGATCAGGAGATCCAAAGAGAGTTTTAAAAACGCAAACAACAGGAATTCTGCAGATACTGGAAATTCAAGCAACACATATCAAAAGTTGCTGGTGAACGCAGCAGGCCAGGCAGCATCTCTAGGAAAAGGTGCAGTTGACGTTTCAGGCCGAGACCCTTCAGGACTGACGAAGGGTCTCGGCCTGAAACGTCGACTGTACCTCTTCCTAGAGATGCTGTCTGGCCTGCTGCGTTCACCAACAACTTTGATGTGTGTAGCTCCAAAGAGAGTTGGTGTTTTTCAAAAAAAAAAGTAATGAAAACTTTGTATTTATATGGTTACTGGATGGCTGAAAATCTTGAAAAGTCAATGAAGCATTCTTTGACACATTAGTGTTGTAATGTTGGAAAGGTAATGTCCAACTTGAATATAAAAGACCACATAAAACAGCAATCTGTGAAACACCACATAATCTTTGAAATGGAGTCTTGGTATTTTTGAATTTATTTAAAAGGGAGACCAAGACTTCACTTTGTTCAGCATTCCTATTGTGTTGAAATCTTTGAACTGTGTACCATGAGAGAGGTTTCTGTGATACCAAATGTCCGCCCAGGACTGATCCATGTGACAGTTTGGGTTTCATCTGAACTGTATTATATTTTTGATGAAAGTGCTAAATGTCTCTGAGGGGCAAGAATTTGCTCTTGGCAGAGGTCATTTTAGAGTCAGCTTTTGAAGCTTAAAACATGTAACGGTGCATACCATAGTCTACAATGCATATGAAAATGCTTCATGTGGGATTTATATTAAGTAAAAGCAATGGGCTAGAAATGAAAATCTAGGGTCTATTTCACATAGAGTTTATGATGGATTTAGATGTTGTTTCATACAGGTGTTTTCTCTGTTTACCCTTTTAATTGTTTTTGTCAAACCGCAACTCCAGCTCATGGCCGCATCAATGGACTGCAGCAGAACCATCTTGGATCTTGTGCATAGGGCATTCTTGGACCAGCTGGAGGACCTCCTGGGATGGGGCACCACAGGGGCAAGCTGGGGTTTGTTGGGTGCCCCATTGCAGTAGTGTTGCGCTGCCTTGGCACGTTGATTTCTGAGCCTTTTTGCGGCTGTCCAATTTTCCCTAGCAGCTGTAGTAAAGCCTGGGAGGAGCCAAGTGGGGTCATCAATCAGATCTCTGCCGGGGGATGTGTTGATGTGCCAGTATTGGCATGATTCAGTGTGTTCATCATAGGAGTCGAGCTTTTTCAAGCTGTCAAAAGGTTTTCGGGATTTGAGTCGGGAAGTTGGAGGAGCATTTTTGATGAGTTTATGAACTAGGATGTTGTTGGGCATATTTTGGATATGCTTGCAGAATTTTGCTGAAGCTGCTCTCCACGACCTGGGACAATACGTTGACATCATGTGGAGGCCTGCGTGCTTCAAGGACTCTATCAGGTGATACCAACTCAGGGCCACACGTGTTAGAATGGCTGTGGATGAGATGCCAAATGAAGATTGATTCAATCCTGGCTCCTCAACGGACAGACTTGCGTCTGCCCCCTCCAAGTCACACTTCACCATGAATCAAGCCAACTTTTCAGTAATGGATTCTAGTGAACAGAAAGGCCAAGGAGAAGGGTGATTCTTAAGACAATGGCATTTTCCCTTGTGTCCTAAACAAACCTTACTTCTCAACTAATATAACTAAATGTATATAATCTATGATTATCACAATACTACACTACGAGCTTGCTGTGCAAAATTGACACAATTAACTGATGGCTTAATTAGCTGTAATCCATTGTTTTTAATTATAATTTATCAGAATCAGATTTAATATCACTGGCATATGTCATGAAATTTGTTCTTTTGCTGTAGTAGTACATCACATGCATAATTTTTAAAAATTACAATAAGAAATGTATACAATGGTTTCTGGGTAATTCGGCTATTGGTTAATCAGGCAGCCACTTATTTGGGACTACTGTTAAAAAATAAGAAGTAAACAAGAAGATAACCAGGATTCCCTTTGTTCATTTAGGATACTATGCATATTAAGTGAGACAGGAGAGTGTTGCTGAATAGTTTGTGCACTTGCCCGGGCAATAGACATTACACTGTGATTAGAGTGAACTGTTTTTAAGTAGCGTTAGTTGTGTGTGTTTGTCTTCCAAAATCAGTGATTTTTGTCTCTGGTAGATGGTCCAAGCGGTTTTGCTGGCAGTGGTTTCAAGCATCCAGCCTTTGATGGTGCAGTAGTTCGATCTAAAACCAGTGTATTATGCCTAAACAAGGGAGACTACAATGGGATGAGGGAGGATTTGGTTAGTGTAGACTGAGGGCTCAGGCTATATGGTGAAATAGTTGAGGAACAGTGGAAGACTTTCAAAGAAAGTTTTTAACAGTGCTGAACAAAAGTATATTCCAGTTAAAAGCAAGGACAGTAAGTGTGAGGAGAGCCAGCCTTGGGTAACGAAGGAAATAAAAAAGGCATCAAAGTAAATGGTGGTGCATACGAAGTTACCAAGAGCAGTGGGAAACTAGATTAGCAAAACTTTAAAAAACAACAAAGAACCACTAAGCGAGCAATAAAGGGAAGAAAGGTTATGAAAATAAATTAGCACAAAATATAAAAATGGATAGTAAAAGTTTTCATAATTATATAACATGGAAAAGGGTGGCTAAAGTGAATATAGGTCCCTTGGAGGACGAGAAGGGGGAATTGATATTGGGTAATGAGGAAATGGCCAAGGCTTTGAATGACTATTTTGTGTCGGTCTTCATGGCGGAGGACACGTCTAACATGCCAAAGAGATGTTATGGATGTGATGGGAGGTGAAGATCTTGATACAATAGCTATCACTAAAGAGGTAGTGCTGAACGAACTTGTGGGTCTGAAGATAGGCAAATCCTCTGGTCCTGATGGAATGTATCCCAGGGTACTGAAAGAAATGGCAGAAGTTATAGTAGAGGGCTTGGTGGTGATTTACCAAAATTCTCTGAACTCTGGGCAGGTCCTGGTAGATTGGAAGATGGTGAATGTCACACCACTGTTCAAAAAAAGATGTAGGCAAAAGGCAGGTAACTGTAGGCCAATTAGTTTAATATCTGTAGTTGGGAAAATGCTTGAAGCTATCACTAACGAAGAAATAGCGAGGCATTTGGAAAGAAATGGATCCATCAGGCAGACACAGCATGGATTCAGCAAAGGCAGGTCTTGCTTGACAAACTTACTGGAGTTCTTTGAGGATATAATGATTGCAGTGGATAGAGGGGAACAGATGGATGTTATTTATTTGGATTTCCAGAAGGCATTCGATAAGGTGCCACGTAAAAGACTTATCCATAAGATAAGGATGCATAGAGTTGGGGGTGCTGTATTAGCATGGATAGAGGATTGGTTAACTAAGAGAAAGCAAAGTTGGGATACATGGGTGTTACTCTGGTTGGCAATCTCTTTTCCCAGAGAGTGGTGAATCTGTGGAATTCTCTGCCCAATGAAGCAGTGGTGTCTACCTCAGTAGAAATATTTCAGACTAGGTTGGATAGACCTTTTGCATAGTAAGGGAATTAAGGGTTATGGGGGAAAGGCAGATGGGTGGAGTTGAGTCCATGGCCAGATCAGCCATGATCTTATTGAATGGCAGAGCAGGCTCAACTGGCCAGATGGCCTACTCTTGCTCCTATTTCCTTTGTTCTTATGAGATGCCTAAAGCATTAGCAGTGAAAATGAATAATTTCTCTTCTTCAAGTTAGGAACTATGGAGAATTTGAAGGTATGGACAATCGCCTTGAATGTTACAATGCAAATGAAGATTTGAAGGATGTAATCATTAAAAATATTGTATGAAGGCAGTACATTATCTGCACTTAGTGTCTGCACAGTCAGTCCAAAACATTGTGCAGTGTACATTGGATGAATTCATCTGTCAATAACAATAGGGATCAATACACAGGTTTAGAGTACAGTACTGGTAGTGTTCTACTTTGTTCTGTATTTCACTTAAATACATTTTTTAACTCAGTAAAACAGTAGCTTGTTATTTTTAATACTATTTTAATTATTTCAATAAAACTTCAGCTAATTGGGGCAGCTGCTTAATTGGGCCAAAATGTACTGGTCCCAGTGTGTCCCATATTAACTGGAATTCACTGTATAGAAAAAAAATAAATTAAGTAGTACAAAGAGGAAAAAAGAAAAAATGAGGTAGTGTACATGGACTATTTAGAAATCTGATGGCAGAGGGAAATAAGTTGTTTCTAAAACATTGAGTGTGTGACCTCAAGCTCCTGTACCTTCTCTCTGGTGGTAGTAATGAGAAGTGTGCTTCAGATAACAAAAAGAGCGTAAAGAGAAGTTATCCAGCAAAAATACTGGTGCTGAGTCTTTTTTGCCAATATAAGAGTGAAATTTTCTGACATGTTAATTTATGACGTGCATCCCATTATGGACAATTAAAAAAGCAAGAGTGAATCATATTCACAACGGGCGGCATGTCTTGTTGCACAGTTGGTGGACACCAAGATCTAAACTGAATCTAAATTTGTGCAAGATGCCTTCCATTAGTGCAGCAGGTGCTCAGGGGTTAAGAGAATCTACCCTGAACACACAGGAGACCACAGCATATGGATGCTTTTGGCCACAGAGTTCACTGAGCGATGCTGTCTATCCAAGCAGAACCTGAAGAATGTGCTTCAGTAAGCGCAGCTCTGTGGTTGGCACTTAAAGCAGAGGCAGCAGCTTTGAATTTCTGTCTTCCTCTGCCGTAGATGTTTTACTTGTACAGCTTCTGAAAGTCATGTTCACTTGCAGATCCAATTTGGCAACACTTCGTAATAAACAGCAGAGCTTATGTTGGAAGTCCTTAGGTAGCATGCAATTATGTGTTATACCCAGACCAACATTTAAGGTTTCATCCAAACTGTGCTGCAGCTTGGCAAATGTAGCTCGATAAATATTTGCATAGTTTGGATGATGTAAGTGTTCAGTTTGTATCACGCAGGGAAGATTTGTTTGAGTTAGGTATTTATTTTCTGTTCTATGTGTAGCATTCACCTTCCATTGAGGTCTAAAGTAGTACCACGTGCTCCGTTAACAAACCTTTTTGTGGATACCAAAGAGTGAATTTCTACTATATATATCGTTCTGCAAAAAAAAAAAAGCAGGACGTAAAATTGAAGTTAATTTCATTCAGATAAATTACAAAATGGAGAAAGTGATCTGGCTCTCTGCAAGGAGTCACAAGCTTTTTTTAATGAGTAGTTGAGACAGAGTGCAATCATTATTACAGGTTCTAATTAATACGTTTTTTCTGTTTCTGTAGCAAATCATGATTAAAATAACTTGTGTTAGAAGGTATTTCAAAGGCTTCAAAGGTACATTTAATGTCAGAGAATTGTACACAATATAGATCCTGAAATGCTTTTTCTTTGCAAACATCCACAAGTCCCCCCAAGAATTGAATGACAGTTAAATGTTAGAACCCCAAAGTTCCCCCCCAGCTCCCTTTTCTCCTTTCCGCGCCTAAGCGGCAACAAGCAATGATCCCCCCTCCCCCCCCTCCACCAGCAAAAAAAAAAGCATCGGCACCAACCACCGAGCACTCAAGTGTGCAGCAAAGCAACAGCAAAGACACAGGCTTGCAGTACTCCAAAGACTACTCATTCACCTGGTATTCGACATACCACAGTGTCAGTGTGTGTTCCCCTCCCCCCTCCCCCCTCCCCCCTCCCCCTCCCCCTCTCTCCCTTCTTTTCTCCCCCCCCCAAAATAAAGGAGAAAGAGGTGTCTCTGTTTCACAGCAAGAGGGGAGACATAACATTGCAAACCAGTGAGTTGTTTGTTAAAAGTCTGTTGCGTTGCTTTTTCTGTGCTCTGTGCCCAAAGATCTCAGGTCTCTGGGCACACAGCCATAGATCTTCCAACTCCCACAACACATCGGTCTTCTGCCAGGACACCGACCTTCGATCCATCCATTTCCAGAGCCACAAAATTCAGACCTCTGAAGGCGAGCGAAGCTCTTAGGCTGCGCCCCGGTGTGTCAAATAGTGGCTAGTCGTGAAACCCCGAGAACGGGTCCCATTCCCGCAAAGAACCGAAGTCACTGTGTAACTCCAGGTCAGGGTCTTCAAAAGAAAACTGAAAGGGAAAAATAGAGATATTAATGATGGAAATAGAGCTGTTTCCAGAGATGCAAGCAAAGGAATCACCTATTAGCACCATCATGACTAAGTTCCGCCCTCCATTTAGAGATACTTGATTGCTCCCTAAACAATGGATCAGAATATTTAACCTGCAGTAAATATTGTGGAAGTTAAAATTATCCACTGCTGTTATTCTTCCTCCTTTATCTGTGTACCTATCTGTTCATCTAGCTCCCAATTGCTATTGGAAGGTCTATACCCTCATCAGAGTGTAATGTTGAATCAGGTTCATTGGTCTGGTGAGTGAGACAGAAAACACTGACTGCAAATCAATATATTAATCATTTATTCATAAACAGTACAAAATTGACCAAACATTAATGTTCCCCAAGTGACAGAAACTGCAAAGCTGAATATTCAACAAACATATTTAGTTAAAAGCGCGCAGAGCATATCTTCCCATTGTTTCTGCATGGCCTGCCTTAAAGGGGGAGAGAGAGCAAGGCCCTTCCACATGCTACTTTATACCTGGTATATTTGAAACTGGACACCAGATGGCTTAACCAATGGGAAAAGCAGCTACAGTTTCTAAACTAACCAATCATGACAGATGTTGGTATTCCAACAATTTAGGTGTGTCCCATCTTTGCACAGATTCCCACCTGCTCTGGAGGAGAGCCCATTGATTACAGAGGACACAGCCTCAGAACGGAGGGACATCCATTCCAAACAGAGCTGAGGAGGGATTTCTTTAGCCATAGAGTGGTGAATCTGTGAAATTCATTGGCACAGCCGGCTGTGGAGGCCAAGTCAATGGGTATATTTAAGGCAGAGGTTGATAGATTCTTGATTATTCAGGGCATGCAGGGATATGGGGCGAAGATAGGAGATTGGGACTGAGAGGGAAATAGATCAGCGATGATGAAATGGCAGAGCAGACTCGATGGGCCAAATGACCTAATTCTGCCCCTGTATATGCATTATGGTCTTATCCAAATATTTGAAATCCTCCCTTCTAAACCAGCTCTTTTGTTATGCATTCAATTGTATTATTTTCCTATTTTTGTCTTCAGTAGCACATTGCACTGGGAGTATTCCCAAGACTATAACACTAGAAGTCCTTTTTTTTTTAAACTTCCTACCTCACTCCCTATACTGTATTCTCTATGTAGAACCTCATCTCTCTTCCTGCCTATGTTGTTAGTATCCAGGTGGATCATGAAATCTGGATGATCATCCTTCCGTTTCCAAATGTCCTGTACTCACTCAGAAACATCCTTACTATGGCAGACTGGGTCTGCATCTTTTCGCAGAAGTCCAGTACAATTAATTTTAGATGCAGTGTAGTTTCTCTGATTTCCATGTCTGTATCATTCATGAACTATTCAGCCTTGGTAGACAACCTCCATTCTGGTCAACCAAGTGTGTTATTTATGTCATTTTTGTACAGTTCTGTAGCCCCATTAAAGAGTGTGAAGTGGCGAGGAAATGAGGAGCTGCCCTCTTTGGCTCATAATAATAATAGTAGTGTTATAGCATGCTGTAATTAGTGTCCCAGGTGTCGAGAACATGCCTACAAAGCGCAATACAAATATTAGAAGTAGAGAAATGGGCCCCTGGAGTTTTAGTCCAAGATGTAAATAAAAGCAGTCAGTAATCATTTATAAGTAGGCTGCCCTTTGCTGCTGCATTAACAAGTACTCTCCTATGCTAATATTGTTAGTAAAAGGAAGAAAAAAAGAGCTGTACTTTGAAACCAGCTTTCACTTGTCTCAGCACGCCCAAAATATTTTGTGTAGAAATGAAGCAGCCAAATTTTATAAAGCAAACATCCACTGATCATATATGGAGATATCCAGTGTTCAGATAGGTAGAAAACAGCATGAAACCTAAATGGCTGCTTTCAGTCACTACCCTTAATAATCTGTTCCTCATGATGTTAATATGGGCAAAAACGTTGACCTGCATACGAGAACTCCTGACTTCATCAAAACAGTGTCACAAGAGGTTTTTATATTCATCTGAGAGACAGAAATTGTCCAGTTTAACATTACTTAGCCCTCAATAGTCCAGCGTAACTTCAAAGTCGCACTGGAGTTCTCCTCTAGGTTTTTGTGTTTGATTTCCAAAATGGCTGTAGATGAGAGTACTTATTCCAATTTCTGGCTGGCCTTTTGATGGAGAAAGTTATGAAATGGACAGGACAGGTTTCATTAAGGACCAGTCTCAGCCACCAGATGTCTGAGATTTCACAAGATATCTCACTGTAAATAAGTCCCTTGCAAGAACAGTACCAGTTGTCACTTGGACAAAGGCAGTAATCATTCACCACTTGCATCATCTCATAACTAGCAATTAATTTGTTCATTCGTAGTGCCTGTTGAAGTGGAATCAAATTCAATGCAATAATTAAAGATTTAAGATAGGACAATAGTGAATGACAATCTTCAGAATACAATCAAATTATTTTTGTAATAGAATATATGCCAATGATTGGAATTAATATGCAGACATCCCCCTCATCTTCCTATCCTCCCTTTCCCATTTTTCATAATGTTATTGGGAGACAGGATATCTGCACTAATTGGGTGGGGGGGGGGTGGAAATAAATGTCATACCAGCTTCAGCCCTCTCCTTGGTGGTTTTGCTTTATAGGTAGAGAGACCAAAATAGAAGTGAGGATGTGTGGAGATAAGGCATTTGCTGCCAGACAACCTACTGTTATGTTTGTAACGTTGACTAGTCCTTCCATTTGTCTAACAATAAAATCCATCCCCAGTGAATGTTTCAACTCAATGCTGGAATTCTGAAGTAAAATGATCACGGGCTACCTTGGAGAAATTTTACTGATGTGAGGATCCTGCCCTTTCCCAAATACTGTTAGGTGGACAGCTACCTTATTAAATGGGAGTTGGGAGTTTAAATTGCTTGAGATTCTTTCGTTTGTTATGTGCCATGTCGTATGACCCGGTCTATCCATGATCATGATTACTCTTGGCAAATTTTTCTACAGAAGTGTTTGCCATTGCCTCCTAAGCAGTGGTTGGCTTTGCTATTGAACCCTGAACTGATTTGGAAGCCTAAGGCCAGCATTAGTGCTCTCTGTAATAAGTAGGCAACAGGATTGTGGCATGTTATGTGATCATGGTCTATCCATGGCCATTATTGTTCTTGGCAAATTGTTTTATAGAAGGGGTTTGCCATTGCCGCCTCCTGGGCAGTGTCTTTACAAAATGAGTGATCCCAGCCATTATTAGTAGACTTCAGAGATTGTCTGCCTGGCGTCAGTGGTCACATAACCAGGACTTGTGATATGCACCAGCTGCTCACATGACCATCCACCACCTGCTCCCATGGCTTTGTGTGACACTGATCAGGGTGCTAAGCAGGTGCTGCACCTTTTACCCCAGGGTGACCTGTGGGTTAATGGATGGAAGAAGCACCTTACACCACCTTTGGTTGGGATGTATCTCGGCCCCTCCATCCTACTCATATAAGAGGCATAGGGATTATTAATTTGCACAATGACCACACAAGGTTAACATGAGACCAAAAATAAATTGGTTAGCAATATGTTAATAAAAAAATAATATTCCTTTTTCAGACCATGTTTTAAGAATGAATTTTATTCCAATTAGTTTTGCCTTCATAGCAATTGGGCAAGGTGCAAAGTGATGTTTTTTTACATTACTAATTGAATTGGCTTTATTTCTTACATCCTTCATGTACATGAGTAAAAATCTTTACGTTACGTCTCCGTCTAAATGTGCAATGTGCAAATTATAGTAATTTTTGATAGTATGTACAACAGGACAGTCAGTATAACAGAAATACAACTGTATCAGCATGAATTAATCTGGCTGATCATCATAGCTTGTCACATCAGACAACCAGCCACTCTAGTGTTGTTTGGTTGATGTTGAGCTGGTCAGTGTTAGCTAAATTAGGTGAGAGTGGGCAGTTGCGCAGAAGGTGTTCAATGTTCTGCACCCTTTCGCCACACTCACAGGATTCGCTGGTCTTTAAACCCCATTTCACCATATTGTCTCCTGTCCTACAAACTCCCGCTCTCGCTCTGTTGAGAGTGCACCACATCTGTCTGTCAAGCAGTGCCCCGTCTGGTAATATTTTTGTGGGGTCTTGCACTGTATTGTTTGGTAGGGTTCTGGCTTCTGTTTGGGGGGATGTTCCGTGCGGTAGTTCCTCCACTGTAGCAAAGCTTTTCCTCGATTTTAGGCAGTTAGAAACTGGCACATAGTGGGAGCCATGGATCCGAGTTCTGTTTACCTTTTTCAATCTTTGTTGTGGTGTGTCTTTGGATCTCTGGGGGAGCAATGCCTGCAAGTCTGTAAGTGATGTTAGTGGGTGTGGGGTGCAGTGTGCCCGTGATTATTCGGCAGGCTTCGTTAAGCAATGGGTCTATTTTCTTCGCATGGGCTGATCTGCCCCACACAGGTGCACGGTATTCTGCAGGTGCATAGCAGAGTGCTAGGGCAGTTGATCTAAGTGTGTGAGCATTAGCTCCCCATTTCGTGCCTGCTAATTTTTTCAAGAGAGAATTGCGAGAGCCAACTTTCCCTCGGAGTTTTTGGATGTGGGTGGTGAATGAGAGCGTCCTATCCAGTGTCACGCCCAGGTAAATTGGAGTCGGATGGTGTCTGAGCTCCTTCCCACTCCAGAAGACCTTGAGTTTCCAAGCTGCTTCTCGATTCCTCAGGTGGAATGCACACGCTTTGAGTTTTTGATGGATTTGGGTTCAGAGACCATTTTTCATAATACTGCTTCATTGCGTCGAAGGCTGCTGTAAGTCGTACTTCAACTTCTTGGAAGGAGTTAGCTTGTGTTGCCATGCATAGGTCATCTGCATAGATAAACCTGCATGTGTTAGGAAAGGTTGGTTGGTCGTTTGTGTAGACATTAAATAGTAGTGGTGCCAGGACTGATCCCTGTGGTAGTCCGTTCTTTTGTGGACGCCACCTACTCTTAATTCCATTCATTTCTACATAAAATCTACGATTTTCTAGGAGGCTTCTTATTACTTTAACTGTGGTTTTGTTCTTTAACATTTTAGATAATTTCAGTAGAAGGCCTCTGTGATTCACAATGTCGTATGCCGCTGTTAAGTCAACGAATACTGCCCCAGTAATTTGTCGCATTTCAAAGCTATCGTTAATATACTGGGTTAAGTTCAGGACTTGACCGCAGCAACAGCAGCCTGGCCTGAACCCGGCTTGGTCTGGTGTTAGAAGATCTTCGACTAAGGGGGATGTTCTTTTCATTATGAGTCTCTCATAGAGTTTATAGAGGGTGCACAGCAAGGAGATCGGTCTGTAGTTTTTAGGAATGTTGAGGTCTTTATTGGGTTTTAGGAGAGTAACAACTTTGGCTCTTCTCCACTTTTTAGGTATCTTTAATGATCTTAGGCAACAGTTAAAAAGGGACAGAAGCCAGTGGAGTGCTTTAGGTCCAAGATGTTTAAGGAATTCATTAAGAATCCTATCTATGCCAGCAGCTTTGTTGGATTTTAGCTGTGATACTTCATCCTTTAATTCTTCTAGGGTGAGAGGTGGGAAGTTGTTATTCCCGTTTGAGAGAGCTGACTCCATCTCCTGATGTTGCTTTTTCTTTCGCCTCCATTCCTTGTTATTTGGTCGACCATTTAGTATCAGTTGGTGGGCAACCTGATCGGGTGTTACGGCAGCAATACTCTGTGGTGGTCTATTGTTTGAGTTGAGTTTTCAAACAGTTGCCCATGCCGCCTTATTGTTCTTAGTCATGTCTGCGTTTTGTATCAGTTCCTGCCAACGCTGTTGTCTCTCTTGGCTCAGTAGGGACAGAACTGACTCTCCCATTTCAATTGTGTCTTGACTAAACGGGTCTTGATCGTATAAGTTGACATACTCATCATAACTTTGCTTGATATCACTAGTCAATCCCTGAATATATTTGGTTCTGCAGCCTTTAGGTATGTTCTGCTGCGCTACTTTCCAGATTAGTCGGACAAATTCATCATAACGGTCAGGTTCTGGTAGTATGGTATTGATAAGTTGATCAAGGGATCCTGCAAAAGATGTCCAATTCGCTTTTCTCAGGTTAAATCTTGGTAGGTACTTTGATGGTACAGGTCTCAGAACTGGCAGGGATTCTACCTGGACTGGACGACGTTGGGATTTGGGTATATGTTGGAGGACTGTTCGTGTGACCAGGTTGGAGCTTGCCGAGATAACAAAGGCAAGGTCTGGGTTGTATCCTTTTCTCCATTTGGCACTTGTGAAGGCAGGGGTGTCCTTTGACTCGTATAGTAGCTCAAAGCTGTTGTTTAGAGCCCATGATACAACTTCTTCTCCATTTGCATTGTCATCTTCATATCCCCAGTTGGTGCTATGGATATTAAAGTCACCAATAATGAGGTACATTTTGTCCTGGAGAGATAGGTTAGGTGACCACATGAATGGTTCATTAGGGGGTTTGTAGACACAGATGATATTTATGAGTTTTGTTTCAACTTTCAGAAGTTCCATTGAGCCAGCTTGGATGTTTGCTGTGCTCATTACTATAGATTCCTCTTTAACAAAAATTGCACTTCCATAAGTTTGGCTGGGGGTGTCAATAGCCAAGTGCATTCCTGGCCCATAAGGTTGGTTGTTCAGTCTATGGGTTTCTTGTATGCACAAGATGTCTGGTTTTAAGTTTGCCAGGATTTCTGCTTTACTGTGGCTGAAGCCTTCGATGTTGTGGCTAATGGTTTTCATGATTTCCAGTGGGCCAGGGTTTTATCCTTTTACCACCCACTGGATCACTTGGTCTGGCATGTAATGTCAGGATTGGTCTCCTTTCGGATTAACAGGGTCACTATGTGAACATTCCTGACTCAACCCCATTTGTCTGATGGCCTGGTGGAAGAAGCTGTCCTGGAGCCTGTTGGTCCTGGCTTTTATGCTGCGGTACCATTTCCCAGATGGTAGCAGCTGGAACAGTTTGTGGTTGGGGTGACTCGGGGCTCCAATGATCCTTCAAGCCCTTTTTACGCACCTGTCTTTGTATATGTCCTGAATAGTGGGAAGTGCACATCTACAGATGCGCTGGGCTGTCCGCACCACTTTCTGCAGAGTTCTGCGATTGAGGGAAATACAGTTCCCGTACCAGGCAGTGATGCAGCCAATCAGAATGCTCTCAACTGTGCTCCTGTAGAAAGTTCATAGGATTTGGGGGCTCATACCAAACTTCTTCAACTGCCTGAAGTGAAAGAGGCACTGTTGTGCTTTTTTCACTACACAGCCTGTACGTTCAGACCATGTGAGATCCTCGGTGACATGTATGCTGAGGAACTTAAAGCGCTTAACCTTTCAATTAGCAGATTGGAGCTGTGGTTGGTGACAGTCATGGGTATAGAGAGTAAAGGAGGAGGCTTAGTACACAGCTCTGAGGGACACCTGTGAGGGGCAGAGGTGAGGGAACCCACTCTTACCACCTGCTGGTGATCTGACAGGAAGTCCAGAATCCAGCTACACAAGGCAGGGTGAAGGCTAAGGTCTCTGAGCGAATTGTCGAGTCTAGGGGGAATTAGATTAGATTAGATTATGAGGACACGCAGTCCTCTTTTATTGTCATTTAGTAATGCATGCATTAAGAAATGATACAATGTTCCTCCAATATGATATCACAGAAACACAAGACAAACCAAGACTGAAAAACTGACAAAAACCACATAATTATAACATTTAGTTACAACAGTGCAAGCAATACTGTAATTTGATAGAAGAACAGACCATGGGCATGGTAAAAAAAAAAAAAAAGTCTCAAGGTCTCTCGAAAGTCCCAACATCTCACGCAGACGGTAGAAGGAAGAAAACTCTCCCTGCCATGAGCTTCCAGCACTGCAAACTTGCAGATGCAGCGCCCTGGAAGCACCCAACCACAGTCCAACTCTCAGTCTGTCCGAAAACTTCCAGCCTCCAACCAGCCTTCTGACACCGAGCACCATCTCCGCTGAGCGCTTCGACCCCAGCCCCAACCGCCAGCAACAGGCAAAGCTGAGGATTTGGGGCCTTCCCTCCAGAGATTCTCGATTGCACGGTAGCAGCGGCAGCGAACCGGGCATTTCAGAAGTTTCTCCAGATGTTCCTCCGTGCTTCTCACGTCCATCTCCATCAAATCAGGATTGTGCACGGCCCCTATTTAACAAATACGATATCATTTCACCGGAGAGGCCGCACGTGCTGTGTCGCATCGCCATCTTCTCCTCCTCCCTCATTTATGGTGTTGAAGCTGAACTGTAGTCCAAGAACAGCATTCTCACATAAGCATCCTGCTTCTCCAGATGTGTAAGGACAGTGTGTAGAGCTGTGGCTATTGCGTCATCTGTTGATCAGCTATGTGGGTAGGCGAATTGTAGGGGTTCTATTGTGGGTGGTAGCATGCTGCAGACAAGGTGTGGGCTTATGTTTAATAACACTGTCATATGTCATGAAATTTGTTTTGCAACAGCGCTACAGTGTAATACATAACAAAATATATAAAAGAGAGCCAAAAATCGTGGGGTAGTGTTCATCAGTTGGTTCATTGTCCATTCAGAAAGCAGAAGGCAGAGGGGAAGAAACTGTTCCTAAAACGCTGGGAATGTGTCTTCACATTTCTGGACCTCCTCTCTGATGGTAGCAATGAGAAGAGGGCATCTCCTGGGTGATGGTTGTTTTTAATGATGGCGGTCACCTTTTTCAGGCATCACCTTTTGAGGTGATCAACCTCTGCTTTGAATATACCCAATGACGTTGCCTCCATAGTCATTTATCGCAATAAATTCCACAGAAACTCCTCATTGCTGCTGTAAATGGACAGCCCTCTATTCTGCGGCTGTGCCCTCTGCTCCTAGATTCACACACTGTAGGACACATCCTTTTCACATTCACTTCGTTCAGGCCTTTTAATATTTAAAGGATTTCAATGAGATGTCCTCCCTCATTTTTCTGAACTCCAGCGATTACGGGCTGAGAGCCCCCAGTCATGCGTTAACCCATTCATTCCCAGAATCATTCTCATGAACCTCCTTTGGACCATCTCCAATGCCAGCACATCTTTTCTTAGATAAGGGCCCAAAACCGCTCACAGTACTCCTAGTGTAGTCTGACTAATGCTGTATAATGCCTCAGCATTACATCCTTGCTCTTATCTACTAGTCCTCTTGAAATGAATGGTAATATTGCATTTGTCTTCCTGAACATCAACTCAACCTGCACGTTGACCTTTAGGGAATCCTGCAGAAGGACTCCGAAGTCCCATTGTGCCTCTGATTTTTTGAATTCTCTTCCCATTTAGACAGTAGTCTACGCCTTTATTCCTTCTACCAAAGTGCATGACTATACAATTCCCTACACTATATTACATCTGCTACATTTTGCCCAAACTGTCCATGTCCTTCAGCAGAATTCCTACTTCCTCAACACTATCTGCCACTCCACCTGTCTTTGTATCTCCTGCTAACTTAGCTACAAAGCCATCAATACTGTCATCCAAATTGTTGACATATGAAGTGAAAAGCAATACCAATACTAAACCCCGCGGAACACCATTACTCACCGGCAGCCAATCAGAATAATCGCTCTTTATTCCGACTCCTTGTCTCCTAGCAGTCAGCCTGTTTTCTATCCATGCTGTATCTCTTCAGTAATACTATGGGCTCTTATTTTGTTAAGTAGCCTCATTTGTCGTACCTTGTCAAAGATCTTCTGAAAATTGATGTAATGAACATCCACTGACTCTCCTTTCTCTGTACTGCCTGTTATTTCCTTAAAGAATTCCGACATATTAGTCAGGCAAGGCTTCCTCTTAAGAAAACCATCCTGACTTTGGCCTATTTATTTTTTCATGTGCCTCCAAGTACCTCAAAACATTATCCTCGATAATAGACTCCAACATCTTCCCAACAACTGAAATCCGGCTAACTGGTCTATAATTTTCTTTCTTTTGCCTCCCTCCCTTCTTAAAGAGTGGAATGATATTTGCAATTTTCCAAGTCGCTGGAACATTTCAGAATCTAGTGATTCTTGAAAGATCGTTACCAATGCCTCCTCAATCTCTCAAGCTACCTCTGTCAGAACCCTGGGCTGTAGTCTGTCTGGTCCAGGTGAATTATCTTCCCAAGCAATTTCTTAGTAATAGCAACTACATTCACTTCTGCCCCCCAACACTCTCAAATTTCTGGAATATCACTAGTGTCTTCCAGAGTGAAGACTGACAATAAATAGATATTATATTCATCTGCCCATTAATGTCGCCCATTAATACCTCTCCAGCATAATTTTCAAATGGTCCAATATCCACTTTTCCTTCTCATTTACCCTTTATATATCTGTAAAGAAAGACTGTTGGTATCCTCTTTGATATTATTGACTAGCTTACATTCACGGGCAGTATCTTTTAACATTTTTTTGAAGTTTGAACCATTTAATGTGAAAGTAACATGGGATCAAACCCTACTGTTAAACATATTTTTTCCTGCAAAATCCACAAAACTTCCTTGATCTCCAATTAGGAATTTAGTGGAAAACTACCTTCAAACATTCTGGAGAAATAATGTGAACTGTCAACCGCTTCATTTTAGGCTATTTCTTCGGGGAATTTTTTGATCTTCCAACAAGGTAATAGCTAAAGATCAGTAAAACCTTGTGCAAGTTCCCTCTTGGGGTCATGCTGGACAGCACTAAGTGGAAGAATTCTCTGCTTCTTAATGACATTGTATTAAGTGCATTAAAATAGCAACTGTTTGATGCAGGACTGCAGGGATTTAGATTTTGCTGGCTGGTATATTGTGTAAATGCTCTCAAAGGAGGAACTTAATGCATTTGACAGAAGAAGCAGTGAAAGAAGCATCATTACATCAGTGAAAATTTTGGTAGAAGTTGTAACAAATCACATCCTGAAACAATGGTTACCAATAGATAAAATTAGCATCAAATTTAATATTACTATCTGCACAATATAATCATAAAGGAGTACAGCACAGAAACAGGCCCTTCAGCCCATCTAGTCCATGTTAAAACTATTTAAACTGCCTACTTCCATCAACTTGCACTGAGTTCATAGCCCTCCATATCCCTGCTCTCCACGTACCTATCCGAACTTCTTTTAAACGTTGAAATCGAGCTCATGTGCAACACTTGTGCTGACAGCTCATTCCACAATCTCGCGACCCTCCGAGTGAAGAAGTTTCCCTTCTTGTTCCCCTTGAAACTTCTCACCTTTCACTTCTTAACCCATGACCACTGGTTGTAGTCCCAGTGAAAAAAGTCTGCCTGCATTTCCTGTATCTATACCCCTCATAATTTTGTATACCTCTATCAAATTTGCTCTCAATCTTCTATGTTCTGAAGAATACAGAAGATTATTAATGAGAGAATTCAAAACTCACAAGTAATTTTATTCTACAGTAACCTTTTTTCATTAATTTATATTATGTACAAAATATTTTTGTATTATATTTCTCTGTTTGGGAACGGTTTCAAATTATCCCAGTGGTTTACCTTCCAATTAGGCAAGGCTCACTGATTTGATAGGATGTTTGTTCAATGAGAGTTGGTTTTGCATTTCAGTGCAATTCTTTGCTGCTAGATGTTTTATTATTCTGGAGTGTTCTTCAGTCCTCACAACAGGAGAGGAAGCTTCGCACTGGCTTCTTGTGCGGTGAGGACAGTTTTTTGGTGACAGAGAATAGGACCTCATTGTTGCTAGAAGTCACGCAAGCTGTCGTTTGATGACAACAATGGGTGACCTTCAGATTTGTAGCTGAACTGGAAGGGCTAGCTTTATGAGTCTATGCCACAGGTGGGGAGTCTTGGCTCTCCCCTTTGTATATCTAGAAATTTCAAATGTAGTCGCAGGCATTTAATAATGGGCCACAGAGATCAATGACAGTCATGCAGGATTAAAACAACTTGAGTATGAGGTCACTTTAAAGTAGAAAAGATTCAAATGTCACAGATTGTACTCTGACTGCCAGTGGCACTTAATCAACAGAGAAGGTGTTGGAAAATGGCAGCCAGTGTAGATCAGATAGTGGGAGGCATTGTAAGTTAGAATATGAATATAGAGCTCCAGAGCTCAAAATGCAAAGTAAATCTAATATGAAAGTATGTATATGTCACCATATACTACCCTGAGATTCAATTTCTTGCAGGCATTTGCAGTAGAACAAATAAATACGATAAAATTAGTGGAAAAAGTACACACAAATTCTGACAAACAGCCAGTATGCAAAAGAAAACAAACTGCAAATACAAAAACAAGAACAAACAGCAATAATAAATAAATATTGAGGGAAATTAAGTTGTGGCATCCTTGAAAGTCAGTCTGTAGATTGTGGAATCAGTTAAGAGTTGAGGTGAGTGAAGTTATCCTCGCTGGTTCAGGAGTCTGATGGTTGATGGGTAATATCTGCTCCTGAACCTAGTGGTGTGCAACCTAACGCTACTGTACGTCCATCCTCATGGCAGCAGTGAGAATAGAGCTTGTGATGAGTCACAGTTTATGCACAGTAGAACATGAGCAACCACTAGGAGGTTATCGGAAGCTTTAAGTCTGTTATTATAAAAGCACATATCACAAACTTGATAGCAGCTGGGTTGACATGCGTGAAGGAAGAGTGATTATGAAGGTGGCGAGTTGATGAGGAAGAAGCTTGGAGGATCAGATGCTATCCAGAAGCTGCAAACAATTTAACTCAGTTGATAGACCATAGACACTGGTCTAAATTTTTGGTGTGGAACAAAATAATGGCTGTATATGAAGGATGGAGCAGCATAATGAAACAGGGACCTTGGAGTGTTTGAGAAAGTTGATTGGGGCTAGGTGGTGTCAGCATGGTGGATTTCACTGAAGGGTACTGTGCTAATGGGAAAATATTGGAAGTCAAAAATAGAATCATGGGATTTTGGAGAGAACATTACAAGAAGTAAGTTTATGACAAGAATATTTGGATATGACCAGATAATGGAGTTGGAAGCTAGGTGGAAGGAGAGCAGAGTGTTACGTACCCCGTAACTGGGTTGCCAAACCAGCAGAAATAGGCCACTTATTGGAGCCTGGATTACTAGGAACTAATAAAGTTTTATTAAAGAAATAAGGAACACAGTACTCTAATCGTAAGGATATAAATGCAACAGGTTAGCAATGATAATACACACATGTACACAGAACTAGGGTAATAGGGATCAACCAAGCTCTATCGCAGTCTCGGGGTAAAATGATCAGTCTTAAGTGACGCAGAGTTCAGTTCAACTTAGTACAGTTTGCAGTAATCGCTATTGTACCGTTGGAGAGAGAGAGGGAGGGGGATGCAATTTGATTCAGGCAGACCTTTGATGTCTTCGCAGTTGGTTTCTGGTGGACCCTTTTATGTCTTCTATCCCGCCGTGGTCACCGACTGTGACCCCTCCGTTCCGGATACAATCGTTCTTCCGTGGTGAACCCGGCACCCAGGCAAGGGCGGACACACACACCAGGTTCCCACCGATCGTACCTTTACACCCTGTGAGCCTATGGTCAGTTCCCACGAACCGGACCTCCAAACTCCCACCAACTTGTGGGGGTACACTGCACTTTCCAGGGGCTCGTTGTCTCGTGGTGTGTCCCGTGCCTTAGCGAACCTGTTCTTTTTATCCCCCTGCTGGGGTATCGCCTGCCCATCAGACTTCAAACAGTTCAGGTTCAAAGCAACCGGTCTGTCAATATTCTGAATTGTGTTTCTTTTCCGTTAATCCCTCTCTCCTCTCTTATTTGCATTTTGAATGTTCCTCCATTGTCTCTCTTATCTCTCCAATTAGCATCAATCGTCCGATAACTTGGTTTGGTGTCACAAGAGGAATAAGAATTGAATTTTCTGGTGGCTGTATCATAGGTCAAGAATGACCCTTGACAATAGTGTACCAAAGTTAAGTCAAATGAGATGTTATATGTGGTGCTGAAATTTGATTGGAAGGGTTCCTACTGGGAACTAAGGTATGACAAGGACATGAAATAACTTCATGTTCAAGTACCTTGGAGCGGATATGTAGGTTGGATATAGAGCAAGAGGCTGCAAGGGAAAAGAGCTTGGCTTTTGAAGAAGGTGATGGCTGCAGATTTGATAGGTAAGAGGGCAATACTTGAGGAGAGGGGTAATAATGTTACATGGTGTGAGAATCAGAGCCAGCAATTGAAATTGTCACCAGTCCAGTGGGAGTGGTGCCATAGAGCAGTGGTGCGTCTTAGAGACAAGATAGAGAGGGTGTAAAGAGAGAAAAGAAACTAGAGGAAGAGTAAATTGGGTTGGGTACAATGGAAAAATAGAATCAGGTTCAATATTACTGGCATATGTTGTGAAATTTGTTGTTTTGCAGCAGCAGTACATTGTAGTTTTGTGGTATCGAAATAAATATTCCCAATTTTGTTGACAGAAATCCATGAGTTCATCAGACTTAAAGGTCAAGGTAGAGACAGAGGGGTTTATGACTTGGCCTTTGATCTGAAGCACCTTGATAGCTGGTGTGCTATCATTATTATTTGCATTCTTTCATGGCTTTCCTCATAGAGTGAATTTCTCATTGACAAGCTACCAGCAAACAATCATTTTGTTAGCAGTGAATTCCTTTCACCTGTGGGTTGGTTGTACTGGGGCAATGTAAGAAAGACTCTCCAGGTGATAGTCTGGCTCAGAACAGAAAACAAGCAGAAAATTCTGAAAATAAGGTTGATTTTTTTTCACAGTCAGATCTGTTTGCTCATGAAGATGAAAGGCAAATAACTAGTATGTGGATGATGTCCCTAAACTTTGTCATTTTGCCTTTGCACAACAGATCAGTGTTCATGAGGTTGAAATATTTATGTTTCTCAGGTTTCAATGCACAGAATTGTTATGTGTATTTTTCAATTCTTCATTGTCTGTATCATTTTGTTTCTTAAATTTGAAGGTGATAAATACAGTGGGAGGGCAGGGGAACAAATGATCTGATGTTAAAAGAGTTAATTCTGTGGCATCACTCACAACACGCTGGAGGAACTCAGCAGGCCGGGCAGCATCCGTGGAAACGATGAGTCGACGTTTCGGGCCAGAACCCTTCATCAGGACTGTAGAGGGAAGGGGCATAGGGCCTCTGGTAGTTAGATCAAAATTTCCTGGCCAACCTGAAAGATTGGTCACATGCAGTAGCAGATATCCCACCTCTCCCAGAAGTTCCCGGAGTCTCCTACATATCAATAGTTGCTCCCTGATGCCCAGAAGTTACATACAATATCCCGGAAATAGATTTTTTTGAGAGGGAGAGCAAGCATCCTGATTGGTCTCTCTTCATGCTAAGAGTGGTCCCCAACCACCGGGCTGCGAGGAAACAATATGATTTGGCGATATGAAAGGATATGAGTCAGCTGCACCTCTCCTCATTCCCTGTCACCCACTGTTGAATTTTAATGCACGCGAGGTCATCAGTGACCCAAGACGTGCAAAGGAATGGGTCACGGACCCATTTGTGAATGTCCCAGGTGAATCATCCATGTCAGCACAGGAAAAAGATCAACTCCTCGAGCTTGCAAATGACGGTGAGCTGAAAAGTATGTTTGACATAACATCTCCGCCGGCATTCTGGATCAAAGTCAAGGCTGAATATCCTGAGATAGCCACGAAAGCACTGAAAATGTTACTTCCATTGCCAACATATTTCTGCAAAGCGGAGTTTTCTGCGATGAATGTAATGAAAACTAAATTGCAGAATAGACTGGACATCAGGAACCCCCTTCGAGTATTGCTGTCTCCCATCACCCCTCGATGGCACCGTCTTGTTGCAGGAAAACAAGCCCAGGGCTCCCA
Source organism: Mobula birostris (assembly GCF_030028105.1). Lineage (NCBI taxonomy): Eukaryota > Metazoa > Chordata > Chondrichthyes > Myliobatiformes > Myliobatidae > Mobula > Mobula birostris. The sequence continues at coordinate 71,425,286 of NC_092383.1, forward strand.
CTGATGCAGCAATATTGGTGTGTTGCAATGATTTTATATATTCATGCAAGGAAAATATGTGCTGTGTGTTTAATATCCAAACGTTACTTAAAATATTATGATGTTATTGACTTATAAGTGATTTATAATTCAGTGGTCCCCAACCTCCAGGCTGTGGACCGATACTTTGCCGTGAAGAATGCAGCAGTACAGCGGTAGCCAGAACGCACCCAGTACATTTTTAAGAAAAAGGCGAAATAACAAGCTAATTAATTAGGTGCCGCCTAGCACGTAAATATTGGCCCAGATCAGAGGCGATTGCCGATTGCGTCATTTCTGATCTGGGCCGACATCTATGTGCCGGGCGGCACCTAATCAATTAGCTTGTTTATTTTGGCTTTTTTTTCCTAAAGATGTGCTGGGTGCATTCTGGCTAGCGCCGTACCTCTACATTCTTCACGGCCCAGAGGTTTGGGACCACTGTTATAATTGACTTATCACCACATTCATGCAAGGAAAATATGCGCTGTGTGTTTAATATTAAATTCGTTAGATACACTCAATTTTGTTTCTAAAGGGGTTTATTAGCCACCTGTAGTTGACTTAACACCTATATTCCGGTCTCGTTTAACACCCACCCCGCCTCCCCCCGGGGTCAGCCGGTCCGCAAGAATATTGTCAATATTAAACCAGTCCGCGGTGCAAAAAAGGTTGGGGACCCCTGATTTAAACTAGCTGGCTAGCTGCCAAGGAGCTATGCTATTGGTGTCCTACGTAATGAGGCCAAATTCCCTGTAGACTTGCTTAAAGTTGTAATAGAATAAATATGATAATATATGTACATATTTTAATGTCACATTTGCTGCATATACCCAACTTAGTTTACAGATTAGACAAAATCACTAAACAAAGTATTACATACACCCTTGGAGGTCGATGGGGGCGGGGGGGTGTATATGGGGTTGCGGGGGGCGGGGGTGCTACCTCCCTGAAATGAGCTTTTGCAGGGTGGGATGTCTGCAGTAGCACAGCAATGTGTGTATGGACCTGTAGGGAGCTGGATCAGGGAAGCTAGAGATAAGAGAAAAGATGTTTTGTGTGCTTTATTTCATCAGCCAATGATTTTAATTAGAAATTTTATAAGATGGGCTTTAAAAGTTTGTATTTAAATTTAATTGTAAAATATTAATCTGCTGCTAATTTGTGCTGAGTTAGGGGCTTGACTTATTATTGGATGCAATTTCATGGCATGAATTCTTATGACATTAGAGGAATGATGTGCTAGTAATAAAAAGAAAGTCTGCATTCTTCCTAGTAGCACACCCAGCTTCTAACTGAGACATCTTCAATGTGAATGAAAAAGCTTTCTTATTCAAATGGCTTTAAGTCTGTCATTATCATGTTTCATAGTTATGAACGTGAAGACCTGGCCAGGTATTTCCGTTGTGTGTGGGTGCCGGGTTTTTACATACAGATGGTCAATGATCCTTAACATCTGTAATCCTTAATCAAAATTATTTCTAAAGATTATGAATTGTAAATGTACACTGGGACAAACCGTTTGACTTTCCTTAAGCCAGGGGTTTCATTGTCTCCCCACCATGAACTGTGGTGTCCATGGACCCCAGGTTGGGAACCCCTGCCTTAAGCCTTTTCCCACAACCTCATACTTAATATTTAATAATTTGGTATGCCTGTTGTCTTTGAATTTTTAATTCAGTAATAGGAGAAGGAAAATATAGCTATTGAACCAGAAACCACCGATGGGATTGCTATAAATTATATGGCATCTTAAAATTTCCTTGTAGTATTATATATTATAATTTATAACAATTTTATAACTTTGCACTGTATTGCTGCTGGAAAAATAACAGAATCAGAACCAGATTTAATATCTCTGGGATATATTGTTTGCAGCAGCAGTGCATTGCATTACATACTAATAAAACTATAGATTACAATCAGTGTAAATCCAATAAGTTGTGCAAAAAAATAGTGAGATAGTATTCATGGGTTCATTGTCCATTCAGAAATTTGATGGTGGAGGGGAAGAAACTGTTCCTGAAACATTGAGTGTGTGTTTTCAGGCTCCTGTGCTGCTGTGATGGTAGCAGTGAGAACGGATTTCACATCCTACAAGTCACTGATAATCAATCTGTTTATGTTTCTGTAATGTCCTACAAACTATAAAGCATGTATTTTGTATTGTGTAGGCAATTAGATTTTAACAATGGGGATTTTGGATGAATGGTTGAAAGGCCTCCGTATATCCCAAAACTATTTTCCTGACAAATAAAGTTTTTCTTGAGCAGATTTTTCGAGTTACTTTGAAGCAACCTTGATGATATTTTCACAGCAAGTTCTCCGCTTTCTGTGCGACTCATGATGAGTTCTAATTGCAAATTCCAATAATAATGGCCCTGAGGATGCAAGTCAGAGCACTTAATAATTTAAAACTTCCTACATCAGGTACTTACTGTGACAATTGCAATATGTTAAAATTATTTTATGGCCTCATGCTGATTACCACTAAGTGTAACATTATTTGTTTGAGTTCTTTAATGCATTAATTTGCTTCTGAGCAGTATAAACCTATCAGACTTGGCTTCAGCAATAAGCAGAACCTGTAGCACAATTAGTGCTGTGGCATTGCGGTTCAATGGCTGAGCTTGGTTGGAGTTTGCACTTTATCTCCATGAACATGTTAGATTATACTGATTTCTTCCTGCACCCCAGAGGTGGTACTCCTTATTGTAAGTAAGTGGCAGAAGGAATCAAAGGGGAGTTGAAGGGAGACAGAATAGGTTGTGGTGATACAGGGATTTTAAAAATGTAGAACGGGACTGAAAGGATTGCTCCCTATAGATAAATAGCCTCCTTGTCTATCATAATTAGTTATTGGTGTATTGTAACACTTTCAAAATGCTGGAAGAACTCAGCAGGTCAAGCAGCATCTATGAAGGGGAGTAAATAAGTCAATGTTTCAGGCTGAGACCCTGCATTTTGTGTGTGTTCCTCTGGACTTCCAGCACCTACAGAACCTTGTGTTTAGGGATTGATTCATTACTGTCACACTGAAAAGGTGTAAAAAGGTACGGTGAAATACTTGTCTTGCGAACTGTTCATACAGATCAATTAATTGCACTGTACATTGAGGTAGTATAAGATGAAGCAGTGACATGAAGAATAATGTGTAACAGCAACAGAAAAAATGCAGTGCAGGTAGGCAATAAGGATCATAACACGGTGGATGGCGTTATGTTTGATAACTCCAAAACATAAAACTAATCAAAAGAAAAACATGGAGCTGGAAAAAACATGTAAACTTCTTAATTTTACTAGTAGTGAGGCGCACACTTATGACATGGTAGTGAAATGACATATGCCATTCACGTACTTTTACATATAACCTGTAATGAATTATTTAAAGAGTGCCTAATCAATAATATATTTATAATATTATTGAAATATTAACTGCACAACACTGCTCCCTTGGCTATAAACAACTCAATGGAGAATGCACCTCAATTATCTACATGGTATATTGTATAATACAACAACTGTATACAGCCCTCCACAGCATAGTAAGTTTTAAAATGTCCCATTCAAGCCCAAGGATTTAGTCAGTGTGAAGGATTTTATATTCTTGAGGGATACCATTTTTTTTTCCTGACAAAGCGTGGGGGTTGGGGGTCTGCTTGGCAGGAGTGACTTGGCTGTGAATCAATCTCGGGGTCTGGAGTCTCTTCTATGGTGGTTGCATGAGTTGACCCTAGACTGCCAAAGGTGGTTCTGACAGCTGTGGCCACATTTCTTCTGGATGTGTTGGCATCCTGAATTGCACATGGCAAGCTACTCAATCTGTTGATCTATCCCAGGCCAGCAGACAAAGCTTTGAGACAATGTTTCCATTTTGACCATGCCTCAATGACTGGCATGTAGCTCCTCCAACACTTCAGCTCTCAGCTCAGTGGTACAACCACTCTCAATCTCCAGTTAGTCCTGACGTAGAGTCTCGGCCTGAAACGTCGACTGCACCTCTTCCTACAGATGCTGCCTGGCCTGCTGCGTTCACCAGCAACTTTGAGTGTTGCTTGAATTTCCAGCATCTGCAGAATTCCTGTTGTTCACTGAGTATAGCCTGCTTTTGTCACTGAGTTATGATTGATGCCTACCAATAATGGGGTCTCAAACGATTATGAACTTGACTTGATTTATTGCTCTGTTTCAGTGACAGATAAGGCCAATGGAAAGCATCTGTCATGGTCTCTTTATATTTTTATTATAATGTGATAATATGCAACAGTGACTTCTGAATGGTGATGGACAGTTGAAATGGCTGAAAGGTCATTGACAGCCCCTGGATTCATGTTAACAATTATAAAGGTGAATTTGTGATCCTCACATGTGCCTGGACAGATTGTAAAAATGTACTTCCACTAGTCCTAGTGCACCCAAACCTTGTGTGAGATGGATTTTGATCAGGGGCTACTGATTTCAGTAACATGTCTTGGATTTTGAAATTGAAAAGGCCTTGTATTTATCTGTGAAAATGTGGTGCTTGGAATGAAACTGAGGTGGGTGTGTGGGGGCTTTGGAAAGAAGGGCTGCAGCTGGAGGAAGAGGATCAGAGCTTTTGTTTTTGCAGGCATGAAGGGAACAACCTTTAAGGACCAAGGAAAAATTAATAGTTTGGGGGCTGGGCTGAATGATAATGAGGGAACAAGGGAAAAGAATTGGAAATGATTTCAGGAGAGTGTCTGTTACAAAGCTGTAGTTTAAATATTAGGCCCTCGGGGATGATGCAGATTATCAATTTTGCTTGAATATCAGGGTGAATATCAGTGTACAGTGGAATTGCAAGACCAGAGGATCGGGAATTGGTCCTCGGCTAAGGAGGGTCAGGATGAGATCAAAATTGAGAAAGGATGATTAAGTGCTATGTGGTGAGGTGGAATGCACAAAGGTCAAATGTCGGTCCTATGGCAATTAAATGCATTGCCCCATGAGTGCTCAGCAATGGCTCCTCATGGAATAGCTTAGACGAGAACTTGGAATGCCATGGCTTTAAGAGCGATGGATTGCATGCTGGAATATTAGATGAATATAGGTAGGTACTTCATGAACACAATAAAGTCTGCAGATACTGGAAATCCAAAGCAACACGCACACAATGCTGGTGGAACTCAGCAGGTCAGGCAGCTTCTATAAAAATAAGAAAACTGATGACATTTCGGGCCTAGACCCTGGTTGTCATCGACCTGGTGGGCGGAAGGAACGATTTCCATGGCTCCAGCTTAGTCTCAGTTGTCTCCAAAGGAACATTTCCTAGGGAAAAATGTATAACTGGCAGAAAATCTTATGAGAGGCACAATAAAGAATTACACTCACAATATACAAAATGAGTTTCCGATTGACACAAAATGATCCAAAAATGTTTTTCGGTGTTTCCTTCCTGATAAACTCAATTTTACATTGCATGGTACTAATCTAAAAAGAAAGCTAGTGTTAATGTGATGAATTTCATGCTAAAATACTTTGGAAATTGAATTTGTCCTTTCTCCAAAAGAAAATACAGAATTCAGAAAATATCTGTGGGAGGTATTTATAGTTTAACATTTATTTTATGTCTGATGTAACTGATGTGATAAATGCTTTGCAGACAATATAAACAACTTAAATATTTCAAAGAGGATGTGTTTCATATTCTGAAATAATCTTTCTCTGAGTGAGTAACATTGCTGAGAATTTTTCAAATAAGCACATCAAAGTTCTAGCATTTTCTGTGAAAAGAGGTAAGCATGGGATTAAGGGTAAAGTATTGTAGTGCCCCAGGAAGAGGATGTCATCAACAGCCCTGCCCAGCATTCCTAGTGGCCAGCACTATTTATTCTTGTTTTAAAATGCTTTTGTAGAATTATAGTGGGAGGTAGAAGTTCACTTATTGTTGAATTTTAGTCTGGGTTACACAGTAATTTGCTTGTGTGTTTGTGGGTCACCCTGACTGCCATCGGGATGTGTAATAATCATCTCCCCTGTTTGTATGTGACCGTGTGGGTTCTTTCCCTGGGTCGTTGCACCTGGTCTGTTTTTGTGCTTGTTGCAAAAAAGACATCAGTTGAGATAAACAAGCTTTTCTTATCTGTCATCATGGACTGAATGCTCGCCACATTGGTGTCAGGTGTGGGATTAGAAACTGACAGCGAGATTGAAGAGCTACAATGTTGGATGAAACACCTTGAAATCTGGGGAATAAATCAAGGGAGTGAGCAGTATGCCTCCTCTGCAGCCCCGGGCTGGGCACCCAAAGACAGGATGCTGACCTGGAGGGAGAACCTGGGAATCAAGCATTGTGCCTTCCCAGGGAACCCCGATGGGGTGAGAATGCCCAGGCTCCCCTAATCAAGGAACACATACTTCAACCTACCTTTCTGCATTTTACCCTTGCAAGACACACTTTAATTTATTTCTTATGTTATTCACCTAACAGCTTTGTTTGGTGTTATGTTATTATTTACTGAAGTATGTAGTATTACAGTGTATGATGGAATTGGTCAGAATATCACCAAAAAGCTACATTTAGAGGCCCCCTTATTAGATACACTTTTACACCTGCACATTAGTGCAAATATTTAATCAGCCAATCTTGTGGCAGCAACTCAACGAATAAAAGGATGCAGACATGGTCAAGAGATTCACTTCCTGTTCTGACAGGTCGGAGCATGACCTCCTCTGGTGCCAAGATGAGGCCACCCTCAGGGTGGAGGAGCAGCCCTTTATATTCTGTCTGGCTACCCTTCAACCTGATGGCATGAATATCAATTTTTTCCCTGCAAAAAATTCCCTCCCCCTCCCCTCTTCTTGCCTCTTAGCTCTTCTCACCTGCCTATCACCTCCACCTGGGTCCACTCCTCCTTCCCTTTCTCCTATGGTCCACTCTCCTGTCCTATCAGTTCGCTTTCTCTCCAGCCTTCTATCTTTCCTACCCATCTGGATGCATCTATCTATCCTCCTTTCCCCTCCCCTAACTTTTTTAAAATTCTGGCTTTCCTTTCCTGAAGAAGGGTCTTGGCCAGAACGTTCACTATTTATTCAGAAGCTGCCCGACCTGCTGGGTTCCTCCAACATTTTGTGTGTGTTGCTAGAGGTTCAGTTGTTGTTCAGATCATACTTCAGAGTGGGTAAGAAATGTGATCTAGGTGACTGATCACAGAATGATTTTTGTTCCCATTTGGAGTGGTTGGAGTTCTCAGACACTTCCGACCTCCTGAGATTTTCATGCACAACATTCTCCAGAGTTTACAGAGAATAGTATGAAAAACAATGAAACACAATTAGCGGCAGTTCTGTGAGTAAAAATGCCTTGTTAAAGAGACAGCTCAGAGGAGGCTGGCCAGACTAATTCAATCTGACAGGAAGGTAACAATAACCTAAATAAGTGGTGTGCTGAAGATCATCTCTGAACGCACCACATGTCGGACCTTGAAGAGGATGGCGAAAGTAGCAAAGACCACAAACGTACACTTTGTGGTCACTTTATTTGGCGCAGGAAGTACCCTGTTCCAGGAATTACCTATTAAATTGGCCACTAAGTGTAGCTTCAGAGAAATCCAGAACAACACACACAAACTGCTGGTGGAACTCAGCAGGTCAGGCAGTACCTATGGAGGGGAATAAACAGACAATGTTTTGGACTAGGGTTCACTCTTTATGGATATTGTGGATTGAACATGGGCGATTTAGCAACCTATTATTGATCACAGTTATTTCAGTTTGTGCATTGACAACCTGTGGGCTCGCTTTCAAGGATTCTTCATCTCTTGTTCTTGATATTTGCTGCATATTATTATTTATTTCTTTTTGTATTTGCACAGTTTGTCTTTTGCACACTGGTTGAATGTCCAAGTTGGTGAGGTCTTCCATTGATTCTATTATGGTCATTATTCTATTTATTGAGTATGCCTGCAAACAATGAATTTCGGGGTTTTATATGTTGCCATTTGATAATAAATTTACTTTGAACTTTGAACATCAGCGCAAAGGAAAGAATGAGCTGTTTGGTTGAGATGGTATTCAACTAAATCAGGCTGCAACCAGTCTATTTTCAAGTCAAATAACTACGGCAAAAGTTAATGTTGGACAGGGATACAGTATTTGTGCTGGCTTAAAGTTCTAAGTGTATTGACTCTTAAGGATAAAAATAATTCTGTTTTATACTTGGGTTATACCCATGTCACACAATTTACATTGTTGATTCTGCATTGCCATTTAAGCCCTGATTTTCCCTACTGCAATGAAAATGATCATTTGTAGCTCTTGCCTGAAATACAGAGCATGATGGCTGTGTATGAGAGATTTTCAGAAGCTACTATGTGATCCTTCACTTTTCCTCTAATGTCTTATGAGAGTACTTCATGTGTTATTGCTTTGGCATTCTCAACAGAATCATTTAATGCTTTGCGTTTATTTTTTTTTTACAATTAATTTTGTAACTGATCTGAAGTCAACCCAGTATAAATGCCTGAGGATTTGTGAGATTTAGCAGTCAGATTATTTTCTATAATTTAAAAAACCATAAAATACAGGAGCAGAAGCAGGTCATTCAGCCCATCGAGTCGGCTCCACCATTCAATCATGGGCTGATCCAATTCTTCCAGTCATCCCCACTCCCCTGCTTTCACTCCATACCCTTTAATACCTTGGCTAATCAAGAACCTATCTATCTATGCCTTAAATACACTCCATGACTTGGCCTCCACAGCCACTCGTGGCAACAAATTCCAAAGATTTACCACCCTCTGACTAAAGCAATTTCTCCGCATCTCTGTTCTAAATGGACGTCCTTCAATCCTGAAATCATACCCTCTTGTCCTAGACTCCCTTACCATGGGAAATACCTTTACCATATCTAATCTGTTCAGGCCTTTTAACATTTGGAATGTTTCTATGAGATCCCGCCTCATTCTCCTGAACTCCAGGGACTACAGCCCAAGAGCTGCCAGATGTTCCTCATACTGTAACCCTTTAATTCCTGGAATCATTCTCATGTATCTTCTCTGAACCCTCTCCAATCTCAGTATATCCTTTCTAAAATAAGGAGCCCCAAACTGCACACAATACTCCCAGTGTAGTCTCAGCAGTATTTCTCTGGAATAGAGGCAGAGAAAATACTAGAGACACTTCACAAGGCAAGCAGCATCCATGGGGAGAGAAATTTTAATCAGAATTGGAAAAGGTGGAAAAACAACGTAATACACACAAAATGCTGGGGGAACTCAACAGGTTAGGCAGCATCTATGTAAATGAATAAATGGTCGACATTTCAGGACGAGACCTTCTCCAGGACTGAAATGGAAGGGTGAAGACATCAGAATAAAAAGGCAAGGAACAGTTGCTGTTTTAGGTTAGAGAAAAAGGGAAGGATAGAGAGGTGAAATGGAATATCTTTGATAGGGTGGAGATCAGGGTTGTCCAGGTAACACAATGTCTCTTGTGAGTGATTAGTTAAATATGGCAGATGCTTTTAAAGCAGGGGTTCCCAAACTGGGGTCTACAGACCACTCAGTTAATGTTAAAGGTCCATGGCATTAAAAAAAAATTGGGAGCCCCTGTTTCAAAGGAATACAAATAAAGAGATGAATTTGAATAGTTAGAGAAAAAATAAATTGATTATGGCATGTTCGAACAGTAACTGCAGTACATGGCAGCTGCAGGAAGTCTGAAATAAAAAGGAAAGCTGGAAATACATAGAGATCAGATGTCTCCTTCGAAGAGAGAGAAGAATAGCTACAAGCAGATATCATTACTGATTCATTCCTACACAAAGGAAAGGCTGGCTAGTATTCATTATTGAGTCATGTGGCCTGCAGTGTGCCTAGATGAAAGATAACCTAGAGATCCTCAAGCCTGTGCCATCATTTAGTGGAACAGTATAGGAGCCCAAAGTCAGAGGTCAGAGTAACTGGCTTTATTATTGTCGCAATATTATAAGGTACATTGGAAAAACTCCATTTTGCATGCCATTCATATGCATCATTGTGAGGTCAGTGTGAACATGGTGGAGGATTATAAATACCTGGGGATACGAATTGACAATAAACTGGACTGGTCAAAGAACACTGAGGCTGTCTACAAGAAGGGTCAGAGCCGTCTCTATTTCCTGAGGAGACTGAGGTCCTTTAACATCTGTTGGACGATACTGAGGATGTTCTACGAGTCTGTGGTGGCCAGTGCTATCACGTTTGCTGTTGTGTGCTGGGGCTGCAGGCTGAGGGTAGCAGACACCAACAGAATCAACAAACTCATTTGTAAGGCCAGTGATGTTGTGGGGATGGAATTGGACTCTCGTCAAAGAGGACGCTGTCCAAGTTGCATGCCATCTTGGACAATGTCTCCCATCCACTACATAATGGACTGGTTAGGCACGGGAGTACATTCAGCCAGAGACTCATTCCACCGAGATGCAACACAGAGCGTCATAGGAAGTCATTCTTGCCTGTGGCCATCAAACTTTACAACTCCTCCCTTGGAGGGTCAGACACCCTGAGCCAATAGGCTAATCCTGGACTTATTTCCATCTGGCATAATTTACATATTATTTAATTGTTTATGGTTTTATATTGCTATATTTATACTCTATTCTTGGTTGGTGCAACAGTAACGAGACCCAATTTCCCTCAGGATCAATAAAGTATGTCTGTCTATCTGTCTATCTATCTATCTATCGTTTCACTACGATGTATGTCAAGATAGCACAAGGGAAGAGCAATAACAGAATGCAGAATAGTGCTACAGTTACAGAGAAGAACAGTGCAAGCAAAACAGTAAGTTGCAAGGCCCTGACAAGGTAGATTGTGGCATTGAGAGATCACGCTATCATCAAAGATGTCCTTTCAATTACCTTATTGCAGATTAGAAGCTGTTCTTGAGCCAGATGTTTGTACCTTCTTCACAATGGGAAGGGGAAAAGAAGAAAGTGTAATGGAGAAACACATTTTGTGCACCGGTAAGCGGAAGCTGCATGAATAAAGTTGCATTCTTGCCCACTGAAATCTTTCCTAAATGTTGATCAATATTATTTGTGTGAACTGTTTTCTAGGGAGTATTTATCCACACTGAAGTTAGATTCTTTAAAATCTCTAAATGCCAGACAGCAGAGATGGCACTAAATAAAATTTTAATCAGTCTTTTGAACTCCTAGATATTTATCTGATGTCAACTCAACAGGTATTTTTAACTTCGCATCTCCTCCTCTCTGTTCTCTCTCCCTGCAACAAATTCTCTATGGTAAGGAGAAAAGCTTTCATGTCGCCATGATTTTCTTAAGGCTTAGCCAGAATCTAATTTGTAAATTAGATTGTTAGAAAACACTCAGACATTAAAGCCAAATAGAAATATTTTTGGCAATGTTGCTTTTAAATTGTATCACCCATGGAACAGATAGCATGTAAAATTATATTAATGCTTTAAGATAGTTACAGCAACTGTTTGCGGTGCTAGATACCATAGGATTAATATTATTTTCCATTGTGGAATGATAACTTTGACTCTTAACTCTGATGCCAAAACAAAATTCTGACAGCGAGTAATATAACTTTGTCAGCATATGATATTACACGTGGGACTTTAAGGGCCATCGGTACCAAAAACCTTGTCTGCTGGGTGTCGCAAAACATGATGTCATCAGTTTGGAGAGGCATCTAATCAAATAGGAGAGTTTTCACACAACAGATAATGGAGAAAGCACAGGTTGAATGTAGAAGATATTTTATGACAAAATTTTTCAAAATCAGAGTTCTTTAAATCATATCTCACTCATCCCATGTGCTAAACTGTCATTTTACGGTATTTTTAAACTCAAGGTAGCACATTATAACTTTGAATAAGATTTATAATCCCACAATGGCAAATATTATCTATATTCACAGTGAAGAAGGCTTTAGAAACAAAGGAATTAAAGTAAATGAATTATGATATCCTGGAAGATATTCACATTATAAAAGAAGAATTTTGGCAGTCTTAAACTGTGTAAAGGTGGGTAATTCCTTGGGTCCAACTGAGTGTGACCTCAGACATTCTGAGAAACCAGGGAAGAATGGCAGGGTCCTGGCAAAGATATTGGCACAATTATTGACAGCCAATTTCCTTTGAATATGCAGGATAAAGCAAAAAAAGTACATATCCTGTGCATGGCGGCTGACTTTTGTGACAACAGATTTTTCTGTTCATACATGCGTGGAAAATATGCCATTAGTTTCACATTCAGTTGTTGCAGGTTTCGCACTGAATGTTAAAGTGCTGATTGTCTTTGCAACAACTAAATCTGAGCCAGTATATGCTGTAAATTTAAAGTTTCTGAATACTCTGATCACAGTTTGTAAATCAGTTCCAAATTGCTGCACGAGGGAACAGGAAGCCAGGGTGCAAAAATCATAGAATGACAAACAAAATACTGCAAATATTATCATCTATATCCACAGTGAAATAGAAGAGAAAAATCTATAAACACTCATCAAGTTAGTTTGAAGCACTGGAAAAAAAATTGTTAATACTTCATGTCAATGACTTTCCATCAGAAGTGCCAACAGTTAGTAATAAATGTTTAGAGAGGCCAGGGGAGTGGCTAAGGTAGGTGGGGTGCACTGAACGATGAGAAAGGGTTGGGTTAAAAACCTTTGCCTAAAGAAGCTGACACTAAAACAAATGCAGCAGAGGAGCTGAATGTTATGTTGGCCGTTGAGCTCACTGAGTTTAAGATCTGGGAGGGTAGAGTGCTGAGGGCGAGGGGTCATAGAGGGAGCCTTCGCTCTGAACTGAAGTGTTTGGCATTAGAGAGGAAAAGTCAAAACATCTAATGGGGTAATGAAATCACAGCACAGGGAAAAACCTGAGGAAGAGATGTCATTTCCATTACTAATAAAATATATCTCACATGAGCAGTGACATTAAAATTTATAGTGATATCTGTGTTTCATTGTGCATGGGCTGAATCTGAAAATAAATAAATGGCTCAATTCAAGAAACACAAGGTGAGACATAAACTGGCAATGGAGCATTAAAACAAAAGAAACACCATGTTGAGCCTTCCTGTCCTTTGATCATGCTCTGCCATTCAGTAAGATTATAGTTGATCTAATCTTGGCCTCAACACCATTTTCCTGCTTTCTTACCATGACCCTTGTAGTCCAAATGTACATCAATATCAAACTTGAATAAATTCAACAACTACCTCCACAGTTCTTTGGGCATTCAGAATTTCAAACAGCTGCAATTCACTGAGAATGTTTTTCCAATACCTGGTATTTTTAACTTTGCTGTGGTTTATCTAACAAAGCCTTACATTATATTACAAACACAGAAGCAAGCTACCCATAGTTCATTTCAGAAGGAATGTCCTGCCTGCTTATAAGCATTAGATGCCAAGCATATTAATTGTTGTAGCGGCACAGAATTTTCTATCTCATACTTTGCATCCTTTGCGCACAATGAAATAACAGCAGAGAATATCCATGCTATGCTCATGAAGACACATTAAGAAGGCCATTTCCTATACTTCTGTACCTTATATGCACATAAGCCTCATGCAGCCATTTTATTGTTGCTACATCTATTTCACAGAATTATATAGCAGGAAGCTTCATTAGCAAGGGAATCATGGTTTACAAATGGTGTATCAAATGTAGGGATCAGCAATTTTCTTTTCACTTCAGTTCCTTTAATTGCATGTGTGAAGAAGCATCCAATAAGATATGGACATATTATTTTAATGCGCAGAAAACAATAAAGTGTGTTAATTGAATGTTTGAGTCAGTGAAAAGTAACCAAATTAATTGTATTCCATTTGGGTGAACTTCTTACAGAATGACGAAAGTGTCATGTTTAAGATATAAGCTTAAAGCTTGATCAATACCACCATCCATTAACCAATACCCCCACACTCCCCACCACCATTACTTGATCATTTTCTCTTTGTTAACTTATGTACAGGTACTCCCATACATAGCATCACTTAATATACTTACAGTCAGTCTATATAATCTAATCATATCTATTTATATTTATTGTGTTTTTATTATGTCCTTTATGCTTATTTTGGTTTTTATGATCCAGAGTAATAATTGTTTTGTTCTCCTTTACATCTGAGTATTGATGAATGACAATAAACAATCTTCAACTTTGAAAATTACATGAAGCACACTACTTGTTTTCATTTCAATCTCGTCACCAATTTTGCACATTGATTACTGAGTTAGACCATGTGACATAGGAGCTGAATTGGGCCACATGTTCCATTGAGTCTGTTCCACTATTCCATCATGGCTGATTTATTATCCCTCAATCCCATTCTCCTGCCTTCTCCCCATCACCTTTGTTACCCTGATTAATCAAGGACCTATCAATCTCCACTTAAAATATACCTATTGACCTGGCCTGCAAAGCTCTCTGTGGCAATGAGTTTCAGATTCACCACCCTCTGGCTAATGAAATTTCTTCTCAACTCTGTTCTAAATGGATATCCCTCTATTCTGAGGCTGTGACCTCTTGCTCTAGACTCACTTACTATAGGAAACATCCTCTCCACATCCACTCTAACTAGTTCATTCAATATTCATAAGGTTTCAATCAGATACCTACTCATTCTTCTAAACACCAGTGAGTATAGGACCAGAGCTATCAAATATTCCTCATAATTTAACCCCTTCATTCCCAGAATCATTCTTGTGAACCTCCTCTGGACGTTCTCCAATGCCAGCACACGCTTTCTTAGAAAAGGGGCCCAAATCTGACCAATGCCTTATAAAGCCTCAGCATTACATACTTGCTCTTGTATTCCAGTCTTCTCTAAATTAATGCTAATGTTGCTTTTGCCTTCCTTACCACCAACTCAGCCTACAAGTTAGCCTTTAGACAATCCTGCACAAGGACTCCCATGTCCTTCTGAACCTTTCATTCCTGAATTTTCTCTCCATTTAGAAAATAGTACACTCCTTAATTCTTCTACCAAAGTACATGACTAGAGACATCGCTACACTATATTCTATCTGCCACTTCTTTGTCTATTCTCCCAATCTGTCCAGGTCCTTCTGCAGATTCCCCGTTCCTCAACACTGCCCGCCTCTCCACCTGCTTTTGTATCCTTTGCAAACTTGGCCACAGAGCCACCAATTCCGTTATCTAAGTTGTTGACATAAAGTATAATGTGAAACGAATCAGACCCTATATTGGCCCCTGTGGAACACCACTTGTCACCAGCAGCCAACCAGACTAGGCCCCCTTTATTCCAACTCTTTGGCTGATTGGCAGGAGGCAATCTTCTAACCATGCTACTATCTTTCCTGTAATACCATGGGCTGTTATCTTGTTACGCAGCCTCCTGTGTGGCACCTGAAAAGGCCATCAGAAAATCCAAGTGAACAACATTGACTGATTTTCCTTTGTCTATGCTGCCTGTTATTTCCTCAAAGAATTTCAATAGATTAGTCAGGCAAGATTTCCCCTTAAGGATACCACTGGATGTTTTTTGTTGTACATTGATAAATTAAGTACTCCAGACTTAATGGTTTCTCTCCACGAAATTCATTGATAGTTTAATGAAGGAAAGAAACATGAGCTTTATATATTTTTAATGGAATTATAATAGTTTTTTCATGAAGATTGCGAGGACGAAAGGTTGCTACATATCCGGCTGATTAGAAAATGACAATTGAAGAAAATAAGAATAGCTACTGTGTATGTTGAGAAGAAATATTGATTATAATGCTTGTTTTTTTTCTAATGAAGTCACAAGAAGAGCTGAAGAAAAGCATATTTGGAATTAAAAAAAGAGGATTCCTGATTCAAATATATTATTAAGGAAGTGCACAGATCATGTGGAATATGTGCTCATATGACTTATGGCAACATGAGTGAAATGAGTAATAAAAAGCTTTGCAGCAAGAATGAGTAATGCTATCAAACAAGATCTGAGGCTGTCCATTAACAGGAAAGGAATACCTCTGTTGTAAATAAATGATGTTGTTTGGTTGCAATATTTGGAAGTTGTTGCAAAGGTAGGTGGTGTCCTGGAATCAGTCCTCTTCTCCCTGTGCTTATCTGATCCAATTCTTTTGGTATAAAGCAACTTTGACTGGTGTGGTATTAAAAAGAGTGACATGAGTACTCCAAAACAGTCCCACAAGCTTCAACAGCCATCAAAGCCCTAGCTCTATTCTGCAATATTTAAAAATGATTACCAATAGATGAAAGTAAATGAAAGCTAACCTGATATTTTAAATTAAAAGCAAACTAACAGCACTTGAAAATGCTGAATGATAGATCAAAATCATTAACCTAAAGTGAAATACTAAGCAGAGCCATATTTGCCTTTCCCTTTAGCTTCACAATTCCCTCTGTAATTGGGTGACCGAAGTGCAGGATCTAAGGAGCAATTTCCCAGTGACAATGCTGGGTAAATGCAGTTCAACAAGTTCGAAGTAAATTTATTATTAAAGTACCTATGTACCTATACGTTGCCATAAACTACCCAGAGATTCATTTCCTTTCAGGGATTCATAGAAGACAAAGCGATACAATAGAATCAATGAAAAATACAATGGTAAAGGCTGACAATCAAAATGCAAAAGGAGACAAGCTGTGCAGATACAAACAAAATAAGCGTAATAATAATAATAAATCCTACTGTGAACATGAGCTGTGGAGTCCTTGCAAGTGAATCAGTTCAGTATAGAGTTGAGTGAAGTTATCCACGCTGATTCAGGAGCTTGATATTTGAGGGGTAATAAATCTTCCTGAACGTGGTGCTGTGGGACCTTAGGCTCCTGTGCCACCTCTCTAATGGTAGCAGTGAGCTAACTGTGTTTCCATCAGAGGACTCCATTGAGTGGAGCAAACCAACACATTCAGACATCCAAAGAGTTAGCTAAGTATGGGATATTTCCTTGCTTATTCATTATTTACTTCAACTGAGAAGGAAAACGTTCAGCCCAATGGATCTAAGCTATCTCCCAGGAGTGCACTTCCAACCCTCCATAAATAAACAAAATAAAACTGCAGGTTTAAGGTGGAGCTACGGAAGATGGGTGACAGCTTACAAGTGGTTCATAAAGGAAGAAATACAACTAAATACTTCATTAAGAACACCTTTTCTATGGAGAATTGTGGTAAATGATCACAGCAAACAATGAACAGGCGAGCGAAGGGGAGGCTTACTTTTCTGGGTTGAGGCGTGCAGGTGCGAGACGGAGTCAGTGAGGTCAATGAATGTTCGAGACGTGGGCGGAGCGAGGTCGAGGCAAGTTCAGGGAGAGGTGGTTGTGAGCAAAGTCGATTTGGAGTCTGGGTGTGCGAAGTGCAGGTAAATTAGAGCAGAGGAGTTTTGGAGCTTGTCCACCAAAATTGCGAATAAGTTTGGGTCTGTCTAAACACTGGGTGTTTAGACAGACACAAGGTCGGGTGTGGGCCAGAACGTGTTAGCGGGGTGAGGCCCAGAGCATATCCAAGCAACTGAGGCCGGATTCTAGTGTGAGGGATGACTCAGTGCGTGGACAATTTAAACATGGATGGATTGAAAAGGCAGTGTCGGGACTGGAAGCGAGGCTTAGGCTGGTTCTGCTCACTGCTGTGCAACATTTTCACTGCTGTCCACGGCACTGATGCTATGACATACTCCAGCTGCTCCAGTCTTCATGTTTGCAAGCTTTTTGCGATGATTTCCCCCACTGTGTGACGGCTGAGGCTATGGGCCTGCCCTGGCTGCTCTGGGCTTTGTGTCTATGGACTCACTTTCATTCTGAATGCTGTTGCTTGCTTTTACTGTTTGCGCAATCTGTGCTTTTTTCTTTTCTCTGTGCATTGGCTGGTTGTTAGTCCTTTTTTAAAATGAGTTTTTTCACATTTCTTGTTTTCTGGTTACCCGTAAGGAGATGTATCTCAAGATTGTATAACTTATACATACTTTGAACTTTGAACAGACATTGAAAATTTGAAATAAAAATCAGAAAATGCTGGAAACACAGTTGAAATATATACTTTTGGGCCATACCGTATTTGTCAATGTGGAGCAGAGAGCAAGTTTGTAAAACAGGCAGGAGCAGAGGATATTGGGAATGCTGATGATGGAATGCCATGGAAGGGGTGGGACAGGTGGCAGAGGAGTACCAGGGGCAGGGGGTGATATGGATAAGGACACACCCAGCCCTGAAACACCAGACAAGGTAACTTGATTCCAAACAATTGGTTTATTGATCATTAGGGGAAAAACTTTCTGATGCTTTCTGCTCCCTTCTCTCTTTCTTCCTCTTTTCCCAACTATGATTCCCCTCTCCCTACCCTCTTCCCACTCTCAGACACGATAGAGACCCATCTCAGAATTATGTTTGTCATCACTCACAAAGTTTGTTATTCATTGAGGCAACAGTGCAGTGCAATACATAAAATTACTACAGAGCTGTGCTAAGTTTTAGACACCCTTTCTATATATGTATACCCAAGACTTTTGCACAGTACTGTACAGCAGGTGAAGGTAGCACAGACACTGGGTAGCAAACTGTTTCATTCATACTGCCTAACCTGCTGAGTGCTTCCAGAACTTTCTGTTTTCACTCCATTCCCAGATTTACTTCCTGGTTCTTTCTCTCATTGTCCTCACTGATTCTGTATTCGCCAACGTAGACTAAAGGAATTTACTGTAATCAATTAACCGTATGTCAGTGTGTGTGTGTGTGGAAACCCTGGACTTTCTGCCATTTGAACATCCAAGCACCAACAATTCCTTTCAGAAACACTGGCAGCAGCCAGTGAGAGAGCTGGCTTGCATGTATTTTCAGTATTTTGTAAAATCAATTATTCAACACTAACATAAGGCATTGTTGTTGTCAGCAGAGTGGGATTAGGGTATATGCTTTTGACAAGGTAATATACTGTGAAATCACTGATGGCAAAAGTACCTTTTCAATAAATATTGATTAGTATTTCTTGAGAATATGTGGATTGGGATAGGACTTCAGTTTCATGGAGATTTGCCAGCTAACGGATACACTTGATTAAAAGCAGTTTTTATAAAATACGGATTTATATTACATACCAAATGGATAAGTAAAAAATTATGCAAGCAGTCTTTTTGTTCTGATTAAGATTTATGTTTATTGCTGAATTAGTCTTTATGTTTTCATGTATTTCTTGGGTTGATGAATGGCTTTCTTTCATATCATGCTCGTTGGTTAGTAATGTGGTGGCATTAAATCTAATGCCTTTCATGTTCTTTTGGAGAAAGCAATTAACAACCTGAGTAATCCTGTATATCTTTTGTCCCTTATCAAAATGCTCTGCAAATCTCAGCAGTAGTAAATGAAGGGAAATTATCATTCTGCATAAAACTAATGGCTGAATTGGGAAAATAGGACTGATAATATATTCCTGATCCTACAGGTTCCTTTTGTTGTTGTGGTATTGTCTAAAATTTAGTCCTGTTGTTCGCATAGCAGGCAGAGGTAATTTCAGGAATGCATGTATTTAACCCTGAGTTATTGTACAAAGCTAAATTTTTGTCTAAGTAAGTGAGTTGTCAGAGCTATGGTGCTGCATGTTTATCAGCCTCATTAAGAGCACCGGTATGTGAATTCACATTCAGCATTTCCTCAATTCTCATTGCAAATCCATCAAGCACCAGGAGCTGCAGACTTCTTTGATAACTTGTAAGTAGGTGGGTGTAAAGTACTCTGCTATTTTGATTGCAGTGATATTGAATTTAATGTTCAATTTGCCACATAATTGGCTGAGCATGACCACTGGGAACTGGGATGATCTATTCATTGTAAAAGGCACGCAACTAGTTAATAGCCAAACCATCCCTATAAGTGAAGCCTCCCAATATAGGAAAATATCTATTTTCCAATCCTGGCACTGAAAGTCTTCAATATGCAGGGTTCTTAAACAGTAAAGGATGGTAAAATGTGTAGTGTCAGGAGTTTGCTATTCTGAAATGTCATAAAATAAGGAGGTGTTATTTACCAGGTTCCCCAACTTCATTTCCTTTGCTTCTGACTAGTGAAGCAGCAAGATGATTGAGAAACACGCCCTGTTAAGTTGCAGCCTTGGTTAGAATTCATAATGATCTCCTTTAGCATTGAAGCACCTGCTATTTCGCCCATAGTGGCAAACCAGTGAAAGTCTTTCCCACTTTGTTTGTACCACTACAGTCTGCAACCATGACTAATGTTCCCTCTAAGGTGTGTGTATGTGTGTGCGCACACATCTTTTGCTACTAGAGCATAAAGTAATTTAAGCTGTGCACCAAAGGTTGTCACCCTCAACCTTGTTGACATGTTAAATATATTTCACAATCGTACACAATCACATTTCCTTTTCCAGTTTTTGATACAGACGGTGTTGACAGCATGGAGTTTATGATGGTTTGTCTGCAGATTTTAAACCTGGCTTGCTTATACTATTTTAATTGAAGAAATTATTGATTCCCTATGTTGAATTCCAAGGAAGCCGGCAGTGAAGTGCAAAAGAACTTCTAGTTCATTTAAACCGTAATGGCTTCATGTGCAGCAGTAGAAACTGCTGCACCGGAAGCCATGAGGTCAAGAACGTGCAGCTACAAGAAATATTTATGTACAATACAGCAAGTGGATTTACCTGCTTGTATTGCCACGATGCAAAAGTTTCTGAAGAATTTGCAAGTGGGAAGAAGTGGCATGATATTTGGAAACTTGACTTTTTAAAGCGTTATTTAGCAAGCAGATCACATATGGATGGTGTGCAAAAGCTCTGGTGAGAAAATCCTTCATTACCCACTACAGGCCTGCTACGCATGTCTTTTGAGAATGCAGATGAATGAGAGCAAAAATGATCAAACCCAGAAGAGATCAAAGTTCTTATCGATAGCTGTTAAAATCAATAACTCAATAGATAAAATTCAGTGTGCACATGTCACTCTGCAAAAAATTGCACAACACAAGACTTCTGTGCACGCTGGTCATTACAAGTTAGAGGGAACATTGCTCATGACTGCGTAGCTAGACACAGCTCAAACACCATCCATAATTTTGCTGATGACACAGCTGTTGTTGGCAGAGCCTCAGATGGCAATGAGGAGTGAAATAGATAAACTGGTTGAGTGGTGTCACAATAGCCTTGTGCTCAGTAAGGCTAAGGAATTGATTGTAGAGTTCAGGAAGGAGAAGCAAGGGGAACACACTCTCGTCCTCATTGAAGAGCCAGCAGTGGAAGTGGTGAACAGCTTCAAGTTCATGGGTGTCAACATCACTGAGGATCTACTGAATGTTGAGCCCAACATATTGATGCAATTATGAGGAAGGCATGCCAAAGGCTTTATATCATTAGTAGTTTGAGTAGATTTGGAATGTCATAAACTCTAGCAAATTTTTACAGATGTACAGTAAAGAGCATCACTGTCTGGTTTGGAGATGCCAGTGCACAGGATAGAAAAAACTGCAAAATGCTATAAGCTCAGCCAGTTCCATCATGAGCACTAGCCACCCCAACATCAAGGACATCTTCAAAAAGTTTTGCCTCAAGAAGGCGGCATCCATGATTAAGGACCCTTATCATCCAACACTCTCCCTCTTATTACTATCAACAGGGAGAAGGTACAGGAGCCCAAAGGCACACACTCAACATTTTAGGAACCACTTCTATCCCTCTGCCATCAAAATTTTGAACAGTCCATAAACCCTATCTTATTATTTTGTTGTCTTTTTGCATTATGATTTCATTTTCTTTATATTTTCTTATTGTAACTTATGGTGATTTTAAATATATTGCACTGTACTGATGTTGCAAGTCAACAAATTTCATGACATACAGTACGTCAGTGATAATAATTCTGATTCTGAGCAGCGAAGAGACTGAACATGACCACTCAGCATTTGAAGAAAGCTATAGCACCACTCATCCAAAATCAGTTCAGAAGTATGGAAGCACCTTCTGCTTCTTTCAAGATTTGGGCATTCAATCATTGGTAGATTGATGCATTTTTTTTTTCAAATCCCATCTCTTTATTTTTCCTTCATAATACTTGAACATTTCTGACAAGGCTTGTATGTATTCAGCTTCCCCAGTGTCCCTGGAATTGATCATCGCATTGCATATTGCCATGGTTCAGGAGTCCTGTGTATTTTGGACAGAAAAGGACAGTATTAAATTAAAGCAAATAACAACAAACTTTTGCAGGAATTTAGCAGGTCAAGAAACATCTGTGGAGTGAAATGTATAGTTTCAGATCAAGGCCCTTCGTCTGGATTGAAAAAGAGGAGTTGGCCAGTATAAAGAGGGAAGTGGGGAGCGTGTTAACTGCTGGTAAGCAAGAGGTGAATCCAAGTGAGGAGATTTTCAATGGCAGATAGAGTCTGGTGGAGGAGGAAAGGGTAGGTAGAGTGACAGAGGTTGAAAGATGATAGCTGGAGGCAAACTTTTTGTAAATTGTGGAATCTAATATGAAAGTAAAGCAGAGAGAAACCAAATTAGGGTCTTTGTTGAGCAGATTGAAACAGTGAGGAGAAGGACCTAGTGGGAGGTGTATGTAAGTGATGAACAGGTGAAATCCCAAATCTGCTCATAATTCCAGGCCATAATTAACATTATATAAACTTAAACTGTTAATAAAGTAGTGTACTAGTTAATTCTTTTACCATATGATTAATATTACCAAGCAAGTTTTCATACAATAATGTTCTGAGTTGGATGATCAGCCATGATCATAATAAATGGCGGTGCAGGCTCGAAGGGCCGAATGGCCTACTCCTGCACCTATTTTCTATGTTATTAAAAGGTTTAAAATATACTTGAAATATCAGATTAGGGAGATGAGGGCATAAATCATATCCATGTTCTTTGGACTAATTAAGGTTTAATAGCACTCAGAAAGACAGCATCAGTTTCCACATCTTTACTGATAACTCCCATCTTCATCTCATCATCATCATCATCATTGTCATTGTCATCTGAACTCATCACGGTCTCTCATTTCTCAGATACCAGGGATGGATGTTCAGATTTTTTTTCTAATTAAAAGTTAGGAAAACTGAAGCAATTGTTCTTGATCCTAGCCAAAAAAATATTGTTTCTTTGTCTCTGGTTCAATTTTTCTGCCTAGCACCTGTTAAAAATGGAGCCACAATGTCTGTTACCATTATATTATATTTGTCCTCATACCCCAGACATCTTCTGGATGGCATGCTGTCTAAAACACGCCCAACCATTCCTTTTGCTCATCTGTTGTTGAGACACTGTTACTCTTCACCCTGAATGTTCCACAATGCTCCTGACTGGTCTGCCTTACAATTTTTATCAATTTGAAAATTTATGGAAGTTTCTGGTCCTCAATCTTATAACTATTTCTTTAGGTCCACCTGTAATACACCTGTATCTAGTTATCCAGCATCCACTACCCTCAGAGATGGAGTTGCAGAGATTCACCAACCTCAGAGGAGGTGTGATTATGCTGGAGTCAGTGCAGGAAAAATTTGCAAGGACATTGCCAGGATTGGAAGGCTTGAGATTGGTTAGATCTGATCAGGACCTCCTGGAACAAACGTGGTTGTGGTGGCCTGACAGAGTTGTAAAAAATAGGATGAGTATTTATAATCTGTTTCCCAGGGAAAGGGAGTCCATAGCTATGTTCAAGGTTAGAGGGAGGAAGTTTAATGTAAATCTGAGGAACATCTGGAATGAGCTGCTGCAGGAAGTGGTGGAGGCAGGAAGAACATGTAGCAGGCATCTGGACAGATAGGTGAGCAAGCAGAGCACAGAGGCACATGGAGTTACTACAGGTAAGTGGGATTAGTGTTGAAACTTCCATAAATTTTCAAATTGATAAAAAGTGTAAGGCAGACCAGTCAGGAGCATTGTGGAACGTTCAGGGTGAAGAGTAACAGTATCTCAACCACAGATGAGCAGATGAGCACAGCCACAGTGGGCTGAAGGGTCTGTTTCTGTGCTGTACAACTCTGACTGTAACCTAATTCAAACCAAATTGCATTTAACCCCCCCCCCCGCAAAGTATATGACAATTTCTCAAATTGAAATTCCATTTTTTTTTGCACTAAACTACACAGTTTGTTAAGGAAGTATTGAAATATCCTTATTGACACTATTTGGAAACATTTAAGAAAGTAATCAGTTAAACAGATATATAATTTCAAATGCAGGGTGTTTTGTTTTCTTTCCATTTTGTAGCTGTCTACTTGTATTATTGGCATTGGTATTTGGTAAGTGAAACAGTGCACCCCAAAATTTGATCATCTACAAATGACTTAAAAACTCAACGTGAAATACTTTAATAATAGGGAAGCAACACACACAAAATGCTGGAGGAACTCAGTGGGCCAGCTAGCATCGATGGTTTTAAAAAAAGTACAGTCGACGTTTTGGGTCGAGACCCTTCAATCCTGTTATTCTCCTGTTTAGGAATTTTGCTGAAGAGCAGGTGAAAGGTAGTAAAATTATTGGGCAAGTTGTTATGAATCTTAAATTAATATGATCCGTCTTGAGCTAGAGTTCTATGTGTTAATGGTGTGATTATTAGTACAATTATATCAAATCTGGATCACTGTGAACAATTCTGGGCACCATATTTTAGGGGACCTATCTTGCCCTTTGAATGAGTGCAACATTGGTTAAGAAGAATTGTGCCTAGATTCCAAAGTTTAAATGAAAAGGAAAGACTAAAGGTTACATTCATAAGAAATTAGCAAGCTAAGTGGTGGCTTCAAAATTAAGCCGGTATTAAGAGGGACATTTGATAAAGCATTTGATAAAGTGAAGCACAATAAGTTATTTGAAATATCACAGGAAACTCTAGATCTAGATTTGAAAGACCTCCGCCTAATCAGAAATCTGTACTGGGAACAAACTGCCGCTGTAAGAATAGAAGAAGTGAGTCAGTTTACAAAAATCAAGAGAGGCATTAGACAAGGGTGTGTTTTCTCCCCTGATTTATTTATTGTGTACAGTGAAACAATATTACAAAAAATAAGAGACATCTTGGGAGTCAAAGTTGGTGAAAACATCAATAATTTCAGATATGCGGATGACACTGTGTTAATTGCAAGTACGGAGGAAGAACTACAAAACTTAATTAATAAAGTTGTTGAAGAAAGTGCAAAAATGGGTCTATCTATCAATTGCAAAATGTATGCTGATACCCAGAAAGAAAGAGAATCCTATCTGCAGGCTGAAAATAAATGGGGAAGACATAAAACAAGTACAGAAATTGCTACTTAGGAAGCTGGGTGACATCAGATGGCAGGTGTGACATGGACATCAAAAGAAGAATAGGGACGGCAAAAGACACCTTTACAAGAATGAAGAGTATACTGACCAACACTAAACTAGGCATGACAACCTGCCTCAGAGTACTGAAATGTTACGTTTATCCAGTTATGTTATATGGATCAGTATGTCGGACAATACTGTATCTAGTAACATGAGGAAACAAATTGAAGCAGCAGAGATGTGGTTTTTGAGGAGGATGCAAAGAATATCATGGATGAAATGAATATCTAACAAGGATGTCATGAACAGAGGAAGCACAAAAAGAAATAATGTATGAGATCATGAAAAGGCAACGTAACTTCATTGGACATGTGATTAGGAAAGAGGAGTTAGAATGCATGGTAATTATGGGAAAGATTGAAAGGAAGAAAGCAAAAGGAAGGCAAAGACAAGTGATGATGGAGACAGCAGCCAGAGAACTGGAAATGAATACCAGTGAATTGATCCACTTGACCCGAAACAGGAGTGTGTGGGCCATGGCAGTCAAAGCTCAAACTGGGCATAGTACCTGATGATGATGATTAAGAAGAGCAGAGAGGAGAAAACGCTTTCTTATAACTAACAAGTCTAAGACCAGGGATATATGTCTAAAATTGCAAACTGCTTTGTTTTAGGTGTGGTTAAAAATACTTCTATATCGAATGATATGTTCTGGGTAGAAAAAGTTTTAAACTTCCTTTCTAAAACAAAAATTGATACTGTCATTTGTCAATTGTTAATTTTAAATCTGAATTTCATCGAGTTTCTAATAATGAAGGAAGTGTTAAGGAATTAAGTATAGTGGTGGATACAGTATATGGAGTTAGTTCCTTGATTGAGGGGTTAAATTATGTAATGAAGTTCTTATAAACACTAGCATGGACTATTGGGACAGCTCAGTAGCATAGTGGTTATTAGCAGTGGACCAAATCATTTGCAGAGATAGATTTGCACAGGTTGGGGCGAAGACTTTTTAAAAAATGGAGTGTTTCATGGGGCTTGGTGCATTGGTGATGGACGATTTGCAGGGAGAGAGATATCTTTGCCCAGGTCAGGTAGAAGAGCTTAAAAGAGGAGCATTTTGCGGGGCTTGGTGCTCGATCCAGTTGTCATGATCCATATGGGTACCAACTAGGTAGGTAGTACGAGGAAATAGGTTCTGCTGAGGGAATTTGAGCAGATGGGGACTAAATTTAAAAAAGCAGAACCAAAACGGTGGTAATCTCTGGATTACTACCTGAGCCATGTGAAAATTAGCATAGGGTCAAGAAGATTAGAGAGTTAAATGTGTGGTTCAAAGATTGGTGTGAGAGAAGTGGGTTTGAATTCATGGGAAATTGGCACCAGTATTGGGGAAGGAGGGAGCTGTTCCGATGGGATGGGCTCCACCTGAACTGTGATGGGAACTGGATCCTGGTGAATCACACCTAGGGCTGTGGATAGGGCTTTAAACTAAATAGTAGGGGTGTGTGTTCAACAGATTGGAGAAGTATGGATAAAGTGAAAGAGCAAAGTGAGAACAAAGATAAACTAAAAGCAAAAAAGACGAAAGTAGGAGTGGAGTGAAGAAAAGTCAAGTGCAGAAGAGAAAACTATTACAAGATTTTAAAAGCATAGTGAGTATAAGGGCATTTTATCTGAATGCCCGTAGTATTTGGAACAAGGTCAGTGAACTTGTGGCACAAATCAGTACAAGGGGGTATGATTTAGTGGTCGTTACAGAAAAGTGGTTGGAGGGTGGAGAAGATTGGGAATTAAATATCCAAGGGTATCAGGTAATATGGAAGAATAGGCAGGAATGTAAAGGAGGTGGGGTAGCACTCTTAATTAAAGATGAGATCAGGGCAATAGTGAGAAACAGTAGAAGATCTAAAGAGCAGAATGTTGAATCCATCTGGGCAGAGATTAGGAATAGTAAAGCCAAAATCACTGGTGGGAGTTGTCTATAGGCCACCGGATAATAACATGACAGTGGCAGAGGCAATAAACTGAGAAATAACTGAGACATGTAAGAATGGAACAGCAATTATCGTAGGGGACTTAAATTTGCACATAGATTGGGTGAATCAAGTTAGTTGAGGCAGTCTTGAGGAGGACTTCATAGAATGCATCCATGATAGTTTTCTTGAACATCATGTTACTGAACCTAAAAAGGAATGTGCTATCTTAGGTCTGGTCCTGTGCAATGAGACAGGTAAAATTAGTGATCTTGTACTTGGGGATCCTCTTGGAAAGAGTGATCACAGTATGATTGAGTTTCTCATACAAATGGAGGGTGCAATAGTTCGATCTAAAACCAGTATATTATGCCTAAACAACGGAGACTACAATGCGATGAGGGAGGATTTGGCTAGTGTAAACTGGAAACACGAGCTATATATAGGACGGTTGAGGAACAGTGGAAGACTTTCAAAAAGGTATTTCATGGCTCAACAAAAGTATATTCCAGTTAAAAGCAAGGGCAGTAAGTGTGGGGAGAACAGCCTTGGATAACTAGGGAAATAAAAGAAGGCATCAAGGTAAAAACTTTTGTGTACAAAGTCACCAAGAGTAGTGGGAAATTAGAAGATTAGGAAAACTTTAAAAAGCAACAAAGAACCACTAAGTGAGCAATAAAGAAAGGGAACATAGATTATGAAAATAAACTAGCACAAAATATAAAAGTGGATAGAAAAATTTTTATAATTATGTAAAGTGGAAAAAGGTTGCTAAGGTGAATATAGGTCCCTTGAGGACGTGAAGGGGGAATTGATATTCGGTAATGAGGAAATAGCCAAGGCTTTGAATGACTATTTTGTGTCAATCTTCACGATGGAGGACACTTCCTACATACCAGAGCGAGATGTTATGGATGCGATAGGTGGTGAAGATTTCGATACAATAGCTATCACTAAAGACATGCCGAGCCTTAAGATAGATAAGTCCCGAGGTCCTGATGGAATGCATCCCAGGGTACTAAAAGAAAAGGCAGAAGTTACATTAGAAGCTTTGGTGATAATTTACCAAAATTCTCTGGACTCAGGGCAGGTCCCGTTGGATTGGAAGATGGCGAATGTCACACCACTGTTCAAAAAATGATACACGTAACTATAGGCCAGTTAGTTTAACATCTGCAGTTGGGAAATGCTTGAAGCTATCATTAAAGAAGAAGTAGAGAGGCATCTGAAAAGAAATGAATCCGTCAGGCAGACACAGCATGGATTTAGCAAAGGCAGACCCTGTTTGACAAACATTCTGGAGTTGTTTGAGGATATTATGAGCCCAGCGGATAGAGGGGATCTGATGGACATTACTTACTTGGGTTTCCAGAAGGCACTCGATAAGGTGCCGCATAAAAGACTTATCCATAAGAACTGATGCATAGAATTGGGGGCGATGTCTTAGCATGGATAGAGGATTGGTTAACTAATAGAAAGCAGATAGTTGGGATACATAGATGTTACTCTGGTTGGCAACCAGTGGTGAGCGGTGTGCAGCAGGGGTCAGTGCTGGGCCCGCAACTGTTCACAATATACATTAATGATCTGGAACAAGGGAGCAAGTGTATTGCATCTAAGTTTGCTGATGACACTAAATTGAGAGGAAAAGCAAATTGTGCATAAGATACAGAGAGTCTGCAGAGAGATATAGATAGGTTAAGTGAGTGGGCAAGGGTCTGGCAGACAGAGTACAATGTTGGTAAATGCAAATCATCTAGTTTGGAAGGGAAAAAGGAAGATCAGATTATTAGATTAGATAATGAGGGCATTCAGTCCTAGTTTGTTGTCATTTAGAAATGCATGCATGCATTAAGAAATGATACAATGTTCTTCCAGAGTGATATCACAAAAAAAAAGGACAAACCAAAGACTAACACTGACAAGACCACATGATTATAACATATAGTTACAGCAGTGCAATGCAATACCATAATTTGATAAAGAACAGACCATGGGAACAGTTTAAAAAAAAAGTCTCAAAGTTCCGATCGACTCCCGATAGTCCCTGATAGCAGGCGGCAGAAGGGAGAAACTCTCTCTGCCATAAACCTCCAGGCACCGATAACTGTCAATGCATTGGAAGCACCTGACCCCAGCCGATTCTGAGTCCGTTCGAAAACTTTGAGCCTCCAACCAGCCCTTCGACACTGAGCACCATCTCTGCCGAGTGCCTCGACCCCGTCCCGGCTACTAAGCAACAAGCAAAGCCAAGGATTCGGGGCCTTCCCCTCCGGAGATTCAGGATCACATAGTAACAACAGCAGCGAAAAAGGCATCTCAGAAGTTTCTCCAGATGTTCCTTCATTCTCTCACGTCTGTCTCTATCAAATCAGGATTGTGCATGGCACCCTACTTGACAGATTACAGATATCATTCACCGGAGTGGCCGCGCAAGCTGCGTCGCGCTGCCATCTTCTCCTCCTCCTCATTATTTAAATGGTAAAAAATTGCAGCATGCTTCTGTGCAGAGGGAATTGGGAGTGTTTTGCAAGTGCAGCAGGCTACCAAGAAGGCAATGGAGTGTTGGCCTTCATTGCTAGAGAGATTGAATTTACAAACGTAAAAGCAGGGTGGTTATGCTGCAACTGTACTGGGTACTGGTGATGCCACACCTGGAGTACTGCATACAGTTCTGCTCTCCCTACTTGAGGAAGGATACACTGGCTTTGGAGGTGATGCAGAGGAGGTTCACCAGGTTGATTCCAGAAATGACGGGGTTGGACTACGAGGAGAGATTGAGCCGGCTGGGACTGTACTCGCTGGAATTCAGAAGATTGAGAGGAGTTCTTATAGAAACACATAAAATTATGAAAGGGATAGATAACAAAGAGGGAGGACAGTTATTTCCTCTAGTAGGTGAGAGTAGAACTAGGGGACATAGCCTCAAGATTCGCGGGTGTAGATTTAGGATGGAGATGAGGATGAGCTGCTTTTCCCAGACAGTGGTGATTCTGTGGAATTCTCTGCCCAACAAAGCAGTGGATGCTACCTCAGTAAATGTATTTGAGACAAGGTTGGATGAATTTCTGCATAGTAGGGGCTTAAGGGTTATGGGGAAAAGGCAGGCAGGTGGAAATGAGTCCGTGGCCAGATTAGTCATGCTGTTATTGAATGGCAGAGCAGTCTCAATGGGCTAGATGGCCTAATCCTGCTCCTATTTCTTACGTTCTTAGTACAGTTACCTAAAGTGCCAGCTGTAAATTTGGGGTTCAATTCCTGCCTGTGTCTGAAAGGAGTCTGTAAACCTTCTCCGTGACTATGTGAGCTTCTGGGTGCTCAGGTTTCCTCCCCCATTTCAAAGGTGTATGAGTTAGGGTTAGTAAGGCATTCTGTGTTGGCGCTGGAAGAGTGGCGACTCTTGCGGGCTGCCCCAGCACCTCCTCGACTTAGCAACACATTTCACTGTGCTTCGATGTTTCAATGTACATGTGACAAATAAAGCACATTTTTGAATAGAATGTGCTGCAAGTACAATTATTTACCCATATTTGGTTTTTCAGGCTGAAGAAATTTGAGACCATTTGGTTACACTGGGCACACTTCCTTTACCACATTTGGTACAGCCATGATAATGAGCTCAATTAACATATTCAAATATTTGTTTTCAAGCAGCTTGTGAGTTCTAAAGGCTGATTTATACTTCCGTGTCAAGTGGACGCCGTAACCTACGCAAGTGGCCTATGCGCATTGTGAGCATTTATACTTGTGTGCTGGTGTGTCTGCGTCGTTCTGCAATTCAGGCACATTGCACATGCGCACACACCTGCCCGTGCAAGGCTTCATGGTCATGGTAGTCTTTCTCGGGGTAAACAAGTTTAAAGCGAGCGTCTTTTTTCGTAAAAGCGAAATGTGTCCTCCATAATTTCGGAGGTCTGTAAAGCTTTAAGGAAAGCATTGCAGCCAGAGTTCTTTCCCTGCCCTTCAGTCGCCCAATGGGAAGCTATCGCAGCGTAGTAGGAAATGCGATGTTACCAGGCGGACCAATCACAGTTGTTGCGGTCTGCATTGCTGCAACGCATAGTTACATTTTGGGAGAGGTGCACTTCAGGCTACGGCCCATAGGGATCCACGTAGGCTCTGCGTAGGGTTCGCGGCTACGCCGTACCTACAACTCAATTTGACGCAGAAATATAAGTCAGCTTCAAAGATTCACTGAAAACTATGGGCTGTATCCTGTCTCACACCTCAGGGTTATTTCTTTTGCTTGTTTTCTTACCTGACAGTTATTTTGCACCTGTGATTAAATATTAATAACAGTGTTTAAAGGATTTCTAATCTGATTGACACTGAGTTCATGGTGTGACTTGGAGGAGAAGGTCAAGATTTGTTTTTTAAAGAAGTGACAATCTTTTGGATGCTTTGAACTGATTTCAGTGTGGGTTGACTTGATATTGGCCTGTTTGCAATTCCAGTCATTGTGAACTGGTCATCTGCTGAGTCATCCACGTACGATGTTGTGAATGATTAAAGGTCCACATGCATCAAAGAGTCATCTATTTGACATGTATGTTTTGCATCCTTCACTTGTTACCAATTTCCTAATGTTCTAGGAGAGACAAAGTAAGAATATAAGAGCTTGTTGACAATTTACAAAACCTCTGTCAGATGTTGCCCACTAACTTCTCATGGATAATGGTCCAAACCACAGATTTCCTGCTTAATCTTGCTTTCCTTCTCCCATATTATTGCAATCCAGATTTTAATATTCCATGTTGCCCTTCATCGGAATAGAGGTCAACAAAATAAAGGATCTCCCACACCCTGCTGTTTCTTTCTGTTCTTCTTTCTTATCAGGCAGAAAATAGAAAAGCTTCAAAGCAGGTACCAGATTCAAGGAAGTTTCTGATTTGTTGGTCAAAGATAACTTTTACAGATGTCTTATTGCTAAAGCTAAATCCTTGATCTCTCAATCTATTTCATCGTGAGACTTGCACCTTATTTGTCCATTTTCACAGCATTTTCCTTGTAACTGTAACACGACCTTCTGCATTCTGTTCTTTTTCTCCTCCCATGTTGATGTACTTATTTATGGGGTGATGTATTTGGATGGCACACAGACAAAAGCTTTTCACTGTATCTTGCTACATGTGACAATAATAGACAGCTGAACATTTGCCAAATTAACAGTTTATGCAAGCCACCTAATTGAATTGAGTTCCTTGCTCTAATTAACTTAGAAAGGCTTAATGATGGATCCCACTCACCCTCCTCATTCACTTTTTGTCTTGCTCTGCTCAGGGAGGAGGCTACGTAGCATCCATGCCAGGACCACTAGACCTATAAACAAGTATTTTCCCCAAGCTGTAAGGCTAATCCACACCTCCACTCACTAACCTACCCCTACCACCACCACTACTTTATCATTTCCTGTCAGAGTTATGTTAAGTATAGACAATCTTGCGCCTAGCATCACTTTATGGACATAAAATCAATCTATGTACGTAAGCTCAAGCAAGAGAAAATCTGCAGATGCTGAAAATCAAAGTGATACTCACAACATGCTGGAGGAAGTCAGCAGGCCAAGGCGTATCTATTGAAAAGAGAAAACATTATGGTCTGAGTCCCTTCATGGGTCCTGGTGAAGGGTCTTTGCCTATAGCTTTACCTGTTTACCCTTTTCAATAGATGCTGCCCGAGCTGCTGACTTCCTCCAGCATTTTGTGTTTATTACCATGTATGTAAGTTATCATATGTATTTATGTTTATTGTGTTTTTATAACTAGATAGATACTTTATTGATCCCAAAGGAAATAACTATGTCACAGTAGCACAGATAGAAAAGTATACAAATATTGGAAAAGAAGTAAGAAAGAATAAAAAAAATGTTACCTCAGATAGTCTAACAGGAGGGGGTCATCACTTCCCTGGCTATAGGTTGACTCATTATAGAGCCTAATATCCGAGGGTAAGAATAGCCTCATATAGCACTCTTAGCAGCATTGCAGTTGTCTTAATCTATTACTAAAAGAGCCCTTCTTTTCAGCCGGTGTTATGTTTATTATGTTTTGGTGCTGCATCGGATCCATAGTAACAATTATTCCATTCTGCTTTATACTGGTGTATTGGAAATGACATTAATCATGAATCATTGTTTATTTCTTTATTTGCTCAGTATTGAGATGTTACAGTCAATTACTTCACACCATTTTTATTGATACCCATGCCATTAATAAAGCACATTTAAAGGAAAGAAATTTAGTTACATTGTTGATGCATGAATATTGATAATGTGGTAGTATTAAGTGTTGTTTTCCATTCCTTCTGGGTAGTGAGGGTTCTAGAAAATGACCTTAAGCAATTGTTTGCCAAGAGCCATTTCAAAACACGGTTTGAGTCGACAACAGATAAATACAGTAAATTTAGTTTATCGTTGGCAAAGAAGGCCTGCATTTATTGGCCATGAATCCATCAACCTGTCTGGTGAAGGTATTCCCAAAGAGTTGTTGAGTAATGAGGTTAAGGAATAAGTAAGGAATGGCATTGAAAGACCAATTTAATTAGAAATTAGTAAAGTGTTTAACCTGCGCAGTTGTATTACCAGTATTACCTAACAATGTTTAAAAAAAAAACATGTTTAAGAAGTCAAGAATTAATATTAACAACTCTCTGGCTCCCTTTCTCCCAGTTAAGTTGTACAGTGTTGCTACCCTGATGATAAAAAAACATATTCCTCAGGATCATGAGGCAATTGTGGTCTGGGATATTAACTGAAAGTTTATGATTCCTTCAGTATGATTATGTCAGGCTGTTGGCTGGCGAGTTTATGCAACATCTTTCTTGATCTACTGTTGGTTAAGCTCTTTGTGAGTTCAAAGTATAGGATCATCAAGAGGGAGACAAGTTCAGTATGCAGTGGGCCTGGAACTTACTGCGATGTTATCATCAGTTCAACTCGCTCTACAGGATTTTATTACATCTAAGTCAGATAATCTATTGATACAACTTGCTAGACTTTTCTGTCTGGACCTCTTCAGAGGTCATTTAGCTCATTGGAATGGGTGTAGAATTACACAGGCAAGACATTGGCTGCAAATTTCTTTTTCCCCTGGTGAATTATATGGGATGTATAGCATTTCAAAAGGTACATTTAATGTCAGAGAAATGTGTACAATATACATCCTAAAATTCTTTTTCTTCTCAAACATCCATGAAAACAGAGGAGTGCCCCAAAGAATGAATGACAGTTAAATGTTAGAACCCCAAAGACCACCCCCAACTCTCCCCTCCTATGCATAAGCAGCAGCAAAGTAATAATCCAGGGCATTTTGTAGTTTCATGGTCACTGTCAATGTACTAGCCTTTTAAAAGAAACTCTAATTCCATTTTAATTAAACTGTCCAGCTACTTCACCAAATTTTGAATTAATCTCCATCAGATGAGTCCAGATCTCTGGCTTACTAGACCATTAATCAATCACAATGTTGCTGCTCCTGGGTAAAATTCTTTATTTTCCCATTTGTTGCTATCATAAACTGTAAGTTTAATTGTAGATACCTGATTCTGGGTAAGAAAACCAACTAAACAATGCAAATAAAGTAAATACAAAAGATGTATGTCTGGAGTGAGGTCAGAAAATGTTGAAAAGAACTAGTTAGTGGAAATACACAGGACATTGTATCTGGCGTTTTCTGTAATCAGTATTCATTGTCTTTCTATGTGTGTTCATCATTTTCTGAATTTATTTTGTTATAAAGCTGGCTTTAATTTCTGTTTCTTAAAGATTGTTTTCATCTGGAATAGAATGAGCCAATTTGACATCAAAAATATAATGGAAGCATGCCTTATGCATGAGTTTCTTTTCTCTTTTCCCTTTGTGAATAAAATGCTCCAGGGCATTTTTATATATTAAATATGCTATGTAGAAGCAATCTGTTGTTGTACATAAGGAATCCTTTTTAATTTCACGGCGAATGTAATACTTCACAGAGAGTATATAATTTCCACAAGGATTTGTGTAAGTTCTCATGCAATCAAGCAGCTTTATAGCTTTTCTGATATGTGTGGTTTTGCATTCAGTAACTGAAGGATCATTTCATGATCCTCCCTTCTCAATGGTTTGACCCTTTACCACTATTCTACAATCTTCACACAGTTATGAGACAGACGGGCACAAAAAAAAGCCTCAAGCAATTATGCTAACACCCCATCCACCTTGAAGGTTTAAGATAATAAGTGAAAAGTTCACAAAAAGTTAAACACTAGACACTTTGCAGTTGCTAGGAGTCCAGAGCAACACACCACAAAATGCTGGAGGAACTCAGCAGGTCAGGCAGCATTTAGGAAGCTACAGTTGGGTAGTCATCCCTCAGTTGCAGGAGACAGATTGTCAGGAGAGGAAAAGTGAATAAGCAGCCAGTGAAGAGCATCTCTTTGGCTGTTCCCCTCAATAATAGGTATACTGGATAGTGTTGGAGAGTGGGATGGGGTGGACTATACCAGGGGGAAGCAGCCCCTAGATCTCTGCCACTGAGTCTGGCTCTGTAGATTAGAAGAGAAGGGTGGAGAACAGGATAGGGGATTCCATAATTAGAGGAGCGGAAAGCAGATTTTGTGGACGTCAAAAAGACACCTGGATGGTATGTTGCCTCCCAGGTGCCAGGGTCAAGATGTCTCTAACTTGGTCCACAGCATCCTAAGGGATGAACAATCGGGAATCATGGTACGTATTGGTACTAACAACATAGTAGGTAAAAAGGGGAGTTCCTGAAGACGGAATTAAGGGAGTTAGGCGGAAAGCTGTAAAGCAGGACCTCTAGGGTAGTAATCTCTGGATTGCTGCCTGTGCCACACACCAGTGAGGGAAAGAGTAGAATGATTTGGCAGGTGAACGGAGATGGTGAAAAGTTTCTTTAGCCAAAGAGTAGGTAATCTGTGGAATCCATTGTCACAGAGAGCTTTGCAGGCCATGACATTGGGTGTATTTAAAGCGGAGGTTGATAGTTTCTTGATTAATGAGGGTGTCAAAGGTCATGGTGAGAAAGCAGAAGAATGGGGTTGAGAGGGATAATACATCAACCACGATGGATGGTGGTGCAGACTCAATTGCCCAAATGGTTCAATTCTGCTCCTATATCTTATGGTCTTATCAATGGAGAGGAATAAGCAGTCAATGTTTTAGGCTGAAAACATTAATCAGGGAGTTCATGCGTTGTTATTGTTGGTTGGATAAAATGTTTATCTGTGGATTAGTTGACATTTTTTTCCTCTGTCTAAGATAATCAAGCAGACGTTCCATCGTAGTGATATTTTTCAAGAAATGTGTTTGCAAACATTAGTGTGATACAGCCCTGCATTCCATTGTGTTATTGCCAACTGAAGCACTCTTCTAGACTAAGCCCATTTTCTTTATGCATTCCCATCAACAGCCCCTCCATAACTGGATACCTGCACTCACCTTCTCCAGGGGCAATTCACAGTAGCCAATTACTCTGCCAGCCAGTACATTCTGGGAAGTAACTCTGCATTCACAGGGTAAGTGGCATGATTGACCTTGTGTGTCTGAAACTGCAAGGCAGTAACATGAACCAATCTGCCACTCTGCCACAATACTTGGCAACAGTGCTAATTTGACAGTGAGTGATCTTGAGATGAAAAGCATCCAGGTGTGTCAGCTAATGAAAGTAGGATAGAATTGTAGGCATGGAGAAAGTCCACAGTACTAATTGCTTCCCCTGTTTCTGCTGGAGGTCAATAGAACAAAGGCCCAATGGAAAATGCCAGAGTGAAAGGAGTAATTTTAATTACTCCCTTCTACACTATTTTGAATTATGATCAGCTATCATGGACCTGTGAGGAGCAAGATTTTAATTTGATTTTTTTTGTGTAAAACAACCAAATCTCCAATGGTTGAAGAGAAGAAGATGTTTCCTTAAATTATTCTCGCCGTGCTGTAGGCAACCCCATGCAGAGAAACGATTGCTGTTCAAAAATACAGTTTGCACAAACAAAGTCAAATAGACGAATTTGGAAGAGCTCCTTTCTTGGACTCCCTGAACCATTCAGTCTTATAGAAGTGAAGTGGTGGAAGCTGGCAAAATAATAGGGAAAAAGGAGACCAGATCAAAACCATAGGTCCAATAGGTGATTAGTTAGGAGTCTGCAACAGAAAAAGATGTATCTTTGAATGAGCCATCAACACATTATAATTCAAGAGAAAGCATGGTAGCAGACTTCTCTTCTGCAAAAAAGCTCTCAGTGGAATCTCCTTTGACTCAAAATACTCAAGTTTATTCAATACAATTTCAGCAGTCACAATTGTATAGTTTACTTAAGTATTTTGAGTGCAGACAAATATTTCGTTTGAATTACAGATGGCTGCACATTGTGATTGACAAAATATTTGAGTCAGAAGATATTTGAGATTGGTGTTGTGGAGCTGAAACTCAGAATACACAATTATACCATTTACATCTTGTTTAGTCAATTAACACTGCCTCATTGCCTGTACATTTAGCTGATGCAAGTAGAGATGTCTCATGGTCATGACAATTTTTTAAAAATGTATCATTTAAGTGACCTCCTGCTGTGTGTGAGGGATCTATGATCAGCAGAGTACTGTTTATTTACAAGTACTGTAGCTGTGCTTTTCATTCAGACACTGATTTTGATGTTGCATTTTGAAATAGCTTGTGAAGACTGGTTCTGCTTTCTATCACTGACGACCATATTCTTAAACTTCATACTTTGACTAAGGTTACCTCACTCTCTCAGGGGCATACATTTTGTTTTGGTGTGGGAAGATAGAATGTGACCGGAGGGAATCAAGCAGGTAGGGTAACTGGTAGCCATAGGAGCTCAGTTTTAATAAAAAAAACAGATGAAGGGTGGGAAAAACATTCTGTGGAGCTCATTGAAGGTAAGAGTTCAATTCAGGATTCTTGTTTGGAATCGTCAGACCTGGAACTGATAAAATGTGAATGGTGATTTCAACAGTAATGAAGTGTGGTTTCTGGCCATAAAGGTAAATCTAAGATGACCTGTTGAGTAATAACACACACAAAATTCTGGAGGAACTCAGCAGGTCAGGCAGCATCTGTGGAAAGCAGGAATCATTCGGTCTGAGACCCTTCATCGGGTCGGAAAGGAAGGGGGAAGAAGCCAGAATAAGAAGGTTCGGAGAGGGGAAGGACTGCAAACTGGAAGTTGACAGGTAAAGCCAACAGGGGAGTGGGAATGAAGTAAGTACCTGGGAGGTGATAGGTAGAAAAGGTAAAGGGCTGAAGAAGAAGGAATCTGATAGGAGAGGGGAGTAGGCCACATGGGAAAAAGGGAAGGAGGAGAGCCACCAGGTGGTGATAAGTAGGTTGAGGAGAAGAAGTAAGAGGGGAGGGAGAGTGAGGAATTGATGAAGAGGGACGGCGTGGGGAATTATTGGAAGTTGGAGAAAGCTATGCTCATGCCATCAGGTCGGAGGGTACCCAGACGGAATATAGGTTGTTGCTTCTCCCACGGAGAGTGATCTCATTGTAGCAGTAGAGGAGACCGTGAACTGACATATCAGAATAGGAGTAGGGACTGGAATTAAAATGGTTGGCCACTGGGAAATCCTGCTTGTTGCGGATACTGCAGGCTCAGTTGCTGAGTAGTAAACTATATCGTTTGAAGCACAAAATGTAAATTGCAGAGCACGACAGTTGCTCACCTTTGAGCTTGAACAAGTAGACAGGGACGACCATAAGGTTAGATGAAATGATACCAAACAGCATGGACTAGAAAATTCAGGCTCATCTGAAGTTTAGAGTTTGACAAACAATCTGACAACAAAACATAATACAAAGCAGAATGTAAACAACACACATCAAAGTTGCTGGTGAATGCAGCAGGCCAGGCAACATCTCTAGGAAGAGTTACAGTCGACGTTTCAGGCTGAGTCCCTTCGTCAGGACTGACTGAAGGAAGAGTTAGTAAGAGATTTGAAAGCAGAATGTGTTGTCATCAGTATGCACAGAGGTGGTCATCTTCTAGATTTAACCAGAGGAAGGCAATACTTTATGGATAAAACAGATTGTATTAGTACAGTGCTTTCCTTGCCTTCACCAGAAATTTTTTTTGGCTATGAAACACATTTGAAGCCTCATTGCTGATTTTGGGGGCAAACTTAACAGCCAGTATCTACACTGGTAAAACCCATGCAAACAGCAATGAGGTAAGTTGACAGTTGAACCGATTCAGTGATCTTGGGAGATAAATAATGGTGGGACTCCTGTGTTTTATTCAAAATGATTATGGGAATTTGCATGTGCACTGATACTGTAAATGAAATGTTTTCTTTTAAAAAGGCATTGAGCAGAGGACTTAAGCCCATTTTGTGCATTGTAGCCTGATTCTAAATTTCTGCAGAATAAAATTCCCAAGGTATCTTACACATTGGAGTATGAGTTGCAAGCCATTCTGTATTTATTTAGTTGAATATGCTGGAATGATTGTCACTGGTAAGGCCAAAAATTGTTGCTCAGCCTCAAATTGCTCTCAAAATAAGTGACTTGTGATATGCATAAGGCTTTGCTGAGGCTGCTTTTGAAGTATTGTGTGCAGTTCTTGTCACCTACCTACAGGAAGGAGATTAATGAGCTTGAAAGAATGCAGTGAAAGTTTATAAAGATGTTGACAGGACTAGATGACCTGAGTTATAGGGAAAGGTTGAATAGGTTATAATTTTATTCCCGGGAGCGTTTGAAAATGAAGGGAGATCTTGTAGAGGTATACAGATTTATGAGGGTGATTGATAGCGTTCAGCCAACCAGCGTGGCATCCGCAATGGACTTTGATGTGAGTGGTCCCTGGTTTGAATCCAGCCAGCTCCTTGCACGCTTTCCATCCGTGCTGGGTTGAGCATCAAGCGAGTAACTCTGCCTCGTAATTAAAAAAAAAACAAAAATGTTAAAGAAACGGCACAGTTGCCACCAGATGCACCAAGAGGCGTGGAAAGGAACAAAGAAGAGAATAGATAGTGATAAAACAATTAGACATTTTCCCCTGTGGTTGGGTGAGACTAGAGCTAGAGGTCATAGGTTTAGAGTGAAAGGTGAACTAAACTGAGGAGGAACTACTTCACTTGGAGGGTGGCACAAATGTGGAACAAGCTGCCTGGGGAAGTGGTGGATGTGGGTTGAATCGAAAAGTTTAGGAGAAGTTTGGATGGGTACATATTTGAGAGGGATATGGTGGGCTATGATTGGATGTACGTAGATAGGGCTAGGCAGAAGAATAAGTTAGCATGGACTAGATGGACTGAACAGCCTGTTTCTCTGGTGTAGTGCTCTATGACTCCATGAGATTGTTTAAAAATCATACTGATGGGTCTGATGCCACATGTATACCAAGCCAAGTAAGGATGATATACAAACACACACATAAACACACTATATATATATATATATATATATATATATATATATATATATATATATATATATATATATAATATGTGTGTGTATATAAAAAATATGTGTGCGTATAGATAGATAGATATATATATGTGTGTGTGTATATATAGATACCAGACATCCCACCCTGCAAAAACTCATTTCAGCGAGGTAGCACCATCAATTTGCGGGAGACTTCCGGGAGAGGTGGGATGTCTGCAATAGAGTAGCTCCTTAGCAGCTGGCCAGCTAGTTTAAATAACATTAGCTATGCTAATGAACGAATGACACCTGTTAAACTCACCTCAACATGTCTTTTACAGTCTTAACCCACCATGGGCAATAGAAAAGTCACTGTTGCAAACAGTGCAGCGAGCAACACTGTCATTATTTTGACCCCTATTAGGCAGGGGTACACTTTAGTGTAG
Organism: Mobula birostris; assembly: GCF_030028105.1. Classification (NCBI taxonomy): domain Eukaryota; kingdom Metazoa; phylum Chordata; class Chondrichthyes; order Myliobatiformes; family Myliobatidae; genus Mobula; species Mobula birostris. Next base: position 71,466,314 of record NC_092383.1, read on the forward strand.
TCTGGGGTGACGTATGTGTTATATTTTTTTTGGAACACTCTGCAATGGTGCGCGCTCTCTCTCTCTTTCCCTCTTGTGGTCACTCACGCGCTCTTGCTTGCTTTCTTGCTCGCTCTCGCTTTTTCGCTCACTAGTTCGCTCTCGCTCGCTCACGCCCTCGCTTGCCTTCGCTCTCGCTCGCACGCTCTTGCTTTCTCTCTCGCGCGCGCACTCTCTCTCGTGGTTGCTCTCGCGCTCTCTCTTGCTTTTCTCTCGCTCACTCTCAAAAATATTGATTTCTGTGATATTGTATATAATTTGCGGGCATCAGGGAGCCACTATTAGTATGCGGGAGACTCCCGGAAGTTCCGGGAGAGGTGGGATGTCTGAGATACAAATTTAGCAGGTAATTTTATTGCCATTAATGCAAACAATTTTTAAAAATCAAGTGATTAACTGAATATAAATTTACAATTTAATTCTTTATTTGAAACTTCATTCTCTGAAATGTTATTTTAGACCTCTAGATTACTAGCCCAATAACTTTACTGCTGTTGGTGGGAGCTATGCAAATTCAAGTTCTTATTATGAATTACCTTCACAAATAGTGGAGCCAATTAGATGTAGCTTTTTCTTGAGCTGAAGTGAGTGATAATTAACTGTGCTATGCTTCTCCGATGGGAAATTGTGCTGCTGGAGATTGGCATTTGGGAAGTGGACCTAGGTGGAAGACAAGAGGATAAACTGTGAAGATTTGCACCCTTGCTTCGCTGACAGGCTCTCTGACAATCGCTCTGATAGGATTAAGCCCTTTAACTGACTCTGAAACAGACCTCCTGTGTTTGAGTGCCATGCTGTTTTTAAAATGTGCATTCATGCCAGAGTATTGCAGCAAAGATAATCTTGCAATTCACACCCATCAATATGTATGGTAATGTGCTCTGTCTGAGCAAAACATGTACATTGACTGCGTGCTATAATTTACCAGATATGAGCATGCTTTTGATTAAAAACCTCAAGTAATGTCTGCAAACAGAACTTCATGGGTTGCACTCTCTATCCCGTATTTGATAGAATGCATTGCGGTCCCTGGCACTGGCCTGCCTGCCTAGCTGTCTACTAGAGATTACCCTTAACAATCTATTTAATGTTCCACTCATGGTATAACTAAATTGCATTAATTTCTGATACATTGCTTGGTTTGAAGTGAATTGTGGCTTGGATGTTAGAGTTGTGTAGGGTGATTTAGAGAGTTTCCTAGAGATTATGTGATCTGAAGGAATGCTTCTTAAAGGACAGATGTCAGATGTCAACCTGGGGAGAAGCATAAAAGGCCACTTGGTAGCTAGCCTAAAACAAGTACTCCTTTCAATTGGCCAGAGCTGAGAGAGGGAGAGGGATTTTTCATATTCCCACCAGAAATGGTAATTTACTGATTCCAGGCAATGACTCGTTAAACTCAAAGACAGGGAAAATGCACATTTAAAACATAAACAGACAATCTGCTAAAGGAAACACAGCAGGTCAAGCAACATCTGTGGATGGAATTATCAAAATGTTGATTATTCCTCCCCCCCCACCAATAGAGGCTACTCAACTGGTTGAGTTCCTCCAGCAGATTGTTTGTCGCTCCAAATTCTCCGTGCTTTAACTGAGGTTATCTTCCCCACAATACTATAACTCAACAAGTTATCGCTTCTGTTTCACAAGGTCATTGTCTCCTCAAGACCCCTTCACTTCATAGAAACACTTTACTTTCCAGTCACATTCATCTCCCTAGATTCTATAATTGTTACTTTATTCAGTGGGAAAATTCCACTTCATGCATAATTTGATAACCTTTCCCTTCAGACCTGGGAATCCCAGCCACAGTCCATTGCATGGATCACTCAGTTGTGCTGTGAAAAAGAAAGTGGCACTAGTTTCCCCATGGATACTGTACTGTGCAAAGTCTTATGCAGATATATATGTAGCTCGGGTGCATAGACTTCTGCACAGTACTGTATATTGGTTAAAATAGGAAGATGGTTGGGAAACTGAAATAAGAGAACTTAGCTTTGTATTAGCTCAGCAGTATTAAGTGTTATTTAGTAACTGGAAAGACATAATATACAGCACTATGCAAAAGTCTTAGGTACTCTAACTATACAGTACGGGCATCCCACCTCTCCCGGAAGTTCTGGGAGTCTCCCGCATATTAATAGCAGCTCCCTGATGCCCGCAAATTATATACAATATCCTGGAAATTAGAGGGAGAGGGGGAGCGGGATTGAGAGCAGGAGCAAGAGCGAGCATCCTGATTGGTCTCTTTGTGCTAAGTAGACCTATCAGTTTTCTGTGTGGGCGGGCTTTACAGTCGATCTCTGTCTCTCCATCAGTTCAGTTTCGTGTCCTGCACTGCCATGGCAAAGTGTTTCAAGAAAAGAAAATATAAAACGCACTTCACCCCAAACTACACTAAAGTGTACCCCTGCCTAATAGGGGTCAAAAATGATGACAGTGTTACTCACTGCACTGTTTGCAACAGTGACTTTTCTGTTGGCCATGATGGGTTAGGACTGTAAAGGACATGCTGAGGTGAGTTTAACAGGTGTCATTCGTTCGTTAGCAGAACTAACAGTATTTAAACTAGCTGGCCAGCTGCTAAGGAGCTACTCTATTGATGTCCTACATTATGAGGCCAAACTCCCTGTAGACGTGCTTAAAGTTGTAATAGAATTAAAAAACGACTCCATGACAATATATAAGTACATACTGTATTTTAATGTCACATTTTCTGCATATACCCAATTTACAGATTGGTTTACAGATTAGACAAAATCACTAAACAAAGTATTACGTAAGACAATATAATAAGGATACACCTTATGCTTTTATTCCTTTTAGGGACCACAACATATTAGGGAGGCTAAGCGCAAGGAAGGCTGCTCAAGTATTTCACAGTTCTTTTCAGCAGAGCCACATCACAGTACAAGGAAAGTTTGCAAAAGGAATAGAAAAGCTATTTGCATTAGCATTGAGATTGCCAACAAAATACTCAACAAGGAATATGTGTGTGTGTATATATATATATATATATGTATGTATATGTGTCAAATAAACTGTTGTGTTCTTTCATAATCAAATGTCCAGGGGAGGTCACCGGGGGGTGGGGATATGGGGTTGCGGGGGGGCGGGGGTGCTACCTCCCTGAAATGGTGGTGCTATCTCCCTGAAGTGAGTTTTTGCAGGATCTGACAGTGGCATGCAAAAGTTTGGGGACCCCTGGTCAAAATTTCTGTTACTGTGAATAGTTAAGCGAGTAAAACACGATCTGATTTTCAAAAGGCATAAAGTTAAAGATGGCACATTTCTTTAATATTTTAAGCAAGAAAACTTTTTTTATTTCCATCTTTTACAGTTTCAAAATAACAAAAAATGAAAAGAGCCCGAAGCAAAGGTTTGGGCACCCTGTATGGTTAGTACATAGTAACACCCCCTTTGGCAAGTATCACAGCTTGTAAACGCTTTTTTGTAGCCAGCTAAGAGTCTTTCAACTCTTGTTTGGGGGATTTTCGCCCATTCTTCCTTGTGAAAGGCTTCTAGTTCTGTGAGATTCTTGAGCTGCCTTGCATGCACTGCTCTTTTGAGGACTATACACAGATTCTCGATGACAGTTGCAGAGGCGATCTTTTCATGAAATTCTGCACCCTTTTCTCTCCAAACATACCTTTGCTCATTGCGGCCAAAAAGTTCTATTTTAACTTCATCATTTAAAACCTATACAAGCCTGATGCATTTTGGAAACGGCCTGTGACTGATGAAGTTAAAATAGAACTTTTTGGCCGCAATGAGCAAAGGTATGCTTGGAGAAAAAAGGGTGCAAAATTTTATGAAAAGAACCCCTTTCCAAGTGTTAAGCACGGGGGTGGATCGATCATGCTTTGGGCTTGTGTTGCAGCCAGTGGCACGGGGAGCATTTACTGGTAGAGGAAAGAATGAATTCAATTAAATACCAGCAAATTCTGGAAGCGAACGTCACACTGTCTGTAAAAAAGCCGAAGATGAAAAGAGGAGGGCTTCTACAACAGGATAAAGATCCTAAACACACCTCAAAATCCACAATGGACTACCCCAATAGGCTCAAGCTGAAGGTTTTGCTATGGCCCTCACAGTCCCCTGACTTAAACAGCATCGAGAATCTGTGGATAAGCCTCAAAAGAGCAGTACATGCAAGACGGCCCAAGTATCTCACAGAATATTCTTCTTTTGCAAGGAAGAATGGACGAAAATCCCCCAAACAAGAATTGAAAGACCCTTAGCTGGCTACAAAAAGCGTTTATAAGCTGTGATACTTGCCAAAGGGGGTGTTACTAAGTACTGACCAGACAGGGTGCCCAAACTTTTGCTTCGGACCCTTTTCCTTTTTTGTTATTTTGAAACTGTAAAAGATGGAAATAAAAAAGTTTCCTTAAAATATTAAAGAAATGTGTCATCTTTAACTTTATGCCTTTTGGAAATCAGATAATCTTTTACTCCCTTAGCTATTCACAGTAACAGAAATTTTGACCAGGGGTGCCCAAACTTTTGCATACCACATATGTGTGTGCCTGAGACTTTTGCATAGTACAGATTCATGAAGTTGCAAGTCGGTCATTACATTGGGCACTGACTAATTGTTGCTACAAAGGAATGCTGAAAGTTTCAAATGTGTGTGTGTGTTAAAAAAAATAGAATGAAATCCTGCAAATGGTGGAAATCTGGAATAAATTTAGTAAAACGCTGGAAACACAAATGACAGTGAATGCATTAAGAGAAACAGAGTTGGTATTTAATGTCAGATCTGGCTTTACATGCAAGTCCGCTCTATCCTTCCTTGGATTTATGTGGATTGAGTGAAGGATTCTGAAACAATGTGTGTACTTCATAAATGATGCAGTTAGTAAGTGTTCATATAAAAATTCTGTCTCATATTATGCATAAGGATGTTCAATGCCTGAATAATTCCAGGCTTGTGTCTTTTTTTTGGCATGAATGCTGATGCTGAGATGTGTTCTCTTCAACACTGATCATTCTGTTCATCTTCGCACCGCCCATACAGCAGTGAGCTCCACATGCTCACCACCCAAGTAATGATCCTCCCAAATCTCTTGTTGGCTTTATTCACGACTGTGGAATTGGGTGAGGTTTTTGTCTGTCCTTTCATCTGAAAGCCTTAAAGTGGCATCTCCTAAAGTCACAAACTACAGAATCTCCACTACACTTTGTGGCCAGTCACCTGTACTGAACAGGTGGGTGACAGTGATAATCCTCCTATGAATCTGCTTTGTATCAGGGTTTCTGTTAAATTGACAAGAGAATATTATTCCCAGCTGTGTGTGATTGAATTTGCTGAAGGGAGCACTAAGATGAGGGATGCAGAAGCTGTCAGCTGAGAAAGGCTTAAGTAGTTTGTAAGCCATGGGAGGTCATTGCAGACTGTTCCAGACTGCCCATGGTCTTTTAGCACATGACAGAAACTATCAGTCACCAGGCAGACATGCTGATATAAAAAATATCTTCAATCGTGTGTCACAGATGCTTTCTACTGACTAAAGTGTTTTATTTTTCTCACAAACAAAACATTCCTCTAAATTACGCTTGTTTATTTCAACTGTTGCAGGTAAATCTATCTTAGAAATCAAAGGTTGTAGTTCCCTGACTGATATTTGTCTTTCAACATCAATCAGAAAAATCACCAGGCAGGTAAATAATGGTGGTCCTAGCATTAACCTTTGTTTTGTACTCGCACAGCTGATAGGATTGTCACCAAAGTTTTAATGAAAAGTGATGATCAGTTTTTGTGTTGATGTAGATGTTCTGATTCCAGAGCCCAAGCAATGTAACTAACATTGCACTTTACCATGGAAAACACCCTGGGTAATGTTATTACATAAATGTCAAATAGGAGTCCATCATGTTGCACTGTATGCCAGTGGTCCCCAACCTCCAGTCTCAGACCGATACCGGGTCATGAAGAATGCAGCGGTGCAGCGGCCTCTAATCTGGGCTGACATTTACATGCCGGGCAGCACCTAATTAATTAGCTTGTTTATTTCGACTTTTTTCTTAAAGATGTGTTGGGTCCTGGCTACCACTGCACCACTGCTTTCTTCGCGGCCCGGTATCGGTCCGTGGCCAGGAGGTTGGGGACCGCTGCTGTATGCTACTGAATGGAAGTGCTACCACATTTATTTAGTCTTGAATGACTCATCTCTATTTGAGAACAATTACTTATGCTGTCATATGTCACGTTATAATTTTCTTCAACCTTTTAATGGCACCTTTTTCATATATGTGTGAGAAATGTGGACAGTGCCATGGAATAAAATGCTTAATAACACAGAGGGTTTTTCTTTGGTGCAGTAAATATTGCTGTCTGTCCATTTTGTTTGAATTTCTTCCTTCATTATTTAGTTAGATCTGATAAATAACGCGGCCGAAGCAGGGGGTCATTGGTGCCTTGACTGAATACTAGGTTCCAAATGAACAATATAGTAGTTACTGCATGTTACACACTACAACTAAAATTGTAATAGCGGAGCACATTGACTTCACTGTTGTCTGTTTATGTCTACTAAATCAGGTCAATTTCTAAATATCAAAAGGCACAAAATATCAGGATTTGGGGGAAAAAGCAGAGGAATGATACAGCAGCAAGGTAAATAATGAGTTATGAATTAACGTAATGTGGGGATCACTGGCAAGTCAACATTCTTTATTGCCTCTTGAAATTGGTGGCTTGTTAGATTTATTCCGAGTCAATCACATTACTGAGAGTCTAGGTCGCATGTAGCCTAGACTGCGGAAGCAGAGGAATATTTCATTTCCTGAAAGACATTCATGAATTAAATGCATCTTTTCAATGAGTAGTTTCAAAGTCAACAAAGCTTTTAAATCCAGATATACTTAGTTGCTTGAATTTCTATTCCTTGGTTATCACAGTGGGAATTGAACTTGTGTCCCCAGAGATGCAACTTGAGTCTTTGGATAGAATCAAATCAAGTACCGGAAGATAAACAGAGGAATTTTTAAAAAAGTATTAAGGGCAAAGTAAAAAATAATTTAAATCTCTAAAATCAATTTACTACATCCATCACAGAAAATGTACTGTTTCTGTTACTATTAATTGCTCTGGAGAGTCTGGTGTGTATTATAGAAGCAAGAATCAAATTTATGGAAGTATCTGATATAGCTGTCTTCGGCTCGTTTAAATTACATTTACCAGTCGTGAAAGTTCATGAAACTCGTGAAAATTCTGATCAGGCTGTTTCTTTTATTGCACTTTAATGACAAGGTTCAAATAGTTCAGCAATTTTTTATGATTGGTAACTGAGAGGATACCTGTACTTTGCTGCATTTTAATGGTCATGTGGCCTCTAAAATTGCCACATTCCCAGCAACGTCAATGCTATTAGTTATCTGAAGTAAAACAGTTATTGAAACTACCTCAACAAACAGTTGTTTGCCTTTGGTTTAATTTGCATGAATGCATCCATTAATTCTTTCATCTAGTATAATGCTACAAACATTAAAATTTCCATAATGGTATAGAAGGGAGTTAGATAATTGATCTAAATATGAGTTTATGTTCATCCCCTTGCATTCTGACCTAATATTACAGTGCTAATTATGTTTTCTTCCTCTTGCTTTGCAAGGCCTGTTCTCCCAAGGCCTATTCTGAGCTGGTCTTTAGTCATCTTTTCAAGTGATCATTTACTATTTATAATTCTTAATTTTGAGTTATGGTAGTATATTGCACATAAGGGCCAACAAGAGGGAAGGGAGATAATAGCTTAAGGTGTTATTCATACATAAGCATTTTATATCAGGTTTACCAGGCAGCAGTGAGTAGAAGATGGAAACAACAATTGTTTTTATTGATTTTCAAAGCAAAGTTTGGATATCTTAGATGATATGTTCGTAGAATTATGTTGAACACAAAAGACAGAACTGTTCATACACTCCAATTAATTCACAATATCATTTATTGTATGAGTTACCTCTCACACCATCTATTCCATCTCAGCATTTTCAGACTTTTCACCTTTCTCCCCGATATTTGCTTGAATTCCTCATGTTTGCAGCTAAGTTAATTGCCTCTAGTTGCTCAAGTCAAGATGAGGAGTCAGAGTAAGAAATGATCTTCTTACTCTGACACCTCATCCTTTTTTTTTCTCCAGTCCTGATGAAGGGTCTCAGCCTGAAATGTCGACTGTACTCTTTTTCATAGGTGTTGCCTGGCTTGCTGAGTTCCTCCAGCATTTTGTGGTGATGCAGTCAGTTAGAATGCTCTCCACAGTGCATCTGTAGAAATCTGTGAGTGTCTTTTGTGACATACCCTGGATAGATCCTAAGAGCTATTGATATACAGAAACATAAAATTGCTCACCATTTCCACTTTTAGTCCCTGTGAGGGCTGCTGTGTATTCCCTCATCGCCCTGTCTGAAGCCCACAATCAGTTATTTGCTCTTACTGACATTGAATGCAGAGTTGTTTCTGTGACACCACTGAAATAGTGATATTTCTTGCTTCTGTCTTTAGTGTTGGGCATGTGGCCAAGTGGTTAAGGCGTTCGTCTAGTTATTTCAAGGTCGCTAGTTCAAGCCTCAGCTGTGGCATTGTGTTTGTGCCCTTGAGCAAGGCACTTAACCACACATTGCTCTAGTCTGTGCGAGGAGTGGCGCCCCACACAGACTTCCAATCTGCGCCTTGTAAGGCATGGAAATGCCTGACGCAGGCCTCTCATGGTCGAGTCGATGTCCCACCCACCCCTCCCCCCCGCATGCCCTCTCATCACCATCTGAAATTCAGCCTACAATGGTGGCATCATCAGCAAATTTATAGATGGCATTTGAACTATACCTAGCCACACAGTCATGGGTGTAGAAAATGTAGAGCAGTGGGCTAAGCACACATCCCTGAGGTGAGCCAGTGTTGATTTTCAGTGAGGTGGAGATGTCATTTCCAATTCACACAGATTGTGGTCTTCCAGTTACGAAGTTGAGGATCCATTTGCAGAGGGAGGTACAAAAGCCCAGGTTCTAGAGCTTTTTGATCAGAACTGTGGGAAGAACGGTATTGAACACTGAGCTATAGTCAATAGACAGCATCTTGACATACGAGGGGTGATTGATAAGTTCATGGCCTAAGGTAGAAGCAGATGAGTTATACAGCTCTCGTTACATGCACGTGCAGTTCAACTCTTTGAGTGATAATGCAGAAAGTTTGAAGTTAATACCTCATTGCCTTCTAACTTAGGCCACGAACTTATCAATCACCCCTGCTGTGGACCACTCTCTGGAGGTCCAAGATGCCGACTTCTACAAAGAAGGGATCCGTATGCTCCACGACCGCTGGACTAAGTGTGTAAATGTAGGAAAAATAAATGTGCTAGGTTTTCTAAAATTGACTCCTACCTTAGGCCACAAACTTATCAATCACCCCTCGTAAGTATTTGTATTGTCTGGCTAATCCAAGGCCACTGATAACCAATGAGATCACAACCACTGTAGAACTATTATGGTGATAGGCAAGTTGCAGTGGGTCCAGGTCCTTGCTGAGACAGGAATTTTTGTGCACATGGCTATATTTTTGGGGGTGGGACTTAACTTGAAGGAGCCATTAAAATGACAGAAAAAAGCTGAAGTGCGGCTAAATTATAGTAACAGTCATCATTGTTTAGATATCCTGCATGGTGCATAAACAAGCTTTCAATCCATCATATTTTGGTTGTCATGCATCACAAGCAAAATAATCTGTTTTTAAAGTAATTTCCAATTGTTGTTTTTTGCTTGCTTATCTGATCCTAAGGGAGCCAGGTGCTGTTTAATTGATGTCAGTTTGCTGTAATACCAATTAGATCTCAGATCTCACAGGGCATTTATTTGTAGCTAAGTGCAGTGCTTTGCATTGGCTATGAGCCCAGGAAATAGCGATGTCTTCGTGTTGGAAATTAAGGCAGAGTCTTGATCTGCTGTTGCTATCCAAGTGTAAACCATTATCTAATTCATTAAATCAAGCGCTCCAAAGCAAGGGGATGTGTTTCCAAAGTTCTGTGTAGAATTTCTCACCATGAAATATTCATCGGGGTTTTCACAAGTCCAGTGTAGTCTGTCAGTCTTTCTATTTGTCACAGCACTTTAAAGATCCCCAGCTCTTTCCTCTGCATATGTATTGGTTGTTTCAGTTGCTGTCAACAAATGAATTTCCTGGCAGTCATACTAAACCTTTGGAGTCAATTAAGAGACAAATGATACTGAAACAAAAAAGTCCTATGTTTTTGGAAATGAATGATTCAACCTCATCAATTAATTCTTCTATGGTTGAATGTAGGGAATCTACCAGCACATCCAAGCCAAATGTCCTTGAAGAGTGCAGACTGTTTGCTAGACTGAATATTGATGGCATCCATGATGATAGCTCCTGTCTCCAATTTCTCCAAATATACCTAGATAGTGAAGATGAAGAAATGCAGGAATGATTTGTGGGGATGTCAGCCTAAGGTAAATCAGTAGGGAAAAGGTTGTCAAAAGACACAAATCTCATATCTTCCACTTCACTTGAATCTTTTTGACCTGCCACATACTGCAGTCGTTCACAGCTGCAGGGAGTTCTGCTACTCTCCGCTCCCCCGGAGGTTTTTTTTTGTTTTCTAATGGTTGAATGGAGAAAGATTTACCTTCTCATGAGTCATTCCGCCATTCCCCGACTGCACTCTTCCAATGTACACATATTTCTCCAGAAATCAGCACAAGGGGATCTGACCAGAATATATAAGTGGCATTTTGAGTGGAGGTGACATTTTATCCCTCAAAGCCCCGTTCCACTCTGCTTGGCTGAGCACTGAGAGCAGACGGTGAGAAAAATGACTTGTGATTTTTTTTTTTGTTATTCACAGGCAAGAAGCAGCGAGCTGTCAATTAATGATGGAAATCTGTATTTCTGGTTGACATACAGCTAACTAGAGGCTACATGGATAGCAGCTTGTGTGTATTGCAGTTCCTATTGTGCTGTCAGACAACCATCAAACACCAGTCTCCAGATGCAAGTAGTATTAACATTCTGCAGTGTGGCAATATTTCAAGTCTGCCAGTTTCAGCACATTAACCCTTTCTCTGTTGCCCTATACTGTTTTATCAAGCTGTGTATGACTCAAACCTGCAGTAAGTCAACTGATTCATGAAAAGATCGAGACATTATGTTTCCCTCAACAAATTTTTTGCAATAGCTTGTTCTCCCCGTGCTCCACTTAACTCCTGGCCTATATAAATTCCAGTGTTTTTACCACACCTATGTCGCCAAACTTGGAGGCAGAAACGATTTGCTGGGATTGGAGGTGAGAAAGCAAAGATATACTAGAAAGATTTCCCCCATGCGTAAAATACATCACCAAGTTTAATGAGTTTGCTTTATATTGAATCAGAATCAGTTTTGTTGTCTCTGAAACAAGTCATGAAACTTGTTGGTTTGTGGTAGCAGTACTGCACAGGTGTAACAAATTACAGTAAATTTTAATTTATAGTAAGAATGAATAAATAGTGCAAAAGTTGAAAAAGACCATAAGACAGGGGCAGTGGGGTAGTGTTTATTGGTTCATGGACCATTCATAATTCTGATGGCAGAGGGGAAGAAGCTGCTCCTCCTCTCTGTTGGAAGTAATAAGAAGAGAACATGTCCTGGGTGGTGAGGATCCTGAATGATGGATGAGGACACAAGAAGTAAGCATTTGGTCAGGTTGCTGAACATTTGCCATGAAAATCCAATGTAACCTAGCTCAAATTACCACATTTACTGTATGGAAATGGACAAAATATCCCCATTCAGTGACTGAATAAACCTTCAGAACTGCTTCGCGAGTTGAGAAATGTCCTGCAACCGTGTATGACTAGAAGCTACAGCAGTTCCATAGATTCAGGCCTATTGCAAGATTTTACAAACCGGTCAGTCGAAGGGTCTCGACGTAATCAGTGACAGTCTGCTTCCCTCCACAGATGCTGCTTGACCTGCTGAATTCCTCCAGCAGTTTGTTTCTTTCTCCATATTCTAGCATCTGCAGTCTCTTGTATTTCCATTATGATACGTTTCTTTTAACAAGCCTTTTGCTTTTCTCTTTTCCTTCCACATGTCCACGTCAAATTATTTCTTAATTTCTTCCCATTTTTCCTAATCTATATATTTCTGGTCTGCCGAATAGACCTTGTACATAACTTTGATCATGTCCAATAGATATTAACCAGTGTAGATTTAGTATTCTCCGAAGAACCAGACACTTCAATTAGCATTTTTTTTCCTTGATTAGCTGGAAGGTAGTACTAATTTTTGAACATAAACATTAATTTCCATAATGACTGGTTTACAAATTGGAAACGGATTGTGGTTTTCTGCACTAGAATCCAACTCTATAGATGGCAGGCTGCTGAAGCAGAGGTCAATGATGAAACAATGTGTCTTGCCTGCAACTTTTACAGAACTGTATAATGCATGATTTAGTTACCATTTGTTGCTGTGACCTTGTGATGGAAGAGAAGTTTGTGTATACAAGCAATCTTGTGATGTGAGCATCACACTCTTGACAGGGTCACCCATGGCATTAAAGTTAAGGATGAAATAATAAAAGGCACAGTTGGAACACAAAGACTGACAGCTGAGCATGGACAAGGTTCCTTTTCCCCACCATGCCCATGGTGAAAGTCACCATCTATAGTAATCCTCCTTATCAACTTGCCTTCTATGCCTGATAAGTGTCTTATCAGATACTTAAATATTTGGAGAGCACCTACTTCCATTACTCACCCCTTTTTCTATTACTGAGTTTAATTGCCTTTGTGTTAATCCTTTGCGTAAAACAAAGTTACCACCAAGGGGTAATGTAAAATCAGGTTCCTATTACATTTCTCAATGCATGTCAGTTTTTAAATGCTGTTCAACAAAATAATTTAGATTTATGGATGCTTTTGCCATCAATTTTGATGTTAGATAAGCTAGGAGAATAGGCTACAGAGAAACAAGAGCTGCTGTATGTAATCGGTGCTTGCACTTCCCTGATCTTGGTTAAAGAAAACAGAAACTGCTGGAAAAGTGTAACGGGCAAGGTAGAAACCGGAGAGAGAAAGACAGCAAATGTTTCACTTTGATGCATTTCATCGATATCTTCCAACCATCGGTATGTGTTCAGGCATGGGGAAAGGACATTAGGCCAGATTATTAGTCGGTAATGTGCACTTATTGGATTGTTCAAGTCAGCATCTTGATCAAAAAGGACAGAATGATGTTTAGCCTACGTCACATATACTGTATAAATTGTACAAAGTTGGTACAAGAATCATTCCTAGTGAGAGGGAGTTGAATAGTGTAGCCTTTGCATGGAAAAATATTATCTATATTCCATTTTCTTCTTTTATGAATGATTGCACTAATTTCACAAAATTGGATATTTAGTTTCTGCGGACATCTCAGTTCAACAAATACTGAATTAATCCATTTGAAATAGAATTTGACCATTCATTACCTCAAGCATCCTTTCAATCAGTTGGCTCATCCATACCCCAACTTCAGAACACTAAGTTTAATAATTATTAACAACAGTCTGTCACTCTGAAATTTTCAATTGACCTTTCTTCAGACATCCTTTCTATGGAAGTGATTTAACAAATATTTTTGCTTCATGATGTTTCATTACAGCACCTTTCAGAGGTCTAACTTTGATGTAGAACTCTCTACATTTGTAAATTTCATTGCTGTACATTACTCTTTTTAAAGCAGGGGTTCCCAGCCTGGGGTCCATTAACCCTTTGGTTAATGGTAGGCATCCATGGCATAAAAAAAAAGTTGAGAATTTCTGTTTAAAAGTCTGCTCCAAATCTAATAAATGGGTGCAATAAACAGAAACGTACATTGACAACTAATTTTGGTGCATGAGCAATTTTACAGATATGTATGCCATCCATTCCAATATTAGATAAACAAGAAGAATGCATTACTGAAAAAATAAGTTGTGCTGTATGTAATTTGTGCTTAGAATTCCTTGATCTTTCTTAGAAAAAAACAGAAACTGCTTTAAACTCAGCAGAGCAGACAGAATCTGGAGAGCAAAAGGCAGCGAATGTTTCATTTTGATACATCTCATCAGAATCTGCCAACCATCAATTTGTGTCCACATGCGGGCAAAGAATATTAGGCTAGATTATTAGAAAATAATGTGCATTTATTGGATTGTTCAAGTCAGCATCGTGATCAAAGAGGATAGAACAGTGGAGGGCCTTACCTACATCAGACATTTAAATTGTACAAAGTGGTTTTGTTGTAAGTTATTATTACCAAAAGTTGTTGAATTCAACCCTTAATTATCAGGTGGTAAGGTTCTATTATCTTTTTTTTTGGGTATAAACATGCTAAATTGTATTAAATATCCTCAAGTACTTAATTGTTGCATAGATGTACTTAATGATGTCAAACTGAAAATAATATTTACTAATTTAGATTCTATTTTTCAACAGTATGCGTCAATCCTTTTATGTGAGAAGTTTAGTTAAGTAAATAGAAGCTGACTTTAAAAACCAGCACAACACTGGTTTACACTCAGCGGCCTCTTTATTAGGTACACCTTAACACCTGCTCATTAATGCAAATCCCCTAGTCAGCCAATCATGTGGTAGCAACTCAATGCAAAAAAAAGCGTGCAGACATGGTCAAGATGTTTATTTGTTCAGATTAAACAACAGAATAGGGAAGAAATGTGATCAAAGTGACTTTGACTGTGGAATGAATGTAGGTGCTAGATGGGGTGATTTGAATATCTCAAACTATTAGAAATATAGAAACATAGAAGATAGGTGCAGGAGTAGGCCATTCGGCCCTTTGAGCCTGCACTGCTGTTCAGTACGATCATGGCTGATCATCCAACTCAGAACCTTGTACCTGCCTTCTCTCCATACCCCCGATCCCTTTAGCCACAAGGGCCACATCTAACTCTCTCTTAAATATTGCCAATGAACTGGCCTCAACTGTTTCCTGTGGCAGAGAATTCCACAGATTCACCACTCTCTGTGTGAAGAAGTTTTTCCTCATCTCGGTCCTAAAAGGCTTCCCCTTTATCCTCAAACTGTGACCCCTCGTTCTGGACTTCCCCAACATAGGGAACAATCTTCTTGCATCTAGCCTGTCCAATCCCTTTAGAATTTTATACGTTTCAATCAGATCCCCCCTCAATATTCTAAATTCCAGAGAGTATAAGCCTAGTCAATCCAGTCTTTCATCATATGAAAGTCCTGCCATCCCAGGGATCAATCTGGTGAACCTTCTCCTTGAGGTTTTCACACACAATATCCTGTCAGGAAGGAGGTACAGGAGCATTAGGACTAGGACTGACAGACTGAGTAACAGCTTCTCAAAAGTCTCTAGAATTTACAGAGAATGGTGCAATAAACAAAAAAAAAAAATCTAGTGAGTGGTAGTTCTGTGGGCAAAAATGCCTTGTTACCATTAGCAAGATCAGTGAAGATTGACCAGGCTGGGTCAAGCTAACAGGAAGGTGACATGTTCTCAAATAACCATTGGTTGCACCGGCGAGGTGCACAATAGTCTCTCTGAACACGCAAGACTTCAAACCTTGAAGTGGATGGGCTGCAGCAGTAGAAGACCACGAACATACAGCCAGTGCCCACGTTACTTGGTACAAGCGGTATCTAGTAAAGTGGCCACTGAGTTTATTTACGTATATGTAAAGAGTGTAGTAACATCATTGTGGATGAATTAGTCAAAAGCATTAAGTGTTGGCATCCATTGCTGTTGCAAGGAAAATCAGGCAATCAATTTTGTTTGGAAACTACTGCTGTCAAGGAGACATTAATTTTAGTTGAGTTTGCCAAAAGTCCACATACTGTATGGTCCAAATGCATTCCATATACATTACTGCCACTGTTTTATGTACCTTCATATTTCATCCAAGATTGTTTTAGATATATTCAAAAACCAGAGATATCTACAAATTATTACACATGAATGATAGCTGACATTCTGCCCCCAGCTCTGCCTATAGTGAAAGGTTTTCTGAGCATTCCAGAGCAGGTGCTCATCTGTACACTGGACTATGAGAACATAAGATTTGGGAGCAAAACTATGCCATTTAGCCCATTGAGTCTGCTCCACCACTCAGTCATGGCTGATTACTCTCCAACCCCATTCTCCTGCCTTCTCCCTGTAACCTTTAACCCTCTTATCAATCAAGAACTCATCAATCTGTGCCTTAAATGCACTGATTGATGGCCTCTGCAGCACTGTGGCAATGAATTCCACAGATTCACAACCCTCTAGCTTAAGAAATTCCTCCTCATTGCAGTTTTAAAGGGACATCCCTGTATTCTGAGGCTGTGCCCTCTTAGCCTGAATTTTTCAGCTGATGAAAACATTTTCTTCACATCCACTCTATCTGGGGCTTATCAAAAATCTGGTAAGGTTAAATGAAATTCCTGCCGCCCACCCACCGCTGTCCTTCTGACCTCATCAAGTACTGACTTAAAGCCATCAAATGTTCCTTATAACCTTTCCTTCCTGCATCATTCCTGGGATTAGTCAGACGCGGCTGAGACTCCACTATGCCTTGCTAATTACCTCCCAGATACCCTAATTATTCCCCCCCCCCACCTGATCTTCAAGCCTAGCTGCGCACAGAAGCTGTGAGTGAAGCCCCTGGTAAGCCTCAGGCTCGCTCAGCTCGCTTTTGTCTAGAGGGAGCAGCCTTCGGCCCCGCCAGGCTGGGTAATCAAGTTTGTGTGGTTGCTGTGTGATGTACCCACCCTGCCAAATAACACAATGCACCATATGCGATTAAATGATTACACTTTATAGATCTTACTGGAACTATGTAATTAATAGAGATAAAATATAAAAGGAAAATAAAATGCACCAAACTTATCGAAGTTCAACCACTTCATGCACAACAGTTGGAGCTCAATTAATGGAGTCTTCTTTCCACCATTCAATCCCCTCCGACCCCCTCGACCCGCTGCCTGGGACCAACCTTGGTGGTCGGCCAGTCGCTCCACACGAGTCTGTCTTCTTCTTCTCTCCTCACCGAAGACCCTGGGCCTCGGACTCCCGCTCGGGCTCCCAGCTTACAGCATCGCATCTCCTCCCTCTGCCCCCATCCGCCTTCTGCCTCAAAGCCCGCAAAAAACAATAGCTTACAGACACACAGGAAAGAATAACATCTATCCCAATTGGTTCTTTCATCCTCTTATCAACAATATAACCCAAACAAACAGTGAGAGAGAAGCACTTTCTCAGCAGTTAACATAACAAAGAAGCCAGTTTATTCTAACATAACAAAGAAGCCATTTTCATTAGCCTTAGCAGTAAAATAAAAGAAGTAACCCCTTACATGAGCAAGACTATTACATCTGCTGGCCAGAAAAGAGAAATTTGTCAGTTATCTTGCCTTTATGTGTAGTGCTGCCACAGTTATGAGCTGAAATGGCCATTCTTGAAAATTTGGTGCTAATTTAATAATGCTGCTAAAATCAGATAACTTCACAGCTCTCGTTAACAGTATAAAAGCCACCAGGTTAAAGGACAGTCTCTTTGCCACTGTTATTAAACTATTGAATGGTTCCCTAGAACAATAAAATGGATTCTTCTTCTCAGTCTACCTTATTATCACTTTGCACCTTATTCTGTACTACACTGTACCTTATCTGCTGCTGTTACACTTAATTTTGTATTCTGTAATTGTTCTACATCAATGCACTGTGTATTTAATTGATTGGAATGAACTGTATGCAAGACTAGTTTTTTCACATGTATTGGTACATGTGATACTAATAAACCAATTGTCAGAAGGCTGCCTATGAAAATGCATTTATTAAGGACTTTGAAAAGCATTTATTCCATCATTCACTGCATGTATGCAAATTTGGATTGACTACAGAGAATTGGGCAATCATGTCTTGTTTCATGAAGTCAAAAATAGTTTACCATTACTTGGATTTTATAACCTGGACATATGTGGCAAAAGTCAAACATGTAAATTGTAACAGCCTTCTCAGCTAACAGGGTAAAAGAAATTAGCAGAAAATTGAACAACCATTATTTTTTAGCAACCATTGATTTTTTTTTAGAGGAGATAAATAACAAGTTAAATGCCATTGGCTTTAAAAGCACTATGGCATTAATCTATCTGATTAGCTTTGATTTCAAGTAGGTTGTAGTTATATAGAGTTTCAGCTATAAATGCAAAAGAACATTTTAATGACTTTTGAGGATAAGAGCGTACTGCTGGTGCATTGGATCACTCAGAGGCTGATGAGCATCAAGCTTACAGGAGTTTCCAGCAGATATTAGCTCGGAACACGTAAATGTAAAAAGCTGATGATGTGACTTCTCAAACTTCCGCTAATGCCCCGCCTCCCCCTCATACCCCATCCATTATTTCTTTATATACACACATTCTTTTTCTCTCTCTCCTTTTTCTCCCTCTGGGTTTTCCCCCCTCCCCCTTTTCTTTCTCCCTGGGCCTCCTGTCCCATGATCCTCTCGTATCCCTTTTGCCAATCACCTGTCCAGCTCTTGGCTCCATCCCTCCCCCTCCTGTCTTCTCCTATCATTTTGGATCTCCCCCTCCCCCTCCCACTTTCAAATCTCTTGCTAGCTCTTCTTTCAGTTAGTCCTGATGAAGGGTCTCAGCCCAAAACGTCGATTGTACCACTTCCTAGAGATGCTGCCTGGCCTGCTGCGTTCACCAGCAACTTTTATGTGTGTTGAAGAAATGAGAAGTTACTTTTCCATCTTCACATAGTGAAGCCCTTTTCTAACTTGAGAGGAGAAATTGAAAGTAGGTGATGCTTGCAGGATAATGTTTGATGGTTATCATGGATTTAGTAAGCCAAAGGGCCTGTTTCCCCACTGTACATCCCCGATTCTATGACCCACCCCAAGGAGGAAATTGAAATAAATGAGATAAATTAATGTAACTGAAAGACATATGTCCTAGTAAGGAATTAGATTAATTAAGAGAACGCAAAATATATTAATTGTTAATGAGGTTGCTAGTTTCCACTTTAATCAAAGAATCTGAGATTCCTGTAAATATACTAGCACAAAGCAACAGTTTATCTTTTAAAGGCAATAGCCAACCTTGTAATGGACTCTTTTAGTTAAATTATCACAAAATATTTACTTTATATTCAATCCCCTTTTACAATATATCAGATCCAAAGTAATCAACATTCACCAGCATTTGGATCCCTGAGAAGGAATGTTCCTTCTGAAAACCCAGCCTAGAAATTGGTTCAGCGGTTACTTTGGAGTTTAAACAGTTTTGTCAGTCACCCTATTGCTGATCTGAAAGCAACATAAAGAGCAAGGGCTTCAATTGCAAGGTTCACAGTGGAGTAATACTAGCTTTCAGCCTGGTATCACTGGGTGAAGTTGACAAACAACAGGAATTCTGCAGATGCTGGAAATTCAAGCAACACACATACAAGTTGCTGGTGAACAAGTTGCGTTCACCAGCAACTTGTATGTGTGTTGCATGAAGTTGACAATATTGTTTCACTATAGCATTGCTATTGAAGAGTACTGACTTTTTTTTCTCATTTAATAAAAATTAGAAGCTATCATGCTGAGCACACAGCGTGTCACAAGCTGCCACGAAGATGATGGCACGATGAAGATCAAAGAGGAAAATTGCGCAGGGCAAACACAACTCAGGATGACGATGGATTAAATAATGTGATTTGTAGTGGAACTGGGGTCCACTATACAACTGAAGGACTGGTCAGGCCTTTTCTAAATCTATTTTCAGGGTTGTGATGGCTCTGGTCCTGTTCATGCTGGAGTTTAGAAGAGTTGGGGTGGGGAGGGGGGAATCACATTGAAAGGTCTAGATAGAGGACAGAATGGATGTGGAGAGGATGTATCTTTTAATGGGAGAGGCTAGGACCAGAGGGCATAGCCTTCGAATAAACTGTTGTGTATTTAATATTTCAGTGATATTTAAGCAATATTGTAGATATATTGTTTGATTAGACATTTGTTTAAATAATTCATTATGAGTTATTTGTAATAATAGGCAAATGGCATACTGGCAGACATCATCACACCACCAAATCATGCACTCTTGTTTACCTTTCAATTGTTTTTTTTTGTTTTGGAGTTACAAAACATGACAGTGGTGATGAGGAAGTTCTAAATGAACCCGAGGCAACTGTCTATCTGTTGAAATGCATTGAGATATTTGAGTAAAAAAACATGCAGCCAAATGATTCAGAATTTTTTTTCAAAAAGCAGAAAACAGAGTTCATGAGTTCATAAACAGTGAATACTAGGTGATAATCATAAATTTAAAAAAACATTAATGGCTGTATATGGAACAGATTGAGCAGTACTCTGAAGCAAATTAATAGCCAAAGAGAAACGAGTGCCATTTTTGCTGAGTCCATTGTATTTAAAGGCATACTGTTTGCTGGAAGTTAAACTGCTCCAACCAAAATAGCCAAAATGAGTTTTGCTGACATCAGGTAAGCACTGCAGGAACATTTAGAACCAAACCTATTGTTGATTGCAGAATGCTTTAAGTTTCATAATTTGAATCAAAAGGAAGAGTGTGTCCATTTCAGCATCGTGGCTGAATTGAAGAAATCATCTGAGCATTTTCAGTTCAGTGATGTGCTTAATGATGCACTGAGAGATCAGTTGGTTTGTGGAATCTTACAAGCAAACATTCAAACATGGTTCCAAATTGAAGCACAGCTAACATTTAAAAGAGCATTTGAAATACCTTTATCAATGGAAAAGGGAGACAGAGATGAAAGTGAGTTACAGTCAGGGATGGGAGAGAGCAAGAACAAAATTGCAACAGAAACCAGCCGGGCTGAACAAATTGTGTTCTCTTTATTGCTGTGGCTCACATACACCAGGCCAATGGTGAAAGACGAAACTTGCAGAAGATTCAAACATGTAGGACACATGCAAAGAGCATGTCAGGCAGACCAGGATAAGTGGACTGCACAAAACTATCTGCACACTTTTGCTAAAAGCAAAATGATAATGATGAGAGTGACACAGGACTGGGTGGCCTTGAGATTTCCCAAGTGAAAACTGACAATAGACAAGCAATATGGCTTACATCAGAAGTGAGCAACAAATTAATTAAAATGGAATTAGACATTAGTTCGGCTGTTTCAGTCATTCTTCAAAATGGGTTTGAATGCCATTTCAAAGATACCGAACTGAAGCCTGCAGATATCAAACTAGGAGGTGATACTGGAGAAAAGAAAACTCCTGTGGGAATGACACTTGTAACAGTGATATACAGCAATGAACAAAGACTACACAAGTGTGCTGCTAAAATTCAAGCAGTGGTGGATGTCCTAAGCCCAAAAGACGTGTCCCAATTGTGATCCTTTATGGATTTGTCATTTGCTATAACAGATTCCCGCCAAACCTGGCTACTGTGCTCCACCCCTTGAACTCATTGCTACAGATTGGGAAGAAATCACAATGGACAAAGCAGTGTGAGGTGGCTTTCCTAAAGGTAAAGGAAATGGTGACATCAGACACTTTGTTCACTTATTATGATCCACATCATCCAGTGAAGCTTGTCTGTGCCACCTTGCCTATGGTACAGGTGCAATCATGTCACATGTTATGTGTGATGGAAATGAACATCCATAGCCTTTGCATCACAGTCCCTTACTATGCTCGATCATTCATGGGCACAAATTTCTTGGTGTTAGTGGATGCAGCTAGAAAGTGGCCAAAAGCGTTCCCAGTAGCATCCACTACAGCCTTGCACACTGATGTGGTTAGAAGCTTCTTCTCAAGGACTGGTGTTCTAGAATTTAGTCAGTGACAATAGAACACAGTTGCTTGCAGAATAGTTCCAGTCATTCCTGAAAATGAATGGAATAAGACATATTACATCTGCACCATAGCACCCAGCTGCAAATGGCTTTGCAGAAAGTTGTGTCCGGAGTCTAAAGAATGCACTGCGAACAATGTTAGCAGAACACACGACACTGACACTGAAACAGAAGCCCACCAGTTTCCTCCTTGCATATGGCAATGCAGTGCTCTCCACCTCCAACAACTCACCAGCTTGCTGTTCCTGGGTCATTCCCTGTACTCGCGCTTGGATCTCCTCAAGCCCAATCTCAGAAGCCGCATGCAGGGCAAACAAGTGAGACAAATTGAAGGCTCCTCAAACAAGGAGGTTCAATGTTCCACTCCTCAACAAGCAGCCCTTGTGAGGGACTACAGAGGTAATCAAGAGTGGGTGCTCATAAAGATTAAGGACAGAACTGGACAACTTTCCTACACAGTGGGGTTTGCATCTGATATCATCTGGAGATAACATGTCAATCACTTGAGGAGAACAGAGTCAATTGTTAGAGAAGAAAGGTGGTTAGAGTTGTCAGAACCAATTCCTGGAGTGCCATAGTCAACTCCTTCCACCACCATGGAGGAGACCACAGAACCTGAGGTTGATATACAGTCGCAAGTCACTCCTGCCTAGCCTAGTGACACCCCCCCCCCCTCCACCTCATCACGAAAGATGTTATCCCACAAGAGTAAGAAATCCACTATGGCAATTAAATTATTAGACCTTAATGGATCAATTTAAAATTTACTATGCTACGTACATGTTACATATTTGAGTTGGAGCTTATAGCTAAGCAGGGATGAGTGTGGTATATTTACTATTACAGTGATAGTTGGATAATATTGTAGATAGGTTGCTTGATTAAGTATTTTTTTGTTTAAACAATTCGTTATGGGTTATATGTGAATGGCATATGTCATCACATTGCCATGTCATATGTGCACACCTTGCTTAAAGTAAGAACTACTTACTTAGACTCGCTTTCCTGGCTCCCTTGTTTTCCTTTCAGTTAGTGTTTATATTTTGGAGTTGCATAATATAACAGGGGTGTCTTTTTAGAGCAGAGATAAGAAAGAATTTCTTTTGCCAGAGTGTGATACATCTGTGAAATTCATTGTCGTAGGTACCTGTGGAGGTCAAATCATTGGGTATATTTAAATCAGAGGTTGATAGTTTCTTGATTAGCCAGAACATCAAAGGTTAAGGGGAGAAGGCAGAAGAATGGGGATAATAACCCAGCCATGATGGAGTGGCAAAGCACAATTGAGCTGCTTTTATGACTTATGGTA
The DNA here is from genome assembly GCF_030028105.1 of Mobula birostris. Lineage (NCBI taxonomy): Eukaryota > Metazoa > Chordata > Chondrichthyes > Myliobatiformes > Myliobatidae > Mobula > Mobula birostris. The sequence continues at coordinate 71,489,481 of NC_092383.1, forward strand.
CGTTAGAACGTTGCTCCTTGCACATCGTCCATCCTCCGTATGTATAAAATACGACAAGGTAATGACACCAGTGGCAGGGTTAATGTTGGCAGAAAGTGTTGATAAAATTCCTGATGTATGCAAACTCTTTAAAGCCTGCACAAATTGATATATATTGCAAGATTTGTTTTTTTCAACCTGTTTCAAGGATATTGGTAAACTGCATAGTCAATTTTCTGATTGGTGTGCTTCATAAACTTTCTCAACTAAACAAAAGAATTAAAATAATTAATTCCAGGAGGCCTTTAAAATTTTATAGCAGAATTGATTATTGTGACTTTTTTTTTCTCTCTAACCAGTCTTGCTCTGGGTAGGCCAGGTGAATTAGTACTTTTGTGCTGGTGCTTCATCCACCCAACAGCTTTTATTTTTGCAGGGATCTTTGTTTTAGAATCAAAATTGATTGCCTCTGGTAGGATCTGTGATAACTTGGCATTTGATTGCTTAATAAAAGATGAGATTTTGTTTTGTATGTTCATCAGGACTGTTTTGCAATAGAGGCCATTGTAAGCCTAATAACATTGAACAGTACAGTACAGGCCCTTGGGCCCATGATGTTGTGTCAAACTTGTAACCTATTCTAAGATCACTCTAACCCTTCCCTCCTACATTGCCCTCCATTTTTCTATCATCCATGTGCCCATCTAAGAGTTTTTTTTTAAATGTCCCTAATGTATCTGTCTCTACTATCACCCCTGCGAGGGGACTCCATTCACCCACCACTCTCTGTGTAGAAAAAAACTTACCCCTGACATCCCTCCCTGTACTCTACTCCAGTCACCTTACAATTGTGCCTTTTGTTTGCTGAATATCAGAGGGTCAATTCCAAAAGGAGTGCTGAACCCTAATCAGAATCATTAAAATGAAAGCAAGTTCTTTGCTTTTTACTTTTCATTTTATAATTTTATGATGCTTGGCCCAATAGTAATATCAAAAATTTTCATCTAGTTGATACCCTTAAACCAAACATATTCATGAGGGAACTGTGTGGGGCACCAGATCAATATGATTGACTGTTGTCTTGCATTGTGCATACATTCACATCCTGAAGGTTTAGCTTCACTTTTATATCTGCCTCAGCAATACCAGCTGCAATGATAAATTTGGCCTAGAAAACATATTGTGCCATTACTGGCGTGGAAGCCTGTCAGGATCACACTGCTGTGCACATCCAGAGCACTGGTAGATGGCCATATGTGTTTGTATTGTATATTAGATCATAAGTCTTCAGAGCAGAATTAGGCTACTCAGCCCATCAAGTCTTCTCCTCCATTCCATCATGGTTATATCTATCTTAAACCTATTCTTCTGCTTTCTCCCCATAACCTTAATCACCCTGACAAGTCAAGAACCCGATCAACCTCTACTTTAAGTATACCCAATGACTTGGCCTCCACAGCCACCTGTGTCAATGAATTCCACAGGTTCACCACATTCTGGCTAAAGAAATTCCTCCTCATCTCTGCTGTAAATAGATGTACTTCTATTCTAAGGTTGTGCCTTCTGGTCCTAGACTCTAATTGCATCAAATTAGGGTGCTACGCCTCTGCCTCATACTATTCATGCCATTGAAGCTGGAACTAGTAGTTAGTCATTGGCCCTAGAGAAAAAAATTGTGGTGGCATGGTGGCATAGTGTAACACTATTTCTGTGCCAACGACCCAGGTTCAATTCCTTCACTGTCTGAAAGGAGTTTGTAGGTTCTCCCTATGACCACATAAGTTTCCTCTAGGTGCTCCAGTTTCTTCCCATGTTCCAAAGACTTTTGTGTTAGCTGTTTAATTTGTCACATGGCTGTAACTGGTTGGCATGGGCTCAGTGGACTGGAAAGAGCTGTGCTGCATGTCTAATTAAAAATGCCTTTTTGTGTTTTGAACACTGGTTCATTTCTTGGCTCAAGGCGCTATTAAAGCTGACTAGGGTGAAGAGGCTCCTCCCCCTCATCCTCCTTATTGTCCTGGAGTAAGACCAGTTCTTGAAATTTTAAGGTCTGGGTGAGGGCAAGAGAAGGGAAGCGTTCACTTGGCCGTCAGATGATCAGATTTGAAACGGGGATTGAGGTGCAGGTTGGCTCTTTCCTCATGGAACGGCATCAAGTGATTGGACTTTTTATAGTTGAAGACTTGAAGTAAGTGAAGCAGCGAGGTATCAAAGACTTTTAGGAATTTGCGGGCATAAATGCATAGAAAAGAAAACCGGGCAAAAGTGAACACACCCAGTAGAGTAAAAGTGGAATATAGTGGGGAGAGAATTATGTAATTAGCAATGTCAATGATGCAGAATGTTAAAAAGGACAAGATAAAATGGTTTATCTTTATTACAGTAACAAAGGATTGCATTCGTGAGTTTGAGAAGAATTGATTTGAATACATAGCTTGAGTTTCAAAAAATGTGGACAAGGATTTGTAGGGCAGCTCACTCAAGGGTTTTGTAGTGAAAATGGAGGTTGGTGTTGAAGTGGCAGCTTTCCTAAATGGAGTGGTCAATGTCAATTTGATTTGGACAGAGAAGTGATGATGCTGACATTTGGGGAGGTGAGGTGGAGACAATATATGAAAGGAGGGAACAGCCAAAGTGTGAGTAACATACATTGTAGTTCTGATGAAGGTCCTTGGCATAGAGTATTGACTGTGCATTTCCCTCCATATAATCTGGCTGACCTACTGAGTTCCTCCAGTCTTGAGTGTGTGTTGCTCCAGATTTCCAGTATCTGCGGTCTCTCTTCTGTCAGCCAACATAGGAACTAACATAAAAATTGGAATGTCAGCAGTTCTTCAGAGTAAGGTCAAGAATTTGGGTAGAAAAGGGCAAAAGGAGCTTGATGAAAGAATGAATAGAAAAATGTAAATCAAAGGAATGGGGATGAGAGAACCAAAATGGAAGATAAGCCAGCTGAAGGAAAGAAGAGATAGAAAGAGCTGATGATATAATTTATTCTTACTGACAAAAAAGTCCCAAAGCTGCTGCTGTATGCAAGGCTGTAGAATGTATAAGTGAGTGTTTAAGAATGGAGCCTCCAATAAAGATTAGGCATGTACATTAATAAAGTTGTTTTTACTCAGTTGGGAATCTGGGGTGAGATATATAAAGGGATTTAAGACTTTGATAAGGAATGGGAATTTATGTAGAACGAGATGTAAGTTAACAATCGGAGTGAGTCTTATCCGTGATTGAGACAATGGGCAGACGAAGCAGCAAGACTCATAGTGTGACAGTAAAATTTAAATTAGTGGGTTCAGCGTAGTGGGAAGAAGTAAAAGCAATGAACACAGAGAATAGTGCATTGTGAGATGAAGTGTGAATTTACTGAGAGTTTCTTAGTGCAGAAGCTTAGGAGGAAGGGGATACAACTGCCACAGTATAAAGTCATTATGATGTGCTGAAAAGAGTAAGATTTTATCGAAAGAAGTTCATGATCAAAGATGAAAAAAATACCAGAGGAGAAAAGGGATAAATCTGTAACCTAATCATTCTGGCATACATCCAAAATCTTCCCTCAGAGAAACTTCCTTTTGTACTTCCTTTTATTGCTAGATATTCCCAAGATATATAACTTACCCATTTTAATATCTGCAATCATTTTTTTTTTGCTTGTTACTCATCTCTTCTGTCCAGCAGAGGTGGGAGTATGCAAACCGCTCTGAAAATGGATCTAAGCTTCTAATGTGCTTCTTTCTCATTTATTTTATTGCCTGACACTTTGTTTCTACTTCACGTTTGCTTTTATTCTATCACATAGAAGCTACCCCTTCATCCAGTTGAATTTATCAATTGAATTACCTTGGTACAGTTTACACCAAGATATAGTGCAATATGTGTTAAACATGAATTTTATAGACATGATTTATGACTGATGATTTAAATGTGATTTTTGAATCTAATTTAATATATCTGTTGTCTCAGACATTGGCTCATAACAAGTCTTGCATCATATTGCTTACTTCTCATTTCTGATTGGTCTAGTTTATTAATCTCCCTTAATTGTGTAATGATATTATTGTTTCATTTTTTAAAAATTGACATTTCACATTTTCATTCTCATTCATTTTCTGTTTGCCCATTCCTTCCTCCTTTTTGTTCATTCCATCCATTACTTCTTTCTTGTCCCTCTCAGGTGGTACAAATCTCAGTTGTACAGGTCATTGGTATGGTTACACTTGGAGTACTGTTTAATCACCTTCTTATAGGACAGACATGGTGAAATTGGAAAAGGTGCAGAAAAGACTTACGAGAATGTTGCCAGGATTCGAGGGCCTGAGTTGTAGGGAGAGGCTGGCATGTCCAGGAATATAGGAGAGTGAGGGTGGCAAGCTCATCAAAGTGCTTAAAATCATGAAAGGCATAAATAAGGTTGATGTTAAGTCTTTTTTAGGGTAAAGGAGTGCAAACTAGGGGGTGTAGATTTAGAGACAGAGTGGAGATTTAAAAGGGATCTGAAGTGCAACATTTTCACTTGTCTTGTTACATACACCTGTTAGGGTGCATTCTCCAGTTACCTTATAAGGTAACCGTAGCCTTCAGCCGGGAGCAGGTGTCATCAGGTGGTTCCCAACCTTCACCGAGTGTTTCGACCCTTAACCACGACGCTCCCCAGTTGGTGGGCCGACAGTGGTGGCCAAATCACTGCCCATCTGCTCCTGGCTTCCAGCTCCCCTCCTCTCACCTACTCCAAATCCAACAAGAAGCTCGTTCTGTCTCTTCCCCCATCCTACGAGCTGCTTGTTTTTTGCTCCTTTCGTCCAGGCCCAGATCTGACAACAACTGCCATGCTGATTTGGCTGGGAAACCTCTGCAGCCGATCTCCACAGGGAACAACCATGCCTGCCATCACACAAAGGATGGTGTGTGTAGGAACTAAACTGCCAGAGGGCACGGTTAAGGCAGGTACAGTAGATCATTTAAGAAACACTTGGATGAGTACATGGAGGAGAGGGATCTGGTGAAATCTGGGCCAAATACAGGAAGTTGGAACTAGCTAGATACACAATGTAGTTGGCATTTACTTGTTGGGCCAAAGGGTTTGTATCCATGCTGTATTGCTCTATAACTACAACTCTCTCATTCTTCCTGTCATTATATCTTTTATTCCCTCTTTCATTCTTTCTTAATTTTTTTCATGGATTCTTAATAGTCTTGGTAAAACTGAGGTTAGTATGGTTCCCTTAAACAATCTGACATGTTTAATCACTGCTTTTCATCAAGAGTCAAAGACGCTCACTTTGGATGTGAAAATCAGGCTGCCCTTGGTTAACTGGAAATTGCTTCTTATTACCTGTTTTTGTTCAAGGGACGGTATTAAATTTTATCCATTGAGTTGGAAATGCATCCTCAGTGACATGTAATTGTGAAATATAGCAGATATGTAAATTAAACTCTGCTTCCACAAGTCATCGCCATTCAAGTGAGTGAACCAGATCACAGGCCTGCCATGGGGATTCACCCCATATATGATGTAATTAACACTGTGCAATTGAAGGTGATTATATCATTAGTGGCAGCTATTAAAATGTGCACTGTTCTGAAGATTAATTTCAGTTCATAAAATGTAATTTCTGGCCATTTGAAGAATTATTTATTCATAACTTAATTTTCCTTGCATATTTGCTCTGCAATGGAATAAATGAGAAATGGAAGCTTAATGAACAAAGAATGTGGTGAATAATTTTCATCAGCTTGAGTGTCAACTAGATAAGCTGCTGTAATAGTATGGTTACACTGATTTGATTGGATATCCAGTGGCCACTTTATTAGGGACAGGAGTGGAATCTAGTACATCGTCTGTTGCTGTGTTCTATCCACTTCAAAATTCAATATGTTGTGCATTCGATGCTCTTTTGCACACCACTGTTATTACACATGGCTATTTGAATTACTGTTGCCTTTCTGTCAGTTTGAAACAGTCTGGCCATTCTCCTCTGACCTCCCTCATTAACAAAGTGTTTTCTCCCACAGAATTGCTGCTCACTGGATTTTTTTTGTTTTTCCAACCATTCTCTGTAAACTATTAAAGACTGTGTGCATGAAAATCCCAGGAGATCAGCAGTTTCTGAGGTACTCAAACCACCCTGTCTGGCACCAGCCATCATTTGACAGTCCACTTTAGATCATACTTGTCCACCATTCTGACATTTGATCTGAACAACAACTAAACTTCTTGATCATGTTTGCATGCTTTTATTCATTGGGATGTTGCTACTTGACTGGCTGATTGGATATTTGCATTAACAAGCAGGTGTACCTGATAAAGTGGCTACTGAGTGCATCTTCAGCTGTAGCTAAACCTAGATATAAAATGGTCTTCCCAGTGATACCCGTTTGCTTAGCTTATAAAATATTAATATTTGGCAATTATATACTTTGTGATGTTGACTTACATTGATTGAAGTGTATAACTATTAGGCTTTCAATAAATCTGCCAGAGCAAATGTTTGCCCTGCTGTAAAATAGAAGCCCGAGTAGCATGCCCCTGAGTCCTCTCTAACACTTACTTACTTTATGACCGACCTACACTGTTCTTTTTTTTAATCCAGGAATTATCTTTATCACGATCTGCCCACATGATCTAAATCTCAGACAGCTTCAGAGAAGTTAACACACTCTCAAGGATGAAAATTCTGCATTTCCATTAATTGTCACAGGGAAAAACGCTCCTGGATTTATCCAAATAACGTAGCTGTTGCTGTGCCTTATTCTGGATTCTCCAGCAGTGGATATACCACCTGACAGCAGTGACCTAGTTTTCCAACATACTTTTCAGTTTCCTGTAGGTATGTACAACTAGAAACTAGAAATAAACACTCTTGTTCTGAGATTTAATGTTTATGGGTATATTAATGTAGCTGGCTACAGCATCCCATAAGCATTATGTTTCAGGGATCACTGCCAGGAAGTGCTGCAACGTGTGAGGCCCATGTCACAAGAACAGGTAAATCTGGGGCAAAGGACAGGCCTGGGATTGGTAAAATATGAGTTGTGCTTGGTGAGTGCAGGTCATGAAGGGAAAGGGCCAGTAGGCTAAGCTAGCTCCCTGCTTGTTACATCTACGCTTTGTCCGCCAGAGAAAGTAGGATCTCCCAGTGGCCACACATTTTAATTCCACATCCCATTCCTATTCTGATATGTCTATCCATGGCCTCCTCTACTGTAAAGATGAAGCCACACTCAGGTTGGAGGAACAACACCTTATATTCCGTCTGGGTGGCCTCCAACCTGATGGCATGAACATTGACGTCTCAAACTTCAGCAAATGCTCCACCTCCCTCTCGTACCCCATCCATTATTTATTTATATACACACATTCTTTTTCTCTCTCTCCTTTTTCTCCCTCTGTCCCTGTCACTATACCCCTTGCCCATCCTCTGGGCTTTCCCCCCCCTCCCTTTTCTTTCTCCTGTCCTATGATCCTCTCGTATCCCTTTTGCCAATCACCTGTCCAGCTCTTGGTTCCATCCCTCCCCCTCCTGTCTTCTCCTATCATTTTGGATCTCCCCCTCCCCCTCCCACTTTCAAATCTCTTACTATCTCTTCTTTCAGTTAGTCCTGACGAAGGGTCTCGGCCCGAAACGTCGGCTGTACCTCTTCCTAGAGATGCTGCCTGGTCTGCTGCGTTCACCAGCAACTTTTATGTGTGTTGTTTGAAATTCCAGCATCTGCAGATTTCCTCGTCCCTGCTTGTTCTAGCTGTTAAACAGCTAGAATGCTTCTCACATTCAAAAATATTCACAATCTCTTAAAAATCAAATGTACTATTTTTTTTTAAAAAATTGAACAATTAAAATGAAGAAAATCAAAGAAGTTGGTGAGGGGGGGAGGGAAAGGAAATGCAATAGCATTTAACTTCTGTGGAAGTCTGCCTTTTACTCCAGATGAAAACAAAGAACCAATCAGCGATGAATAGATTCAGATATTATGACATTCACACAAGCTTGAACGGATTGCAAGATTTTCTGCACGATGTTTCTTAACAAAATATGGCACACAAGCTCCTATATTTAACTTCACAAGTAACTGATATACAACCTTACGTTCAATATCGGGAAGATCTCTGAGCTGGAGTTTGCTCCTGACCAATCTGACTTAGAAGATTGCCACCTAGGTCAAATTTTGTTTTAAGTGTATAAAGTTGTGGTGTATTAAAGTATCTTAATGATGAATGGAATGACACAAAATGTAGACCAGTGACTACGAAATTGTGACTATTTTAATCAAGTCATGGAACACTGCAGCACAGAAGCAGGCCTCTGGCCCATTGCAGAGGTTCTTTTTGATGCAAATCTGAAATTTATCTTCTCTAGATAGTCATAAAATGCAGAAAACCATATAGTTAGTTGAAAAAAAGACATCAATCCCCTCCCCCAGCTCAAAAAGAAAAATAAATAAAAGCTTGCAAACCCCAGCAACTCCCCCATCTAGTCCATGCTGAACTAGTAGTCTGGTGAGTCCCATTCTTCTGCAGCTGGTCCACAGCCCTTCATACCCCTCCCATTTAGGTACTATCCAACACAGTATTCTTTGTTGTACACTAACCCCCCACTCTCTGTGTTATCCGCGAATTTGCTGATCCAGTTTACAACATTATCATCCAAGTGCTGATGAAGCATTGTTGGGAATCTCTCTAAGGATTCTTGGGGGTCATTCAAATGACATTTATCAAGATGTGGTTCTTGATTCATGGGAAAGATGTGGTTTAACTCCACATGTGTGCATTGGAATTATGTGCCGCAATTTGTATTGTTGGGTTAGCTTCCCTGTCTTAATGGCCCACTGCCCACACATGCTTTTCATGGGTAGGTGTCGATATAGGATCAATCTATTAACCGTAGGAGTCAATCACAAACATCACTTATAATGCAGTAGCCATGCCAGCTATTTCATCCAGTTCTTTACACGACAAAGGGAAAAATCCAGGATATGGTGATTTGGCCAAGAGTGATAGTGGCATGGACTACAGGATTAAAACCAGTGATGACTTAAGGAGAACATATCCAACACATTATCCTTAACAACTTCTGCCGTCACCAAAAGGACTCTACCACTATACATAACTGTACTCCTCCCCTCCCCACTTTCCACAGGAATAGCTCCCTCTGTAACTCCCTTCTCCATTCCACCCTCCCCACTGATCTCCCCCCCCTCCCCCAGCATTTCTCCCTGCAGGCGAGTACACCTGCCCCTATACCTCCTCCTTCACCTTCATTCAGGGCCCCAAACAGTCCTTCCAGGAGAGGCAATGCTTCCCCTGCGAATCTGCTGTGGTTGTCTATTGTGTAATGTGCTCGCGGTGCAGCCTCCTCTACATTGGTGAGACCCATTGTGAATTGGGGGAGTGCTTTGTCTCGCACGTCCACACCATCCGTCACAAGCAGGACTTCCTGGTGGCCAAATATTTTAATTCTGCGTTCATCCTCTTGTGCCAAGATGAGGCCACCCTCAGTGTGGAGAAGCAACACCTTATATTCAGTCTGGGTACCCTCCAACCTGATGGAATGAATATTGATTTCTTCTGATGAACAAAAATTCCACCCCCCCACTTCCCCACTCTGATCTTTCATTTTTTCTCCCCTGCCTATTACTTCCCTTGGGTTCCCTCATCCTTCCCTTTCTCCTATTGTCCACTTTCCTCTCCAATCAGATTCTTTCTTTTCCAGCCCTTGACCTTTCCCATCCACCTGGTTTCACCAATCACCTTCCAGCTTTTCTCTTTACCCCCCCCCCCACCTTTTAATTCAGGCATCTTGCCCCATCCCCCACAGTCATGAAGAAAGTTTTCAGCCCAGAACATTGACTCTTTTTTTTCTATAGTTTCTGCCTGACCTGTTGAGTTCCTCCAGCATTTTCTGTGCATTGCTTTGGATTTCCAGCATCTGCAGATTTTCTCTTGTTTATGATTTAAGGAAGCATCAAACACCTTCAGTCACCATTTCACACAAAATTAAAGTGCTATTACTTCAGTGGTAGCTAAATCAAGGTTAATGGTACGAATCACATCACTATTAACAATTCTCAAAGGCAGGAGGAGTGAGTTCACAATGAGATATGCAGATAATCTGATAAGGTTTTCATTGCAGATGTGCCTGTGTCATGATAGTTTCATCTGAGCAACCTCATTGGTTTCATTGCTGTCCACACGTTGTGTTCACACAAATGGTGGGGAGCGTGCTGTTGCCAAGGGTGATGGATGGTCCAGGTCTTTGGAAATAGTTTAAGTTGCTTTGATCTCCCTACCTGTAAGAAATAATAGAATGAGTCAAAAAGTTAAAATTATTTATAATTAATATATAGAATGTAACCAGGTGTTTGCCATGATTTTGTGTTTGTATTTTGTTTTTATTGATGCTGCAGCCTCAAATCAAAAAGACGATAACATTATTTATCAAAATTGCAATAACTTTTCATTCAGGCAGCATTCCAAAATTTGATTCCAGAAATTCCTACTTTCCATCTGTGCATTCATTCTGTGCTTTGGAAAGAAGTACTGTTATCACTTCTAAATATGTTGTAGTTTCAACCTACTTCTCCTTAACATTGCCTCAAAATTTACTCTGATGTAGGTCTGAGAATCTATTCCTTCAACAATCTTTTATTCTTTTTTAAAAACGTTTACTTCCTTAACACCCAACACAGCAATAAGTCATCAGAAAGTCGTTTTACTTTGTAAAGGTCAGTGCTTGGCTTGTTCCTTACAAGGATACTCAAATTTCAAAATATCTTCATAACATCATAGGAACATTGTAGCTGATTTCTTAAGTTGCATAGCCCTAGAATAGCCATTTTCTTTTCTCCTCGAGGACACAAATGAACACAAGGAATTGGAACAATAAACCATTCAATCGTTATTATTCACATCATGGCAATTTAAATAGATACTGCAGGTCAGGCAGCATCTGTAGTGGGGAATAAATAATCGATATTCAGAGCCAAGACCTGTTGATTTCCTCCAGCATTTTGTGTGTGTTTCTCTACCACAATTTTTCAATGAGATATCCTTTAATTGGTCTAAAATCATAGAGCTGGTGTGGGTAATGCTATCGCTGTAGTGTATATGAACTTTCACAATGCTTCTGATGAACAGACTCACTGGTGAAGTTGAAACACATGGCTTAAAAAGAGCATTGATAGTGTGGGCAGACGGGGGCATGAAGAATGGTTGATTTTTTTTATAATCAGAGGAAGGGGAATAATGGTATTTCCCAGCTATCAGTGTAGGGTCATTGTTTTTTGTTTTCTGATCCATGTTACTCTCTTGGATTTTAGGGAGCAAGTCACAATTTCTACATTTGCAGTTGACATTATCCTCCATACAGTATGCCAAGTTCAATGTTAAAATGCAATAGGAGATGAATAGGTTTGTGGAACGGGCAGGTGTTTCATGCTAAGAGAAGTAAGGTTTGATCGGAAGAGGCAATAAGATACTGTTTTAAAAGGGGTAGTGAAGCAGAAGATCCAGGGACCATTTGAAAAGCATCTGGATAGGAGGCATTTAGAGGGATATGTTACAAACACAGGCAAATTGGTAGCACCATGATCACCATGGACAAGTTAGGTTAAACGGCCTCTTTCCATGCTGTACAACCATCAGCCACAAGTCATTTAAAATTGCAGGCAGTTGAGAAACTCTAAATAAGATACACAAAAGTCTCGGCCTTATCTATAAAGTCATGAAGTTGTAGAAAAAAACAAGAAGTTATGTTGCAGTTATCTAAAGCACTGGTCTGACTTCAGCTGGAGTATGGTATTCAATTTAGGTCACCTTAATATAGAAAGGATGTGGAGGCATTGGAGAAAATCGAGATTTATGAGAATAATTCATGGGATGAGATACATTGGAGAGACTTGGACTGTTTTCTCTGGAGGAGAGGTGACTAAGAGATCTGATGAGTGTATAAAAATAATGAGCAAGTCTGGACAGGACTTGATAGTGGGAGGTTGTTTCTGTTGGTGGAGATTGTGGGTTAGCTACCGCAGGCATAACATAATAAGGGGGAAGGGAATTGATAGTGAAGTGGGGGAAAAAAATTTGAATGCAGTTCTGGAAACTTGAAAGCACTGCTTGCAGATGTGATGGTGGCAGTCTCCTTTGTGAGAACATTTCTCTGTGGAGGTGGATAAATACAAGTTTCTGATCCAGCAAGATTCTCAGTTTTAAAATTCTTACGTTTATTTTCACCCCTTAGTATCTTTTAAAAAAGCCTCAGTTCTGGCCTCTCATTCATTCCCACTTTCAAAGACTCCAACATTGGTAATAATTCCTCTGCGGCCTCAGTTCTGGAGTTCCCTTGTTACATCTTCCCAATCTCCATATCTCTCCCCTCCCCTTAGACTATCCTCAAGTCTTCAATGTTTACTTTTAGACTCTTTAATTCTAACTTGGCGAGCAAAGCTATAGTCTCCCCTGTCACAATTATTCTAAACACTGGTGCTCAGCAAGGTTGCATTGTCAACCTCCTACTCTATTCCCTGTATGCTCATGACTGCATGGCTAAGTTCTACTGTAACCCCACCTACAACTTTGCAGATGATGCCACCACAGTGGGCCATATCTCAAAAGTTGGAGTACTGAAAGGTGATAGAGAACTTAGTGACTTGGTGTCATGACAACAATCTTTCCCTCAATGACAAAGCACAAAACAGCTGGTCATTGACTTCTGGAGGGGAGCAGTACACATGCTCCTGTCAACAGGGGTTGAGGTTGAGCAGTTTGAGAGCTTCTGGTTCCAATAGTTTGTCTTTGTCCAACTATGGACATCACAGCCATGAAAGCTCACCAAAGTCTTTACTTCCTTGGAGGCTAAAGAAATGTGGCATGTCACTGTCAACCCTTACCAATTTTCATCAAGGCAACATAGAAAACATTCTGCCTGGATGCATAATGGCTTGGATGGCAACTGCTCTGCAGGTGAGCACAAGAAACTGCAAAGTTGTTGACATACAGTAGCTTAGTACATCATGGGGGAAAAAAAACCTCCCCTTCATGGACTTTGACTATATTTCACACTGCCTCAGTAAAGCAACCAGCATTTAATTATGGCCCACCTCCCCTGGACATTCCCTCATCTTCCTTGTTCCATCAGGCAGAAGATACAAAAGCCTGAAAGCAGGTACCACCAGTCTCAAGGACGGTTTCTACTCAACTATTGTAAGACTATTAAATGGCTTCCTATTACAATAATAAGGACTCTTGAGCTCATGACATTCATTCCCGGAATGGTTCTCATCAACCTCCTCTGGACCCTCTCCAATGCCAGCACATCTTTTCTTAGATATGGATCTGAAAACTGCTCTTAATACTCCAAATATGGTCTGTCCGATGCCTTATAAAGGTTCAGCATTACACACTTACTTTTATATTCAAGGCCTGATCTGAAATAGTCAGCATGGTTTTGTAAGTGGGAGGTCATGTCTGACAAAAGTTTTGAAGTTGCCTGGAGAAGTAACAAAATGGATAGAAAAAAAATAGGGGCAGTGGATGTTGTCTAGATGATCTTTAGTATGACCTTTGACAATGTCCTGAATGGCAGCTTGTTTTGAAATGTTAGGTTATAAGGGATTCTGGACAAATTAATGGATCCAGAATTGGCTTGATGATGGGAAGCAGAGAGTGAGGGTGATAGTTGAAGGTCTAGTAGTGTGTGACTAGTGGGGTGCCCTAGAGATCAGTGTTAGGATCTTGGTTATTCATTATTTAGGTAGATAGGTATGAATGTACATGGCATGATTAGCAAGTTTGCTCATGATACTCAATCAGGGGGTATTGTTGAAAGTAAATTGCATGAGATCTTGATCAGTTAGGGAGATAGGCTGAGCAATGGCAAATGGATTTCATCTTTGGATAATTGTGAGGCGAATCCTTTTGGACAGTAGGACTTGGGTGCTAATGATTGTTGTGGAACAGAAGGACCTGGGAGCTAAAAGTGGCCACATGAGAAGACAGCGTGGTGAATAAGGTGTTTAGCATGTTGGTCTCTGTCACTCAGGGTACTGAGTTTAAGAGAAGGGACATTATATTGCAGTTATATAAGCTTTTGACGAGGCTGCACTTGTAGTGTACAGTTTTGATCATCTCCGATAAGATTATAAAATCATGAGAGATATGAATAGGATGCATGGTCATAGTCATTTCCCCAAGTTTGGAGGAATCCAAAACTAGAGGACAGTACTAAATTTCTGCAGCAGTGCTTTAAACATTGTTCTTTTGTGTGCATATCCATCCTTGGGATCAGTGAAATCCCTCTTCCTGTGCTGTACAATTCTGCATACTGTGTTCTGTTCTATGTGCTTGTGAGTAACCCCACCTCCCAGCGAACTGGCATCAGTACCATCTTTGTTTTCTTTTCCCACTGTAAACCACTCATCTCCATTATCTGACCAGATGCCAGATCTACACTTTTCTGTCAGATGCATGCTGTGGCAGTATCTAAGGAGAGAGAGAGTACTTGGTCTGAATATTTGTACTTCAATCCATCTAAAATGTGAACGCATTCAGGGATCTTGACAAATGGTTTCTGGTTTTCGAATCAATAATTTCCATTTTAAACTTCAGGCACTTCTGATAGTGATTTGCAACTGTTAAGAGGTGTCCAAGGGGTAAAGCTAAGTAGAGTGGGACAAGCTGAAAGCCTGTTATGCTACACTTACAATAATACGGAAAGTTGAGTTTCTATAAATGTGAAATCAATTAAAATATGACTTAATGACTTAAGTATGTCTAATCAAGTATGCTTTTCTTGGTGTTCCTTGCAATGAAAGGCAAATAAATGTAGTTACCTGCACGAAATAAAATACATTATGATATAGTGGAGTGATGGCAGAGAGCTGAGGAGCTGGTAATTGCGTTCTAATGCCACTGGAGCGTGTTAGAGCAGCTTTTGGGTTCAAAGACAGATGGCACACATGACTGTATGATGATACGTTATCTTGTTTCAGCCATGTTCTCATTAACAGCTGACCAAGCTATGGCCAGTATATCCCCTTCTTGAGTTTAGGAAATTTAGGCATGCTTGTCTGGTTAAGTCAGACAAGTAGAGCTAAAGAAGATACAAAAATATCTGTCAAGGTCCCGGCAATCTCCTCCCATGCTTTCCCGGGATAGATCTCAACAGGTCCTGGGGACATAGCCACATTAATGCTTTTCAAAAGACCCTACTCCTCCTCAATATCAACATGCCTTAGAATATTAACATACTCCTCCCCAATCTCACCATCATCCATGCCCTTCACCTTGTTGAATACCAATGCCAAGTATTCATTAAAGAATTCACCCACTTCCTCTAAATCCATTCATAAATTCCGTCCTTTATCTATAAGTGGACCTATTCCTTCCCAAGCTATCCTTTTGCTCCTAATGTGTGTACAATGGCTTGGGACTCCCCTACTTGCCAAGGAGGCTCCTTGTAATCCTGAAAAGGAAACTCAAAAAATGTATCAAGCATATTCAACACTGTTCCCACCTAAGTACTGTGAAAGAAGTGCTCCCTGAATACTTTGAATATTTTCAGAATACATCTGACATTTGTTTTCTGTCTAGCTCTGTAATCCCTCTGTTATTCAGAATAATACAGCACAGAAGTAGGTCCTTTAGCCCAAGTGTTCCATGCTGACCACAGCACCTTCCCTGCTTGTCCCAGTTGCTCATGTTTGGCTTATAAACCTCAAGCACCTCCCTTCTAAGTACCTAAGCAAATGCCTCATACCGAAAACAACCAGTTTGTTCCAGGTGCTCATTATCTTCTCTGTAAAGAAGTTACATCTCAGGTCTCTTTTAAATCTCTCCCTTTCTATCTTGTATCTAATTTTGTTCCCTTTCCTCAGAATCTTCTGCTCCACATTTAAAACTTGTATATTTTTCGTAAAGCTTGCCCAGGATCGATCACAGTGCTATAGCTGAATCAACGCTTTATAAAGTCTCATTGTGGCTTTCAGTTTGACATTTATCAAGTTATCAAGTTTGCAATCCTGTATATTTTATTGATCACATTCTCAAATTGCTCTGCCACTTTTGCCTGAATGTACGTAACAGTTTTTAGTCTGGAAATTGTTTCAAGTATGTAATTTGACTGAAACTGTTAAGCTTTAGGAGTATGGCTTGGATTGTTTTGATGTCATGCTGAGTGATTGTATGCTATAATGACCTTTGTCAATGTATCAGGCTGGAAAATATTGCACTAAATTTGACAATAATGGATGGCATAGGGTAGTGTAGTACAACTTGACAGTTCACTGCTGCTTCAGATATGACTTCCATTATTTTGCTACTGTGGCAAGTGTCACACATTTGCTGATACAAGACATGAAATTTCTGCCACAGTTATTAGTGTCAGTAAAATTAAGATCTCAGATTTGCAACATGGAGAAGTGGACAGTAGGCAGTATTTTTATCCAGTGGATATATTGCTTAGGCATTATACAAGAAAGATCTGACTGCAAACTTCAACTTCCCCATTGCAATCAAAATTCAGCTGACCAACTGATATGAAGAATCTGCTGTAGATTTTAATGAAGGCATTTCCTCAGTTTAGTGTTTGCAGCAGAATCATAAATATCCATTTGTATTTGTGTTTGTTATTTCAGCAGAAACAAGATGTTTTGATAGATCTGCTTATTATGGCAAGCGAATTATGGCCTAATATTGGACCCATCATCTAATATGAAGTTCCATTCTATAAGTTTGGTATGTGCAAAATAATAAAAAAAAACATCCATACTCCATATGGCTCAGTTTCATATACTGGAGTGCGAAAGCAGACAGTACAGTTACAAGCAGTAGCAATCTGCTCCAGCTAAAAGATACCCTTGGCAACTGGAAAATGCCTGCAATGCAGTCAGATCGGGCTAATTTGGCATATCAATATTTTATTATCATCCCTGAAAAGTCAGAACTATTTTCCATTATCACCTTTCCATTTTCCTGGCAGACATGTGATGGATGCTGCTAAATGTCAGTACAAATGCTAGTTGCTTCAACAATACCAGTTTGAGTCTGCACAAGAGGGGAAATCAAATAACCTGTAGTTTGTGAAAATGCACTTTCTGTAAAATATTTTGCATATTCTGTCTTTTTCAGCATTGATGTTGTGCTATGCTTCCATTTATTTGCCTACTTTAGGAAAAATGTCAATGAAAGCATGTCAGAAACAACTTTTTTTTACTGTATTTCATTATAAATATTGCAAATAGTTATCAATCCCATTCCACACAATATCTTTCAGTTTGTTCTGATTATTCTTTGTTATGCAATTATGTGATTGGAAAATTAAAACAGAAGTTTTTTTATTGTCTCTTCTCAGTGGAATCCCAGGAAAGAAATGTGGAGCAATTATTCTCTCAGCTGAAGAACTTGGCAATTGTCGGGTAAGTAAAAGCTTTCATTGTCACACTGAGAACTGAAATCAGGTTGGAGAGTACCTTCTGGGTGCTGTAAATCTTTTGTGAATAATGTCACACTGCATTCCAGTGTTTGTAAAACAATGGGCCTTTTTAACTGTTGCTTGACTATTTTTTCATGTAAGCATTAGACCGTCAGAAGTCAAATACTGTGAAGAAAGCAAGTCTGGTGGTCCTCGAGGCTACTGTACTAATGCAATTTTCAGGCAGTCTTGTTAACAAAAGTGGCTACATAACAGGTTGGTGGATGTAGATGCCCCTGCAATGCTTAAAATATTCCTTAAATAATCACTTGATGTACTATAAATTACAAGGCCTCAGGCAAGGGCTGGGAAGAGCAATTAGATTGAAAGGTTCTTGAGTATGAGGATATAGTTAACTACTTCCCTTGCAGATGCTACACTGTGATGGCCTTATTGTTATAGGCACTCCCAATGATAGACACCCTCAGGATCGTTAGGTCCAAGATTTCCTGCAATGCATCAAAATGTTCATTGCATTAGTAAAGGAGTTACATCCTTTGTATTTGATAAGGAAGCAAAGGTGATGAATGGCAGGGTGTGCTGGTTGAATTCTGCAGGTACTGCAAGCCAACTCAGAAATTGTAGTTGACAAATTACAGAGGTTTAATGCATAAGGAAGAATTTTAACTGGCTAACAATCCTGAGTGGTTTCCATCTGAAATGAAAGGAAAGGGAAATTGGCCAACTATTCTTCAAGGTGAATATTGGAGACTACTTGTTCTCACAGTCCTTTAACTCAATGGTAGGGGCAAACATAAATACAAGAGACTGCAGATGCCAGAAATCTTCAGTAACACACACACAAACTGCTGGCAGAACTCAGCAAGTCAGGCACCATCCATGTAGGTGAATAAACAGTCGATGTTTTGGGCAGAGATCCTTCATCAGGACTGATGAAGTGTCTCGGCCTGAAAAGTTGACTATTTATTACCCTCCATAGATGCTACCTGACTTGATGAGTTCCTCCAGCATTTTGTGTGTGTTGCTCAACGGGGCAATCCGTTGGGTCCTATTGCTCAAGAATGTGAGGATGAAGAGTTCTGGAAAATTTTAAACTAAGAAAGGACTTGTGCAATCTCAGGACCTCCCGGATTCTGCAGAGAGAAGAGGATTCTGTTGAATATATTATGGGCGCATGCATCCCTAGCACTGGTAGTACCTGGATGAGGCACTAACTCAAGCAAGCGATATCCAACACCTAAGCTCCCTGTCCAAGTCATCTTCTCACAGGCACCATTACGCAGGAAGTACAGAAGTCTGCTGTCCCACTTTGCCAAGCTACTTCCCTTCAGCTATTGAGCTGGTTCAGAACAAACCACCACAACCCTAGTCACTAGAGTTTAGCAACACTATGACCACTTTGACGACTCTGCACTAAAATAGTCTTTTTTGTAATTCCAATTGTGTTCTTTTTCTCAAAATTCTTTAGCTTATATTTTCTTGTGCATGCTGCTTGCATGGTGTTAAGTTCCTGCAGTAAGGTTTTCATTGCACTTTTGCATACATGTACAGTACTTGTGCCTATGACAACAAACTCAACATAGAATGGTACAGCATAGGGACAGGCTCTTTGGTGTTCCACTGCGTTTAATATCACTGGCGTAATTTATGAAATTTGTTAACTTAGCAGCAGCAGTCCAATGCAATACATGATACATATAGAAAAAATAAGAATTACAGTATATATATATATATATATATATACATACGTATACTAAACAGTTAAATTATAAATAGTGCAAAAACAGAAGTAATAAAAAAATTTAGGTAGTGCTTATGAGTTCAATGCCTATTTAGAAATCGAATGGCAGAGGGGAAGATGCTATTACTGAATCACTGAGTGTGTGTGCCTTCTGGCTTCTGTACCTTCTTCCTGATGGTACAATGAGAAGAGGGCATGTCCTGGGTGGTAGGAGTCCTTAATAATGGACACCACCTTCCGGAGGCACTGCTCCTTGAACATGTCTTGGATACTACGAAGGCTAGTACACATGATGGAGATGACAAATTTTACAGCTTTCTGTAGCTTCTTTCAATCAATGACTTGACTTTGTATCTCCCAAAATACTTTATGGCCACTGAAGTTCTTTTAAAGTATTATGTTTGGTCATCTGAGAAACTCAACAGGCAAGTGGTATGTGGTGAACTCTAACAGAATTATTTGTCCAGGTAATTAGTTCAATGTTGTTGATTGAGGGGTAATTGCTAGTCAGGAAGACTGCTGAGAAAGATAAACATAATTTTCCTTTAAAGACCTGCATTTCTGGCCTTTTGGGTTTATAAACTATTCTGAGATGCTGGAAATCTTCAGCAACACAGACACAAACTGCTAGGGGAACTCAGTAGGCCAGGCACCATCCATGTAGGTGAATAAACAGTCGATGTTTTGGGCAGAGATCCTTCATCAGGACATGCACACCTCCAAACTCCAGGTGGCAGATAATTGAGGCTCCCATCCAATTCAGGCAAAGACTTCAATTATTCAGCAGAAGCAGGCAAGTTAAATGTACTATTGGGTGAAACTGGCACAACATATAAATCACTCCATTTCACTTCTGTTTCCGTGTTGCTCTTGTTTAAGGTTTCTCCTGTAATCACAGTTGATCCCTTGCTAATTCGCTCTTGAAAAAAAATTGGTGCCTGAATAATTAATCACGAAAGTGGCATGACCTAACAGCGGAACAGAAAGTATGAATAGTAATTAAACCTGAAGTGACTGCTAGTTATTTTAGGTTATTTAATATTCGAATCTAGCAAAATGGAACATATCCTAAACTTTGGCAAGGTACTGGCAGAGTGGAGAGAAGCCAGAATGTTAAAGTATTTGGCCTAGAAATTCTAATGCACCTCAGCAGCAGGACTGTCTTTAGCCCTCTAATGAAACCTTGGATGTGGTAGACTGTTAAGCACGACTGACGAGGTGTTTCACAGAGTATCTTGGTCCCCTGTTCAGAGACACTGATGAAAGCTGGTTTTCAGAATGCTGCTAGCCACAAACCTAATGAGGCCTGATAGGAGACTGGTGAGTGGCTGGCCCCAGCAAGTGATGCTCATAAATGGTGGGTGACTTGAAAAGTTGGCACTGATGGGCAGATGGTACCAGATGCCGATATTGAATGTTTCAGTGGGTGGCACTGGAGATGGTCTGTGCCTGCTTGAATGGGCAACATCAGAGACTGGCATTGGATGTTTGGGGTTGTACGTGGCATCATTCACTGACAATTTTTGGATGGTTTGATGGGTGTCATTATAGAGTCTCACCAAATAGTTGTGGGGAAAAATATGCACTGGAGAATGGCTCTGTTTGATCATTGGGGTCTGGTATTGGAGACTGCACTATCAGATGTTTGATCGAATGACTTTGGAGACTCGTATGAATGGATGATTAGCATTAATGCAGAATGGAGCCCAGATCTGATGACTGGAAGCTAGTGTGAATAGCTGAAGGAGTCTATCTGTGATGGTTGGAAAGAATGGTAGATGGAAGAGTGGGGGTGACAACAGCAGTTTGTTCTGAGGGGTCTAGGTCAGAGGATCCCAACCTGAGGTCTATGGACCTCTTGCTTCATAGTATTGGTCCATGGTATAAAAAAAACTTGGAACCCTCTGGTCCAGGTGATGGAGAATCAAGAGGACGAGTGGATTGATGGGAGTGCAGAAGTTCTAGATACAGCGTGGGATGAGGTGTGTCGGCCCAAGGGATGAGAATGAAATAACCCAGTTGCCTACAGGAGTAGCCAAGCAGGCCTTAAGCTTGGAAGAACATATGGTCCCAAAATTGCCGCTCGCTGGATGACTTGGTCCAGGCTCACTGCAGTGTTCTTAATAGAATATTGCACATGAATGATGACATACTGCATTCTCCCAGTGATACTTGCATTGTAGGGCAAGTGTGGCTCGATACTGGGAGATGCTGCCCAGTATCAGGAGCAAAATAATAAACTGCTGGAGGAACACTGAATGCTTGAGGACCCAAACGGTCTACACAGCTTCCATTTTATATGTTCTTACATGTGTTCATATGCAATTTCCAGATTGATGTGAAACAACTGGAACATCATTGTAACTGCATTTCACTCTGCGAAAAACTAAGTTTTCAATCTCATTCTGCAGGAGGAAAAAGAGCAATTGAATTTCTAGGCATGTTGGTACAAAATCTGATTTGTCTTAAAATCCAACCCACTTCACTTTGAAGCCTTATAACTTAATGTATAATTTATCCCAGCTATCCACTGTTGTTAATGACTGAATGTGGTGTTTGAGTAAATATGAACTGTACCATCATATTCCCTTATTAAATAAATGCATTATGCCTTTAAAAGATTAAATTCTTGTACTTGCCTTTTCAAATGTGATGCTGCAAATATGCTTTCCTACATTTTATTAAATCTCAGCCAAAAAGTGGGTTTAAATGTTTAAAAAAAAAACACAATAAGGAATGGATTCCAAGACTAAATGCACACACCAGTACTGGGAAGCAGCTGTTTGCTGTAGGAACGTGCTTTTAACTTTTATTATTGGAATGATTTCCCTTTAGAAGTTTGAGTAGGAAATTGTTGATCCATAAAGGCTCCAGAGAAGCTCTGAAGTTATATTTTCCAGATTTGATACATATTTATTATTTAAATAGGGAAAGGGGTAGTAAATAATCAAATTATTTATTGGCAAACAACAGGAATTCTGCAGATGCTGGAAATTCAAGCAACACACATCAAAGTTGCTGGTGAACGCAGCAGGCCAAGCAACATCTGTAGGAAGAGGTGCAGTCGACGTTTCAGGCCGAGACCCTTTGTCAGGACTAACTGAAGGAATTATTTATTGCTTGATTTTGATTTTGGTCAAAATGTTCTCTGGTTATAAAATTGGAAAATATTATTCTTGGTTTGTGAAACGCAAGTGAGATAATTTTTCTCTGTCCTACAATAGATTAGAAAGCACAAAATGACATTAAACATTAATGGGTTGAATTGAGCTCCAGGATATGGAACTGAGTCACGAGATGTGTAAATGAGTAGTTGTACATTTCAATTTAAGTATTGCAAGAGCAGGGCACCTTCAATCTGCGAACAAATACAGATTTGATTTGGTCATAGTCATAGAACACTACATCACAGAAACAGGCCCTTTGGCCCATCTAATCTGTGCTAGCCCATTAATCTGCCTAGTCCTATTGACCTGTACCCAGACCTTAGCCCTCCATACTCCTCCCATCCATGTACCAATCCAAATTTCTCTTAAAAGCTGAAATCAAAACCACATCCACCACTTAAGCTGGCAGCTCGTTCCACACTTTCACCACCCTCTGAGTGAAGATGTTCCCCTTAAACATTTCAGCTTTCACCTTTAACCCATGACATCTAGTTGTAGTCTCACCCAACCTTAGTAGAAAAACGCAAACACCAGGAAATCTGCAGATGCTGGAATTTCAAGCAACACACATAAAAGTTGCTGGTGAACGCAGCAGGCCAGGCAGCATCTCTAGGAAGAGGTACAGTCGATGTTTCAGGCTGAAACCCTTCGTCAGGACAGAGGGTCTCGACCCGAAACGTCGACTGTACCTCTTCCTAGAGATGCTGCCTGGCCTGCTGCGTTCACCAGCAACTTTTATGTGTGCTGCTTAGTGGAAAAAGCCTGCTTGCAGTTATTCTATCTATGCCCTTCATAATTTTGTATACCTCTATCAAATCTCCTCTCAATCTTCCATATTCTTGGAATAAAGACCTAACCTATTCAACTATTCCTGATAACACAGGTCCTCAAGTCCTGACACCATCCTTGTAAATATTCTCTGCACTCTTTCAATCTTATTTACATCTTTCCTGTAGGTAGGTGATCAAAGCTACACACAATATTCCAAATTAGGCCTCACCAATGTCTTATATAATTTCAACATAACATTCCATCTGGTGTACTCATTGATTTATGAAAGGCATTGTGCCAAAAGCTTTCTTTACTACCCTAACTAGTTGTAAGACCACTTTAAAGGAATTATGGATCTGTATTCTCAGATCCATCTGTTCTACAGCACTCCTCACTGCCCTTCTGCTCACCATGTAAGCAGGGCCGGATTTAGTGGGGCCGGGGCCCCTGCCGACACCATAAAATGCCGCTGTACCAAGCAAAAAAAAAAGCAAGAACAAGAGCAAAGGTCGTACTGGTTTAAATATCAAAGCTGTGGACCAAGACTTTGGTTTAGTACAGTACGTAGGCTATAAACTTACAGGCCTTAAGAGGGAGGACAGAAAGTAATGCAGATTCTTAGTTTGAAGGACAGCATCTAAAGCACTCAAAAATTGACCTAGGCTTAGTTGGCTTAGTAAAGTTATGAGAGAGACGAAGTATGATGTACCCAATCTTAAATCTTTATTTAGCTATTACTGCACATACCATAGGCCTTATTTCTCAAACAATGCCAAAGCATTTTTATCTAGGTATTTTTCTCAACTGTGTGTTCTGAGAAAGTAAAACGGAAATGAGAGACAAAAAGGCCAAGAGAGATGGCACTATGGCAAACTAGGAAACTTGACAATACTCCAATAATCTTTTTGAAAAATGTGATCTAGCACATACAAACCTATTGCTGTGCTGTGTGGCTTGCAGAGTAAAAACCACTTACTACTTACTCAGTTTGTAAACAGTCAACTATTAGCCTGTTGCCTCAAAAATAGGAACAGCACTGACACACAAGCCTAGATATTTACAAAGCCAGATGCTTGTTTTCCAAAATTGAAGCCTAGTTCTTCTGGATTTCTTCACAGCAAAGTCTTTGATCAGGTCACTAAAATCCAGTTTCCAAACAAGATCACTATCAAGTGACATCAGAGTAAGATGATTCAGCCTGTCCTGTCCCATTGTAGATCTGAGCCTATTCTTCACTAGCTTTTGCAGTTCTGTATCTATTCTTCCACTCTCAGACGCTAGCGTAACGTAGGTCAGTTTCGTTTACCTGTGGTGGTCGCTATTTTCATGCTCTCCTATGCACTCAGCGGCATGTTTCCAGTCGCTAAAGCCAGTTTCAAAGATGGACTGACAGTTACCATCACTGACGATGCGGCATGCAAAACAAAACACACAGCCAGTGGAAGGGGAATATAAGAGCCATTGCCTTGATATGTACTCACCATTTACGAGCTTGCGTTTGAAGTGAAATTTGGAGAAAAAAGTGTCTCTGCTGTTGGTACACTCATTCCAAAGCTTTGATATCCACATCTTTATTCTGGCAGGACTCCGGCCCTTTCTTAGCTCAGTATGTTCGGATTGAATCATCTAATGTCTCCTTTCCCCAGCGAGCAGGATCAGTGCTGTAAGGATCCTCAGTAGCGGTAATGTTAATATTAATGGTGGTCAGACTGGTTGTTCGGAGGCCTCTGTGGTTGGGAATCTCAAAGTCATTCTCTCTGCCTCTTCAACGTTAGCTGCTGACTGTGGCAAGGACGGTGATCCTGTGCTAATGCTGGTGCTAGCACTAGCTGTTGAACAAGTCTCCATTTGTCCACCGGTCTCAGACTGTGACAAGAGCGATGGTACTGCTGCATCATCGAGAACAAGTTTAAAAAATTCTGTCAATTTCAAAGTTTTTTTTAATGTTTCTTTCTCACAGTCCTCTTTTTCTTATTTCTTTTTTCTTTTCTGTGCTCAACTCTCGCATTATTTTTTGTCCGCCATGAAGATAGCTACCTATTTTGGTACCTATCTGGCCCCTGGGCTGCAGCCCAGCCTAGCCCTGCCTAAAGTACGGCCACGCATGTAATTCCTACCCTGGTTGGTCCGCTCAAAGTGCAATGCCTCACACTTGTCTGCATTAAATTCCATTTACCATTTTCAGCCCATTTGTGCAGCTGATCTAGATCCCATTGCAAGCTTTGATAGTTTCCTTCACTGTCCACTGCATGCCCAATCACAGTGTCATCTGCAAATTTGCTGATCCAGTTTAGCACAGTATCATTCAGTTTGTTGACATAGATGACAAACAGCAAAGAGCCCAGCATCGATCCCTGCAGCATATTACTAGCCACAGGCCTCCAGTCAGAGAAGCATTCATCAACTACCACTCTGGCCTCTCCCACGAAGCCAATTTCTCATCCAATTTACCACATCATCTTGCATGCCAAGTGGCTGAACCTTCCTAACCAACCTCCCATGCGGGACCTTGTTGAAGGCCTTGCTAACGTCCATGTCGACAACATCCACTGACTTGCTTTCATCAACTTTCTTGGTAACTTACTTGCAAATCTCTGTAAGGTTAGTTAGATGTGAACTACCATGTACAAAACCATGTTGACTATCCCTAATCAGACTCTGTCTATCCGAATACTTGTATATTCGGTCCCTTAGAATACCTTCAAATATCTTTCCCGCTACTGATGTCAGGCTTATACTTGGAGCCTTTCTTTAAACAATGGAACAACATTAGCTATCCTCCAATCCTCCAGTACGTCATCCATGGCTACGGCCCCTATAATTTCTGCACTAGCTTCCTTGCATGGGGCTTGAGGGAAGACTTTGTTGGGTCCTGGGGATTTATCCACACTAAATTGCCTCAAGCCAGCAAACACTTCCTCCTCCGTAATCCCTATAGGGTCCATGACCTCGTTGCTGCTTTGCTTCTCTTCTATAGTCTCTGTGTCCCTCTCCCAAGTAAATACAGATGCAAAAAACATTCATTTAACGTCTCCCCATTTCTTTTGGCTCCACACATAGGTTATATTCTGATCTAACAGAGGGTAAATTTTAACGGGAAAAATAATCTACCTACAGTTTACACCTCTCCTTGTTGAAGACTAGATTAGCCAACGCCTTAACTTCTCTCTCTAATACTGGCCCACTCACACAATGTCTGCACTCACAGTGATCACTCCACTCAAATCTAATTTCTTTCTACTGGTTCTTGCCAAATGCCTAATTATGCACAATCCAATATCTCCTCGGGAACAGCGGCACACAAGATGTGCTGGCTGCCCTGCTCATGTCTTTTAAACTCAGTCTCCCTCTTTGTTGTCTCCTCCGGAACTGTGGTGTGCAAAATGTAGTATGACATCATTAACATTAACCCTTGCAGACTGTGATGTTCTCTTTGCATCACCGAGTCACCACAGAAAATTATTTATTTACTTAGCAAGAAACAAGAATTGAATTTTGTTTTGGATATATGATGATGAGGCTTACAGTCTTGTGAATGTTCAGAATTGTAAGTTACTTTTATGATTTTAGATACTAATTGCCATTTCACAAACAGCTTTTTTTCCTTTGCCATCTGATTTCTAAGTGGATATTGAACCCATGAACACTACCTCACTACTTGTTTTTTTGTTTCTATTTTTGCATTACCTATTTTAATTTAACTATTTAACATGCTATTAACATGCTGAACTATTTTACATATACCTAATGTAATTCAGTTTTTTCTATATTTATCATGTATAGCATTGTACTGCTGCTGCCAAGTTAACAAATTTTGCAACATATGTCAGTAATATTAAATCTATTTCTGATTTATCAATCTTCATATTCTATTTATAAATGTTTTAAGTTGAAATGGTATCATATTAAATATTCCAGAATTCCACCCAATTTTAAAAATGCTTATTTTCCAATCAATTCAGTGGGTAAGTTCATTGGACTGATTTCAGATCATACAAATACAGAAGCTGTACTTCTGGCTAAGATGGTAGCATTCCCTTCTCTGAATCGAAAGCTGTTCCATTCCAAAGATTGAATCACAGAAAGGCTAAACTGATGTTTGCTGCGATACTGAAACAGAAGATGTGCTATCAAGAAAATCATTCAGCTGAGGTGCTGGGTGGTATAAAAGATTTCATGGCACTGAATCAAAAAGAATCAAGGGATTTATTGGATTTATTGCCAGTATCCCGGCCAATATTTATCACTCAATCAACATCACTGCAACAGCTTATCTGGACAGTGCTATATTGTTTGTGGGAGTTTGCTGTCTGGGATTTGACAACTATACTTTCCTTTCCCTGCTTGATTTTAAGAGAAGTTTGACTCCACATTAGGCGAAGTTTGGATATGTACATGATGGGAGGGGTATGGAGGGCTCTGGTCCAGATGCAGGTCAATGGGACTTGGCAGAATAATAGTTCAGCATGGTGTAAATGGGCCGAAGGGCCTATTTTTGTGTTGTAGTGCTCTATGACTCTACTGTAACTGCATTTTGGGGCAGCACAGTAGTGCAGATGTTAGCATAACACTATTAGAGTTCTAGCAACCTGGGTTCGTTCCGGCCAACCTTTGTAAGGAGTTTGTATGTTTTCCTCACGACCGCATGGGTTTCTTCTGGGTGGTCTGGTTTCCTCCCACATTCCAAAAACATACCAGTTAGTAAGTCAATGGCTTACATTGCTGTAATATGGAAACACAGGATTGTTGGGCTAGAAGCACTATACTGTATCAATAAAGGCAAAAAAAAACAACTGCGGTGTCTGCTCAAGGTAACTAAAGAAAGGAATATTATTCCACCTTGGCTTCTCTGATCATTATTTACTGTTTCCTGTAAGGGCTGTGATTCACTAGCAATGGTTGAATTGCAGAGTGTTCCATTTGGCCCAATAAGTTTCATCACTGTTTGTATTCCAGAGAGGGTAAGGAAATTTCTTTTTAGTGGATCTTGTGAAAGCCTAATTATGCGCAATCCAATATCTCCTCAGGAACTATGCACGTGAAATGTGTGACTGCCCCAATTCACTTCTTTTAAGCCTTCTCTTCCTCTACACAATCCAATATTATCTCCTCGGGAACCACACACACGAAAGTTACGACTGCCCCCGCTCACTTCTTTTAAACTCTCTCTTCTTATGCGCAATCCAATGTCTCCTCAGGAACTGTGACGCTCAAAATGTGCAGATTGCCCCGCTCTTTAAAACTCTCTGTCGCTCAATGTGAATGGAATAGGGTAGTTGGGGGAAGGGGGTGAATTTCGATGATACAGTTGTTCAGGTTTGCAGTTGAAGACTGACCAGTTAGTGAGATACCAGGAGCTTCCAGCATGCACACATGCTGAAGAAGAATGAGAAAGAAACCAATATGCCTTACAATAACAACACACACAAAGTGCTGGAGGAACTCAGCAGGTCAGGCAGCATCAGTGGAGAGGAATAGTCTTGATGTTTCAGGCCAAGGACTGGAAAGAAAGGGTGAAGAACCCAGAATAAGGTGGGTGTCGGGAAGGAGTACAAGGTGGTAAGTATTGTAAGTGCCTCACAGTAGTTTGTTTTTAAACACCAAATGTAGCTTTTTTAAATATTTGTGTTCAATGGCAATACCAATTGTTAGGTGTTGTGCAATAACAAAAATGCTCCACATGAGTATGCATGTTTCTAACGTTTACTGATTAGGTTGATTAGGAAGTGTATTTATGTACAAAAGCATCTGTTCACCGTATCACCTGCCCCACCCTCGGCACCATCAAAGCCATATATACAGAAATGTGCCAGAAAAGGGCCAGTAACATCAGTAACCTGCTCTTGGACAAGGCAATTATACTGGAAGGAAGAACTGAATCCGGGTTTCTGGAACTCTGAGGCATCACTTCCTGCAGCATAAATACACTTACAAAGAATTGCAATAACAGTGCCATTATGTCGCAAGCAACCAATTCAGAGTTTGGGTGAGATTCAAAGATGTCAAGAAATGTTTGCAAAATGCAGCTGTAGAATTTTAATTCAAGATTCAAAGTACATTTATTCACAATGATTGTATGCAGTATACAACCCTAAGATTCATCTTCCCACAGACAACCACAAAACAAAAACAATGGAACCCATTTAAAGAAAAATATCAAACCCCCAATACACGAGAAAAAGAACAAATTCCGCAAACAGCAAAAATGTAAGTGAGGAAAACAGAATATAAAACATTAAACCACAAGGTCATCGAGCAGCTCAGGAATGTTTCAATGACTTTAATTAGTCAAAAATATAAAAATTAGTATAACTTATGTGACTGCAAAATTGCCAAATTGTTATGAAGACACGTTTACTAATATTATTTAGGGAAGATTATGTATTTCTCTCTTTAATCAAGAGCCAATCATATATAGGCCTGTGTGGCCTCTGATATGGTTCAGCAAGCCACCTGGTTCAAGGCCATTTAGGCCCTAACTCAAGGGGATAATAAGTAAACCCAAACTCATTTTCCTAGATTAACACATTCACAGCAGGACAGGAGCATGATTTGGTTCTGCTCCCTGCGTATTTATTGTTCAATTCAACCAGATTGTGGAGTGCGCAAGTGTGGATGAGGCAGAGGCTTTCAATTACAAGTCAATAAAATCAAATGTAATTTCTCTTGAGATTTCACCAGCCCCCACGGGAGAGTTTAAGAGTATTAAGGTTTTGTGATAGTTGTTCAGGGTGTTGGTGAGGCCACAGCTAGAAAACTATACCCAGTTTCACTCTTCCAACCTAAAAAAAACAATGTCGTAGCATTGGAGAAAGTTCAAAGAAAATTCAACATACTAATCCTTGGGGTGGGTGGGTTATCATATTAAGGTAGACTAGGCATTTGGAGTGTATAGAAGAATGCTGAGAGATGACCTTATTTAAATATACAAGATCCCACGGGAACTTAGCAGGGTTCGTATTGAGATGTTTCCACTCGTGGGAGAGTCACAAACAAGAGTTCTTGGCGGCAAAATCAAGGGCTAGTTATTTAAAACGGAGGTGCACGTAAACACCTCTCAACAGACAGTGCATCTTTGGAACTCTCTGCCACTCAAGGTGGTCTGATCAAAGGAGATCAATAGAGATGCATTTAAGGTGGAGATAGTGGGGATTTGAATGTTAATTGATAACTGGCCAAGCGAAAGACTAGTGGCCAGCATAGATCAGCCATGATCACATGAAATAATGGAGCAAGCCTGAGGGACCTAGTGACCCATCCTTGTTTCTGTTTGTTGGAGGTTTGGGATTTCTTTCCAGGCAAGGAAAGTAGTCCAGAAAGGTGATAATTGTGGGGGTGCGGGGAGGTTATATGATGGTCAGTAAAGTCAGATAGATGGGAATCCAAATCGAAAGTGAAAAGGTTTGACATTTAACTTTCCAGTAAATGGTTGACATTTAACTTTTCAGGGCCTTCACTTTTGTTAACAACTTTGAAAGGCTGTGCCATGAGCAAAAACTGAGCCAGTTGGAGATGTACAGTACCTGACAAGCAGTAAGTCAGAAAGAAAAGCGTAATATAGAAATATAAGATTGTGCTTATTAGAAAGTGTGTGTTTTGAGGAACATCATAACTTAATGTGACAGTGAATGGACCAAGAGAAATCAATTCATTGTATCTGGCAGTAATCCAAAGATTAAGATGCATTGACTAAGACAAAAGACTATGACTAAGTGCAACTTAGATGAAACATTTAAGATACATATTAATAGATCCTTGATGTAACAAGGACAAATGACATGGGCGTGATCTCACTGTATGATCGTCATAGCATTGTTCTAAAATTCATCTCTAAGTATTTCTTTCAGCTGATAAATTCTGCAATAAAAAAAATTAAAACAAAAAGCAACCTGAACCATTACGAGGATGTTATCTTTATTAGAAATATTTTTAGTAAAGCTTAATGGAGAAACTTACTGAGAACTAGTGGGGTAAAATTTAACTGTACAATATTAAGAACAAATATTCTTGTATTCCTGCCACTGGTCTGTAAGGAGTTTGTATATTCTCCCTGTGACTATGAGTATTTCCTCCTGGTGCTTCGCTTTCCTCCCACTTCCAAAGACGTACCATTAGTACGTTAATTAGTCACATCATTGTAATTGGATGGTGTGGGCTCATTGGGGCAGAAGGGCCTGTTGCCGTGCTGTATCTGTAAATAGGCATTCATTAGTCTCATGAGACCATGGATTTGCGCCTTGGAAGGTTTCCAGGGCGCAGGCCTGGGCAAAGTTATATAGAAGACCAACAGTTGCCCGTGCTGCATGTCCCCCATCTCCCCGCCACCGATGTTGTCCAAGGGAAGGGCACTAGGACCCATACAGCTTGGCACCAGTGTCGTCGCAGAGCAATGTGTGGTTAAGTGCCTTGCTCAAGGACACACACACTGCCTCAGCTGAGGCTTGAACTAGCGACCTTCAAATCACTAGACGAACGCCTTAACCACTTGGCCACGCGCCAACATTTACCTGTAAATAAAATACAAAATAAATAATTAAAGTTCATTTCAACTTCAATTTAAACAGGCTGATGTTACACAGCACCTTTAATTCAATCCAATTCCAAACAAAACAACTAATTTTGTGCTCCTTAACATTTTCGACAATAACATCTATTTATTTCACATTGCATAAGTCTGACAAATACTTATCATTTTTATCATCACACTATTGCAATAATCATACACTTCAATGTGACTTGTATCATTACTTGGTGTTCATTTACAAAAACGAGAACGGGTTTGTCAGATCTGGCAAAAATTAAGATGGTAATCCAGTCTCATTCGTCATCTCACCACATGGTATGAGGTCTTTGCTTCAAAAGAACTGCAGTAATGGGACAGTTTGATAATAAAGATTCAAAGTACATTTATTATCAAAAAATGTATAAATTATACAACTTTGAGATTTGTCTGCTGACAGACAGCCACCAAGCAAGAGACTTGAAAGAACCCAATTTTTAAAAAAATATAAAGACCCACCCCCAAATGTGTAGAGAAAGAGGGGGAAAAAAAAAACTCCTATCATGCAAACAGTAGAAGCGAGCAACGACTAAAGCATTCCGAACCAAATTGACTCCATAGACCGAAATCCCCAGAGCAGACCGGAGTAGATCCAAAGCCTCGGTATTCAGTTCATGACATTAGTGGACAAATGATCACAAAGTTCTCAGACACAAAGCACAGCAGCCAAGGGCAGTCTCGCAGCCTAAATGTGAACACTTTTAATCACTGTGAAAAGTATTTTAACAATAAGAAAGCACAGCTGTGATGAATTTAAATGAAGGCTTCAATTTCTTGAAAATGGTGATACGTATAAAGGTACTTTCTGCAGTTGGAAGGTGTGGAATCCAGTTGGATCCAGCCCAAGATTGTACTTTGAAGGCTGGAAATGTTGACATGAATGTAATCTGTTTAAATATATCTGATGCTTTCTAACTGGAAATCTAATTTAGACAGTCTTCTTACAGCTGCATTTAGAATATGCATGTTTTCCCTTGGCTGTGCCAGTCACATTTCAAAAATGTTGCCTCTCTGTACAGTTTTGAGCTACTTGCTTTTAAATGCAAATCTTAATTGTAGAACCCCTATGTATCCTAAATGAGATGCTGACAGCCAGTAAATCTGTGTGGTCAGATGGTCACTTTAATTGAGTCTCCATCACAAGGAAGCAGCTGATTTTATTCCCTCATTTGGCTTTATTATTATGCTGTTCCAAGACTTCTTAATGAATAAAATCTCCTCTCCTTTAAGAGCCTCATCCTGATTTTACAATATTTGCATATTTTGCAATAGTTTATAGTTTAGCACCCAAGAAGCTGAAGTAATGACAGTGTTTATTCTCCTTTTATTTCTGAGAGTGCTGCTCTCTCCAAAATATCTGAATATAAAAATCTTGGCCTAAATACACATAACAAAATAATGCAATATTGTAGGTAATGGAAACCTGAAATTAGAGCAGCAACTGGGGAGGAAAACAAAATTGATGTTTCGGTCCAACAGTCTTTCAGATTTGATGAAATCCTAAACCATGCCTTTCCCTTTTCATTGATCCGATGTGACCTGATGAAGATTTTCTACAACACAAGACATTTTGCAGATGCTGGAAATCCGGAGTAACACGGACACAAAATGTTGGAGGAACTCAGCAGGTCAGGCAGCATTTATGGAGCTGAATAAGCAGTCAACGTCAGGACTGATGAGACTTGATGAAGGGTTTTGGCCAAAAACATTGACTGTTTATTCCTCTCCGTAGATACTGTCTAACCTACTAATTACTAAGCACTTTGTGTGTTACTGAAGATCGCCTACACCTTTTTATTTTTGCTTTTATTTACACATTAAGATATATTATCATGA
Source organism: Mobula birostris (assembly GCF_030028105.1). NCBI lineage: Eukaryota > Metazoa > Chordata > Chondrichthyes > Myliobatiformes > Myliobatidae > Mobula > Mobula birostris. The sequence goes on from NC_092383.1 coordinate 71,522,958, forward strand.
CTAAACAATGTTGGAATTGCTGGATGCTTAGAGGACAAAGGCCACCAACATTTATTTCTACCATCCATAAAATACAGCAACAAAAGAATTGTAAATTGATTATATAAATCAGTCACCATTTATTGATGTGCCAGAGTAGCACAGGTGAACCATCTTCTGCGGGCTATGTCCAATACTTCTAACTATACTTCTATGAACTACTCTCACTGCAATCTGCAGCCTGTTATTTCCCTTTAGGTGACATACCTTTAAATTGACTTAACGAACTACAGATTTCATGATCTTCTGAAGGACTCGGTGGACTTAACTCTCAAGCAAGCAGGTGCACACCTTTAAGCAGATGACGTTTCATCAATATGGCCGAAGGGAAGCAAAAGGTGGGGGGGGGGGAGGTCGGGGACACTCCAAGCCAGAATGAAACGCAGAAGGATGACACTCCTCTACCAGCATCTTGTTAACAAATGTGCAATCGCTGGAGGACAAATTTGAGGACCTGAAGGCAAGATTGTTGCATTGAAAGGAAATGCAAAATTGTTGAGTTGTGTGTTTTACCGAGATGTGGCTTACTCAGAGTATGCCAGATACGGTGATCGGACCCAAAGGCCTCTCAATACAAAGCATGAGCCAATCTGCTGGTGTTTCATGATAAACTCTCTATGGTGCTCCAATGTGGTGGTTCTGCTGTACCCGTGTTCCCTGACATTGAGCACCTAACAAACAAATGCCGACTGTTCTATTTACCAACAGAGTTCTCCTCCGTGATCCCAACCGCAGTTGACATACCACCAGTGGCCAATTGTAATCAAGCACTTGAGATTCTGCATGATGCCATCACTGAGCAAAAAAAAACTCCAACCTGACGCATTTTATATCATAGTTGGGGATTTCAACCAGGCTTGGCTGAAGAAATCCCTGCCCAATTGCCATCAGTATACAACCTGTAGCACAAGCGGTCTCAACACACTAGACTACTGCTATATTTCCGATGAGGAATACCTAACATTCCATGCCCAGACTGCATTTCAGAGACTGTGATCACATGGCTAAACAGCAAGGCTCCAGAGACAGGACAACAAAGAGGTGGTCGCGAGAGTCAGAGGAGCGATTATGGAATTGCTTCGAGTCAGTGGACTGGGCCATGTTCAAGAACTCATTCATGGATCAGAATGAACACACCACAGTTGTCACGGACTTTATATATAAAAAAAAAGTCATATACAAGTATATCTCCACAAAATCAGTCAGTCTTCCCCAGTCAGAAGCCACGAGATCCGCAATCTGCTGAAGGCCAGATCAGAGGCATTCAAGTTTGGCAACTAAGAGGGTTACAGGAGGTCCAGGGATGATCTCTGGAAAGCCATCTCATGGGCGAAGTTGCAATTCCGGACTAAACTTGAATCAATGAAGGATGCTCAACAGCTGTGGCAGGGATTGGATACTATCACCTCTTACAAAGTGAAATCAAACAACATAGGTGACAGAAGGGGTTTGCTTCCAGATGGGCTCAGTGCCTTCTCTGCTCACTTTGACCATCAAAATATGGAGAAACCATCATGAACTCCCACAGCCCCAGCTGATCCTGTGATTTCAGTGTCTGAGGCTGACGTTTGAGCATCCTTCGGAAGAGAGAACCCACGGAAAGCATCCATCCCAAATGGCGAAGGCTGAGTGCTAAAGACCTGTGCTGATAAACTGGTTAGAGTTTTCACTGAGGTGCTTGGACATCTAAAACTTTGACAAACTTCTATAGATGTGTGGTGGAGAGTATATTGATTGGCTGCTTTGCAAGCTGGTATGGCAACACCGATTCTCTTGAATGGAAAATCCTACAAAAAGTAGTGAATGGAGCCCCAGTGCATCATGGGTTTTGCCTTCTCCAACATTGAGCAGATCTACACAGAGCAGGAAAACAGCATCCATCATCAAGGAACCCCACGTGCTCTCGTCTCACTGCTGTAAATCAGGAAGAAGATACACAGCCCTCAGTGCTCACATCACCAGTTTCAGGAACAGTATTACCCCTCAACCATCAGTTGTCCGCCCTCTTTGTGTGGTCTTTGATAGATTCTATTATGGTAATTGGATTTATTATGTCCACAAGAAAATGAACCACAGGGTTGTATGTGGTGCCTTATACATACTTTGGATAATAAATTTACTTTGAATTTTGATCAATAGAAGGCCAAAACTTTGATTTGTTAGTTGCATGGTATTCAAGAGAAGATTTTAGAAAGCTGCGCTCCCTGGCAGACACTATTACCATGTGTTACAGTATTCAATATATTTTCTCTGCAACCATAAATTAGTTCTGTAAAAGCATTGATGTCTGTAATAGGATTTCCAGTACATGATGCTGTGTGCCTGTGATGTAAGTTTTTCATTGCACCTGTTCATACATACACATGTGCAGATGATAATAAACTTGACTTTGACTTTAAGTCTGCAAAGCTCCAGGTGAAAAATGTAAATTTATTAAATATATACATATGTGTATATCTAGACTAGTTACGTTGATCTTGCACGTTTTAAAACCTAGTTCTGAGAGGCATCTTTTAAATGTTTACTTTTTTACAATTGATATTTTAACAGGTCAATATCATTTAATGAAGAAGTAACCTGCAAATTATGGTTTGCATAGTTCCTGACCCCCATTTCATTAGCAAAAGGACACATCTCGAACCTAATAATAAAAGATCAACCTTTTTTGTACTTGCTGAGCACAAGGAGAAACCACATGTCAGAATTAATTAACTATAAACTCCATGACACAAAGTTCAATTCTTGTTGCTAACAGGGAAAATTAACATTAATGTAAATGTTAATAACCACTGTTTTCAATAACTAGAACCAACTTATCTTTTAAAAGTTAAAAAATGAAGCATTTTGTGTGTACAGAGTCTGACAATAAAATTAAAATGTAAGTATGGCTACTCTGTCAGTTTCAGTGCGTGTATAGGGTTAAACCTTAAAGTCAGGAAGATCCTTCTGGCACCAACCAGTCAGGCATCGGAACCTCACAACATCAGTCCCCCATGGAAGGGTTAAAAATCTGAATCCGTGCGGTTGTCATTTCTTCTTGAGTTCAGATACCAGGTGCTGCAGGACTCTTGTATTGTTATTGTCAGTGTGCTTCAAAAAGTGAATGAAAGGATTGAGCAGGGCTAAGTGAAAGCTACTTATTTTTGTTTCCTTTCATTGGCTTATCAAGAAAGTGGTCTCAACATTGGTGGCACATTGTAAATTAATCAGTAATGACAGTAAGTTGTGTAAGTCTCTAACATTCAATTCCATTGCTTCAGCAGCATTGAGTTTTGGGGACAACATTCATTGCCACTCCAAAGACTTTTAGTACTATTGATGGGAAGTGAAATTTTGCTCAATTTTTGCCCATTTTCTGCTGAGAACGGCAAGTGAACATTGAAAGTTCTGGATGCTCATTACTTACATCCATTCTACAAGGAAAATACACCAAATGTAGCCTCAGTGGGAGCTGGTGTCCCTCCAAGCCAAGCATTCATATCGCTATAAATATGATATATTTATAGAGATAAATATAACACTCTATATACTGGTATAAGTACAATGCATAATATAAGGCCCGTGCCATTTGATTTAAATTTATTTCTACAGTTTATTTGTAAACATCAGCTGAACAAAATGTAATTTTAGGCTCAACAGCAATTATTATTTCAAATTCATCTATAACGTATACACATTTCCCAGTCACCTCACAGAGGGATTAGGGGAGTTAACTGATATTAATGCAAAAATGTTGAACGAGCTCACCAAAAAAAAACCATTATCAGTGCATTCAGGGAGCAAATTTGATTTATTTTTGATTGTGACACCAAGCGGGAGAGTATTTGTTTCATGCAAAATCATGCAGATGCTGAAAATCTGACAAGAAAAAGAAAATGCTGGAAGATCTCAACAGCTCAGGCAGCATCTGCTGAGATGGAAGCAATTTCAGACTGATATTCTTGGAACTATTAGCATTTAATGTTCAGAGAGAGTAAGTAAGAGTTTTCGGTGGTGGATATGGGCTGGTGGGCCTGGAGAGCAAAATTAAATTCAGTGAACAGATGGACGGCAGAAGAAATTGAACAACAAATTTTGTGATTATACCAGCTGAAGGAGATTGATTAAGATTAGTGTGAAATTGGTAAAATCTAGTGAATAACAAAAAATATTCTGGAGATGGTGCAAACTGGAAGTGGAAATATATCTGAAAAAGAAGGAAGTTAAAAAGTTAATATTTTAAATATTAGATGCAAGATTGGAATCATTGATGACCTGAAATTTTTAGTTGCTAATTTCCTTTATTATTTGAGACTAGAAGCTACTGGTTTACTCGCTTCTATACTCACCAGAGAAGTTTCTTAAGTCAATACGAGGGTGGCTGGCGTTCTTGTATATAGTTAATTAGTGGATTAAAGGAGCAGAAGACTGAGAGACTGTAACATTTAGGAAGGACATACAGAGGCTGAGAGCAAGGTTTGTAGTATATGGTTAAATACAAGGAAGACAGAGGCAGGCACAATGAAAAAAGGTGTGAGCTTTTGTAGCAATGGGCGCTGGTGCAGTTTGGAATATATGTAGCTAAACATAACACAAGATAAAGGATGGCACGTTCATTGGAGTGAGGATGCTTATCTGTGACAATTACATAGATTATGATTTAGCTTGTAAAGCAGTAGGGGCAGTTAATAACATACAGACAGCAGTATTATGCACACGAGAAATCAGAGTAGGAACAGTCCTTGAGGCTCCATGAGCATGCTCTATTGTTGGAAAAAGGTCAGTCCTGATCTTGTGAAACTCCATTTTTTGCTCACTCCATTTTCAAATTCAAATTCAAGTTTAATTCTCACTCAACTATCCATGAATACAGCCAAACGAAACACTGTTCCTCTGGAGCCAAGGTGCAAAACATACACAGCACATGGCACATTCAAGATAGTGTGCGCACATAGCATCACACAAAAAAATAGCCCAAGTCCCTGAGTGATGTATCCCGCAGATTGATGGTGCAGTTCCTGGCAGTACACAGACAAGCACATGCATAAAATCCAGCTTGTCTTTCCACTGATCGAACAATGGAGGATAGCACCGACAGGCGAAGCCAGCCCCCAGTTGACACCAAGCTGACCTGCCTCTGGCATCTTGCCTCCTGGACCGCAGCAACAGGCAAGCCTGTGGCTTGAGGCCACGTCCTTGATACAGGCCAGGCCACACAGCTCTCCTGTTGTCTGTCGCACCACCAAATGAGAGAATCAGGCCCATGGCATCTAACATTATCATTGTCCAACAGGGTCTTGCGATTGCAAGAGAAACGTCCAAGATAAGCATCTGCAGTTACACTGCATGCTGCCTTTGTGAACCAACTCTGATGCCTTCCTGTAACAGACAGCAACGTGGTCTGAACCAAGTCCAGCTCTTCCACCAGTGAGCAGCTCACTGAGGGTATACCTGCACTATCTGAAGTTCTTGGAGTCCAGCATTCTCTCGCAATCATAAAAAAAGACATTTAAAAAAGAGAAAAAAAAACACCTTTGGTTGGCTCCCAAAAAGCAGCTGTATATGAGCGTACTATCATCTTAGCGGAAAATCAAAACCTTGATTTTTTTTTAATAGATGCTTTGTCCTTGTATTAGAAATTGACTCAACTTTTCCCACCACCGCCTTCAATTGCACCTATCATGTCAGCTTGTGGTAAATCCATAAATTCGTTGATTACTTGAATTATTCAGTTGTCTTCAATGAAAGATCATTCCGTCTGTTGTTCACCACAATCACCAAAAATAGTACTAGGCATCCGTTAGATTCATGAGACCGTGGATTTGTGCCTTGGAAGTTTCCAGGGCGCAGGCCTGGGCAAGGTTGTATGGAAGACCAGCAGTTGCCCATGCTGCAGGTCTCCCCTCTCCACACCACCGATGTTGTCCAAGGGAAGGGCACTTGGGCCAATACAGCTTGGCACCGGTGTCGTCGCACAGCAATGTGTGGTTAAGTGCCTTGCTCAAGGACACAACATGCTGCCTCAGCTGAGGCTCGAACTAGCGACCTTCAGATCACTAGACCGACGCCTTAACCACTTGGCCACGTGCCAACAATCACCAAAAAATTGTTTTGATAATGATAAGATGGGGGGCAAGTTAAGAGATTATCAACAGATTGAAAGGTCAGCGATCGGATTTACTATACATTAGTGATGTTAACATTTCAAAGGGTGTTGGGTATAAATCTAGATTTAGAACCTGGATGGTTACCAGTGTATTGATTTGTAATTCATGTTGACAGCCATATATAAGGGTTCAGTAAGAAGAGATTTTTAAATTCAAACAAATTTATCACCATATGGACTGGTTACTCTTTTTCTTTCTTTGGGTTAGACAACCATCTTTGTGACTTCTCCTGCCTTTTAATTTAAAAATGCATTTAAAAGGCCCTTTGGTTTGTTGTATAAAGCTTGGTCATTTTTTATGTGTGAAGGTCACTTACAACATAACTGCCTAAGCCCCATAATGTTGTCTTCTTTTGAGGTAATTGCATTCTTGTGGCCAGCCTGGTTGTAAAAGGCTATAAATCTGATCAGAACAATGTGCCTTAGACATACCAACCCACTAATAAACTTGGAAGAATAGGAATGAGGGATCACGCTTCAAACTGCTGTGCTTATGGGAAAATTCCGACTACTGCACCCTGTTTCTGAAACCCCTGTAGCTTGAATACTTGGTCCTGTTGGTGGATGCTATGGGGAAATCAATCATTAAGACAGTAAAGTGGATTATTGGATCTGAATCTCTTAACGTTGATCAGTGTTGGTGAATCAACACTGATGGTGAATTGGAACCGGTAGTTTTAAATAAAACGTGATGGCAATAAATCTTCCCTAGATATCCATTCTAATTTGGTGATTAGGTAAAAGCACCACAATCCATTGAGCACATTGTGACAGATTTAAAAAGAGCTTTTAGATAGAAATAACAGCAATGTACTAACGGCATTTAAAAGACATTTGGACTGGCGTATGGATTGGAAAGGTTTAGAGTACGGGTTCCCAACATGTGATCCACGGACCACTCAGTTAATGGTAGGGGTCCATGGCATAAAAAATGTTGGGAACCTTTGGTTTAGAGGGATATGGTTCAAATGCGAGTAAAGCAGAATATCTTAGATGGGAATTTTAGTCAGTATGGATCAGTTAGGCTGAAGGGTTGTCTTCCATGTTTTTGGACTCTAACTCTTTCTAGTGCATTATCAGCAGAAATCCTTATGTAAAAATACAAAATGGTAATTGAAGTAGCATGGAGATCCAGGAATAGGACAGAGGAGTCCTGGGATCCTCTCAATTATACTGCATTGTGAGCCTCAGAAGAATGTATACTCAGCATCTTCAAGGAGAAGCAAAATGAAGACCAATACGGTATATCAGATCAGATTCAAACTGCTTCAGTCCATAAACAAATTACACTGTTGCAAGATAATGATATTTCTAAAAACTTAAAGAAAGTTGAACTAAGGGTGGCTCTGTGCCCTTTTTGCCTGCACATTGCTGTAGGTACTCACCCTCAACGACAATAATTGATTAGACACAGAGAGAATCTGTATTGACTGACAAATACCTTTATTAGTTAACAACAAGCATGCAAATCATACCCACTCCCTGAACAGTCAAAGATGAGGAAAGGTAATACCCAGGAATAGGAGCTCATATTGGCTAGGCATTCATTTTGATCCTGGAGTAATAGCCACATTTCTGATGTGAACTCATTCAATTCCACGATGATTGATGTCCAGAGCTTATGCTGCGTCTATTCCTGAAATCTCCCATTCTTATCCTCTTTCTTGTCAGATCAAGCTGTTGTGTTTTGATTTTGTTGGATCAGGGTTAACTGGTAAAAGGTATCATCTGATCATCCTGCGCCAGCCTCTCATTCAATCTGGGACAAGGTTACAAGCAATATTACTTGCTGGCTCTTCCCTTAGACTTCTGCCTCTGGTAACTTTCTTTGTTCTTTCTGAATTGGACCAGTTTAGCCTGGTCAGCCAAACTCTAGGCCTGGAGCATAGGCAGTTCTTTCTACATGCCTGCCAGTTCCACATAACCAAATAAACAGCTTTTATTTGGTATGATCTCAGGTTTAGCAGATCATTAGCATGTGTACACTTTCAGTTGTTCTGATTAAGCCATCCATGAGCAAAAACCAGTTCACAAAATGGTGGCCACAAGAACAGTCTCTCAAAAATGGCAGCCTCCATTCCTCAAACCATGTTGCAACAACTAAGACAATAGGTTTGTTTACTTCCACTGTCCTTGGCTCGTTCCAGTTCACTGATTTGCAGATTTTAATTCTTTCTGACAAACACTATTACTTAATAAGACCTAGTCAAATCTACATTTCCAGCAAATTCCCTTGTCCCACAATGCCTTTGACATCTAAAGTTCTGTCAGTCTACAATGTTGAAAGTAATTCCTGATCAAGTATCCACAGGTATCTGAAGTTGCAACTTCAAGATCTGTAAATCTCAGAGAAAAGAAATTAATCCTTACCTCTGTCTTAAATGACTGACTCCTGAGACTTTTCCTCAGAATGGGTTATCCAGAGCAAATAGCCCTTAGTATGCTTCTTGTCAGATCATCATTGAGCCCTATATATTGTGATGTCAGAACTTCTCAACAGGCTGAACATCAGACAGTCAGCTTGCAGTGTGGTGGTATTGATGATTAATGGACACTGAAAGCATATAAGCTCCTTTGATTACTGAAAGGTACTCTCAGCTGTCTCCGACCAACCAAAACAGTGAAATTTTAGAAGTTATCTGTCTGTCTAGTATATGTGAAATTATTTTTCAGACACAAAGGGGACAATTTTCCAGTTGGCAGATTCTAGTTGGAGAATTCTCATGATTTCCTCTGTATTTGCCCTGAAGACAAGAAACCTCTACTGCATTTTGTTTTATAACCATATAACCATTACAGCACAGAAACAGGCCATCTCGGCCCTTCTAGTCTGTGCCGAACGCTTACTCTCACCTAGTCCCACCGACCTGCACTCAGCCCATAACCCTCCATTCCATTCCTGTCCATATAGCTATCCAATTTTACTTTAAATGACAACATCGAACCTGCCTCTACCACTTCTGCTGGAAGCTCGCTCCACACAGCTACCACTCTCTGAGTAAAGAAGTTCCCCCTCAACTTCTGCCCCCGACTCTCAACTCATGTCCTCTTTTTTGAATCTCCCCTACTCTCAATGGAAAAAGCTTATCCACGTCAACTCAATCTATCTCCCTCATAATTTTAAACACCTCTATCAAGTCCCCCCTCAACCTTCTATGCTCTAAAGAATAAAGACCCAACTTGTTCAACCTTTCTCTGTAACTTAGGTGCTGAAACCCAGGTAACATTCTAGTAAATCTCCTCTGCACTCTCTCTACTTTGTTGACATCTTTCCTATAATTCGGTGACCAGAACTGTACACAATACTCCAAATTTGGCCTTACCAATGCCTTGTACAATTTTAACATTACATCCCAACTCCTATACTGTACTCAATGCTCTGATTTATAAAGGCCAGCATACCAAAAGCTTTCTTCACCACCCTATCCACATGAGATTCCACCTTCAGGGAACTATGCACCATTATTCCTAGATCCCTCAGTTCCACTGCATCCAGATCAATAATGTATATGACAAACAACATTGGACCCAGTACAGATCCGTGAGGCACACCACTAGTCACTGGCCTCCAATCTGACAAACAGTTATCCACCACTACTGTCTGGCGTTTCCCATCCAGCCACTGAATTTTACTACTTCAATATTAATTCCTAATGATTGAACCTTCCTAACTAACCTTCCATATGGAACCTTGTCAGAGGCCTTACTGAAGTCCATATAGACAACATCCACCGCTTTACCCTCGTCAACTTTCCCAGTAACCTCCTCAAAATATTCAATGAGATTTGTCAAACATGACCTTTCACACACAAATCCATGTTGACTGTTCCCAATCAGACCCTGTCTATCCAGATAATTATATATATCATCTCTAAGAATACCTTACATCAATTTACCCACCACTGACGTCAAACTCAGAGGCCGATAATTGCTAGGCTTACTCTTAGACCCCTTTTTAAACAATGGAACAACATAAGCAATACACCAATCCTCCGGCACCATCCCCATTTCTAAAGACATCTGAAATATTTCTGTCAGAGCCCCTGCTATTTCTACACTAACTTCCCTGAAGGTCCTAGGGAATATCCTGTTAGGACCCGGAGACTTATCCACTTCTATATTCCTTAAAAGTGCTAGTACTTCCTCTTCTTTAATCATCATTTTTTCCATAACTTCCCTACCTGTTTCCCTTACCTTACACAATTTCAAGAGTTCTATGGAATAATATCCATAGAGCGTTTCCCCACCCTAATATTCATTAACAACTCCTGTTTAAACCAGTTAATAACAGAATATTCTATTACAGGTAAACAGAGTAACTTCGTCTTAACACACTGCAAACAAATAGCAATACTTCTGAACACATTGTCCAACAAAATTACACTTTAACTTCAAAAGAGAGTAAAATGGGGCAGTTTGGATTAAAATGACACCCAGGAAAATATTTTAGGTGTTGATTACTTTCTTTTATTAGCAATGCTCATTGTTGTGCCAGTCCGTTTCCACAGTCAAGCATTCAGAAAGCATTTCAAACAGTTGATAGATCAAGTAGATTATGAAAGAAGATGGTATCTGTCAAATGCCGTCTTTGGTGCACAGTTCTCTCCACATTAGGAAGCACCATGTCTTCCAACTCTGGGCTTCAGAGTACATTGCAAATGGCATGTGAATTTTCATCTAACTATTTCATTGCAAGATGAATCACCAGCAGAAGTATACTGTCCGTGCTGAGGAAGCCGGAAATGAAGGGAAACTTCTTTCATGGAATGCTTTTGAGATTTCTGGAATTCCCAATTTCAGACAGTCATGAATACTCAATCACTGAATGCATTGCATCCCGAAATAGCTAAATGTTTACAGTGACATTATGAAATCAGAAGATGATGTCAGGAATGATGGTTTTGAGTGACATGGTTGACCACAGTTACAATGAATGACTCATGGAGCCATATGGTCTACTATTTTCAATGGGTCAGGTGAATACCATTGAATTTGATTTATTGAACTGAAAACTTATCTGCATGTTGTCCTATCTACAAAGTATTTTAAACAGTTTCTGTCATTATTTCTGATTTTCGGTACTGTTAATTTTTGCATTTGTTGTTCTACAAGTGCTTTTTAACTGAAAATCTTTTCCCTGACATTTATTTTGGAATCTTTGATCAAAATTAGATCACAGAGCAGAATTTCCTACAATACTTCGATAGTAGCTTGCCATGGTTGTTATGACTTCTGGGAAAAATAGAGCAGAGGATTTTGTGGAGAATCTTGCGTACATTTTGTAGCAGTCTACATACAAATATTATCAAATATACATGCAAATCTTTTACATCCAATTCATTAAGGTAAAACAAAAATAGTAAAGCTTACCTTGGTATATTCAGAGTTGTTACGGATTCTGACCATCAATATTACATTTGCAAATTTTGATGTGCCAAGGAACCTGAATGTTTACTCTGTACCAAGATCCTTATTGCTATCCTGTGTAATATGTACATTCAGTGGCTGCTTTATTAGGTACCTCCTGCACTTAATAGAGGCCACTGCGTGTATGTGCATGGTATTCTGCTGCTCTGCTATAGCCTATCCACTTCAATGTGTTGTGCATTCAGAGATGCTCTTCTGCACACCACTGTTATAATGTATGTTATTTGAGTTATTGTTACCTTCCTCTCGACTTGAACCAATCTGGCCATTCTCCTCTGTCCTCTGTCATTAACGAGGCACTTTTGCTCACTGGACTTTTTTAAAATTTTGTTTTTCACGCCATTTTCAGTAAACTCTAGAGACTGTTGTGCATGAAAATCCAAGAGATCAGCACTTTCTGAGATACTCAAACCACTCCGTCCAGCACCAACAATCATTCCACAGTCAAAGCCACTTATATCACATTTCTTGCCCATTTTGATGTTTGGCCTGAACAACAACTAAACTTCTTGACTACGTCTACAGGCTTTTCTGCATTGAGTTAGTGCCACGTGACTGGCTGATTAGATATTTGCATTAATGAGCAGGTGTTTAGCCACTATGTGTATATCATACTGGTAAATAGTACTCACTTTAATCAGATGTACAGTAATTGGGATCTGAAAATTAAGGTTATCACAAAGAAAATTAATTTAGCACAAACAAAAACAAATTTCTCATATAAATTTAAATGATTTGATGAAAATGTTGGTGCTCTAATAAGCAAGTTTGCAAATGATATGAAAATTAGTGGACTAGCAGATAGCAAGAGAAATTGGCAAAGGATGTACCAGGATATGGATCAGTTGGAAACTTGGATGGAAAAGTGGTAAATAGATTTATTTTAGACAAGTACAAAGTTGATGACATGACCCTTAGGAGTATTGATATAGAGGGATCTTGTGTGCAAGTCCATAATTCCTTGAAAGTAGAAACACAAATATAGGCATCAGTTAGTCTCTTGAGACCACAGATTTGCTCCTTGGAAGGTTTCTAGGCTGCAGACCTGGGCAAGGTTGTATGGAAGACCAGCAGACTCCCTTCTCCATGCCACCGATGTTGCCCAAGGGAAGGGCACTAAGGCCGATACAGTTTGGCACCGGTGTCATCGCAGAGCAATGTGTGGTTAAGTGCCTTGCTCAAGGACACAACACACTGCCTCAGCTGAGGCTCGAACTAGCGACCTTCAGATCACTAGACTGATGCCTTAACCACTTGGCCACGTGCAAACGCAAATAACTAGTTTTGTTAAGAAGATATATGGCATGTTTGCCTTCATTGGTCAGGCCTTGAGTACAAAAGCTGTGAAGTCATGTTGCAGCTGTTTAATTCTGTGGTTAGGTCACAGATAGGGAATTGTGTGCAGTTCTACTCAGCACACTGCAGGTACGATTTGGAGGCTTTGGAGAGCATGCAGAGATAAGAGGCATTAATCGTGTGGATAGTCAGAGGCTTTTTCCCAGCGTTGAAATGGTTGCCACAAGAGGACACAGGTTTAAGGTGCTGGGGAGTAGGTACAGAGGAGATATCAGGGGTATGTTTTTTACTCAGAGAGTGATGAGTGCGTGGAATGGGCTGCTGGCAATGGTGGTGGAGGCAGATAATCTAGGGTCTTTTAAGAGACTTTTAGATAGGTACATGGAGCTTAGTAAAATAGGGGGCTATAGGTAAGTCTAGTAATTTCTGAGGTAGGAACATGTTCGGCACAACTCTGTGGGCTGAAGGGCCTGTATTGTGCTGTAGATCTATGTTTTCTAAACAGTTCACTAGAATTTGCTTGGATTGGAGTGTATTAGCTAGATGGCGAGGTTAGATAAACTTGAATTGTTTTCTCTGGAGCGTTGGAGACTGAAGGGTAATCTGTTTACAGTATGCGAAATTATGAGAGGCATAGGTAAAGCAGATTGAGTTTTTTCCCCCCCTCGGAGTGGAGATGTCAAATACTGGAGGATGTATGTTTAAGGTGAGAAAGGAGAGGTTTAAAGGAGATGTACAAGGCAAGTTTTTTTTTACACACAGAATGGTAATTGCTTGGAATGTGTTGCCAGGGAAAATGGTAGATGCAGATATAATAGCAACAGACAGCACGGTAGTGTAGTGGTTAGCACAACACTTTACAGTACCAACTTCCCAGGTTCAATTCCCGACACTGCTTGTAAGGAGTTTGTATGATTTCCCTGTGACTATATGGGTTTATTCTCAGTGCTGCAGTTTCTTCCCACAGTCCAAAGACGTACTGGCTGGTAGGTTAATTGGTCAATTTGTCATTTTAAATTGTCTTGTGATTCGGCAAGGTTAAATTGGGGGATTGCTGGACAGGGATGCTCGAAGGGTTGGAAGGGCCTATTCTGTGCTGCCCCTCAATAAATACATTCATTTAGGCCAGGGATTCCCAAACTTGTTTAAGCCATGGACCAGATGGATCCGTGGATCCCGGGTGGGCAACCCCAGATCTAGGCAGACAAACAACCTAGACACAAGGTACAGGAGCCTGAAACTCCACAGTCAGTGGTTCAGGAACAGCTTCTTATCCTCAGCCATCGGATTTCTGAACAGTTCATGAATTCATGAACATCATCATCATCATTACACCACCTGGCCCAGGGGTGACCTGTAGGCTAGCAGAGGGAAGGAGACCCTTACACCTCCTTTGGTAGAGACCCATCTCCACCCCGCCACCCATGAGCACACCCTCATTATTCCTTTACTTTTGCACTGTTTAGTTTTGTAATTTGCACCTTTGCACTTTTCTGCTGCTGCAAAACAACACAGTTCACATCATGTAATTCAGTGCTAATAAATCTGATTCTGAACGGGATCAAATGCAAGCAGATTCAATTAGTTCATATTGGCATTTGGTCAGCATACAGATGGTAGGCTGTAGGACCTTTCTGTGTGTAGTGATACTCTATGTTCACAACTATACATATATATATAAATCAATTTTGTCAGGTGAAGCAATTCAGTAATAATATCAATCTGTAATAATTCCTTGCAAGTGGAACAAATTTTTAATGATTGAAAAATGTGCACATTAGTCATGAAACCTGGATCATGTGTGTTTTTCCATAGTAACTGTACGCAATCTTGAAAGGTACAAGTGGCACGGAAATATGTGGCTCACCTCCACCCATGTTCTTAATGACAACTGTGCCTCAATACATGGTAATTGATGTCACCGTTCTGCATATAGTGACAGCCATGTGTAGATGCATCAACATGACAGCAGGTGCAAGTCAATTCCCTATTGAGTGGCGGGTATGTACTGAAATGTTGATCAATTTTGCGTTACCGATTTTTGCAATCGAATTCCTGTGTCAATGCCTCCAACATCCTTGCATTTTAAAAGACTTCAATGTGCATCTTATTATCAGACCTGGTCGTCTTCGGCTCATGTGATTCTTTATTTTCCTGATGTGAACAGGTGTGTGTATTTGTATGCTACCTGAGAAAGAAAGTCATAAAAGATGTTTAGTGTGTGTTCTGAAGAGGCTGCTCCCTTCTATTATACACAGTAACTCATGAAGCCATCAGTGGATTTAGTCAAATTGAGCAGTAGATCTTACACATCAACGCAACATGTTCCAGCTTCCTCACTGACTTTAATGTCATAAAGACATCAAGAGACTTCCTTGTTGGTGATATTAGCTCATCATTTAACTTGCAAAATTAAATTAAAAACAAATGAATAAAATGCTGTTACCTAAATCTCTTACTGGATTGCTGGAAGGGTTTATTTTAAAGGATTTTATCTTTTGATTTGTGAAGTCAGGTTAGCATGTTTGAACTCTTTTCATTTGTATGCTCATACAACATTCTTCCTTCTGATCTATTAAACAAATATGAATGTCCAGCAAGTAAGGTTGTTAGTGCCTGCCTAGAAGTAGGTTATATTGGTGATATGAAACCACCAAATACTTAGTGCTTAACCTGGCCCCAAATATTCTTAATAAATCAAGTGCTTCCAATTGTTAAAATCCAGATTCAATCTGAATAAATCATGAAGCTTTTGTGTAGTCTGTTATGCAGATACTGGAAAAATATTCACCATGTAGGAACTGATGATATTTTAAATTCCACAGCATTGTTTTCTGTGTAAATCAGGCATTGGCAGCAGAACAGTCTGTTGTATGGAGTCTGAGCTTGAAGTCATGGTAGCCTTTCTTGTACAGAATCAAGGCATTTTTTTTCTCTCTAGTTGCCTATTCCATGAATTATGACTTTTGCATAAATTTTACTGTGTGAACCTCTACTTTATCATAATTTTCTTGTCAAGTTAGTCAAATATAAATTTTATCAACTCTCAGCCAAAGGAAAATATTGCCAGAATTTGCATTAAATTGCAGAAGCAAGTCACTATGAAAAAAAAGCAATGTGCTTGTTAAACTGTGCTTTATTAAAAAAATCAATCATATCCCTTCCAATAGCTTTAAGAATTTAACTTAACAATTAGATGACCCATAGAGGTAAATCTAAGCCCAGACCTATTTCTGGATTCCATCTTTTGATCATCTATCTATGTGCTATGATGTCTGATTTCATCTGATAAAGTGAGGCTAGACGTTTTGTAGTGTTGTAGGAGTTTTATATGTTGTTGCTGTAATAGTTGATGTAGGCCATGATGATAAACCCTGGCTGGCCTTATGTTTAGCAGATTTCAGATAGATGTGCCTTTGTCTTCGAGAGTTTGATTTAGCCCTGTAAACAAGAAAACTGTGGGGTTTGGTAACTAATTAAGGCTGATGTGCTTCAGTCTCATCTGATGACAGATTTGGCTTAATTTTGATTCAGTCTGTTGAATCACAAACAAGAAACTGAAGGAACTCAGCAGTTCAGGCAAAATCTATAGAGGGAATAAACGGATGATGTTTCAGGCAAAGACCCTTCCTCAAGGCTGGGCTAATCCTCTCTGTAGATGCTTCCTGAACTGCTGAGTTCCTCCAACATTTTGTGTGTGTTGCTCTGGATTTGCAGAATCTGAGAAGTCTCTTGTGATGGTGCCCAGGGGGCCAAATTACAAATTTGTCTGAAGTATCAGAGGGTGTTCAACTTGTGAAGAATTGCAGGAAAGTCTTTATAAGAAAGGATGTACCCAAAGGAGAATGAGTGCAGGAAAACCATCAGTGGGGAAAAACCTCTTTCTACTTGAAGCTTTGTTAATGTCATTTCACTCTGTCTTGTTTGTGACATCAGAGAAGATTCCATTGCTGACACTAGATTGCATATTGTTGACTTTGCAATGCAGGGGTTACTGATCCACTTGGAATTTTGTGTGTAAATCACACTAGATTAAACTACTAGGTACAGAGAACTGGTTGTTTGCAAAATGGCAAATTAGGGATAGAAGGCCTTGTGTAGTTGGCCACATTGATGTGGTGAATGCAGTGTTATGTTTTGTAACTTCAAAACTTTAAGCTTATTCAAAGAAACTCATGGGAGTCTGATAATACAGATGAAAGTTTGAGTTTACTTCAAGCGAGGTGCACACGAATCACATGGTAGCAGGATAATGTTTGCAATTAACTTATTTTGTTTTACATATAACCCATAATTAATTGAATAAGAATTCTTTATCAGCAAATATGTATACAAGATTACTCAAGTATTATTGAAATACAAAATACACAACATGCTGCAGAATAAAATATGGGGAAACATTAACAAGAAGACCCCACCCCCATGCACCCCTCAAGTTACACCATAAAAGTTGATAATGGGGAGATGATAAGGACATGAAGGCTAAGTAGGTGGGAGATACAAAAGTTGGAATGGTCTTGCCTCTCCCCAGAATATCAAGGCAGTGCAGATGTCTTCTGCGTCTGATGATGAGCAGTGAGTATGGAGGCCAAAATTTCCAGGGAGAAGATCATTGAGAATTGCCAACTGATGCAAGCAGAGCTGTGACTGAGCAATCCTCCCTATGGCCACTAAGAACTCTGTTGCCTTCCATTCTTTGCTCTGGGACACTTTTAGATTTTTAGGGGTATGTTCACTACAGATCCCGACTTGTGTCGAGAAAGCAAACCATCACCACTTTCTCAACAATGTTTAAGCATGACTCTAAAGCAAATACTTGACAATTTCTCTTCAAGTCAAGATCGTACAAACATGAAACAATGATCTCTAATGAAGAAAAGCTATATAAGGTAGATTTGTAAAACTGGTAAATCGCTTTCTTGTTTTCACGTGTACTGAGGCACAGTGAACAACTTTGTTTTGCATGCCATCTATACAGATGATTCCATTGCAATAGTCTATAGGGTAGTGCAAGGGAAAAGCAATAACAATGCAGAATAAAGTGTTACAGTGAGAGTGAAAGTACACGGCAGGCAGACAACAAGATGATTCACAGACTTGTAGAATTCAGATTTGACAGAGTACGATTCTAATAGACGTAATGAGTAGATTTTCAGAGATCAGCGTGCAATGCGTCACCATTCTGCCACGACATTTATCTACTGAAGTATAGAAGAATGAGAGGAGACTAATTTGATTGCAATTTGCAAGGAGCAATTTGTAACGTTTTGTCTTGTGGAAGAACTTATAGTTAAGGTGACTCATTTGAGATAGAATTAAAGTGATTTTTGTTTTCCTCTAAGAGTCATGAGGCTGTGACCCCTCTTCCCAAAAGAGTGGCAGAGACTGTCTTTATGTGTTTTTAAGGCAAATATAGATAAACTTTTGATAAGCAAAAGGGTGCAAGGTTATCACGGATAGACAGGAATTTACAGTAGAGAAGGTTGCACTCCAATCAGTTATCATCTTAATAATGATGAAGCAAGCTTGAAAACAGAATATTCCAATTGAATAGTCCATGCAAACCCTTGGCACAGCATTAATACTGATGTTCAGCACGTTTTTGTCAGTGTTCACTCCGTGAGGCAGCCAAGCTGCTAGAAAGAAGCCTGCTCACTAGAATGGAGGGAACTGCAATAGACTATACAACCCTTGGGACCGCATCGTCGCTGTGAACTACCGAGTATCTGCTGGCAACAAACAACCTCCTGCAGGGATTCAATGGGCCAAGCAGCAAGTGTAATTAGCTGCACACACAAAGTGCTGGAGGAGCTCCGCAAGCCAGGCGACATCTAGGGAAAAGAGTAAACAGTCAACATTTCAGGCCAAGACCCTTCATCAAGATTGGGGAAAAAAGATGAGAAGCCAGAGCAAGAAGGTGGGGGAAGGGGAGGAAGAAGTGCAAGGTGGCAGGTGGTAAGTGAAAGTGGGACCGGGGAGAGGTGAAGTAAAGAGCTGGGAAGCTGATTGGTCAAAGAGATAGAGGGCTGGAGAAGGAGGAATCTGATAGGAAAGGGTAGCAGACCACAGAAGTAAATGCAGGGGGAGGAGCACCAGAGGGAGGTGATGGGCAGGTAAGGAGATACGGTGAGAGAGGGAAACAGGAATGGTGAAGGGGAAGGGGCAATTACCAGAAATTCAAGAAATCAATGCTACTGCCATGGGGTTGGAGGCTACCGATGTTTTTGTCAGTGTTTCTTTCATTGTAACAGCCAAGCTGCTGGAAGTCTGCTCACTTGAATGAAGGAAACTGCAAAAGACTTCAGAGTCTGGCCTCCTTTGGGACTGCACATTCACTGTGAACTGCCAAATCTCTGCTGAAAGCAAACAACCGCTGCAGGAATTCAGTGTCTTCACAATTCTCTCTGGCCTTCCCCTCTCTGAAGGAGAGCGTTCAGTCCTCAGTAAGGTCCTCACCTTTGTCCCCTGCACCCACATCACAGTGAGTTCTGTACCCGCCATGATGCTGAGCTCTTCTTTCGTTGCCTCTGTCTCTGTGCCTACTTCTTTGGCAAAGACTCTCCAGCCTGCACCGATAACCACTTCTCCTCCTCTTCCTGGACACCCTGCTCCGGTGTTCTGCCTGCTCTGGATCTTTTCATTGCCAACTGCCAATGAAACATCAACCGTCTCACTTTACCAGTCCTCTCTCCAATTCTATCCTTACTCCTTCTGAATGCATTACTCTCCAGTCTCTCTGCACTAAACCTAACCTCACCATCAAAACCCACAAATAAGTGGGGTGCTGTGGTAGTCTGGCGGATTGTCTTTCCATGTACAGGTGCTAACTCTCAGACACCTCCTCTTACTTAACCCACTAAGGAGCACCAGGCCATTGTCACTGCCACCATCACTCCATCACTGACCTTATTAACTCTGAGGATCTCCCAACATGGCCAACAACCTCATAGTTCCCTTATCCCACACCTCCCATTTCTACCTCCTACCCAAGTTCCACAAACCTGCCTGTCCTTTCTTACTTCACAGTCTCTGGATCTTTTCAATGATGTCAAGTTTCTTGGCCGCGATCATCTCATTTTCACCATGGATGTTCAGTCCCTGTACACCTCCATCTCCCATCTCTCCACTTCTCTCTAGACAACAGACCCACCCAGATCCCCTCCACCACCACTCTCCTCTGTCTGGCAGAACTGGTCCTCGCTCTCAATAATTTCTCCTTCGGCTCCTCCCACTTCCTTCAAGCCAAAGGTGGAGCCATGGGCACTCGCATGGGTCCCAGCTATGGCTGTCTTTTTGTCGGCTCAGTGGAACAGTCTATGTTCCAAGCCTACACTGGTATCACTCCCCAAGTTTCCCTACACTATACTGCGACTGCATTGGTGCTGCTTCCTGCATCCATGCTGGGCTTGTTGACTTCATTAACTTTCCCTCCAATTTCCACCACACCCTTAAATTTGCCTGGTCCATTTCCAACAGCATGCGTGCGTGCGAGAGAGAGAGTTTATAAACTGATATTTTTTATAAACCCACTGATTCCCACAGCTACCTGGACTATACCTCTTCCCACCCTGTCACTTGTGAAAATGACATCCCATTCTCTCAGTTTCTCTG
Source organism: Mobula birostris (assembly GCF_030028105.1). NCBI lineage: Eukaryota > Metazoa > Chordata > Chondrichthyes > Myliobatiformes > Myliobatidae > Mobula > Mobula birostris. The sequence continues at coordinate 71,543,476 of NC_092383.1, forward strand.
TCTCTGCCTCATCTGCTCTCAGAATGAAACTTTCCATTCCAGCACTAATGAGATGTCCTCCTCCTTCAAAGAAAGGGACTTTCCTTCCCCCACTATCAACACTGCCCTCACCTGCATCTCTTCCATTTTGTACAGCTGCCCTTAACCCATCCTCTTGCCACCCCACCAGGAATGGTCTTCCTCTTGTCCTCACCTACCACCCCACTAGCCTCGACATCCAGCACATCTCCATCGAGATCCCAACACCAAGCACATCTTCTCCCGTCCCCACCTTCTTAGTTTACTTTACTTTATTGTTGACAAACAATTGATACTAGAATGTACAATCATCACAGCAATATTTGATTCTGCGCTTCCTGCTCCCTGGACTACAAATATTAAATATTAAAAATATTAAAAGTAGTAAAAATTAGTAAACATTAAAAAATTAAATTATAAATCATAAATAGAAAATAGAAAAATGGAACGTAAGGTAGTGCAAAAAAACCGAGAGGCAGGTCCGGATATTTGGAGGGTACAGCCCAGATCCGGGTCAGGATCCGTTCAGCAGTCTTATTACAGTTGGAAAGAAGCTGTTCCCAAATCTGGCCGTACGAGTCTTCAAGCTCCTGAACCTTCTCCTGGAGGGAAGAGGGACGAAAAGTGTGTTGGCTGGATGGGTCGTGTCCTTGATTATCCTGGCAGCGCTGCTCCGACAGCATGCGGTGTAAAGTGAGTCTAAGGATGGAAGATTGGTTTGTGTGATGTGCTGCGCCGTGTTCACGATCTTCTGCAGCTTCTTTCGGTCTTGGACAGGACAACTTCCATACCAGGTTGTGATGCACCCCAGAAGAATGCTTTCTACAGTGCATCTATAAAAATTAGTGAGGGTTTTAGGGGACAGGCCAAATTTCTTTAGTTTTCTCAGGAAGTAAAGGCGCTGGTGGGCCTTCATGACAGTGGACTCTGCTTGGTTGGACCAGGTCAGGTCATTTGTGATATTGACCCCGAGGAACTTAAAGCTTTTGACCTGTTCCACTTGCGCACCACCAATGTAAATTGGGTCGTGCGGTCCACTACTCCTTCTGAAGTCAACAACCAATTCCTTCGTCTTATTGACGTTGAGGGAAAGGTTATTGTCTTCGCACCATGCCACCAGGTTCTTAATTTCCTTTCTGTACTCAAACTCATCATTACCCGAGATACGGCCTACAATCGTTGTGTCATTAGCAAACTTATATATTGAGTTTGATGGAAACTTGGCTACACAATCATGGATGTACAGTGAGTACAGCAGGGGGCTGAGTACACAGCCTTGTGGGGCACCGGTGCTCAGAGTGATTGTAGAGGAGAGCTTGTCCCCTATTTTTACAGCCTGGGTCCTGTCTGTGAGGAAGTTGAAGATCCAGCTGCAGATCTGAGTGCTAAGGCCCAGGTTCCGGAGCTTAGGAATCAGTTTATTTGGAATGATGGTATTAAAGGCAGAGTTGTAGTCAATGAAAAGGAGCCTTATGTATGCATCTTTATTCTCCAGGTGTTCTAAGGAGGAATGTAGGGCCAGAGAGATGGCATCTGCCGTTGACCTGTTGCTCCAGTAGACGAATTGCAAAGTGTCGAGGTTGACCGGTAGGCTGTGGTTGATGTGTGCCATAACCAATCTCTCGAAGAACTTCATAGCAATTGATATCAGAGCCACAGGTCGATAGTCATTCAGGCATGCCACCTTGCTCTTCTTTGGCACTGAGATTATCGTTGCCTTCTTAAAACACGAGGGGATCTTAGACTGAAGCAAGGAGCAGTTGAAGATGTCAGCAAACACTCCAGCTAGCTCGCTTGCACAGGCCCGGAGAACCCATCTTGGGATGGCATCTGGGCCCGTCGCCTTCCCTGGATTTATCTTCAGGAAGGCCCTTCTAACATCCTCCTCAGTGATGATGAATCTCGATGCCACCAGGTCCGGTTCATCCGGAGGGAGCTCCTCTTCTGTTCGAATCTTGTGTAGAATTCGTTAAGTTCATCAGGAAGAGAAGCGCCACAGTTATTGATATTCCCAGCCTTTTCTTTGTGCCCAGTGATCTCATTTAGACCCTGCCATAGTCTACTGGCATCCCTCTGGTTAGCCTGGGCTTCTAACTTGGCTTGATATTGCCTCTTGGCACCCTTAATGGCTTTCCGGATTCATGCCTGGATTCCGTGTGGCGACTGGTATCCCCGGACCTAAAAGCTGCAGCTCTAGCCTTTAAAAGGGACTTGACCTCATAATTCATCCAAGGTTTCCAGTTAGGGAATACCCGGATCGTCTTGCGAGACACACAGTCCTCCATGCATTTCCAAATAAAGTCCATGACAGCTGAGGCATACTCATCGAGGTTAGCTGCTGAGTCCTTGAATACTAACCAGTCTGCTTTCCTACGCAACTCCCTTGTCAATACCTATGCTCTGACTTCCAGAAAAAGCAGGAATTCCCAGTGGCCATCCATTTCAATTCTACTTCCTATTCCCGTTCTGACATGTCAGTCCATGGCCTCCTCTACTGCTACAATGAGGCCACACTCAGGTTGGAGGAGCAACACCTTGTATTCCATCCAAGTAGCTTCCAACCTGATGGTGTGAACATCGATTTCTCAAACTTCTGGTAATTGTGCCCCCTCTCCTTCACCTTATCTCGTTACCTGCCCATCACCTCCCTCTGATGTTTCTCCCCCTTCCCTTTATTCCATGGGCTTTTGTCCTGTCCTATCAGATTCCGCCTTTTCCTGCCCTTTATCTCTTTGACCCATCATCTTCCCAGTTCTTCACCCCTCCCCTATCCCGGTTTCACATATCACCCACCACCTTGAATAACTTTCTCCCCTCTCCCATCTTCTTGCTCAGGCCTTTCATCCTTTTTCCCCAGTTCTGATGAAGGGTCTCGGCCCAACACATCTTCTGTTGCTCTTTTCCATAGATACTGCTTGGTGTGCTAGGTTCCTCCAGCATTTTGTGCATGTTGCTTGGATTTCCAGTATCTGCAGATTTTCTCATGACTGCAATCAGCTAGATGTTTCTGCTAGTTGGCTGGCAGGCAACACCAAGAGGAATAGCGGTAGGATCATAAATACCTTCCTGAGAGGAAGTAACCACTGATAACTCCCCCAAAGCGGTCTTAGAAATCTGTTGGTGGGATGCCATGATACTCCCAAAACCCTGATGGTTTCCAAAACTACATTGGGATAAAGGTCTGTGAGAAGTGGGATATGGATCACCATCATCTTCAATGATTCTACTGGCCTGGGACTCTGTGGCAACCAAAACCAATTATTGGCAGCTATTCTCACAGAGTGTTGAACCAATGGACACAATCCTGTGACATTCTCTCTGGGGGGGAAAAAGGGAAAAAGAAGTGTTTTGGCATGATGCAATGCATTTCGGTCAAAAAAAGAAAGGAAAATGTTGGGAATATGATCAACTGGTCAGCCAGCATCTGTGGAAGGAGAAACATTGTTAACATTTAAGCTGAAGATCCTTCTAGGAACTAGGAATAAGAGAATAATAAGTTAATTTAAAGTTGTAGCAAAGGTGGGTGTGAGTGGATAGGACAAAGCAAATATCTGTGTTAGGGTGAAGCTGTAGTTGCCGTGGAGATAAGTTGTGGAATTTCTGCAGTGAGATCAATTAATGGAAACAGTTGGAGGGTATTAATACAGACAAAAAAAGCATAATATGTTGCAAATGACAGGATAGTGGAATGTGCCCAGAGATACCAGGCTGTGGTAATCGAGACTTGTGTGTGTGTGTGTGTGTGTGTGTGTGTGTGTGTGTGTGTGTGTGTGTGTATACACATGTGATAGAGATCATCTCCTCTGGTTTTAAAGCTAGAAGTGAGTTAGATGTGAGCTTGGGTATTTGAGCTTTGGAGTGGTACTAAGTGTGTGAGGGACTGATCATGAAACTGAACAAAGGAATTCTAAAGCACATGTTTTTGAGGTAATCAAATGGGAGATGGGAGTTGTTGAGCTCGCTCCTGACTTTGATAAAATGTTTTACTATTTAACCGATGTCCTGAATGACACCTTGGTGATATTGCTGTTGAGTGTGTCCTTCTTATGTTACTGTTTCTTGACGGGTAGATTGCTTGACTCCCAAGCTTAGAGAATTCCCTCTTTCTTATCCAGGAGTGGGCTGCTTTCTACTTTTCCTTGGCTGCTGGGAAATTTCTTAATTTTTATTATGACTTCTATTTAGGAGGTACAATTTTCAGCAGCACTAACCCATTGAATTCCACTCTATAATTAAGTGTTAACGTGATAAATAGTGTGATGTAGCTTCCATAATGCCACAATCTACACATTGATTTGGGAACATGAATTTTATTTGATACCTGTGTCACATCATCTTGGTGTGGTTTAAATGTGTATCATTCCTTTAGGACATATCACCATCACAGTCCCTGCTAATCTCATTTTACACCATGTTTCACTATTTGCTGATTAAATAATTCACTCTCTTATCAATAAACGGTTTACAGAACCATCCTGAGGCAACATTATTTCATTATAAAATTCATTTTGAGAGCATATACCATTCTCAGAAGTCCTTGCACAGAGTATTTCTTAAAGTGAGTAATTGTTGACCTCTGGAACTTTCAATTACCTGTTTGAACAACTTCAATAAATGTGCCTTAAGGGGGGTCATCCTGAATACTGAATCATTTGATTTTCCCTTTGAGAACCTTCAGCTTCTGACGCAGGGTAGTTATTGCAGATGAAGCCCAGAGCGTACGAGTCTGTTTATTGTAACATAAATGAAAATGCTAAATTTAGATGGGGTGTTTAAGGAAATAAATCTTTATCTGATTAAGATAAGGAAGAGAACTTTGTTCCTTCAGAATCAAATTATTTTGTGTTATTAAGGAATTATGAATTAGAATCTGAAGTTATGTGGCTGCCTCTGTGTTCAACTATTGTTTTTAGTAGCAAAAAAACTCTTTGGCAAATGTCCAGATATTGAGCTGACTTTCCAAGTAGGGACCAGATAATCCTCCCCAAATATTTGTCATGATTCTGGCCCTGAGACCTTTTTTCCCAATTTTCTTTACTCACAGAATCATACTGCAGTGTGGAAGGTTAATTACTGCTTAAAACAGTAATATGATAGAAGTTCACAAAGATAGGCAAATGCCAGCCAGGAGGTACAGTATTTTGCTTCTAACTTTAGAATCAATGAAGATGTTCAGAAGTGCCAGCCAAAAATATCTTACTTTATTATAGCCAATGCCATTTATTTCTACTGCAGGATGTTACAACTATGCAATTCTGTGCCAATAAACTGGACAAGAAAGATTTTTTTGGAAAGTCAGATCCTTTCATGGTCTTTTATCGAAGCAATGAAGATGGAACGTAAGTATAATATTTAGCTTGTGGCATTTTTTTAAAAAAGGAAAAAATAACGAATAATCTTGGATGATTTTGCACCTGCTTCTGATAATTAATTAAAAACTTTTAAATATTATGAGGGGAAGGTATTTGAGACGAGTGTGATGTACCTCACCAGATTTTAAAAAGATACACGTTCTAATACCCATTTGAAGATTTTGAATAATAGCAAAGTGGTCTTTCTGGCACTGGAAATAAATATTGCCTGTGACGTGTAAAAATCATTCAAGGCCAGGCATCATTATCCTTTTGCTGTATACCAGCAAAGGTAGCTTGCTACAGGGACCTCAAACAATATCAATCGAATTTGGAGTAGGTATATTTTGGTTTGGTGGGTAAAATATCTAGGTCACATGGGAAATAGAACAGAGATGTAAATTAATTCCAAGATGTGCAAACATTATGGTTGTATCATGTTTCTGTTATTTATTCTTTGGGGATTTTTTTTGTTTCGTGGATGTCTGCAAAGAGAAAACATTCCAGGTTGTGTACTGTATAAATTCTCTGATATTAAATTGAATATTAAGCTGCTGATTGGAACAATCTTTGCTGAGGACCTGATAACAAATGCATATGCAAAACAAGCCAAAAATTAATCATGATTGAAATCATCTTAGAGTCCAAAAGGACAAATGTTTTATGTTGTAGTTGCCTCTAATTCAAGACATCATCTATTTCAAAGAACAATACAAATCTGTACTATTGTTTTAGAATGCACTTAGAAATAAAGCCTTTCTCCATAAATGCTCTTGGGGAATAATATGAAGGAATATGTAACTTGGTCTTTCATTAATATCACATAGATAATGAAATTTAGTACGTGTCTTGCAAGGTAAGGCATGCACTTTTTTCAAGAGAGTGCTTGTGACACTTTTGACATAAATGTGCACAGCTTTCTAAAACTTTCCACAAGAAATAATTATATTTGTTGCTTTGACAGTTTGGAATTCATTTTTATTTGTGTTTCTAGCTTCACAATTTGCCATAAAACAGAGGTGGTGAAAAATACACTGAATCCTGTGTGGCAGCAGTTTTGCATTCCTGTGCGGGCTCTCTGCAACGGTGACTACGATAGGTAGGTTTCTAGAATTATGGTCTTTAAGTGCATAGGAAAATGAGCAATGAGATGGATAACACAGTGGAAAGGCATCTACAGAACAAGTAAGCATATTTGAAACATGAAGAGAAAGAATACCATAGTTCCATTGGACTGGTTGACACTGTTGTCATCTGTCAACATGCTCTAGATATCGGCAATCACTCAAACAGTAATGCATGATGGGACGTGCTGGAGGTCAGATGCCAACATATCTGACTACTCATTGGGCCATGGATTTAGTGACAAGAGCTGGGTTGTTTTGTGAACTATTGTGCTGGATTGCCATCTATGCTAAAACGATTAAAGTTTATTATTGTGGTTAATTTTTTAATTCATTCAAATACTTGCAATTAAAATAATATAAATATACATATTTTTTTCAACTGTTTCTAAATGTCTCTGATCATCAGAATGGAAAAAGCCTTCACACCGTATGAAAACCATGGAGGCAGTCCATGGGTGGAGACTCAGTTAAAGCCAAAGAAGGCTGACTTGGCAGCTGTGGGTAACTGTAGCCTCCAGGACATTGGGAGATGTGGGAGCACAAAAGAATAATGCAACCTAGGATGGATTTCAGGTAGAACTGAGACTGATTTCTGATCAAACTCAGCAGAGGAGCTGACTGAACTGGGTTGACATGTCTGGCCTCATTAATTTGAATGGTGTTCTTGTCCATTTAAAAGTTCTATTTTTGTTATTTTAGTTAATGATGAGATTTTAATTCATTCACGTATTAATTGCTCTTTAAATAGCTATTTTTAGTTCTTCAAATTATTCATCTGTTTTTAAATGTCTCTGATCATCAGAGACCTTGGTGAATGGGAAAGACCTTCCAGCAGCTTGAATGTCTTGAGGGAAGTCCATGGATAGGGTCTCAGTTTGAGCCACTGGAGGTCTAACTGCTTCTAGGGGGCTGTTCTTTGTGGAATGGCTTGGCAGTGGAGAATTGATTAGGAGCCAAGTGAATGCAATAAGTTAATGCAACTTCAAGATTTTCACAGGAGGCAGGCAGAAGACAAGTCGATATCAAGGAAAACCCAGCCCATTGTGTATGGTTGGCAAAAAAAATTAGAACAAAGAACATCGCATAACATCGGAACACACTTTCAGGAAGCTATGTAATTGCATCCCAGGTACTCTGTAACCAAAGCTGATAAGAGTCCTGTTGTTCATTGCAGGCTGAATACCACGAGCCAGGTTTCCTTTAACTCTCTTCCATATTTTTTTGCTGCTGAGGAGATAAAGACAGACAGTGACAAACAGCGGGCTGCTGAGATTGAATTAGAAGATCTGATTTCACAAGCGCTACAGAGATTTAAAAAAGCTACTTAAAATTTCTGCCGATACAAATTTTAGTTTCAGACTTTTCTTAAACTCTTTTCGTACAAAGCAGTTAACCAAATTATATTGTGCATCATTTACGATTGTACATGAATCTCATCTTTCTGAAGTGGCAGATTAAAATTCAGAGACGGTAGCATGAAATTGTTTCCATTTTTCAATCTTCAGCACTTTTGGTATATTGCCGACCAGGGAAAGATTTTGATAATGAGATTGCATTCTGCTGCTTGAATTGATCACCTAGCCGGAATCTTTGCAAACAGATTTTGTGTTCATTAGTTCAACAGAAGGGATGAGATAATTTCTGCTGCGATCAGTGTTAGAACACATTTTTGCCACTTTGTGAAGATTGTTAATAATTCTAAACAAATATTCATTGGTAGTATTAATGGGAAATATCCATGTAAATGTCAATCAGGTAACTTATGAATAATATAATACATTCTTAAGAAGCTTTTAAAATAACAGATTGTCAAAAAAACAAGCTTTTCTCTCACCATGATTGCATTTGAGTTTTTGCAACTTTACTCAATTTTCATGAAAGTTAAACAAACTTTTAAGCAAAGGGATTTTAATTCCCAACTATTTCTTGCATGCAATCTTGAGAAATCACATTGATAAAGAAGGCTTTGCATGTGGCAGATGATACTTCATCAGAAATTCACAGCAATATTTCACAACCTTGTCTGTTAAAACTGTTAGACTATTATCCTGATTTCTTGAAAGCCAAATTTTTTCACTCCAATCACTTCAATTATTTTGAACTTTCCAGTTGAGAGTCGGAGTGTGTCAATGTTAAATGTGGTGCAAATAGTGTGGAAATTTTGCAACATTTTCATTGGTAAGTGACTCATATTGGTAAGAAGTAGGAGACCTTAAGATGATAACTACAACATGTTTAATAATTAAGACATAGGAGCAAAATTAGACCACTCAGCAATTGAGTCTGATCTGCCATTCCATCATGGCTGATTTATTATCCCTCTTAGCAGCATTCACGTGCCTTCTTCCTGTAATTTTACTAATAACTAACCTATCAACCTCCACTTTAAATATACACAATGACTGGGCCTCCACAGCTAACCACACTCTGGCTTTCAAAGCTGATTGCAGCTACATCAAATTATAAGCATCTGTTCCCAACATCATTAATCAGAAAAAAAATCTGTTGACTGAGTTCTAAAAATATTAAGGGTTAGTATTTATTTATTAGGGAAGGCTGAGAAAATTTCAGGTTTATAATTAATGTAATTGAAATTAAAATGCAATACATTTCAGCAAAATAGGTATTAGATTAATATAGCTGGAATTATTTAGAGACTAATTACTTGTCCTGATTTTACCGTCTTCAGAATGAGAAACATCCAAATAAAATGGTAAAATATTATATGAATCCTAGTGTAGATATCCATTTTCATCCCCTCTGCTATTAAGCAACAGTTCGGCTGGGAGTTACAGAAAAACGGTATGTAGGATCAAACAGACCCGCAGGTTTGTATATGGTGACACGTATATACTCTGATAACCTTTCATCAAAGGTTATGGTGAGAAGGCGGGGGAGTGGGAGAATGGATCAGCTCATGATGGAATGGCGGAGCAGACTCGATGGACCGAATGGCCGACTTCTGCTCCTTTGTCTTATGGTCTTATAATAAATTTTACTTTGAACTTAAGCACTTGCCTTTAGCTTGCCACTAAATTAATGTGGATCAAGTCCAGTATTTATCTACAGTCCACTCCAAAGTATCAATTCTGCTCAAGAAATGCTCAATGCAAAAGTGATAAAGAGGGAAATCCACAACAATACGAATTAGCGTATATGGAGTGTCTTTAGCAAAGTTAAATTGCCCATGGCACAGCAATAGTGGCGGGTTGGAGATATTTCTCGACCAAAGGAGGTGTAAGGCACCCCTTTTCTCTGCCAGCCTGCAGGTCTCCCTTGTGGGACCTGTTTAGTGCGCCCCCCCCCCCCCTCAGTTAGGGTCATGGGAGTTGGTGGTGGATGGTTGGATGAGCAGCTGGTGCACATCACAAGTCCTGGTTAAGCAACTTCTGACGCCAGGCAGACAATCTCTGAACAGTGTTGATAATATCTGGGGTTACCCCTCTTGTAAAGACACTACCCATAAGAAGGTAATGGCAAACCACACCAGTAGAAATATTTGCCAAGAACAATCATGGTCATGGAAAGACCATCATCAACCACATCATCTGACATGGCGTGTGGTACTCCTTTGGAGTACCAGAACAATTAGTGCAGTGTTTGTGCAGGCAGATGTTGTTAATACCTCAGGCAAAGCCAGGAACCAAAAGGTTGAGCATGGTGCGACTAATGTCCTGAACTGTGTACAATGCAAGAAGTATCGAATGCAAGGCCAATGAGCACAGGGCATGAATCAACATCTATGATATTATGATATTGTAGCCATTAGTGAGAATTGGTTCCCGGAAGGACAGAACTGACAGCTGAATATTCTGGGGTTCTGTTGTTTTAGACACGACAGAACAGGAGAGATTTAAGGAAGAGGAGTGGCGTTACTAGACAGGGAAAATGTCACAGCAGTGCTCAGTCAGGACAGACTGTAGAACTTGTCTAGTGATGTGTTAAGGGTGGAATTGAGGAATAAGGAAGATATGATCACATTAAGACCTTCAGATATAGGAGCAGATTTGGGCCATTTGGCCCCATTAAGTCTGCTCTGCCATTTTATCATGACTGATCCAATTTTCCTGTCAGCCCCAATCTCCTGCCTTCTCTCAAATCCCTTCATGCCCTGACCAATCAAGAATCTATCAATCTCTGCCTTAAATACACATAAAGACTTGGCCCCCACAGCTGCCTGTAGCAAAGAATTCCACAGATTCACCACTCTCAGGGTAAAGAATTTCCTCCTCATCTCCATTCTAAAAGGACACCCCTCTATTCTGAGGCTGTGTCCTCTGGTCGTACACTCTCTCACCATAGGACACATCTTCTCCACGTCTACTCTATCAAGCCCTTTCACCATTGGATAGGTTTCAATGAGACCCCTCATTCTTCTGAATTCCAACGAATACAGGCCCAGAGCCATCAAACACTCTTCATATGAAAAGCCATTCAATCTTGGAGTCTATTTCATGAACCTCCTTTGAACCTCTCCAGTTTTAGCAGATCCTTTCTAAGATAGGGGACATAAAGCTGCTCACAATACTCCAAGTGAGCCTCATCAGTGCTTTATAAAGTCTCAAAATTACATCCTTGCTTTTATATTCTAGTCCTCTTGAAATGAATGTTAACATTGCATTTGCCTTCCTCACTACATACTCAACCTGCAAATTAACCTTTAAGGAATCCTACACAAGGATAGCCAAGTTCCTTTGCACCTCAGGTTTTTGTATTTTCTCTCCACTTATAAAATAGTCAACCCTTTAATTTCTTCTACCGAAGTGCATGACCATACACTTCCCAACACTGTATTCCATCTGCCATTTCTTTGCTCACAGTCCTAATCTGTCTAAGTCCTTCTGTAACCACTCTACTTCCTCAAAATTACCTTCCCCTCCACGTATCTTCATATCATCTACAAAACTTGCAACAATGCCATCAATTCTAACAAACAAAAACCGAGCAACACACACAGTGCAGGAGAAACTCAGCAGGCCAGGCAGCATCTATGGAAAACAGTACAGTCGATGTTTCGGGTTGAGAACCCTTGGCAGTCCATCATCCAAGTCGTTGACATATAACATAAGAAGAATTTGTTCCACAGACACCTGTGGAACACCACTAGTCACTGACAGCCACCCTGAAAAAACTCCTGTTATTCCCACTCTTTACCTCCTGCCAATCAGCCACTGCTTTATCCATGCTAGAATCTTTTCTGTAATACCATGTTAAGCAGCCTAATGTGTGGCACCTTGTCAAATGCCTTCTGAAAATCCAAGTACACAACATCAACTGATTCTCCTTTGTCTATTCTGCTTGTTATTTCTTCAAAGAATTCCAACAGATTTGTCAGGCTAGATTTTCCCTTGAGGAAATCATGCTGACTATGGTCAATTTTATCATGTGCCTCCAAGTACCCTGAGAACTCATCATTAATAATGGACTCCAACATCTTCTCAACCACTGCGGTCAGACTAACTGTCGTATAATTTCCTTTCTTCTGCTGCTCTCCTTTCTTAAAGACTGAAGTGATATTTGCAATTTTCCAGTCTTTTGGATCCATTCCGGAATCTAGTGATTCTTGAAAGATCGTTACTAATGCTTCCACAATCTGTTCAGTCATCTCTTTCAGAACTCTGGGGTGTACACCATCTGGTCCATGTGACTTATCTAACTTCAGACCTTTCAGTTTCCCAAGAATCTTCTTCCTGGTAATGGTAACTTCACACACTTCATGCCCCTGCCAATGTCTTCCAAAGTGAAGACTGATGCAAAATACTTATTCAGTTCATCTGCTATTTCATTGTCCCCCATTACAACATCTCCAGCATCATTTTCCAGTGGTCTGATATCCACTCTTCACTGTCTTTTACACTTTATGTATCTGAAGAAGCTTTGGTATCCTTTTTTAATATTATTGGCTAGTTTACTTTCGTATTCCGTCTTTGCATTCTTAATGACCTTTCTAGTTGTTTTTTCGTTGGTTTTTAAAAGCTTCCCAATCCTCGAACTTCACCCTGATTTTTGGTCTATTATATGCTCTGCCTTCGGCTTTTATGTTGACTTTGACTCATCTTGTTAGCTATGGTTTTGTCATCTTTCTTTTAGAGTACTTCTTCCTCTTTGGGATGTATATACCCTGTGCCTTCCATTAATGGTGCTAAATTACAGACCACCCAAATGTCTGAGAGATTTAGAGGAACATATTTGCAGAGAGATCGCTGACTGTTGCAAAAAACATAAGGTTGTTATAGTAGGTGATTTTAAATTTCCACGTATTGACTGGGATTCCCTTATTGTAAAAGGAATAGATGGGATAGAGTTTGTCAAATGTGTCCAGGAAAGTATCCTTAATCGGTACGTAGAAGTCCCAACGAGAGAGTGCACGATACCTGATCTGCTATTTGGAATGAGACAGGGCAGGTGACAGAAGTTTGTGTAGGGGAACACTTTGCATCTAGTGATTACAATGCCATGAGTTTCAAAGTAGATGTGCAAAAAGTTAGATCCTATCTGTAGTTGATATCCTAAATTGGAGAAAGTCCAATTTTGATGGTATCAGAAAGAATCTGGGAAGTGTGGAGTGGGACAGGCTTATTTTCTGCCAAGGGTATACCTGGTAAGTGGGAGGCCTTGAAAAGTGAAATTTTGAGAGTACAAAGCTTGTATGTGTCTGTCAAAATAAAAGGTAAAGATAACAGGTGTAGGGGCCTTGATAGTCAAGAGATATTGAGGCCCTGGTTAAGAAAAGGAGGTGCATAGCCAGTATAGGCATTGGGAACAAAGTTGAATATACCTCTTGTTGCAACTAATTTGAAAACTCAACGTGATGTGATCAAATGTACTTAGGGGGATGTTGGCTTCTGTGATGCAGAGAAGTTATCACCACTCTAGTTTTATATGAAATACAACAGGATGATTGTTCTTGAAGTTAATTGTATAATGTTTGAGGTTCAAGATATAAGAGCACAGAACTTAAACTTCCAGAGAAGGAATAAATAGTTAGAGAGTCTTGTGCTCTGTATTCTAGAAGCAGTATGAACTGTTGATGGAGCAATCATTTTTGGTCATCCGTTACCTTTGTAATTACTGGCAAATATCTGCAATATTTTCTTTTCATCAGCGCTGATTCATTTTGGTATTGGTTTATTATGGTCACTTGTACCAAGATACAGTAAAGATTTTCTTTATGTGCCATCCAGAGAGATCATGCTGTATATTACTACCTCAAGATGGTTAAAGGAGAGTTTGTAAAATAAGGTGGTTGCTGCTCGAGAGAAAGTGCAGTGCAGGTATACAACTATGAGGTAGATTGTTAGATCAATGGTTCATAGTTATTAGTTGAAAGGTCAGTTCAGGAATCTGATAACAGAGGGACAGAATTCGTCCTTGAACCTGGTGATGTGTGTTCTCAAACTCTTGTCTTTTTTGCCCGATATGGAGTGGAGGAAGATGAGAAGATGACAGGGGGTGGGTAGTTTGTTGATTGACTGCTTTCCCTTGGCAACAGGAAGTGGATGGAGTCAAGAGACTAATTTGCATTATAGACTGGGCTGCATTTACAACGCTCTGCAATTTCTTGTGGTCTTGCCAGAGGTGTGGCCATACCAAGCTGTAATGCTTCTGGATAAGATACTTTCTAAGGTGTATTTGTAAAAATTGGTGAGAGTCATCAGGAACATGCTGAATTTCCTTGACTTCTGAGGAACTAAAGGGCTAGCTGTGCTTTTTTGGCCATAATGTCTACATGGCTGGACCAGGACAAATTGTTGGTGGTATTTAGACCTTGGAATTTGAAGCTCTCAACCATCTCCACCTTAGCATCATTGATATAGATATAGATGTACGTTTCACGTCACTTCCTGAAGTCACTGACTAGCTCCTTCACTATCTTGTCATTAGGAAGAAGCTATTGTCATGACATTATGCCACTAGGCTTCTTATCTCCTTCCTGTATTCTTGTTTCATTGTTGTTTGAGATCTGGCCAGAAAGGCAGTGTCATCTGCACACTTGTAAATGGAGTTAGAGCAGGATTTGGCCACACAATTGCGAGTGTGTAGGCCGTATAGTAAGAAGTTGAGGACACAGCCTTGTGGAGCACCAGGATAATATAGATCTGGTTACCTGTTCTTAAACAGTGTAATCTGTTTATCAAGAAGTTAATGTTCCAGTTACGGAATCCTGGGCTGAGGAGGTTGGGAATGAGTTTGTTTAGAATTATGATATTAAAGGTGGAGATATAATCAATAAATAGTAATGTGATAGAGGTGTCTTTATCATATTGATGTTCAAGAGTGAATGTAGGGCCAGGGAGATGACATCTACTGTAGACTTGTTTTGGAGGGAGGAGAATTGCAGTTGATCATGATTGTCTGGGTAGCTGGAGTTGATGTGTGGCATAATGAGCCTCTCATTTTACATCATGATGGATGTCAGAGCCATCAAGCTTCAATGGCCATTTCCTTGTTTTCCTCTAGCACTGTGACAGTTGTCTTCTTAAAGCTGGTGAGAAACTCTGATGGGAGTGGGGAGAAATTAAAGATGTCTGCAAATGCTCCTGACAGCTGGTTCAGCCAGAATCTGAGAACATGGCCGGAGAATCCATCTGAGCCAGTCTCAGGAAGCAATTTCTCTCCTGTTTATAAATGGTGCAAGACAATTAAACAACTAATGTGTGGAAAAGGTTCAATAATATCCCCATCTGCATTGATACCAGAAGACATCTGAATGCAGAAGACAATATGCAAGCATCTTTACTCCAAAAAGGCTCTCTTCATGACATAACATAATAGAAGTTAGTCTTCACAAAATGGGGAATCAACGAGCCTTCGTAAAATGAAAGTGAATTGGAATTCTTTACAGTGATCGAACACATCATTTATACAAAGAAAAATGGTGGTTGTGTTGGCAGTTTAATGGTATATGTAAAAGAGCCTCTTAGGGCAGTAGTCCTATTTTCAATTATTTTCTGCTATTCCTTTAACAAAAATGTTGCATAAGTGGATATGCTTCCTGATGTTTGAGCAAGTTTCAAGTCATGCCACGGCTGCTCAGTAAGTGTAGACAACTTTGAGAACACACTGATAAGTGGCTTTTAATGCATGTGCTGAGCATCTGCAACAAGAGAAAAATCTACTTACCCATCACATTTAATAACTTTATCATTACTGTCCCCACCATCAGTGCTTTGGGGTCAATGTTGACTAGAAGCTAGCTACGTAAGAACTTCTGCAGAAATACCAGGTAGAAGGCAGGAGCGAACATATGACTAAATGGTGGCTGTGGTGGTGGGACAAATAGGGGGAAGCTAAAGATAATCCTGTAAAAAAAAAAATTGAAGTATGGAGCTGAAGTATTGTTAGGAAAAAAAGCACTGTGAATTTCAGAAATCTGAAATCTATAAAGAAATTCTGAAGTTCTGGTTATCTGAAATTGCTAAACTCAAGTCAAATTGCTGCAACGTACTGGCTTGGAAGATGAAGTGCTGTCCCGAGAGCTTGCATTGAACCTTATTGTAATGGTATTATCAGTGAAGAATAGAGTGCAGAAGAAAAAAATTGGACCAAGAATTAAAATGATGATTTGATGGGCAGAATTGTACTAAATGCACAGAATGGCAGTAGTTAGATGTTATACACAGCTTCTGAAATTTAGTTTGATTGACTTCAGTGCATCACTGGTACTTTGTTGTCTGTTTAATGTACAAAGTTTGAAGTGAATTTATTATCAAAGTACGAAGTGTGTTTCTTGCGCACATTCACAGTAGAATGAAGAAATAGAATAGAATCAATGAAAAACTGCACACAAAGACTGACAAACAATCAGTGTGTAAAAGATAAACTGTGCAAATACAAAGAAACAAATAAATAAATAATATTGAGAACATGAATTGTAGACACCTTGAAAATGCATCCATAGATTGTGGAATCAATTCAGAGTTGAGGTGAGTGAAGTTATCCATGCTGGTTCAGGAGCCTGATGGTTGAAGGGTAATAACTGTTCCTGAACCTGGTGGTGTGGGACCAAGGCTCCTCTACCTCCTTCCTGAATGCAACGGCAAGAAGAGGACATGGTCTGGATGGTGGTGATCCTTGCTGTTTTCTTGTGGCAGTGTCTCTTGTAGACAACCACAAATGAGTTAATAAACATGGAGTTATTCACTGTAACAATTCTCCAGGTGCCTCAACACCATTGGTTTCAGAATTGTCTGGGTGAATAGAGCTTCAGGGACAACATTTAGTATAAGCGACTACAGTTTATTGAGAGCAAGAACATTAAACAGGTAGCTCCCATAGCTACTTTAGGTAGGTTGTTACTTACGGGGAAGCAAAGCAAGATTGTGGGACTTTGGCCCCAAATATCCCTGAGATGTCCTGTTGCATCACACACACTGTGTATTCTCAGCAGTGTCTGGAAGCAGTGAATACAACATCATAGTTAATGTGGCTGTAGTTCCTGTGCTACGATACTGAAGTCAATTGATTTTATTTTCACAATATTTTTACTAAAATAGGACTAGAAATTTCTTCATACAAGATTAGGAAAAGTAAAAGGCTAAATAGTATTGTATCATTTGTTGTGTTTTAGTGAATTACATTAACTTTCAGAAGGTTACAATGATATTAATAGCAAATTCCAATGTTTAAGTTGTAGAAAATTGTGCAGAATAAGCTATTTCATCATTTCATACAAAAGTACAGAAAATCAGTTTTTAAATGCAAAATTTGCTACAAACTTCTGTAGTAACCAGCAAAATTAATGACATATCCATTTCAAAACATTTTTGAGTATGGCTTCCCTCACTTCTCAAAGACTCGCCCTTGATCAAAACTTTTCTTTATCTGTTACAAATTGGAAGCTTAGTGTGTTATATTGCTCATCTCAGAATCATCAGATGAATGAAATCAATCGAGATTTGAACCAAAGAGGATAAATTTCAAATTTCTGTGGAGTTTCTCCGGATATTTTATGTGAAATTTTACTTATGGGGTTGTTTCATCTGAAAATGATGATTAATGCTATCAATTCCAAAATGATCAGTTTTGGATCATACAACACTTTACAATGAATGGGGGATGCCATATAATTTCTCAGTGAAAATTTCTCCATTAAACAGATACTTTTTTATTTTTTTTCTCCGTTAAAGTACTGCCATTGGTTTAGAGCAATTATAACGTGACAGTTTGATTTGACAGACCCTAACAAATATCAGATTTTAGAAATAATTAATAAATTTATCATGTACAGTACTGAACCAAAAGTCTTAGGCACAAACAAAGTATATAGCTAGGGTGCCTAAGACTTTTGCATAGCACTGTAATAATGTTATGTATTACATTGTACTGCTGCCAGAGAAAAAAAAATCATGACATGTGAGTGATGATAAACCTGATTCTGATATGGGTCTCTATTGTGGACTGAGAATGGGGAAGGTGCAGGGAGAGGGGAATCACGCGTGGGAAAAGGCGAAGGGAGAGTAGAGGGAGCAGAGAGTAGGACAGCATGTAATTGCAGCATGTTTGGTCTAGTGTGGATATGTAAATACTATGACCTGTTGACACTTAAGACCATAAGACATAGGACCAGAATCAGGCCTATCATTCCATTGGGTCTGCTCCTCTGATTTACTTTCCCTCTCAAACCCATTCTCCTGTCTTCTTCCCATAACCTTTGACACCCTTACTAATCAAGAACCGATCAACCTCAGCTTTAAATATACCCAATGACTTGGCAAAGAACTCCACAGATTTGCCTCCCTCTGGCTAAAAAATGTCTTCCTCATCCTTTTAATAACAATCCTTACAATGCTTCATCAAGTGAGTGTTCCAGTAAACTATTTGTAATCATGGTTATTTATAAATGAAGGATGTTACCAGTATGTTGGAAGGAATTATTGGCACAATATACCCTATATTCTTCAGATAATTGTCAACTCCAGTTGCATGGTTGAGAAAGAGTAATAACTACAAATATTGGAAATCTGAAGTAAAAATTGAAAATTCTGCATCTGTAAAAGAAAACCAGAAGATATTTTGGTTAGCAAGCTAATTTTTATTCATTCAATTCAGAATTTATATTACTTTCGTTTTGTTAGGCATATGACTGAATAATTAAAATTACTTTTAAATTTGCAACCAACATTTAAGTGGCAATTTATATTTCTGTATGCACTTTGATTTTCCCCTTGCATTTGCAAATCCATTCAGGGAATGAAAATATTCACTCTTGTATGGTAATTTTAGTCTATTTTTGCGTATTGGTTTCTGTTTCATTTCTGCATTGGGCATATCGAATCACTCTTGCATTTGATTCCTTGTGCATTTCTGACAATAAAATGCCATGTTTATGATATATTCTTAGAGATAACACAAATATAAAAAGATTTTTTTCACAGCAAAGGCCTTTTATATTATATTCCTATTATGGGAATTGCTAGTCAGCCAGTGAGTGCTTTGATGATAATCTTTTAGAGTCATTTAATCATAGAGACATGCAACACAGTAAAAGGACCTTATAGTGTACTGTGCCCATGCCAGCCCTTCAGTACATATCTATGCTAATCCTATTTTCTAGCACTTTGCCCATAGCTTCTCTGCCTAGCCTAGATACTGTTAATGTCCTTTCTTTCTTTTTCAATCTTTTTATAGTTTCATAAAATATAAACATAACTTAGCAATAATACAAATTGTTGGAAATACATTGTTATACTTAAAATGAGTAATTATAAAACCAAGTTGTATAAATTGACAAAACTCCCAATCGTGTAGGATAATGAATAGTACAGGACAAAAAAAAACTGGAGAAAAATCATGAAAAAGAAAAAAAATAGAAAAAAAAACAAACCCTACCCCAAAAAAAAACTAAACAGAATTAGTCAACTAAACTAAAAAGACTTGGGCAATTCTAACAAAGTAAAAATGGAAGAGAAGAAAACCTTAGTGTCAATGACTCCATTCCTCTCAACCAACAGTACAGAGAAGTGAAGTAAGTTTGGAAATGGTCAAATTACATCATATGAAAATGCTGAATAAATGGCCTCCAAGTTTTTTCAAAGTTAATGGAAGGGTCATAAACCACACTTCTAATTTTTTCCACATTCAAACACAACATAGTTTGTGAAAACCAGTGAAATACAGTAGGAGGGTTAATCTCTTTCCAATTCAGCAAAATGGATCTTCTAACCACTAAAGTAAGAAATGCAATCATCCAGCGTGCTGAAGATGTTAAATGATTTGAGTCTATCATTGGTAATCCAAAAATAGCAGTAATTGGATGAGGTTGTAAGTCTATATTCAAAACGGTTGAAATAATATCAAAAGTATCTTTCCAATATTTTTCCAACAAAGGACATAACCAAAACATGTGAGTTAAAGAGGCTATCTCGGAATGACATCTATCATATATAGGATTAATATAAGAATAATAACGAGATAGTTTATCTTTGGACATATGAGCGCTGTGCACTACTTTAAACTGTATCAACACATGTTTAGCAGATATAGAGGATGAATTAACCAATTGAAGAATTTTTTCCCATTTTTCAATCGGTATAGTAATCTTAAGTTCTCTTTCCCAATCAGCTTTAATTTTATTGGAAACATCAGGACATAAATTCATAATTATGTTATAAATAATTGCTACAACACTTTTCTGAGAGAGAGTTAGATCTAAAATTTTTTCCAAAGTATCCATTGGATATGAGTGTGGAAAATTAGGAGAAGCAGTAATTAAAAAGTTTCTAATCTGTAGGTATCTAAAAAAGTGAGATCTGGGTAAGTTATATTTATTAGAAAGTTGATCAAAAGACATGAAACAATTATCCAACCTAAATCACGAAAACGTACTATACCTTTGGTTTTCTAGTCAAAGTAAGCTTGATCCATAGTGGAAGGTTGAAAAAGGAAATTAGATATAATAGGACTTACTAAAATAAATTGATTGAACCCAAAAAATCTTTATTAAAAATCATTATTCATCCTTTAATATTAGGAGGTTAATGTATATTGTTTATATCCCCTCACTTATTACCCCAGAATGTATTATCTCATTAGATGCTGAGAAAGCCTTTGACAGAGTTGAATGGCCTTATTTATTTAGTGTGCTCGAGAAATTTAATTTTAGTTTGACGTTTATATCTTGGATTAAATTGTTATATTATTCCCCGGTAGCTTCAGTTTGTACTAATAATCAAAGATCTCCCTTTTTTCATCTTTTTCGTGGTACTAGGCAAGGATGCCCTCTTAGTCCTTTACTATTTAATATCACCCTTGAACCTTTAGCAATTGCTATCCGTGACTCGCCCAATATTTTTGGTATTACCCACGGAAACGAAATAAATAAATTATCACTATATGCAGATAACACACATACATCAAAGTTGCTGGTGAACACAGCACGCCAGGCAGCATCTCTAGGAAGAGGTGCAGTCGACGTTTCAGGCCGAGACTCTTCGTCAGGACTAAATGAAGGAAGAGTGAGTAAGGGATTTGAAAGTTGGAGGGGGAGGGGGAGATCCAAAATGATAGGGGAAGACAGGAGGGGGAGGGATGGAGCCAAGAGCTGGACAGGTGATAGGCAAAAGGGGATACGAGAGGATCATGGGACAGGAGGTCCGGGAAGAAAGACAAGGGGGGGGAACCCAGAGGATGAGCAAGAGGTATATTCAGAGGGACAGAGGGAAAAAAAGGAGAGTGAGAGAAAGAATGTGTGCATAAAAATAAGTAACAGATGGGGTACGAGGGGGAGGTGGGGCCTAGCGGAAGTTAGAGAAGTCGATGTTCATGCCATCAGGTTGGAGGCTACCCAGACGGAATATAAGGTGCTGTTCCTCCAACCTGAGTGTGGCTTCATCTTTGCAGTAGAGGAGGCCGTGGATGGACATGTCAGAATGGGAATGGGATGTGGAATTAAAATGTGTGGCCACTCGGAGATCCTGCTTTCTCTGGCGGACAGGAACTTTGATGTGTGTTGCTTGAATTTCCAGCATCTGCAGAATTCCTGTTGTTTACTATATGCAGATGATTTGTTATTATATATCTCTAATCCGGAGAAGTCAATTCCTACTATTCTAGCTTTGTTGGCTCAATTTAGTAATTTTTCTGGCTACAAATTGAATTTTAATAAGATTGAATTATTTCCCCTAAATAAGCAGGTACCTATTTATGGATGTTTACCTTTTAAATTGGTTACTGACTCATTTATATATTTAGGGATAATAATTACGAAGAGGTATAAAGGCTTATTTAAAGCTAATTTTTTACCTTTAATTGATCAGATTAAACTTTTGTTTACTAAATGGTCACCAATTTCTTTGTCTTTGATTGGTCAGATTAATGCTATTAAGATGATTATTTTGCCCAAATTTCTATATGTATTTCAACCGGTTCCAATTTTTATCCCAAAATCTTTTTTCGATAATGTTGATTCAAAAATTTCCTCATATATATGGCAGAACAAAAATCCTAGGCTAGGTAAAAGGTATTTACAGAAATCTAAAAAGGAGGGGGGGGCTCGCCCTCCCAAATTTTAGATTTTATTATTGGGCAATTAATATTCGATACTTAAAATTTTGGTTAGGAGATTTGGATGTATCTTTAAATCCACATTGGGTAAATCTTGAATGTAATTCATTACAAGGTCTTCTTTGGGTTCGGTTTTAGGAACTTTGTTTCCTTTTATTTCTTCTAAATTGTATAAACAAATGTTTATGTCCTTAACATACAAAAAAAATCCTGCTCATTGTTCTCCTTAATAGCCACTAACCGGAATGAATAGTCGTATTGGAGATACCAGGAGGTACGGTGTGTGGCACATTGTGC
This sequence comes from Mobula birostris, assembly GCF_030028105.1. NCBI lineage: Eukaryota > Metazoa > Chordata > Chondrichthyes > Myliobatiformes > Myliobatidae > Mobula > Mobula birostris. Next base: position 71,565,773 of record NC_092383.1, read on the forward strand.
ACTAGACTCCTGAAGCAGCAAATAATTTAAGAAATTGGAAGGTGATGGGGTTTACAGAAAGAAAGAAACTGCAGTAGTTTGTCAGTGTGAGAAGAAATGCGTTCACGCTAGGCATAATTGAACGAGAAAGAAAGATAAGGTAGGGTCTAACATCAATGACTCCATGTGACTTCAAATGGTAGTTGGCACAGAGCCTGTCAGGACCAAAGCAGCATAAAGGAAGGTTGTTATTACATCTCTATTGTCCCAGCAATTCGAACACTTTGGACTCACTTGACAAAATCAGGAAAACAGATCATTTGTCATGAATTAAGACTACAAGCACTATTATCTGAAATCATTATATAGGTTATTGGAAGCCTTGGTCATCCCTTTAACAATCCAGTAGTTAAAGTTTAACTACTGAATGACTAATTTTCCCTGTCTCAGAGTGCTTGAAGACAATACAGTGGATTCCAATTATTTGGGACAGCCACTTATTTGGGACAACCTTTAAAAAAAACAAAAACTAAATGAGAAAATATCTGGGGTTTCCTTTGTTTATTTGGGACACTATGCCACTCAGTTGGGGTGAAAACTTGCTGACCAGTTTTTAACTAGTCAGTTGCATGTGCTCGTGTGGCCGTTAGACACTACACCGTGCTTAGAGCGAACAGTTTTTAAATGGCATCAGTTGCATGTGTTTGTCTTCAAAAAGCAGTAATTTCTGTCACTGATAGTTGGTGAGAAATTAGCAGTAAGACAATTCAGAACTATTTTGCTCACTGTGATTTCAATCATTCAGACTCAGAGGTGCGAGAAATGGCTGGGAGTGAATATGAAATGATTTCCCCACTTCAGCAAATTAGGAAGTATAAAAAATTTGAAGGCATCAACAATCATATCAAATGTTACAATGAAAATGAAGATTTGGAGCATGCAACTGTTTGTGTGGCCATGAGACACCTCACTGTGCTTAGAGCAAACAGCATCAGTTGCATATGCGTGTGTTCTATCATTCATTTGGACCAAGAAATGATGAATTAAAAAGCAGAAAAATGTTGACACTATTTCATGAAAGAAGACAATATAGGCAGTCCATTATATGCATTAAGTGTCTGCACTGAATTTATTCACTTACACTCAGTCAAAAGAACATGGTAGCGTACACTGGATTAATTCCTCCATAGATAACTGTTAGGAACTAGTAAACAGTTTTACAGTACTGTAGTAATATTGGTAGTTCTAATTTGTTCTGTATTTAATTTAAATATGTAATTTGTTACTTAGTTAAATGATAGTTTCTTTTTTATGCCTTCTATTTGCATGAAATATTGACTAATTGGGCCAGCCACTTAATTGCACCAAAATGTACTAGTCCTGATGTGTTCCAGTTAACTGGAATCCACTGCATATGCATTGCAGATGTCTTTGTTGATACATAGACAACTAAGGAGTTTGGATATTAATAGCCAGTCAGACTTACATTCAGAAAAGATGAATTAAATTTGGCAGAACAAAACTGAAATAGAGGAGGTATTAGAAATCTAAAGCAAAACAGTAAACATTATAAATACAGTGCTAGTCTTAGAAACTGACTAAAATCTGCATAGACTTTTATTTCCCTTATTTCAGAATGGCCCTCGTTTGATATATGACATCATTCATGATTTGATCCAAGTACAGGTTCTCTTATTGCAGTTTCATAGCGTTTTTTTTAGCCCATGAGACACGGGAGCAGAATTAGGCTATCTGACCCATCAAATCTGCTCCACCATTCCATCATGACTGATTTATTATCCCTCTCAATCCCATTCTCCTACCTTCCCTGTAACCTTTGACACCTCAACTAAAGAGGAATATATCAACATCCACTTTAAATATAATGTTACGTACCCCGTAACTGGGTTGCCAAACCAGCAGAAATGGATCACTCAGTTGGAGTCTGGATTACTGGAACTAAGAAAGTTTTATTAAAGAAATAAGCAACACAGTACTCTAATAGTAAGGATATAAATGCAACAGGTTAGCAATGAATAAACACACATGTGCACAGATCTAGGATAATAGGATCAATCAAGCTCTATCGTCGTCTAGGGGTAAATGACCAGTTTCAAAGTGACGCAAAATTCAGTTCAATTGAGTTTAGTTCAGTTCACAGTAATCACTGCCATGGGAGAGAGAGAGAGAGAGAGCGAATGAATATTCAAATCGGATTCCAAACAGACCTTCGATATTCCTCACAGTCAGCTTTCGGGCGAGCCCTTTGTAATGTCTTCTGAGGTCACCGATTGTGACCCCTCCGTTTCAGATACGATCGTTCCTCTGCAGTGAACCTGGCACCCAGGCAAGGTCGGACACACACCAGGTTCCCGCCGAACGTACCTTTCCACTCTGTGCGTCTATGGCTTGGTCCCGCGACCAGCCCTCCAAAACTCCCACCGAATTGTGGGAGACGCACCGCTTCCAGGGTCTCGTTACCTCGTGGTGTCGTGTGTGTCGCCTTAGTGAACCTGTCCCTTTTTATCCCCCTGCTGGGGTATCGCCTGTCCATCACACTTCAAACAGTTCAGGGCTCAAAGGGAGCCGATCTTGACAGCTCTCAGACCGTATCTCTTTCCATTAAACTCTCCCGTCTCTTCATTAACATTTCCAAATGCTGCTCCATTGTCTTCCTTATCTCTCTTTCTCCTGAAGACAGGTGGCAGATCCCACTGGTGCCAGCACAGGACAGTTAACATCTTAATCTATGTGTACTCTTTGTAACCCTCTTTCGTCACACCCCTCACCTTTAAGGATTTTTACCGGGGTAAAAATTACAAACATGAATACATTATTTGATACACACAAATATACATCTTCATCAGCTATTTGGCTAATACAGAGAATTTTAAGTTGTCAACACCTTGACAGACAGTCAGCAATCACATTTTCCGCTCCTTTTATATGTGTAATTTTTAATAATCCCCTAAACCAGGCTCCAACTTAGCAAACTTCATAGTGGCCGAAAACACTGATGAATTGCGATCAGTGTAACCTCTCACTGGGTTTCGTCCCGGACCACGATAACAAGGGTCGTCCCATCCCGACTTAGTTTTCTCTCGCAAGGGCTTAGTAGGAGGGGGAGGGGTAGTAACTGCAGAGTTATTGCAAAACTTCCTACAGTACCCCACCATCTCCAAGAGCCTTCTGAGGACCCTCTTGTCTGTCGGGGTTCGGATGTCAGAGATAGCCCGCACTTTAGCTTGCATCGCTGCCAGCTGCCCCTGTGTTACCACAATTCCCAGATAAGTGACCTTCGTGTGGCCGAACTCATTTTTTTCAAGGTTCACTATCAAGCTGGCTTCAGACAGCCGTATCACATCGCCAATACATACTTCTGTGTTCGTTAGCCCTTTCGTCACTGAATTACTCATTCTATAGGGCTGTTGCTCACTAGGCTGACCTAGCATGACAAACACCACCCAACATCCCAGTTCCTTGCATCGCCTCAGGATAATCAAACACACGCGTGCGAGCCGTTTAATTACTTCTCCTAAAGAGTCGCTTTGTTCGGGGATTAAGGGAGAGACCTTATCGGCAGAGCTGGCCAAAACAATAACCTTCTCCCATCTGGTTGATACCATACTCATCTTTTCAAAATGTTTTTTTTCTCTTATCAGGGGGACCCTAGCTTCATTGATTTCCGTGCTAACACCGACTAGGTTTGTTAGCATATCGAAAGCCTGTGACCGTCTCAGTTCGCGTCTGCCATAATCAATAACATCCTTCCTCCTGTGCAGCCAGTAAACCTCTTTCATGGTTCCGCCAACTGTTTCCTTCAGCACCTCAAAATGCCCACCGAGGGGTACCTTGTGGGCCAGGTTAAAAATCTCATCCCCAGAGATTTTCGGCACCATCCCCCATTCCTCATCTGCGGTACTTGGTCTCCCTTCCTTCCTTAGCACACCCTTCTCCACACAATAGCCTACTGGCTCTCTTTTTAATCCTGCTTCAGAGAGAGCAGTTTCCTCATCTCGCTTCTGTACCTGTATAAAGTCCTTCTTTTCTACTGATAAATCTACCTTAATTTCCCCACTTCCTCCTGTTTCATTACGTTCCTTCTTTGCACTTTCTACCCCTTCCTCGTACAAGGCTGGCAGAAACGTCTCAGCTAAATTTACTTCGGCAGTCCCGGGATGAACCTGTGAGTCCATGGGCGGGGCCTCAATGCTGGCAGGCTGACCTGTCAAGCTCACTGTCGAGAACACAATTCCCCCGGCGAGGTCATTACCGAGCAAGACTTCCACGCCTTTCATCGGTAATTCGGACCTCACTCCGATCGTGACTAGTCCAGAGACCAAGTTGCTTTGTAGGTGTATCTGGTGCAAAGGGACTGCCTCTGTCCCTTCCCCAATACCTTTGACCCTGACCTCCCCAGTCTGGGTCTCTGAACTAAACTCTAATACACTCTTCAATATCAATGACTGACACGCTCCCGTGTCTCTCCAGATCCGCACTGGTACTGGGTTTAACCCCTCCTTCACCGACACCAATCCGGCCGAGATAAACCTCTCACACCCTTCCTGAACTTTGGCAGACCTTTCCTCTCCTAGCGGTTCGTTTACCAGCTCAATACAGCCAGTCAAAGTCGCCGTTTTTCCTTTTCCCGTCTCCTTTGGGGCAAAGCACCTGGACGCAAAGTGTCCGACTTTCCCACAATTATAACAGACGACCCCAGGAGACTTCCTACCAGACTGCTCCCGGTCTACCTTATCCTTCTCACTAGTCCCCGGCTTACTTTCTGACTTTTCTGGCGGACTCTCCCCACCGTCCTGACTACGTTCTGGTAGCCTTTACTCGGGACAAACTTCATTCTATGCGTCAACGCGTACTCATCTGCTAACTTAGCAGTTGCGGCTAACGTGGCTGCCTCTTTCTCGTCTAGGTAGGGTCTCATACCTTCAGGGACACAACCTTTAAACTGCTCAATCAGGATCAGCTGTAGCAGTCTGTCATAATCCCCATCCACCCCCTTCGAGGCGCACCAATGCTCACAATATGTCTGCATCTCACGGGCAAACTCTAAATACATGCGGTCCCACTGCTCCCTCGCATTCCGGAACCTCTGCCGGTATGCCTCCCGGACCAACTCATAAATCCTGAAGATGGCCTCTTTCACCACCTCATACCTCTGGGCATCTTCCGCGGACAAAGCTGAGTAAGCTTGTTGGGCTTTCCCTTTAAGTACACTCTGAAGCAAAACAGCCCACTTATCCCTCGGCCAGTCCTGACTTATAGCCACTTTTTTGAAATGGAGAAAGTACCGATCCACATCGGTATCGTCAAATGGGGGAACCAGCCTAACCTCCTGGGTCGGCCTGAACCCTCCACCTTGGTTCGGGATGGGCCCCTGCGCTGCCATCATCTTTAACTTCTCCAGCTCAAATTCCCTTTCCCTCTCCTCTTCTCGCTCCAACTGTTTATCCCTCTCTTCTCGCTCCAACTGTCTCTCTCGCTCTCTCTCCCCTGCCGTTCTAACTGTTTCTCTTTCTCTTCGTGTTCTAGCGGCCATACCCGGAACTTGTACTCGAGTCTCAGCTTTTCAAGCTGCACCTGTACCGCGTCTCCAGCAGATTTTTCAATAGATATCACCTCCAGCTCCCCTTGGAGAAACACACCTTTAGATACATAGTGCTCTACGATAGCTCTGTGCATCTGCTCTCTCCTCATTGTCGACTTCCCCTTAACAAGATATAACCGCTTGGCCACAGCTGCCAATTCCACTTTCCTGGCATCCTCTAATGCCTCCAAGGTCGGCGCCTTTAGAAATTCCTCAATCTCCATTTCTGCTGTTTGCCTTTTCTTTCTTTCGGGAATTTTAACCCAATCAATTTACTCCGTCCCAAATTTAGCGTTCAAAATCGCGGACGAGAACCCCACTTATGTTACGTACCCCGTAACTGGGTTGCCAAACCAGCAGAAATGGATCACTCAGTTGGAGTCTGGATTACTGGAACTAAGAAAGTTTTATTAAAGAAATAAGCAACACAGTACTCTAATAGTAAGGATATAAATGCAACAGGTTAGCAATGAATAAACACACATGTACACAGATCTAGGATAATAGGATCAATCAAGCTCTATCGTCATCTGGGGGTAAATGACCAGTTTCAAAGTGACGCAAAGTTCAGTTCAATTGAGTTCAGTTCAGTTCACAGTAATCACTGTCGTGGGGGGGGGGGAGAGAGAGAGAGAGAGAGCGAATGAATATTCAAATCGGATTCCAAACAGACCTTCGATATTCCTCACAGTCAGCTTTCGGGCGAGCCCTTTGTAATGTCTTCTGAGGTCACCGACTGTGACCCCTCCGTTTCAGATACGATCATTCCTCTGCAGTGAACTTGGCACCCAGGCAAGGTCGGACACACACCAGGTTCCCGCCGAACGTACCTTTCCACCCTGTGCGTCTATGGCTTGGTCCCGCGACCAGCCCTCCAAAACCCCACCGACTTGTGGGAGACACACCGCTTCCAGGGTCTCGTTACCTCGTGGTGTCGTGTGTGTCGCCTTAGCGAACCTGACCCTTTTTATCCCCCTGCTGGGGTATCGCCTGTCCATCACACTTCAAACAGTTCAGGGTTCAAAGGGAGCCGATCTTGACAGCTCTCAGACCGTGTCTCCTTCCGTTAAACCTCCCATCTCTTCATTAACATTTCCAAATGCTGCTCCATTGTCTTCCTTATCTCTCTTTCTCCTGAAGACAGGTGGCAGATCAACTGTTGATCCCACTGGTGCCAGCACAGGACAGTTAACATCTTAATCTATGTGTACTTTTTGTAACCCTCTTTCATCACAATAACCAATGACTTGTCATCCACAGTTGTCTGTAGCAATCAGGTCCACAGCTTCACCACCAACTGACTAAAGAAAATCCTCCTCATCGCTATTGTAAGGAGCTGTCCCTCTATTCTGAGGCTGTGCCTTCTAGGTCTAGACACACACAGAATAGGAAACATCCTTTCTACATGCACTTTAGCTACGCTGACTTTGGCCTATTTTATCATGTGCCTCCAAGTACCCTGAAATCCCATCCTTAATAACAGACTCCAACATCTTCCCAACCACTGAGGTTAGGCTTACTGTCCTATAATTTCCTTTCTTCTGCCTCCCTCCCTTCTCAAAGATTGGCGCGTCATTTGCACTTTTCCAGTCCTCCAGAGCCATTCCTCAGTCTATTGACTCTTGAAAGACCATTACTAATGCCTCCACAATCTCTTCAGCTACCTCTTGCAGAACCCTGGGGTGTAGCCCATCTGGTCCGTGAGACTTATGTTCCTTCAGACCATTCAGCTTCCCAACAACGTTTTTCTTTGTAACAGCAACTACCCTCACTTCTACCTGCAAGACTCTCAAAGTTCTGGCATACTGCAAGTGTTCCACAGTGAAGATTGACACAAAATACTTATTCAGTTCATCCACCATTTCTTTATTTGAAGTACATTTATTATCAAAGTATGTACACTATGTACAATCTTGAGATTTGTCTCCTTATGGGCAGCCACAAAACAAAGAAACCCAATAGACCCATTAAAAAAGGCTGTCGAGCACCAAATGTGCAGAAGAAAAATTAGTGCAAACAATCAAAGTAAGCAAATAACATTCAGAACAAAAGTTCACAAAGGTGAATCCACAGCCATGAAGCCAGTCATCACTGCACCCAATCCAGGAGCCCTTTAGTTGCAGGCTACAGCCTTAGCTCACTGCAGAGACAAGTAAACCTTATGGACCGGTGAGATGAACACTGGCCCGTCCTTCTCCTTTGGCCCCGACACCCTGAGCTTTTCAATCTGGCCCAGCACTTAAATCAGCCAAACATCGGGTCGTTCCATGCTCTTGGACCAAGGTCATTCTGGCTCTGTGTTGGATTATGCTTGATCCACCCCTCATTCAAATCACTGATATTGAATAAACAGCTGGGGCTCTAGTACTGACCCCAGTAGTATCCTTTTAGGAACAGCCTCCCCACCTGAAATTAACCCATTCATTCTAACTCTGTTTTTGTCCGTAAATCAAATGACACTGACATCGATGTATTATTCCCAAACACGTGTGCTTTCATTTTGTTTAATAATCTCTTTTGTGGTACTTTGAGAAGACTTAAAATTCCAAATGCACCACATTAGCTAGTTCCCCGCATAGTTCCAACTTCATATAATTTTACCATTTTTGTGAAACATGATATTCACTGCCTAATTCTATTATTTTGGGCAGTAATTTTCTAGGTATTCTGCTGCCACTTCCTTAATACATAGCACACTGGGTCAGCAGCTGGAAGTACTGCTGTACAACTTTGGTGACCTGTGCTTGATCCCCCAACCCATGTGGAGAATGCTCCTTTTCTCTGTTGCTACAGTTTCTCCCAAATAACAAAGACATCCTGAGAGGCTAATGGGCACTTGTAAATTACCCCTAGTGTAGATGATGGATAGATAATCACAGAGAGTTGGTTGGTGTTTGAGCGAAGAAAACAATAGAATGAGGTCTCGGACTGATGAGAAGACTCGAAGAAATGGTATTAACTTGATAAACCAAATCGTTGCATTCTGTCATAAGAAAATATGAAATAGATTCTAGCACACTGCAAGCTGTCAATGTCTGATCAAATGGCTCCTAGTTTCTCATTTACTCTCTCCTGCTTGTTTTCTATCTGTCAGAGTAATGGAATTTTGGAAAATAGTTACTGAGTAACTCCGTAGCAACTTCTCTCAAATCCTTGGGATGCGGATTAGTAGTCTTGGAGATACAGTACAGTATCTCATCTTTCACTGAAATTAATGTCTCCAATATTGAGTTTCTACCAATACTAATTTCTCAGTTCCTCATCCATTCTGGAGTTAATTACATCCACTATTTCCAAGAGATTTTCCAGATCCTGTTATTATAGTATTGCAGCAGAATAGATTGATCTGAAAGCATGAGTTTTGAAACCATCATGACAGCTGGATATTGAACTGCAAGGAATTAAATAAATCTAAAATTTATAAATGGATGCTCGGAACAGTAAAAGTGTGAGCTAACTATTGGTGAGGCCGTAATGTGTTTTCTGCTGTTCTCCACCAACTTAAGTTGTAAAGTGGTCTCTCTATACTATTGGGGGGTAACAAGTGCACGCAACTTTACTTAAACTTGTAATAGTTGTACATAAAAAATCATATTACTTAATCATTTTGTATAACAAATGGTTCCTTTGCAGTGCCTACATACATTTTCTATTGCTTATTTGTGATCCTGAATAGCTTTCAGCTGAATTAGTATCTTTTTGGCCTGCCATTCAGCCATAATGTAAGCAGTATTCAGTGTGATTCTCAATGATTAGAGGCCTGGTGGGGTAATCGGTACTTTACTGTGGTTTAAATTACTGCCTGCTGTTTTGTGAGGCAGCTGCCCTTCTGTTTCTTTACATGATGAACCAACTGGAAATTTACTGGCCCTGCCTCTTTTGTGACAGCTTGACGGAATTTATTTTTGTCTACAAGTGTTCTTGTCGCACTTCAAATTGTCAGTTCTATTATGAACTTGTGTGGATATATTTAGTTTGAAACGTTGACCATTCATGGCTGACCCACAAGTGGGATTGCATGGATGTCACACATATTCTGACTTTCGGAAAAAACCTAACCGAACCACACATCACCCCAACAAAGAAAACACAATAATATCTTTGAAAGTAAAAAACCCATATAACTTATCGCTTCTTTCATCAACGTAATATTCTGCACAGCACATTTACTGAATAAAAAGCAATGGTAAAAATTACATCACACCGGTTGTTTTCTAACCCCCCCCCCCGCCCCACAGTTCTTTAGGGAAACAACAAATCAGGGGAAGACCAATTTTCTTCTCAATCCTGATCTGCTATCTGGTGAAATTATGTCTGCTTTGTGACCTAATTCCACATTCTTGCTTTGTCTCCATGTCACATTGTATCTTTGCTTAACTACTGAATGTCAGTTACTGCTTTCAGAAGAAAGTTCCACATTTTTACCATTCTTTGCATGTACATGTTATTCCCTAACTTCATTCCTGCAGTACCGAGCTGTAGGTTTTGGACTATGTACCATATGTACAAACCCCATTTCCAGAAAAGTTGGGATATTTTCCAAAATGCAATAAAAACAAAAATCTGTGATATGTTAATACACGTGAACCTTTATTTAACTGACAAAAGTACAAAGAAAAGATTTTCAATAGTCTTACTGACCAACTTAATTGTATTTTGTAAATATACACAAATTTAGAATTTGATGGCTGCAACACACTCAACTAAAGTTGGGACAGAGTTAAAATAAGATTGAAAAGTGCACAGAATATTCAAGTAACACCGGTTTGGAAGACTCCACATTAAGCAGGCTAATTGGTAGCAGGTGAGGTATCATGACTGGGTATAAAAGTAGCATCCATCAAGGGCTCAGTCTTTGCAAGCAAGGATGGGTCGTGGCTCAGCCCTTCATGCCAAAATTCGTGAGAGAATTGTTAGTCAGTTCAAAAGGAACATTTCTCAACACAAGATTGCAGAGAATTTAGGTCTTTCAACATCTACAGTACATAATATTGTGAAAAGATTCAGAGAATTCAGAAACACCTCAGTGTGTAAAGGGCAAGGTCGGAAACCACTGTTGAATGCGCGGCACTGCCTAAGAAACCGTCATGCTACTGTGACAATTATAGCCACCTGGGCTCGGGAGTACTTCGGAAAACCATTGTCACTCAACACAGTCTGTCGCTGCATCCAGAAATGCAACTTGAAACTGTATTATCAAGGAGGAAGCCATACATCAACTCTATGCAGAAGCGCCGGTGAGTTCTCTGGGCCCGAGCTCATCTCAGATGGACCGAAAGACTGTGGAACCGTGTGCTGGGGTCAGATGAGTCCACATTTCAGCTAGTTTTCGGAAAAAATGGGTGTCGAGTTCTCCGTGCCAAAGATGAAAACACCATCCAGATTGCTATTAGCGAAAGGTGCAAAAGCCAGCATCTGTGATGGTATGGGGGTGCATCAGTGCCCACGGCATGGATGAATTCATGTATGTGAAGGTACCATTGACTCTGAGGCGTATATTAGGATTTTAGAGAGACATATGTTGCCATCAAGGCGGCGTCTCTTCCCGGGACGTCCATGCTTATTTCAGCAGAACAATGCCAGACCACATTCTGCACGGACTACAACAGCGTGGCTTTGTAGACACAGAGTGCGTGTGCTTGACTGGCCTACTGCCAGTCCAGATCTATCTCCTATTGAAAATGTATGGCGCATCATGAAGAGGAGAATCAGACAACGGAGACCACGGACTATTGAGCAGCTGAAGTCTTATAAACAGCAAGAATGGACAAAATTTCCAATTGCCCTCAGTTCCAAAATGATTAAAAAGTGTTATTAAAAGGAAAGGTGATGTAACACAATGGTAAACATGCCTCTGTCCCAACTTTTGTTGAGTGTGTTGCAGCCATCAAATTCTAAATTTGTGTATGTTGACAAAATACAATTAAGTTGGTCAGTAAAACCATTGAAAATCTTTTCTTTGTACTTTTGTCAGTTAAATAAAGGTTCATGCGAATTAACATATCACAGATTTTTGTTTTTATTGCATTTTGGAAAATATCCCAACTTTTCTGGAAATGGGGTTTGTACATGGCTTATAATGATGATGAAGCCCCTTTTCTATGACTAGCCAGCCAGAAGAAATGGTTTCTCTCTATTTGCCCTAACAATTTCCATTAAAACTTAAATCAAATCAGAATAAATTGTAAGAAAAATAGCTTCTTTAATGTTCTCCAAAATTAATCATTTGCTTCTAGACATCATCTTGGTACATCCACCCTATACTTCTTCCAAAGCTGGCATAGTCTTTCCCAGGAGTGATACCAAAAATTGCTCACAGTGTCCCAAAAGTTATATGGCTTTTTAGTTTCAAAGATAATATTGTGTTTTTCTGTCAAGCTGTCAGAAAAAAAATCTGTGGTCCCTATTAGGCAAGCCCTCCTAATATGAAGACCCGCACTGCATTAGCCTTATTGACTTTGCTCTGAACCCATCTGGAACATTTTGGTGATCTAAGAACCAAGGTGCTCATATTTCTATGAACATCCATGGTTCTAGATTTTCAGCATTTTGAAATTACTCTGTCTGTTGTAAGTCCAAATACATTGACCACAGATAACCTGGTTGAAGTACGCTTGCTACAGTTTAGCCAGTCATTCAAAGGATCAAAATCTCAATGTAAAGATTAGCTTTCTTTTTGTCATTTGCACATTGAATCGCACAGTAAATTGCATTGTTTGTCAGGAGAGTGAGATTCTCTGGGATTCTCTCAGATGATTTTTCACTCCTGATGGTTTGCAGTGTAAATAAAGACTTTTATATTTCCAAGTTACAGTTTCCATTTGGCTCAGTTTTATTCATTTACAAGAGTAGCACCAAGTTAGTCATTAATCTTCAATAACATGTTCTCAGTTTATTGTCCAAGGAGCTCTGGGTCGCTATAATCTCCAGGCTGCCAGCCAGCAAACACAGTTTCTTCTAAATAAATGCCATAAAGTGTCAAAACCAAAACAAAAACTCCTGCTGGTGGCTCCTCACCACCTCAAGCTGTCAACAAGAGAGGATTGCTGAATGAAAGAGATGGATATCTTGTAGTTGATTTGAGAATTATGCAAAGAATTTGCAGGATGACAGTTTTTTTGTACTGTACAGCTGCCCCTCATCAGTCTACACAAGTTCAAGGATAAAAAAATAAGCTTGATAATTTATGTTTTTCATATTCATTCTTCTTTCTGTGAGCAACAGTTAAGATTTCATGATTCATTAGGTAGCCTCAATTGCCTTGCTTATATCCCAAATTGTGATAGGCTTTGTCCATGTTCTTGGATCTGCACTTGGAGAATATTCCATCGTACTCATGACCTTTATCTTGTAGATGATGATTAAAGCTGTGGGATATCATTCACTACAGTCTTGTAGAGTTAGTAGTTAATATAGCTAATCTAGTTGATTCCCTGATCAATAGTATGCTCCAGGATGTTCATGGTAATGCATTGAATAATAAACTAGATTAAACTCTCTTTTATTGGAAGTAGTGATTGCTTTTGAGTAAATATTACTTGCCTTTAATCAGCCCACTTGAAAATTTTATCTCAGCCCCATTGCACAAGCTATTTCATCACTTCATTTGCTGAAGAGTTGTAATGAGAACTGAACAAACATTTGCACATCTGACCATGATACAGAAGGAAGACCATTGAAGAAGCAGCTGAAGAGCGACAGACCTACGGTACAATTCTGACCTTGCAAAGCTTGGCTGACTTTCCTGAATCTAATCACTGTGCAGCAGATGGGACTACATTGGGAATGCATTGAGATGCAAGAGCTCATTATTTGATTCACTCACCTCAGTCTCTTTGAACAAGCAAGATTAATATTGCCTGATGTGTAGTGAAGCTAAAACTTTGCTCTGATTTTTTTTTTTACAGGGGTTGCCTAAATCCATTTGTTGTAAATAGAAAGATTTTTGGGTTGGTATGCTTACTTAATGGATCTCCAACATACATACAGTACCTTGATGTTATCACCACTGTTACCAGGGAATTGTGTGTGTGTGCTGAATAACTGTCTTTTTTTTTGAAACTCAGGTTATCCACTCAGTTCTACATATTTCTTTCAAAAAGATTTAAAATCGTGTACTGTTAAAAAAGGGTGAAATTTATTTACAAGTCTCTAGAATATTTCAAACTGAAAGTTTTTGAGATTGTTGCACTGTTGGGAAGCAGGTGCACTGTGATACTCTCATGTTCAGTCAAATCACAGCAAGTATACATGTTCTTAGCAATAAAAAACATTGACAAGAATAAACTGCAATGCCTTTTCATCTTTACTTTTAAAGTCAATGCCTTCTGTACTGTTCTATTACATTGCTATTCAGCAGTGAAACTGCTGTCACTCCTGTGGCCATCGAGTCACAGTTAGCATATGCACGTAGATACTCAGAGAAAATGATGTTCTATACTTTGACAGTGCTTCTTTTCACAACCCTGGAATATCTCAACATGGTTTACGGTGGTTGAAAGTCTTTCTTTGATATTCACTTTATATATTGGGGAGAAGAATCAATTCGTACACAGCAAGCAAACAACCATGTGATGATTTATATAAGTACTGATGCTGGTAGGGATAAACAATGAGATATTATTCTCCACAATTTCATCAAAAAAGGAAGTTTATGTTGTGGTATAATAATATATATTATTAACCAAGAACACATGAATGAACATGATTAAACCCAATTGTATTGTCACTGCTGGTATCACATAATTACTGTGTAAAAATCATGGGACTTTCAGTATATGTTAAATACTAATTAATGAATTTTCAAAATCTATTGAAATTTTAAATGAGTTTAAGTATTAAGCTATAGGCTTGAGATATGTAGATCTGTAGAAAGGCAGATTTCAAAGGAATTTATGTTGATGGCAGGGTACAATGTGCTGATGTAACAGATAGAATATTTAGCACTAAGGATCAGGGAAGAAAATCCAAACAAGAATCTGCAGAAAAACTGCAAGTCATCGACATCCTTTGGCATATAATATTTAATGTATTTTTGCTGACAGTCAGAGAATTTAATGCCTGAGGGAAGTTATGAGTTAACATGATAAGAACTTAGCAAGCTCCATTTACAAAATGGTTGGGCTGTTTTGCTTACAACCATGAAAAGTGGAATTTTCTTTTTATTGGTCAGCAGATAGTCTTCAACAAAGACATCTTGTGTAATTGCTACCACCATCGACAACCAGCACATAGTATTAAGCAGTGTTACAAGTGCACTCAACTGTTCATGTTTATATTTCTTTTTGGCATCATCTGCAAACTCCGTAATGTTTGAACCATAGATACTCAAGGCATCACACTGATAATGCTGGTTAGTTTGGTGGCTGTCTCATCTCCTGTTTGTTTAAGTGAATGTATTGATGCCATTACTCTGATCACAGAAGAGTAAGGAGTTCTGGTGATAAGCACAAAAGATTCTGCAGGTGCTGGAAATCTTGAGCAACACACCCTAAGTACTGGAGGAACTCAGCAAGTCATCAGCATCTGTGGTGGGGAATAAACGGTCGATGTTTTGGGCCAAGACCCTTCATCGGGCCTCAAAGGAATTTTCTGATAAAGGGTCTTGCACTGAAATATTAACTGTTTATTCCCCTCCGTAGATGGTACTGACTTTCTGAATTCCTCAATATTTTATGTGTGCTGCTAAGGAATTCTGCTGATTTGACTGCATTTTATCCATATATTTCCTGGCCATTTCACTTCATTTTCTATTGGAGCCCTTGTATGTGTAGATTGGTGTGTCCATTCTACTACAATTCAGTGTTCCCACACAATGCAGAAAATTAAATTGCAATACTTCACTGAGCTGGAGCAATGAAAAGTGAAAGAATCAAGAAGGTGAAAATTATGAATATAGGTTCAAACTTGATCGATGATTAGAAAGGTGAGGGGATGAGGATTTAAAGTAAAAGGTTACTATAGGTCAAGGGTATTACAAAGTCCCTGAATTCATGTTGTGGCTGTTGCAAACACAAGCAAGATCATATAGCTTACCCGCATATAAGCATAGGGTTTCAGTTTGGAAGTGGTTGTGCATGCTTTTTAGTCTCTTTAGTTTATGAACTATGCTGTATTCTGGAATAAAACAGATTGCTACAGATATAAAATGTCATTTTGCATGTCGAAATTATAATTTTTGATTCATGATTATTTCTTGTTCTCAAAGTAGTGAAAGTGCCAGTCATGTGCAGCAAACAAATTTCCACTGTTACTTTGCATGCTATTTCTTCCGATGTGATTGATACCCTAGATGCCCAGAAATAATTGAATGGAAGTAAAAATGGAGCTGTATGATTTATTATCACACATACATCTTTCCATTTATTTTTCAATTTTCTTACAAATGGGCAAACCACTATCCTTGTACCTTCTCCTTAAAAATAATAAACATGGACGATCAGCAAAGTTGGGCTGTTTGTTTTTATGGATGTTTGTTTTCAAGCTGACTAAAAGTTTGTGAATTTTAAAAAGAATTGCCCAGAAGCTGCAATCCTTTACACAAGTTTAATAACAATGCTAGAATTGGGCCTTACCCTGAAAAATAGCCGTTGAATTAATCTTAGTCCACTGCTGCTAATGATATATATATTTGAGAGCTTTTAAATGGGTTTCTAGAAGAGTATAGGGAAAAGAAGTATAGTTTAAGAAATGTATGTATAAAGCGGGATGGTTAACTTAGACATAGTGGGCTGAATGGCCTGTTTCTCTACTGTACAGCTCTATGCCTCTCTAACTAGACTCAACCTATTTAACCTATTTTTCATGGACACATTTTAAGAACTTCTATCCTTGTATTAAAATGTTTTGAACATTGTGTAGGAAATTTTATAGACATTCTTCCAGTCACTTTCCATAAATCCAGTTGAAGATCAGCAGAAATCTTGGAGGCACTGAAGCTTCAACCATTCTTTACCAGTACCCTAGGACCAATTGATTTTCAGAATTTGCAATAATTCTATTCTTTAACCTTTTAATCTGCTCCCTTTTCAAAGATGTAATTAAGTTACCTTCTCAGACAAAGTATTCTGATTCTGGCCATCAAAGTATTCCTTCATATCAATTCTGTTTCCTGTGTAAGTAGGGCCAAAGTCTGTGGCCATTGATCCTTCAGATATTTATTTCATCTCCCTGGCGCCGAATGCATCTGTTAAGACTTATCTTGCACTTCTTTGCTCAGGCCGCCTGTTTCAACAGACAATCCAAGTAAGTAATTGCTGAATTATGGGATCATTCTGGCCCATGTCCCTTATACCCTTCTGAAGGGGAGGGAACGTTGACTCAGACCATGAGAGGCCTGCATCGGGCATTTTCATGCCTTACAAGGCGCAGATTGGAAGTCTGTGTGGGGCGCCACTCCTCGCACAGACTGAAGGTGGTATCTAGAACTGGAAACAATATTGCAAAAGGGGTGTTACTAACTGGTGTGTTATCATAACTTGCTGAGTGTTGTACTCTCTACATCCATATAATAGAGCTCAGGAACTATTTGCATTATTAACTAACTTCAAAGATATGTGCACAAACAATTTAAAGTCTCTTTATTCTCGCTTTCCTTATAATTATACCATGAAGATTTTTATCCATTTGTTGAATGTCTGATTTAAAGTTGGTTTTTTCCCAACTAATTGAAATGCAAAATGCCAAAGATTTACATTGCCATGCTCTGCATTTCCTTGTATGTAAAATCATATTTTATCTCAGATGGTCAAGTTATCTCAATGGCTTGACAGCCCTTGGATAAGTCAGCCAGCTCACAGTACTCAAGGGGAGTTTATGGTTATCTCTGGGGCACACTTGTTTCCTAAATGAGCTCCAACAAGGTCTGATTCATCTAATATAATGATCGCAATTTTGGTGGCAGTGGAAAGAAATTTTATCGACAGAGCTCAGGCAGCTTTTTCTTTCTCCAGAATTCTATAAAGAATATTAACTGTACTAGGGTAATCATCTTGAATAATGATCTTGCCTCAGATTTGCAATCAAGCATTTATTCATTGCTTTCTTTTCTTTACAGAACAATCAAGGTAGAGGTCTATGACTGGGACAGGGATGGCAGGTAAGGCTTGGATGAGTGCACATTTATAATGTTACATAAGAAGTCTAATCCACGAGAATACTATTATATTTTCCAATCATTAGTTATTCAGCTAAAAGACCCTGCATTCTGCATCGTAATTGGCATCTTGTGAGCTCTTGAAAGATCGGATACCATCTGGTATGAAGCAGCTTTTGTGAAGGGCATCAATATGATTACCAAGAACTGTGCTGTGTGTATCTTTGTAATGCATATTTGCAGAATAACTCTTGGCAAATTCATTGCAGCCTTGCTTCAGGTAGTGATCACTTCAGCAAGGAGTGAATTTTTAGTGACTTTTTAAAGTATAATATTTCCTGGCAATTAACTTAATCATATTTATCATTATGTTTCCATTTGTATTAAATAACAACAAGTGTACAAGGAAGAATTTTTTTAAGTTTAGTTGATTATTTTAGTGAGATATGGGTGACTATAGGGATGGAATTAAAGGCTTATTGGTGTGTCCTATGGTAGTCAAATATTGTGCAGTGTAAAATAACTCTGGTGTTGCCTGAACCAAGGAGCTCTGGGAAAGGATTCTGCCACTCTCTCTTTGTACAGCCCATTATTGATAACTGTGTCCTTGGTTAGTAAGTCCTTGTGTTCCCTCTGAGCAGACGTATTGGCATTTGTTCTTCCTCTGCTTCATGCCAATGCTGAACAGACTTTTCATCATCCTTCCTATTACCTTCTCCTTGAGCTTGACATAAGCTTTCATCAGTGAATCATTTTAGAACACCTTACTGTGTTAAATTTGGTATGAGTTCTTCAGGAAATTTTAAAAAAAGTGATAGATGGATAATTTACTTTGTTTGGATATTGAGAATTTTCTGTGCCATTATATTTTCACCTTTAGGGTGCTGAAGAAGGCTTTTGACACACAGACCTTCATCAGTCAGGGCACTGAGTATAGAAGTCAGTAAGTTACAATACATTGCAGTTGCGCAAGCTGCTGGTGAAGACGCACTTGAAGTATTCTCTACCCTATCTAATCACTAGCACTTTTACTAACTTTTCTCAAATGTTAGAATCCTTAGTAGAATCCTAAATGGAAATGATGAAGGTTAAATTACCAAAATACATCCAATATCACTGTAATAAAGCTAATTATGGAGTTGAACCAAAATCTCATCAATTTATTATTCAGAAGTTTATCGTTATCATTCATTAACTCCATCATGGCTCTAGCATCTGTTGGATCAGACTGTTTAATTCTTAGTTTAGGCTGCTTAATTATTATTTTCTTTACAGTTTAACAATTAACTCTTGATACTTTATATAATTACTTATATGCAAGTAACTTCATACTATGCTTCTTAGTGGTCACAGTGTGTAAATGCAAATTCAGTGTGTTCACTGATATGATTCTGGAAGCTTTTCTTGCTTCTGCATTACTTCAGTAAAAGCTTTCTCATTGGCTGACTCTTATCTGCAAAATTTGAATGTAATTTCCTTATCTATGGGTATAAAATAGCTGACCATAAAACTAGCACCATCTTGATTCTCAGTTGATGTCTCTTTGTTTTTAAGCTTTGTGCTATTAGCTTCTGCTCCTGTTACTGTCCTTTTCAAGTTTTCCATGTTCTATTAACGCTTAATGAAATGATTGTGAAGCAACAAGTTTTGTGCCCCTTTCCTGACTTCTGAAGGATCTTGGATTAAAACATCAGAATCCAACAATTAGTGTAGTAGGTGCCAAGATATTTTGTAAAGTTTAAGGAATAATTGCAGACAAAGTAGAATTTTTAGCATGCAGCAAAAGGAGTAAGAACTCCCTCTGTTCCAATTTGCTTGAGAGTAAACTTAGTTCTGATTCAATACCATTGTATAAAAATTAGGATTGAAGACTACTGCATGGCTATTTAATAAAAAAGATGTGTAAAAATTTTTGGTTGCAGGACAATCTATTTCAGTTGCACAATTATCTATTTTGGTACCTACTGAAATTATTTTGTTGCACAATCTATTCAGTTACTAGATGATCTATTTTGGTTGCTGGGAAATCCATTTAGCTGTAATCTATTTGGATGTACTCTATTTGATTGCGGGACTATCTATTATCGTTGCTGGATAATCTATTTGGTTACAATCTATTAAAATTTCATGATTATGGTCAAAGTAATAAAAAAAAATGTGTGAATTAAGTTCAATTCAAACAATGGCCAAAGTTGTGACACCTACAACAAGCTCTTACCTGAATAAAACATCTCAGATTGATAAAATTAATGAAAAAGTTTTAATGAAATATACCAACAATATTAAGAGAATTAAGATCCAGAAAATGTCTAAGGGAAAGGAAAAGCTCCTACTGATTTAGAGATCAGACCGCATGGTCGGTTTGATTTAATGTGCAAGTGATTGAAAGTGTTAATGGGACAAATCAAGACTTTATTAAGTTTTTAACTTGTGATAAACTACAAAACAGCATGGTAGAAACAGTAAATAGTCTAAAGAGCACATCTTTGCATTGAATGAACAAAAGAAAAGATAAAATTGAAGTGCAGTGTACGGAGTTTCATAGCAGACTGAGTTAATTTTTAACAGAGCCGCCTTGACTTCAGGGGGTGGTCCTGCTGGTGACTCTTCCTGTGATGCTACTGCTGGCACTCTGCCCTGGAAAACACTGCCTGCATTGAACAGTTTCTGGAGACAGCGACACCATCTGAACTCCGAGGAATTGTAGCCCACGGAACTTTCCCCAGAGACAGTGACTCTATTTGAACTCCGAAGAATTACAGCCTGTGTTGGTTGGACAGTCTCCCAACACAGCATCACCATCTGAACTCCAAGGAATTACAGGATGGACATGACATGGACTCCTACAGCTGCCCCTAGGAACTCAATTGAGGATGACAGTGATGAAACAATAAGATTGACAGTTCTGTTACAACTGGCCCCAATAAAGACCAAGTGAGTGAAGACACAGAACTGAAGATGAAACCATTGCTAATCAATGTATTGGCGAGCTAGTGGTAGAGTCATCAACTATTGCTCAACCACTCAACAAGGCAGACAGTGCTCAGAGTACCCTGGGACTCTTAATGAAAAGCAACTGTAAGTGTCTTGAACTTTAAAGGCAATCCTGTGTACTGCGCTTGCAAAAAGAATCCCTGTTAGAGGTACACCATTTACCCTGTGTACTAAGGAGAAATACATGATGGCAGTCTTAACTCGTGAGCATGGAGACTGACAACTTCCTGTTGATTATTATTCTGCCAAAGGCTGTACTCTGACAACTCCTCAAAGAATGAGAGAGGAAGTTGAATGGTTGCTTCTGAAACTGAAATACTGCCATCAGAAAGTATTGCTCCTGGTACCTAAAAACTTTGATTGAAGCCTGTAAGTTGGCAGAAGGAAGAGCAGTTACTATCTACAATGATTCTCGATATGCTTTTGCACTGGAAGGAGATGGCGCCAGTGAACAGTGCTACCAATGGTGATGTCCTGAAGACAGTTCATGAAGCAATTCACTTCACTTCTTTTACATCCTGCTCCTGTGCCTGTTGTCTACATTCTGCCAATGTGATTTCAGGCTGATCGGGCAATCTGACGCTTTGCTGACTCCAAACGTTTTCCAGGAGGCTGCAACCAAAGCGTGTAGCATGGAGGTCAGGGAGCCTGGAGACGGGGAGGGGGCATGAGCCTATGATTGACTTCATCTCTGGCCAATCTCGCTCACTAAAGCGCTGAGGAAGATTGTCATCATCGAGGAGGCTTCAGCGCCATCTACCATCCTTTTGTTGAGACGGTGTCGGCATGTGGCGCTCTCTCACTCTCTGCTCCCGAGGGAAGGTCCTTGTGTTCGAGTGATCTCGCTCTCTCCCTGGATGCTGTCGGTGGGTGGTGCCAGATCAAAGTTTAATCAACGTGGATTCTATATTTGGATTCTAATTTAGGTTTATGTTGTGTTCCAGTTCTGGCCACTCTTTTATGTTACTACTTGCGGGCAATTTTTGAATAGGGGCACTAATGAACACTCAGCTGAACCGAAATATGACTTTCGATTTTGTGTTATACATTCTGTGTTTTTGCTCTTTTTTTTTTGTTGCCGCTTGCGTGATTTTTTTGCCCTTGTAGGTTGGGGGCGGGGGGTTGATGTTTGATGTTTTTCTTTGAACAGATTGGATCCATGGTTCTTCTTTGTTTCCAGACTATTTGTGGAGAAGACTAATTTTAGAGTTGTATTCTGCATACATACTTTGATAATAAATGCTCTTTGAATCTTTGAAGTCATTCATAATTTTGGAAATTACGGAGACAAACAGGATATCTTACAGCAGTAGAAACTCCAATCAAGAGTGGCCAACTATGACAAGAACTTATGGTTGTTATGCAACCATCGTCAGAAGTTGCTGTGTTACAATGTAAAAGCCACTTCGAATTGACTGCAGTGGAAAGCCATTGGAGTGCATTCACAGAAGAAACTGCGGAAAAGGCAGCATGGGAAGGAGTAAAAGAAATAAAAGAAGTACCAAGAACGTACGCAGTAAACCTGACAACAAGAATTATGGAAACAAAGTTGAACTCTGTATCACAGACAAGCATACAAGATTATCTGGCACAGCATACACACTCTCTAGGACACATTGGAGTGTAAAAGGTGATGAACAGATTCTCCCAATGGTGATGGAATCCACAAGCTCAGGGCACAAGCTCTACAAACTTTTGAAAGATGCATGACATACCAGAAAAAAAAATCCTGGAGCAGGGGAAAAGCTACCACAATTAAGTGCTCCTGCTCCACCTGGACAATCTTCACACTTTCAAGTGGGCTACATTTCTTTACCAAAGTGTCAAGGATACTCAGTCGTACTGGTAATAGTAGACAAATTTTCAAGATGGAAGCTATTCCAGTAAGAAAAGCCACTGCCACTCACACAGCAAAAATCCTGGTCAAGGACAATATTCCTAGATGGGGATTGTTATGTCACATCAAGCCTGACCAAGGAACACATTTCACTGGGAGTATTTGTCAGGAATTATGTCAACTGATGGACATTAAATGGTCTATCATTGTCCACATCACCCAGCGGCATCAGGATAAGTCAATTGAATAAAACGAATCATCAAACAATGACTGACTAAGTATCATGAAGAGGATGTACCATGGCTTATAACTCTTCCTCTGGTGTTGGGGAGCGCCAGAGCAGGGCATCCTACATCACTGCTGGGAGCCCTCAATCTCAGAGAGGCTGATATGCACATTATGGGAGACAGTTTAGTTAACTATTGTGTGAAATTAACTCTAGCTGTACAGTCTGCTTCTCAGAAGGTTTCTGCTGCTTGGAATGGTCCAACAGAAGGAGGACAAACTCTGATTCCTGGTAAGTGGGCACTGATTAAGAAACCACATAAGGATCCACTGACAGCTCGATGGGAAGGTCCCTGTCAAGTGCTGTTAATTACCAACTTGCTGGTGAAAGTAGAAGGTAAAAGTAAGTGGATACACGCCAGCCACGGCAAACAAGCTAAAGTGGTACCTGTGAAAGACAATGAGCACATGGTTAATGTGCGAGTAACCTCTGAACCCAATGCCTGCATGGCTGGGCTACAGTGAGTAACCAGCCAGAAGACATCAAGCAAGTCGACAACTACTTGACATTATGAAATTCACTCTAATATTATTTGTTGTAGTTATATTTTTGCCAATTTTCACCACTCACAATGTATCAGCTGAGATGTCTCATAATGCATGCTTGCGGATATCTCATGAATTTGTTGATGCTGTTAATGCCTCTAGCTGTTTGGTAAATTAATATGTACCACACACATCAAAATATTCACCCATGCTCGGCATTCCTCCAGATTCAGAACAAACACGCATCCTCTTTATTAAACATTCCAACAAAGGCGATGTTACATTATGCCTATGATTCATTACTCTCAAGGGATTTATTTATATATATATAATGATCATAACCCCCACATACCATCTTGAATTGGATCACTTATGTAAATGTAATCAGCATGATTTAGAAAATCATATCATATCTGACCCTATTCATGTCTTATCCTGGGTGACATCTATATCTGTATTTAATTTTTCATGTGTTCACTATAAAAGCTACCTTTTGCTTAACTTCAGAAGGCACCATTCCAGTAAGGCATAGTTCATGCAATTATACTTTGCATTGTCCTAAATGGGGTAATGACTCTGGAATTTTCATTGACAATCAGAGAAATCTTACAATTCATCATAGCCCCTTTGATGTAGTGTCTTGGTCTGAATCAAAGTTCATGGAATAATACATACTTACACCTCTCTTCCATGTAATTGGTTAGAATTTTGTTATTAAGGTATGTTTTTCCTGCCATGAGGCATGCATGCACCTTATCTTTACCTCCCAAGTCTAGATATAAATAAGATATTTTAGAGGGCGATTGTTTGGAACCAATTTTATTCCTATTATATGGTGTTGCAGCCCATCAAACTTGCACACATGGGGCAAGGCAGAGTCATCTACATGTCCACTGTGCTCCAAGCGAGGAACCCTGGAGCACATCCTCAGCGGCTGCGCAAGGGCACTTGGTGAGGGACGGTACAGGTGGAGGCATGATCAGGTCTTGAAGACCATCACTGAAGCCGTCAGCGCAGGAGTTGAGTGGGCAAAGCGGTCCCGACCCTCCAAGCAGACCATTGCCTTTGTCAGAGCTGGGGAGCAGCCAATACGTGCCAAAAGAACATCTGCAGGCATTCTGAACTCTGCAAGGGACTGGCAGCTGTTGGTGGACCTCGCAGGGCAGCTGAAGTTCCCCAACAATATCGCATCTACCACCCTGCAACCAGACATTGTCCTAGTGTCTGAGTCTACTAAGCCAGTGGTGCTGCTGAAGCTGACAGTCCCATGGGAAGATAGCTTGGAAGAGGCCTTTGAAAGGAAGCTCTTCAAGTACGCAGGACTGGTCAGCAACTGTCAGCAGGCTGCATGGAGAGCGAGGTGTCTCCCCGTGGAGGTTGATTGTAGGGGATTCATAGCCCGTTCTTTAGTTCAAGCCTTCAGCATTTTGGGCATTGAGGGAGAGAGGAAAAGGAGAGCCATCCGCAGTACCACCGATGCGGCAGAGAGGGCCTCAAGATGGCTGTGGCTCAAAAGAGGGGAGCCATGGAGTCATAAGTAGCTAGCCATCTGGGCACAAGCTGGGGTCTGACCAGCCCCGGCTGGGTCACCTGGAGGAGGTTGTATGATGTTGAAAGACCGGAAACACCCGATGATTCCAGGAACATCACTGAAGATGTGTCCAGAAGCATCAATAGATGTATGTACACAGAGAGATTAAAAATATGCTGCAAAAAAAAAAGAGTAAGCAATAACATGGCTGATGCCTTTGGAACAGTAACAACAGAAATAGTTGTCATGCATAAGATGGTTCTTCAAAATCGTAGAGCATTCAATCTTGTCTTTGCAGTCAAAGCGGGAAACGTGCAGTTATAGGTAAGGAATGTTTTACTTATCAGATGAATCAGAAGACATAACTAATTTGACTGATTATATCCATAAATAAGCAGCTAAAATCGGATTCCTTTCTGGATTCATTTAAGTCTCAGAAGCTGGGATTATGCAGTATAATGAGTAACTTTATTCACATTAATATACCTTATCATTTATATCTTTTTTACTTTTTAAAAGTGATCATAAGCTTGTGTAAGTATGCCTCCTAATCTGCCTGACCATGATATAATCTTATGAAAACTTTGGCGAATATATATCCTAATCTAAGTTAGGATATTTTCTAACTTAGGAAGTCTTTGACTATTTTATACCACAAGTTTTTCTGCCTCTGAATTTTCAGGTATAATGATTCTAAGTGTATGATTTAGAATCAAATTGGGGGAGTGGATTGTTGAACTATAAGTGGAACAAGTGCTACACATGCCCTTACACTTCCTCCCTCACCACCATTCAGGGCCCCAGACAGTCCTTCCAGGTGAGGTGACACTTCACCTGTCAGTCGGCTGGTGTGATATACTGCGTCCGGTGCTCCCGGTGCAGCCTTCTATATATTGGTGAGACCCGATGCAGACTGGGAGACCGTTTCGCTGAACACCTATGCTCTGTCTGCCAGAGAAAGCAGGATCTCCCAGCAGCCACCCATTTTAATTCCACATCCCATTCCCATTCTGATATGTCTATCCATGGCCTCCTCTACTATCAAGATGAAGCCACACTCAGGTTGGACGAACAACACCTTATATTCTGTGTGGGTAGCCTCCAACCTCATGGCATGAACATCGACTTCTCTAACTTCCATTAATGCCACTCCTCCTGTTCTTACCCCATCCCTTACCCCTGCTCTCCATCTTCCTCTGGCACTCCCCTCCCCCTTTCTTTCTCCCTAGGCCACCCATCCCATGATCCTCTCCCTTCTCCAGCCTTGTATCCCTTTTGCCAATCAACTTCCCAGCTCTTAGTTCTATTCCTCTCCCTCTTGTCTTCTCCTATCATTTCGGATCTCCACCTCCCCCTCCCCCTTTCAAATCTCTTACTATCTCTTCTTTCAGTTAGTCCTGACGAAGGGTCTCGGCCCGAAACGTCAACTGTGCTTCTTTCTATGGATGCTGTCTGGCCTGCTGCGTTCCACCAGCATTTTGTGTGTGTTGAATGAATTTACTCTGTGTTTAGTGTTCCACCGTCATTACTATTGTGCTGGATTACAGCATATCCTAAAGTGTTCACATTTAAATAATTACTATATGATTAGGTTGATGTTCATTTCTGCTATGCACATTGGCAGTTCTGCTAAAATCTGACTCTGCAGTTTGGTTAACGGAATGAGTTAAGTAGTGCAGTTTTACAAGAACTTGGAAACAAGAGAACAGTACTTCGTGAAGGACGTGTAGATGGGAGTCAGGAGGTGCATCAAATTGCAAAATTAAGTAAGATCATTCTCTCATGCATGGGCTTTTTACTTTGAATTTACCTTGTATCATTATACTGTATTACATTGTTTGAACATAGCAACTCTGATAATACCGGTTTCACCTAGTGAAAAATAATGCGCCTCTTGAGTTGAAGTAAATTTCATCTCGTCTGGTATTAACTGAGCCCGTCTTCAGGAAGGTTGAAGGAGTGCGCCTGCGTATTTGTTCTATATTGCAAAGAACAAGTTGCAGCATAGCTGTTAGCCTCTGAGTTGTGTTATCGGACATTATGACGTGTTGCGATGACTCCAATAAAAGTAAGACATTATGAGCCATGCCATTAAACCAATGAGGATATCTGTGCTAATCTTGATTTCTTTTTAAAGTGCATCTAGAAAAGGTCATCATCCATCTTTTGTGATCAACGTCCTGAGAGCACACCAAATTAAATAAAGCAATGTAAAAAAAAACTGTGAAAGGTATATTTGCCTGAAATTCAGTTGCATAACATCCTTTCTTCTGTTGTTATACAATTGAGATTCAGACTCACATTTTATTTAACCTATGTATATTGAAATAAACAGTAAAATGCCTAATTTGTATGACAACCAGCACACCCAAGGAAATGATGGGAGAAGCCTGCAAGTATCACCATTCTTCCAGCACCAACATTGCATGTCCACAGTGTTCCACAGAACAACTAATAAATTTGTTTTTCCATGTGTTCATTTGGCATCATGTGGCCATGCTTTTTGTGGAGTAAATCATACCTGTGACCTTCACATGATTACTACAACAGGATCATTCATTCATCCATCAAGCAACGATGAGAACCATTTTAGCCTTCTGCAATATAAAGAAGCTGGACTGGTCCGTGGGTACACAGATGGCTGGAGAGGCCAGTCCATGATTGAGTAGTTCTTTGGCAGTGTGGGCAAAAGATGGCACCCATGTTGGGTTGGGAGTTGTGGGCTTAGGCTTTCCTGGCCAACCTACGTCTTTCTGCTGCAATTGTCCTCTCTGCCTCATGTATCACTGCACCATTATGGAGGACGGTGCGTCACTAAACCCAGTCCTGGGTAATATGTTCCTATGTGTCTGGGTTGGTGCCAAAGGCTTTTAGTGAAGTTTTCAAGGTGTCTTTTTAGCATTTCCATGGGAATGCTTTCCTTTCTCTAGTTTGCCGTAAAATAGTCTCTTAAGCAGCCGATGGTCTAATCACCGGGCCGTGGACTGGTACCAGGGCCGCAAAGCATGTGCTACCGGGCCGCGAGGAAACGATATGATTTGGCGATAAGAGTCAGCGGCACCTTTCCTCATTCTCTGTCACGCCCACTGTTGAGATTGAACGCACACGAGGTCATTACACACGCGTCACCCATGTCAGCGCGAGAAGGAGATCAACTCCTCGAGCTTGCAAATGACGGCGGGCTGAAAAGTATGTTTGACGTAACATGTCTGCCGGCATTCTGGATCAAAGTCGAGGCTAAATATCCTGAGATAGCCACGAAAGCACTGAAAATGTTGCTTCCATTTCCAACATATCTCTGCAATGAATGCAACGAAAATTAAATTGCGGAGCAGACTGGACATAAGGAACCCCCTTCGAGTATTGCTGTCTCCCATCACCCCTCGATGGTACTGTCTTGTTGCAGGAAAACAAGCTCAGGGCTCCCACTGATTCAGCCATATTGGTGTGTTGCAATGATTTTATATGTTCATACGGGGAAAATATGTGCTGTGTGTTTAATATCCAAACATTACTTAAAATGTTATGATGCTATTGTCTTCTAAGTGACTTATATAACCATATAACAATTACAGCACGGAAACAGGCCATCTCTGCCCTTCTAGTCCGTGCCGAACACTTACTCTCGCCTAGTCCCACCGACCTGCACTCAGCCTATAACCCTCCATTCCTTTCCTGTCCATATACCTATCCAATTTTTCTTTAAATGATAATATTGAACCCGCCTCTACCACTTCTACTGGAAGTTCGTTCAACACTTACTTCAAACTCCCCTGTCCTCCCCGATAATTGACTTATCACTGTATTCATGGGAGGAAAATATGGGCTGTGTGTTTAATATTAAATTCGTGAGATAAACCTTTTTAGAAACGAAACCCTCGGGGTAAACACAACATATTTGACTGCTACTCTTGTCCGTTGGCAACCCTACCTCCTCAGGTCGGCCGGTCCGCAAGAATATTGTCAATATTAAACCGGTCTGCAGTGCAAAAAAGATTGGGGACCCCTGCGTTAGGTAAACCCTTTTAGAAACAAAATTGAGTGTATTAGCAACTTATCACCTATATTCTGGTCATGATTAACACCCCCCCCCCCACCCCGAACAGAATTGGCAAAAACAATTTGTAGAAAAAAATCGGCATGTACACGCATGCGCACGCAGGTGCCCACGCAAGTCTTCATGATCATGGTAGTCTTTCTTGGGGTAAACACAATGTACTTGACTGCTACTCTTGTCCGTTGGCAACCCTATCCTCCCCCCCCCCCCCGGGGTCGGCCGGTCTGCAAGAATATTGTCAATAATAAACCTGTCCGCGGTGCAAAAAAGATTGGGGACCCCTGGTCTAATATACAAGCTACGTGGCCTGCCCAGCATAACTGAGACTGTATCTGGATAGGGTAAATATT